>NC_135656.1:5432597-6032597 GCF_964188315.1 Podarcis muralis
GCTGAAATGAAGAAAAGTTGGCCAGTGGGACTCTTTTGTGGGAGAGTCTTGCCTGAAACCTGGGGTGTGAGGATGACTTCAGAACAGCATTTGTCAGCTAGTGAAGTCCACACTTTATACAACATTATTCAGATTGACAAGGAACCAAAGGTGCCCTTGACTTGCTGCTTAACCACAAAGCTGTTATGTAAAAAGTTGCTTATCACTGAAGGATGGGATTCTCATTTCCATGGAGAAACTTGGAAGGCTTTGAATAGCATGAGAGAGTATTTGCAAGGGAAGAGAACGAGTACCAAAACACCAAATTTCTTTTTCATATAGACTTGGGGACAAATAGATACAAATTTTGTACTTACGTATTAATTTACCACATTCACACCTCACTTTTTCCTTCAAGGAGCGCAGGTCAGTATACAGTTTCTCCCCTCTGTATTTTGCCCCCACAACAGCCCTGTGAGGTAGGTTAGATGACTGGCCCAGTGTCCCTTGGTGAAGTTCATGGCTGCATGAGGATTTGGACCCCACTCCCAGTCCCAACGCACTCTGATCGCTAAGCCAACCTGGCTCTCTAAATCACTACCACCCCTAAATCTGGGCTGTGTCAAGCAAGTCCTCACAGGCCTTTTCTGCTAACCCATAGGTTCATCGGCTGGTTGTGGTGGATGAAAGCAATGTGGTGAAGGGGATCGTGTCCCTCTCGGATATTCTGCAGGCCCTGGTCCTGCCTGGCGGTCAGGAGCCCTGACTGCAGGAGGGCTGAGCCCCCCACCGTGAACCTGAAGCGTGGAGCAGCTCTCCCTTCTGCATCGCCCTTCTGGCCAGCCAGCTGAAGCCCAGAGCAGGCTATGCGGCCAGCCCAGTCACCAACCAACCCTCTGTGGGGCTACTTCCCATGGTCTTTCCCACCTCACCAGGCTGTGTGTCTCCTCTTTCCCCGTTTTGGTTGCAAAGGAGCCCCCCTTGAGCTAGGTGTATCGAGGGGGCCCCTCTGGCTGCAGGCTCAGGTGGGCTGTACTTTGCCACGCTTGGAGGGGAAGAAAAGGGAAACAGGCTTCCTGGGACGACTGCAAAGGAGATCCATGGGGAAGGGGCCACCTCAAAAGCCCAAGCACACACAGACACTCGGGAGGCGGACCTCTGCAGGTGGGCAGCATAAGTCATGGCAACTCTTGAGTGGGCGAACTGTGTGTTTGCGTAACCCCTGTATCTCTGCATGCCATACGGGCGCAGAAGGGAATTGTAGGTGGGAGGTTTCCATCCTAGTGCCACTTTGTCGCTTCCACCAAGCAATACTCTTTCCCTCCTAGTCTCTGCACAGGTTGGGGGGGGGGGGCGTTTCTGTTTCAGAGTTGCCATCCCCTGCTCTGCCCTTCCCAGCAGCACAACCAAGCCCCATTCCATAAGTTCCTGAATGGTGCAAATGAGATCTTCGCAGGAGCTGAAAACCACTTTCCAGGTCCTTGTGATGAGCCTGTGGTGGCCGTTGGCTGTCCAGAGTGCCTGAATTCCTGCTGATCTGTCTTGGGACAGCCTCAGTAGCTCCTGCTCACCTTGGTCTTGAATATATTGCCTATCAGTCCTGCCTATCAACTTAGCAGTGATAGGACTCTGCTCTGGCAGAGAGAAATGTGGTTGTCCATAGGCATATTCAAGCTCTCCTTTTGAGGCAGAAACATGAGTGCTTTTGAGAATCGGCACCTAATTCTTCCTTACCAAACCAGAGGCAGTTGCCTAGTCCCTCCGTTGCACAAGAGTATTTTTCTTGCCATAAAACTCACCTCTTTGTACATTCCTACAACTGCTCCCCATGTAAATTGTACAACATGTATTTTTGTAAAGCCACGGTTCTGACGCTCCGTCCACACTCTTCCTGTTTTCTTTGGCTGGGAGGGGGGCAGCGCTCGTTCTCCGTGCTCTGCCTCAACTTGGAACTTTTAAAAATGATTTCAGGTCCATGCAGAGGATCCTTCCGGGGCCCTTCCCTTTGTGTGATGTCAACTACTATTTGTTTTATTGAGATTCTGTACTTAATAAAAAATTGAGGTATCCTCTTTCAGTTTGTGTTGTCTTAAGAGCAAATGAACCATCGCAAACAACAAATATTTTCCCACGAGGGATGAAAACTCTTTCCTGATTCAGGTGACTCCAGTTCTAGGGTTGAGTTAAGCGGGAAACATCCAGGGCTAGACCAAGGCAGTTTGTTGCCTGAGGTGACCCTCTTCCCAAATACCCAAGGTCAGTTAGGTTACTTTGGCACTGGAGACAGAAAATCCCACAAGCGCCTCTCTGTATACAGTTAAGAATAAATAACCATTTGTGGCCCTTTCAGCTGCCTCACTCTAAAAATATCAACCTACCTTCCTTCTCCCACCCAAAGCAGCAGAGGCAACGGGGGTTTGTGGATAGTTTTGGGATCCAGCGGCCAGACCTATATTCTCTCTTCCCCCTTCCCAGCCTCTTTTTGCCATGCCCAGGACATTTTATGAATTTGCTTCTCTAAAATGTACATTACTATGCAAAGTGCATTGAAGTTGATGGGGTCCTCATAGGGGAAGCAGTCGTCGTAGGTTTCCAGAGCTGGTAACCCGTGTCCTAGAAGCAATACAGCTTGACCTCTGGGATGGGCAGCCCCTTCAGGAGGTCCTTTGTGGTGTTCCACATGTACCAGCCTTCCTCAAAGTCAACGCTGGTGAAGAAACACTAGTGGTCCTGGTAGGTGTCATTGTGGGAGGGGGTGGAGATGAAGACGTGCGCCTCGGGCCACAAAAGCGTGTCTGGGAACACCCAGGGGCTGGATGTGGTCCTGCACTTCTAACACAATTTGATGGTGGACATGATGGGGATGCCCTGAAATGCAGACCACCTTGATATCTACTACAGCACGGGTGTCAAACACAAGGTCCGCGGGCCGAATCCGGCCCGCCAGACCTTGTCATGTGGCCCGTGTAGCCGCCGCCGGCCTTCACCTTTTATTCTCGCTTTTTTTTTTTGGCACAAGAAAGCTGCCTCTTCAGCGCATGCGCGGCAGCCTACAAGCCAGAGAACGTCTGCCCTCTAGCGGTGCCAAACTGCTGATGCGGCCCCCGATGAATTTCAGTTTGACACCCCTGTACTACAGCACTGGCATAGATCTCCAGCTACACAAATCTCCCAGGAAGCTCGCTTTGCCTGGGCTTGAGCAAACAGACTTGAAAGAGAGACTGCAATACTTGGAAACCCTTGAGAGGGACAGTGCTGGCACTTGGGGACAGAAACTGCACCAGGGCTGACCGGTTACTTAGGGCACAGTGTGCCTGGGGGTGGTGTATGCCACCACTGGGCATCTGCCACGACTGATGTGCTCCTCTACTTGCCACTGGCCTGCCATCTTCCTCCTCCTTGCTCTTTTTGGGGTGGCCCTGGGTTGATCCCCCCACCATCCATGACCATGCAGGTAGAGCGTACACACTATACCTTTAGAGCACATTCAAATCATGTTTCCTTCCTCAAAGAATTCTGGACACTATAGTTTGTTAAAGTTGCTGGGAATTGTAACTCTGTGAGGGATAAACTACAATGCCCAGGATTTTTTGAGGGAAAGAAGGTGCTTAAAATGGACATTAAAGGTATTGTGTCTGTTTATGTTTCATACCACACAATAAACAAAGCTTATTGAGCACCACACACCCTGAGAACAGCAGGAAAAACTAAGGCTGTACACATTCTACATCTTTAAAGCAAATTGAGTTTTATGAGAAATCCCAGCACAATCCAAGAGAGCCATCTCTATTTTTAGCAACAATAACAGAAAGAAGGGAAGATGCATTTCCCACACTCCTCGTCCTCACACACGTGTGGCCAGGATCATGTCTAGATTAGTTTAGCAGAAGGCAATAAAAGAACGTAATTCTATGCTGGAGGCCTGAGAACTCTTGCTTCTTAAAAGTGCACTTCAGAGGTGCATAGTAGCCGTTTTGGGGTCTGGAGAGGCCTGATATTCTGGCCCACCTCACCCAGACCTTCCAAGTATCCCTAATTTCCAGGGACTTCCCTGATTTAGAGAAGCCATCCTGGATTTTTATTTGATTCCAGAATGTCCCACTTTTCCTTAGAATGTCCCTATGTTCATTGGAGAAATGTTGGAGGGTATGCTCACTTGCTGGCAAGCAACTTACCTGAGGCCAGGACCCTCATGGGCTTCACTGCTCCCCCCCCCAGGAGCCCCCAGGGAGATGAATCCCTAGACATTTTGGCTTTTCCAAGCCTGGGACTGCTGGCTGGAGGGGAAGTAGAAGATGCAGAGGTTCCCCAGGCTACGTCCAATGAGGAAGGTCTACAATCGTTGACCATGCTGGCTGCTGGGGTGGAAGAGCGTTGGAGCCCAACACCTGAGGGAGTCTATAACAGGCTTTGAAGTGTTTTCAGCCGGTGACATCCCTGCTATTGTCAGTCCAACCGTCAACCCCAAGAGGCAGGAACATGGTGAAGATGTCCTCTGTCTGGCGGTAGCACATCCAGTTCACCACATTGGGCTTGTCCACATCAGCCTCCGGCTGGTTTCCCAGGCAACCAGGCACAGCACGGGGTGGAAGCCTGCCTTCGTGGTGCACCCACACAGCAATATAACAATGAATACAAAGAACAAATTGGACAAGTACACATGGTATAATTGGGAGCAAAATGTCAGCAGCAGCATCCTGTGGCAGATCTGGGTTGGGGGCTCCTCCTTCCTCACAGACCTGATATTTGTATGAGAGTCTCCCCACCATCTCCTGCAAGCAAGCCGTTACTTTGGCTTCCACTAGACAGGAAGAAACCCCCCCCCCAGGAGTTCAGGCGTAGTGCAAGGACTAAATGATGTCATCTTCAGAGGTGTTATTTGGCAATCCTTTTTCTCAAAAACCCACCAGCTAAGTGAAAAGGAAGCAGTAAGGGTTAAATTGCCTGCTTTTGTTTTGCAAAAGTGTTTTGATTATAACCCACCAAAATGTCACAAAATACTGAGCAAGCTTTTGAGTCCATCGGGTTGCATATTTGCGGGTGAAGGGCGGGAGGAAAATGACTTAGTATTCCTATCCCCTGTAAAATTTTATTAAGGTTATTTCATGGATGTCAGGGGTTCAGGAGCAGAGGCAAGGGCAAGGGAGGAAACAGAGAGCGAAGGGGAGGAGGCAGAAGAAAAGATGAGTGATGACGACGACCCGAGATCTCCGAGTCTTTCCAGTGAATCGGAGGATTCGCAGAAAGGAGCACCAGTGGCCAAGGCAAGGGGGGAGTTTAGGGGGGCACCCCAGGAAGATAGAGCCAGAGGGGACTCAGAGGAGAGCAGTTGGAGATCGGGACCAGCGTCACCGCCAGAGAACAGGGAAGAGGAAGGGAGCCAGGGGGCAAGCGCTGGCAGCTCACAACAGGAGGGAGGGCACGAGTCAGGGGTGGCCACACCTCCATCTGGGAGCGAAGAGACGGTTAGACGGAAGGTGGAAGGTTGGGCGCGCGCGCCAAGTTCAAATGCACAGGAAGGCGGCGCAGTAGGCAGCCCGGAAAGGGAGCCAGGTCCTAAAGCCCGGCGCAAGGAGACAGGAGGGTCCGGGGGGTCAGCGTCAGAAGAATCCCGGAAGGAAGAGACCCAGGGGGGCAGAGGGACCCAGAGAAGAACAGTCAGGCGGAAAAGGTGGAGCAGGGCTAGGATATTAAGTTGGTGTACAAGGGGCGGAGATTCAGACGGAGCTTCGCCGATCTAGCTACTAGACGTAGAGTTGCACGCAGCAGCTTGAGAATGGAAACTGTAACTCAATAAAGACTTTTACTTAATGACCGTTGGCTAGCGTGATCCTCTGTGAGCTAGGATCTTGAAGCAACTCTGACAGTAAGCTCCGTCTCTAAGAATTGTGGGCATATACAGCCTCGAGGAGAGGAGAGAAGCAGGTGCCTACTAGCGAGCTCACGAACGGCAGCCGACATGACGGCTGAACAGCAAATAGCGGAACTCAGAGAAGCAGTGTCACAGCTGAATGCCGAGGCTCTCGCATCCAGGAAGAGAGAGGAGGACGCAGCTGCCGCCTACAGGGATCTCCAGGTCAGGTTGGAAGTGCTTACGAAGCAAGGGCAACAGACACCCAAACCAGAGGGGATTGGGTTGGGGAGACGCACAGGCGGTCTGGTCTCTCACTTCGATGGGAACCTGCAACAGTATCCCAATTTTAGAGCAGACGTGCTGTGTGCACTGCAACTGCTGAATAAAGATTTTAGAGATGAGCAGGAGAAAGTGGGATTCATCATGTCCTATTTGCATGGGGATGCCAGGGCATGGCTGCGCAATTTGTGGAGGGATAACGATCCGGCGCTCCAAAATGCGAATGCCTTTATTAAAGCGATGGATGGGTGTTTTTTATCAAGCATTGACGTGGATCTTGCTCGGCAACAGATTCATGGACTGAAGCAGGGAAGGGCCAGCGTACGGCAGTACCATGCCCGCTTTTTCGCCTTGGCCAGTGCCCTAGAATGGGACAGAGATGCGACTCCTGTAAGAGACCTGTTCTGGGAGGGATTAAACAGCTCTGTGAAAGATGAAATTGCGAGGGGGGAGAGACCCCGGACCACCCAGGAGGTCGTGCAGAGGGCGCTGGCAGTGGGGGTACGGCTGGAAGGACGTCCGTGGAGCAGGGACGAAGGGCGTGGAGGGCGCGAACCAGCCAGGGGCTCCTCCTTCTTTCCCAGAGAAGCAGCACGTACGCAATCCACGCCTCCGCCAGGAGGAGGAGCTGAACCGATGGAGGTTGGAGGTGCCAGGGCTCAGTCAGCAACCAGAGCTCTAGCACCAGCAGCAGTGAAAGCGAAGCCTCCTAGAGGGAACAGGAAGTGTTACGTCTGTGAGGAGCCAGGGCATATGGCGAAAGAGTGTCCCCAGAGGCTCCGCAAGCTCACTGCAGCCTCAGCAATGGCGACTGCAGCAACGCAGCAAGGAGAACCACAGCAGGGAAACGATGCAGTCTGGCTGGAGGAAGAGGCACTGGGGCCCAGCCAGACGTATTAATGATGCAGTCCCCAGAGATTTTACAGCCCGTGAACCCCCTCCCGCCCAAACCAGTGGTGAGGCTCACCGCATCGCTCCAGCTGCCCAATGGCATCACCATGGACGTGCCAATCACCATTGACTCAGGCAGCAATGCGGACTTTATAGGGCAGGACTTTGTCAACAAGCATGCTATACAGTTGCTGCCGGCCACACTGCCCCTGCAGGTTGTCACGGTGGATGGCAGGGAGCTGCTAGGGGGGCAAGTGGTGCAGCAGACGCCACCAATGGTGATGCGACTTGGGAATCACAAAGAAGTCATCAGCTTCAACGTCACTCAATTGTCGGACACGCCCATTGTGTTGGGCATGAGTTGGCTGGACAAGCACAGCCCAACGCTGGCTTGGTATCAGAGGCAGCTGACCTTCGGCTCTTCCTTTTGTGCTGAACACTGCATCGTGCCCAGGCAGGAAGGAGAGGAAGAAGAGTCGCAGCTGCTGCTAGGCACGCTGCAAGCGATTCCCCACAAGTACGCAGAATTTTTGGAAGTTTTCTGCGAGAAGGAGGCAGACAGGCTACCCCCTCACAGGCCATATGACTGCAAGATTGACCTGCTGCCAGGGGCGGCGCTGCCTAAGGGGAGACTGTATTCCATGTCAGAGGACGAACTGCAAGAACTCAAAGAGTTCATAGATCATAATTTGGAGCGCGGTTTCATCCGAGAGTCCGAGGCGGCGGGAGGCAGCCCGGTGTTCTTCGTTAAGAAGCGGGACACGCCCCAAAAGAGACTCGTAGTGGATTACAGGATCTTGAACAGTGTGACTAAGCCGTCGGACTTCCCCATGCCCCGAATTGACGACCTCCTCGCAAAGGTGCGGAAGGGCAGAGTGTTCACCAAGTTGGACCTGCGAGGGGCGTACAACCTCATTCGCATGCGGGAGGGAGATGAGTGGAAAACAGCCATGTTCACGCCACTGGGGACCTACGAATATAGAGTTATGCCTTTTGGATTGCAAAATGGCTCCCACGTTTTTCAAGCATTCATGCATCACGTGTTGGCGGGACTTCTCTACAAGACGTGCGTCTGTTTCTTAGATGACATCCTGATCTTTTCGGAGTCGCAACAGGAGCATGACAAACACGTCAAGGAAGTGCTGAACAGGCTAAAGCAACATAGGCTCTACGCCAAGCTGGAGAAGTGCCAATTTGACGTGACGGAGGTGGATTTTCTGGGCTACAAGCTGTCTGACAAGGGGCTCGCCATGGACAGCGCCAAGGTTCGAGCGGTGTTGGATTGGAAGAGCCCGCGCAACCGGAAGGAGGTCCAACGGTTTGTCGGCTTTGCGAACTTCTATCGCAAGTTTATCAAGGGCTTCGCTATGCAGACGGCGGCCATCACTGACACGCTTAGCTCCAAGAAAAAGAAGTTCATTTGGACAGAGCAGGCGGAACAGTCCTTTCAGGCACTCAAGCGTCTCTTCGCGTCGGAAGAGCAGCTGCTTCATGTCAACCCCAGCAAGCCGATGAGGGTGGAGACAGACGCCTCGGACAGAGCCGTGGGGGCGGTCCTGCTGCAGAAAGACCCGCAGGGGGTGTGGCGACCGGGAGCGTTTTACTCCAGGAAGCTCAGCAAGTCCGAGCAGAACTACACCATATGGGACAGGGAGTTGCTGGCCATTCATGCAGCGTTCAAGGCGTGGAGGCACTTTCTGATCGGCGCCAAGCACACGGTGCAGGTTTGCACGGACCACAAGAACCTAGAGCACTGGCGCACGGCACAGTTCCTGAACCAAAGGCAGATACGTTGGGCTGAGTTCTTTGCGAACTTCGACTTCCGAATAGAGTATGTCCCGGGGGACACCAACATCATGGCGGACGCTCTCTCTCGCAAGCCACAGTATCTGGAGGACGCAACGCCAGCGGCCGCCATGCACATCTTCGCACCAACAGTGTGGGCGTGCGCCGCGGCAACCGTGGATCTGGAGGCGGTGCGACGAGCGTTGCAGGGGGACTCCTTCGCGCAAGCAAAGATGGCAGAGGTGCAAAGGGGCAAGGCAGCGGCCGACGGTTTCCAGCTAAGAGATGGCTTGCTCATCCGTAAAGGGGCCATCTACGTGCCGGGAGACGACCTTCGCGCCAAGGTGCTGCAGCAGCTGCACGACGCGCCCACTGCAGGGCACTTCGGCAAGGAGAAGACGGTGGAATTAGTCGCCAGGGATTTCTGGTGGCCTGGAATGAGAGGGGAGGTCGCGGACTACGTGGCGAGGTGTGACACCTGCCAGAGGGCGAAGCCAGTGCTTAGACCGCCGGCCGGACTGTTGGAACCGCTGCAAACTCCGGTCGAACCTTGGGAGAGAGTGGCCCTGGACTTTGTCACGGATCTGCCCAGCTCGAGGGGCAAGACGGCAGTGCTGGTGGTGGTGGACTTGTTCTCCAAGATGGCACATTTCATTCCGTGTGCGAAGGTGGCCACGGCGGAACAAACCGCCAAACTGTTCATAGACCACGTGTTCAAGGTTCACGGTCTGCCACGGTCTATTCTGTCCGACCGGGGGCGGCAGTTCATCTCGAATTTCTGGCAGAGGCTGATGGGCTTCCTGAACGTCAAGATCAACCTGGCGTCGGCGAGACACCCGCAGACCAACGGGCAAGCGGAGCGGGTCAATGCCATCATGCAGCAGTACTTGCGGTGTTATGCAAATCAACAGCCTGCGACGTGGGTGGATTACCTGCCGCTCGCCGAGTTCGCCTACAACAACACGAAGCACGTGTCCACGGGGGTCACGCCGTTCTTCGCCAACAACGGGAGGCACCCCAGAACCTTCCCGGGACTGGAAAGGCTGGGGGAGGGGGAGCCGCAGACGGCAGATGCGTTCGCGTCGGAACTGCAGGAAGTCCACGATCAGCTGAGGCGCCACCTGGAGCTGGCCAAGCACGCATACAAGGTACAAGCGGACAAACGCAGAAGGGTTGGCGAAGAGCTCCACGTGGGAGACTGGGTCTGGTTAGCAGCCCACGCAGTGCCGGCCAGGTCGTTGGCCAAGAAGAAACTAGGGCATAAGCAACTGGGGCCCTATCAAGTCGAAGAGCAGGTCAACCCAGTGGCCTTCAGGCTGGCGCTTCCGGAGGGTTCCAGAATGCATCCGGTGTTCCACAGATCGGTGCTCACTCCCTACAAGGCACCGCACAGGTTTCAGGAACCCGGAACGGCGCCGAGTCCGGTCAGAGACAGAACAGGGCACGCAGGAGTGGCACAGAAGGAGCGCATCAACGAAGTCACAGAAATTTTGGATTCCAGATGGGGGGAAGAAGGGGTAGAATACTTTCTCGCCAAGGAGGGCACCCCGGCCAGTGCGAACAGCTGGGTGCCGGGCTACGCCTTGGACGAACCTCTGCTCAAAGACGAGTTTCATGCCCTCTTCCCACATAGACCGATGCCAGCAGACTTTTTCGACGACTGGCTTTTCACGCCCACGCTTTCGGCCAGCACGTTCCGGGGGTTCGACTCGGACGAGGACCCGACACGAGACGTCCGCTCCCCGGAGGGGTCACCCTCGGGATCTGCCTCAGAACCCTCGTATTGGTGGGACGACAGACCAGAGGAGCAGTGGCGCAGGAAGTGGCAAGAAGGTCCAGGACGAGCAACGCCGCCAGGAGGAAGTGAGGGAGAGACGGACATGGACGTTTTCGGGGACGACCCAGGTTTCGAGCACGGCGGCACAGAGATGGAAGCAGAGGTGACCGTCGTCGACGAGAGCAGGGAGGAAGAACCGGAAGACTTCGGATGGAGGCCCGCTACGGGAAGCGAACGGTACCCGACATTCGTCCCCTTGACACAGCAGCACCCAGCTCCAGCACCGGAAGGAGGGGAAGGGGGAGTGGGGGGCTTCGAGGGGGGGATGGATGTCAGGGGTTCAGGAGCAGAGGCAAGGGCAAGGGAGGAAACAGAGAGCGAAGGGGAGGAGGCAGAAGAAAAGATGAGTGATGACGACGACCCGAGATCTCCGAGTCTTTCCAGTGAATCGGAGGATTCGCAGAAAGGAGCACCAGTGGCCAAGGCAAGGGGGGAGTTTAGGGGGGCACCCCAGGAAGATAGAGCCAGAGGGGACTCAGAGGAGAGCAGTTGGAGATCGGGACCAGCGTCACCGCCAGAGAACAGGGAAGAGGAAGGGAGCCAGGGGGCAAGCGCTGGCAGCTCACAACAGGAGGGAGGGCACGAGTCAGGGGTGGCCACACCTCCATC
Source organism: Podarcis muralis (assembly GCF_964188315.1). Classification (NCBI taxonomy): domain Eukaryota; kingdom Metazoa; phylum Chordata; class Lepidosauria; order Squamata; family Lacertidae; genus Podarcis; species Podarcis muralis. The sequence continues at coordinate 5,443,832 of NC_135656.1, forward strand.
TGGGAGCGAAGAGACGGTTAGACGGAAGGTGGAAGGTTGGGCGCGCACGCCAAGTTCAAATGCACAGGAAGGCGGCGCAGTAGGCAGCCCGGAAAGGGAGCCAGGTCCTAAAGCCCGGCGCAAGGAGACAGGAGGGTCCGGGGGGTCAGCGTCAGAAGAATCCCGGAAGGAAGAGACCCAGGGGGGCAGAGGGACCCAGAGAAGAACAGTCAGGCGGAAAAGGTGGAGCAGGGCTAGGATATTAAGTTGGTGTACAAGGGGCGGAGATTCAGACGGAGCTTCGCCGATCTAGCTACTAGACGTAGAGTTGCACGCAGCAGCTTGAGAATGGAAACTGTAACTCAATAAAGACTTTTACTTAATGACCGTTGGCTAGCGTGATCCTCTGTGAGCTAGGATCTTGAAGCAACTCTGACAATAATATAATTAAAAATGAACTAATCTAAATAAAAGCAGAAAAATGAAATGCAGAATCCTCTCTCAATCCTTGTCTCACACAGAAAGAGATAGACCGTCCCTTCCATTTATGCTTCTTCCACTCTTTTTCCAAGAAAAGCACCAGAGGCTTGGTAGCTTTTCCCTCCGAATTCACTCCAAATTGTACAGAGAATCCTTGGGAAACTGGCATAATATATTGAAGCGAGAATGTTTGCACTGGCCAAGTTCAGTTTTGTTGTATGGTGGGGTTTTTTTTGGGGGGGGGGGTTGTCATGAAGAATTTCCCACTACATCACTGGTGTTCGGCTCACTTGCGAAGCTTCTGGGCCCTCCCGCAATACAAGGGTGTGTCACACACCTCTCTTACATGCGTTGTGTTTGAAAGCATGGCGTTCAAGAGGAAGTATTCGGCAGCCAAGTAAGGCTGCTCATGCATAGGACTTGCTTCCTCTGTGGGGCTGGAGTGACAACCTCCCCCTTGCAACTCTTGAGGAGTAACAGTTGGAAGCCTTGGTGGGGTCCAAGGATCTTCCAACCTGAAGCGGCTCCACCCTCTCTTGCAAAGGTGGCCCCTCTTGTTCCCACCCTGCCCTGTATCTAGTTGCAAGGCCAGCAGAGCTGCCTGTCTGCCCCCCCATCATTCCTCCTCCCTCCCTCCCTCCTCCACTGCCCCCGGGGCCCTTAGGACTAGGAATGTGCTGAGCCAGCATCACCGCCCAGACACCAAATCCCTGTTTGTTCTGCCCGTGGCTTTTAAAAGGGCGGAAATCCTCCCAGGCACCCAGCCGGAGCCGTGGGTGGTGATGGCACAGCCTAGCAAAGGGAACAACAGTTGGGGGGCAAGGTAGGTGCTCCCCAGGCCAAGTGGAAGGGCCAGCGAGGAAAGGTGGAATCGGACAGTGTGAGGAAGCTTGTGGTGAATGTGGTTGAAGCTCCCAGATGGTTCCCCCAAGTATTGAAAGAGTCTGGGGGGACACACAGTGGGTGACGATGTTTACCTTCTGGCTGTGGGGAATGGGCTGCAAAGGTTGCTGTGGGGATGTGCTGTGAGGCCAGTTGTCACAGGGAGCCTGGATTCTCAGCTCTGCACACACTGAGCACTGGAGACAGGAATCTCTTTTCCTCCCCTGAGGGGCTTCTCTTCCCCCACTCCCCCCCCCAACTAGTTTGTGTGCCCAGGGAACCCTCCACTCAAGGCCTATGGAAAGATCTTAAGGCCTGAAGACCCCAACAGAGCTAGGAGCAGTTGGTCTAGATCAGGCATGGCCAAACTTGGCCTTCCAGATGTTTTGGGACTACAACTCCCATCCTCTCTAGCTAACAGGACCAGTGGTCAGGGATGATGGGAATTGTAGTCCCAAAACATCTGGAGGGCCAAGTATGGCCATGCCTAGTCTAGATCCTTATGCAAGGCACCATTTACACTTGTTTCACATTGGGCAAGGAGGTGCTGCGCCTAAGCGACCTGTGGGGACCAATAATGGACTGTGCACACTAAATGGGGTGAGGAGCAGTTGAGTGGTCCATCGGGTGGAGTCGATGGCCGTGGGCCTGGCTTCTCATGGCTTTAGAAGGTTCTGCAGAGTTAGTGTTGTGGGCTGCTGTTGACCCACAATCCTACCTTGATGGGCCAGGTATAAATAGCGCAGAGTGAAAGGGACTCACCTAAAATCATTTTTGCTACCACAGAGCAAATGACATGAGAGCAGCCCTGCACCATAGATTGGCGCTGGTATTCCTTCAGTTCTATCCTGAGCTTACCCAGCTACTTTTGAGTCCTGGCGCCCCCTCCACTCACTCCCCCCTCCACTGTTGACACAGCACATTCCCCGTAGGGTGGGAGTCGGACAAGCAGAGGGTGGCTAAGGCTGCACCCACTGGTTGGAGCGCCTTTGGCTTTAAGCGTGCTGCGCTTGAAGCCGACAGAGCTCAGAACTGGGATGACATGGAGCAGGTTGGGTCCTGAAATCTTGGGCTTGCTGGTATTGCTCTGTCTCGGATAACACAAGGGAGCTGGGAATTCGGTGACCATGGACGAAAGGAGTGGATCTAGAAGCAGATTCAGGGCTGGCTGAAGAGAATGTGAAAGATCAGGATATTGTGCACGAGAAAGCTGCCCTTCACCCTCACAGACGCAAACTCATGTTGCTGTTCAATAGGTACAGTACATGATTGCTTTGATCCTGCAAGAGTGACCTGACTGCAGAAACTGGTTGTCACACCAGTTCACCTTCCTGGATGCGGTCCGTGCGTGGAAAAGCGTGCCGCTGGGAGGAGGGTGTCTGTGCTTCATGGATTTGGATTTATAGCAATTATCCCCTCCACCCATGGTTTGCTCTTGGCACAGACCATTGGACCTGGGTTTGGGGGAGGTGGGGTGGTGGTGGATAGAGTAGGGCTGCCACACGTCTGCATTTTTTCTGGACATTACCAGGATTTTAAGGGTGGAATTGACGTCTGGGGGGAATTTCCGAAAGGCAGTGCTTTGTCCTGGATCTTAGGCAAGTCAACTGAAATATTGAGGGGGTTATTTTTGTGATTTTGTAAAAAAGAAAAAAGGCGAACAATTTTTGGGATGCCCTGGTATTAACTTTTTGAAATATGGCAACCCTAGGATAGAGTAATCCAGATCTAGACATTCTCTCTTTTCCCCACTGTAACAGATTATCAATGCAGTCAGGGTGTTGGTGAATACAAAATTTGTACCAAATGGCTGGCACTACCTTGTGTCTGTTTCAGAACTAGCTCTCATGTGTGAAGATTAGGATTTTTTTGGGGGGCTATTATATGACAATGTAAGCACGTGCATTTGTGTGAAAATACGGTTGTGACAAAGTAGGGAAATGAGATAGTTTGGAGTTTAACAATTCTTGGACGCAGGACCTCATGCAACCAGCTGTAGCAGCTCATTCACTTGGTATCCTCCTTTCCATATTAGCAAACTGTTATGCTCTTCTCCCCCCCCCCACCTGCCCCCATCCATGCAAAAACTAGGGTAACTAGTTTCCTCTGTTAACCTTTGGAACATATACAAGCCTAGTGCAGAAGAACACTCTGGATATGGGAATAAGATGGGCACCTGTCATATATTTGAACTGAGGGGCCCATTTGCATGGGCACAAAGGCTTGGCAGAGATGTAAGCTGGTGACATACATCCACCGTTTGCAGACTGAAGTCTCTTTTGGTATCAGATGGAGCTGTATTCAACATGAATACCTGAGACACGGTAGGCTAAGCGTTTCCTGTGTGGCCTTGGGGCTCAGGGTTTGGTTAATTGATTCTGGAAGTTCATCTCACATGAATCACAGAATCACAGAGTTGGAAGGGACCGCAAGGATCTTCTAGTCCAGGGGTCAGCAACCTTTTTCAGCAGGGGGGCCAGTCCACTGTCCCTCAGACCTTGTGGTGGGCCGGACGATATTTTGAAAAATATATATGAACGAATTCCTATGCCCCATAAATAACCCAGAGATGCATTTTAAATAAAAGGACACATTCTACTCATGTAAAAACACGCTGATTCCTGGACCATCTGCAGGTCGGATTGAGAAGGTGATTGGGCCACATCCGGCCCCCGGGCCTTAGGTTGTCTACCCCTGTTCTAGTCCAACGCTCTGCAATGCAAGAATCTTTTGCCAAACATGTGTCTTGAACCCACAACCCTGAGATTAAGAGCCTCGTGCTCTACCAGCTCAGCTATCCCTGTCCTTTGACACACTCCTTCTTCATACTGGCCTCATTCCTGTGCCTTCAACAACAGCCCAACCCACAGAAACGTAACAGGTGAACTCTCTCCAAGCCAGGGAAAGCTTCTGGCTAAATCTTATTGTGTGAGAATTTTTTGAATTTAATATTTGTAGTCCATTTCTCAAACAAGAATGTTGAGCTCCAAGTGGCTCATAATAATAGCGTTAAAAATAAACATTACAGTCTCTATAATCACATCAAAAAGACGTCTCTTAAGGCCCAGGAGCAGGGCCAATTAAAAAGAAAAGAAAGGGAAATTAATGTGTACATACTATAACAGTACATTCAAAGCACATTTTCATCCTCAAAGACTTCTGGGCACTGTAGTCTACCCCTCAAAGAGTTACAGTTCCCAGCAATCCTTAACAAACCACAATGCCCATAATTCTTTGAGACAGGAAATATGCATTGAATGTGCTGTCCTTGTCGAGACAGCTCCCCATCAGCCAGATGGGAATAATAGTCACTTATCTCACAGCATTATTGTGGGCCTGATTTCAATTAGATTTATTAAGTGCTCTGCACAGGGAAATGATATAGATCAGGGATGAGGAGCCATGGACCCAATGTGGCCCTCCAGGTTTCTTTATCTGGCTCTCAAGAGTCTCCCCAGACCATAAAGGTAAAGGTAAAGGGACCCCTGAGCATTAGGTCCAGTCGTGGCCGACTCTGGGGTTGCGGCGCTCATCTCGCTTTACTGGCCGAGGGAGCCGGCGTACAGCTTCCGGGTCATGTGGCCAGCATGACTAAGCCGCTTCTGGCGAACCAGAGCAGCGCATGGAAACGGTGTTTACCTTCCCGCCGGAGCGGTACCTATTTATCTACTTGCACTTTGACATGCTTTCGAACTGCTAGGTTGGCAGGAGCAGGGACCGAGCAACAGGAGCTCACCCCGTCGCAGGGATTCGAACCACCGACCTTCTGATCGGCAAGTCCTAGGCTCTGTGGTTTAACCCACAGTACCACCCGCATCTCCAGACCATGCACCCTCCCAAAACTGCTTTGCTTTGCCCCCACCCTGAGTGTTTTTGCCTGGCTGGAATATCTCATTGGATTCTGACGGTGCTTCTGTCTTGCCTGCATGGAGGACAGAGAGAGCCCTTCGAGACCTAGATCATGGCTGCTTCCAGGGCAGGGGGGACAAAAGGATGCAAGGTCTCCTCTCTCTCTCTCCCCCCGTTCCCCCACCCCCGATAATAAATGGGGTTGTGTCACTGGCAGCTCTGCTAACCACCCCCATTCTTGCCATCCGTTGCCAATGCAGTTGCCATGCTGGCGCTCAGTTGCTAGGTTTCACTTGGAGCTGGCGTGGGAGTTTGTACTGAACTCTCTCATTTACTGGGAAATTTGGCGGGGGGAGGAGAGGCTGCATTTAGTTGGGGTGAGGGGTGAATACATTTTCCAGAGAGTAAGCTATAACACACTGAAGGTGGGGGGGGGGTGAAGAAGAGAGAAAGGTGCCTCCCTCTGCAGTGCGGAGAGAGGACCAAGCACCACTTAAGCAAATAGCATCTCTGAGCTATGGGTGCAGCCCAGGAGGGCACCTTGTAGTTCTGGGTCAACTCCCAGCCCCTCTCCAGCCTATGAAGCTCCATTGGTACCACCCCCACCACCAAACCTGATGCTGCCAGTTTCTACAGCTGGGATGGGGAGCCTGGCGGCTGGACTGCAGTTGCCCTGTCACCACACCTGACCACTGGGCATGCTGGCTGGGGCTGATGGGAGTCCCAAGCACAGCTGGAGTTACCACAGCAGAAGGGAGGTCCTCTTTCTCAGGGGCTGAGCCAGCGAGGAATGTGGTGTGTGTTAAGTCATGTGTCCCGCCACTGATGTGTGCTGCGCCCCCTAGTCTCCCTCAGGAATGGGGAACCTGTTCCCCCTTCGTTGCTGCTGGACTCCAGCTCCCATCATGCCTGATCATTGGCCATGTGGGTTGGGGCTGCTCAGAACTGGAGTCCAACATCATCTGGTGGCTCACAGTTTCCCCATTCCTATTCCACCAGCTATTGCAGTTCCTTAACAGACAGGATTTGGGCCAATGCACCTTTCCTCCTTGGTGTGCTGCAGTGATGGGAGATGAAACGCATAGAGAACAGCTCAGTGGCAGAGCATCTGCTTGGGGAAGGTCCTTGGTCCAATCCTGGCCGCCTCCAGGTAGGACTGGAAGAGACTCCCATCCGAAAAGCTGGAAAGCCTCCATCAGCATAGACAATATTGGGATAGGCAGACGAACAGTGTGACTTGGCATACTTCCTATCTGCCAACACTTCCCCTGCTGCACCATTACTCATCGTGCAGGAAGCCAGTTCTAAGTTTTGGGGACTCTTGGACAAGGTCCCCAGTGGGTCTCCTTCATCTTCCCTGCTGCCACTGCCCATTTATTTGCTTCTCCCTTGAAGCCCAACCATTTCCCAGAGAAAGGATAGCTTAGATATGCAGAGGTTACTGCTCTCCAAGACAGGGCAGATCAGGGCCAGCCCAACTCATTGGCACCTGAGGCAGATTCCAAAATGGCGCCCCTTTTGTGAGGAAACAAGGTAGGAAGAAAGACTACTGTTGGGATCTGCTACCCTAGTGGATCCTGCCACCTGAGGCAGTCGCTTCACCTTGCCTCATGGGGGGGTGGGGGTGGACCTGGGGCAGGAAGAAATAGCAAGGAGGCGGCACAGCAGAACTAGGAACAACCTGAGATTGGTGGCCGGCCCCCTCTTGGCGTATGGGACTCTGCAGGTGACTGCGTTGAATCGGACAGCCTCCCCCTCCCTAGACATTGTGAGGCCTGATTCCCAAGGCATCTGTGGTAGTGCAAAGTGCTTGCAGTTCGGGACCCACAAATCGGAGACAGCCCAAAATGTTTTGGTACCTCAAGGCAGAAGATCCAAATGGTGAGACTCAATAGTTAAATCATTCACCATCTGCTGCCTTTTAATGGTAACCCCAAGATTTCACCTCTGGTGTCAGGGCGGGCCCAAGACATTTCGCTGCTGGAGGTGGAGCAGCAAAAGGTGCCACCCTCCCAAGTCTAGGTGACCAAGTTATTTTGGCACCTGAGGCAGAAAAACCTTTCAAGCACCTCCTTCCCTGGCAGTAAAGATGCAAAATAACAATGAAAACTTAAGAGCCAGCAACTTACTTCTCAGTTATGACTCTCAGAATTATGTGCCTGAGCAAGCTGCTTCACGCTGTTTTGTGGTCAGGTCAGCCCTGTCAGAGGTGAGCTGCTTCATCCTGCCTAACAATTGGGCCGGCCCTACCACTGACCTGAGCAGCTACCTCCTACAGAGTCAAAGCCACTGGTCCACCTACCTCAGTACTTTCTATACAGACTGACAGTGATGCTCTAGGGTTTCAGACAGGACTCTTGCCCAGCCCTGCTTGGAAACCTCCTGCACACAAAACGGATATTCCCTGTCAGCCAGCTGCAGCCTTTCCAAATGACATGCACAAGGTTAGTGATGTGAGGTTATTTCAAGTGGGTGTTCTATAGAATGTCAAAGGGAACAGAGTCTAGTGACACAGACAAGGCAGTCAATTCCTGTCAGAAAGCAGAGTGTGGCAAATGACACCCTTTCACATCCCTGGCCATCACCATGGCCTTTGGCCATGCAGTCACAGGGGAGTGGGGGCGAAATGTAGTTAAGCTGCGACAAGAAAGCTTGCAATGGATGAAAGCTGCATCCCACATGATTCTAACACAATTTCAGTTCTTTATTTAAGGCACTTATACACCCTCCTTTATAAGGGACGTGGGAAGCGCTGTAGTCTAAACCACTGAGCCTCTTGGGTTTGCCAATTGAAGCTCAGCGGTTTGAATCTGCGTGATGGAGTGAGCTCCTGTTGCTCGGTCCCAGTTCCTGCTGACCTAGCAGTTCGAAAGCATACCAGCATGAGTAGATAAATAGGTACCGCTGTGGCGGGAAGGTAAACAGCGTTACTGTGTGCTCTGGCCTTCATCACAGTGTTCCGTGCACCAGAAGCGGTTTAGTCACGCTGGCCACACGACCCAGGAAGCTGTCTGTGGACAAACTCCAGCTCCTTCAGCCTGAAAAGCGAGATGAGCGCCACACCCCATAGTCGCCTTTGATTGGACTTAGCCATCTAGGGGTCCTTTACCTTTACCTCATCTTACACCCTCCTTCATAAGGTTTACAGTGCAAATTAAACTAAAAAGCAACAATAAAAGATACAGCTGAACAATTTAGATCAGTAAAGCAAATGGCACTATCAAATCATGAATAAATCAGCAAAGCAAAACAAAATTCAGACAAGAAAACGTATTGCTAGCCTTCGGCTTAAGAGGTAACCGAACGGGAGCAGGAAGCATTTAAGAGCTCAACACTTGGCGTTTTCTTTAACTCGTTTTCACGTGAACAGTGGGAAGGAGGGCAGGGCGATGTGGCTTGGGCGTGAGGCGATGCACGGATACCATGCACATCCTGTGTGGGGAACATTGTGAGAGACAGCACAGCGTTTGTCTGTGTGCAATCTGGGTGTCCTTGTGTGCCGTCGTGTCTTGCGTTTCTGTTGCCGTGTAACTATTCTCGCAGCAGCTTGTTAGTTGCAGAGGTCCTCTGTGTGTGTGTGTGCTTTTTCCCTCATGCACAGAAACAGTGTGTAGCAATGCGAGAGATCCTTGGTACATAGCTGCTTGCCTGATATGCCTTTGCAATATGCACATTTGTGTACGTCCACATACCTCTGTCTTTCCGCTGGCTTCACCTGTCCCTGAGAACCCTACTTCCTGAGTGACCCTCGCCCTGTGCTGCCGACAGCTGCCCTTCTTCTCTGCCTCTGCCAGGGAACTTGCCTGCCATGTGCTGTGGGGGTGTATTGCACTCCCAGCCTCCCTTTGCCAGTGCTGCTGGGGACTCCGGCGGCTGCTAGATGTCCCAGCAAGCAGGAAGATGTTTGAATGCCCGGGTCTGAGTCCCGGAGATGCCAGACGGCTCCATGTCTGCAAGAGAACAAACCTGCTTCTTGTTGAATTTAACACAGTTTCTTGTTCCAGCCGGGATGCCATGGAGGCCGAGCTGTGGGCAGGACAAGGCTACAGTGCCCCCTGGATGCACCACAGTGTGGCTGGGCAGTACACGTGAGTCCAGGACTCTTTGTTGTTGTTTTTTTAAGGGGTTCAAAAATAGGGGGTATTTGTGGAGAAAGCTCCTGTCTTAGCTCCAATGAGCCAGCAGAGGGGGCTTAGGGGTTGGGGTTTAGGTGCTTCAGTGCTGCATCTAGTGGTTAGCATGGGGAGGGGGAATAATTTGTTTGTGTTGTAAATAATGGACGACAGCATGATCCAAAACAATGAACATGCTAGGGGTTGCATCTAGTGTAACTCAGAGCAGACCCATTGAAATGAATGGACTTTGCTAACTTGGGTCAAAACATTTTCGTGGGTCTACTCTGAATAAAACATAGTTGGCAGCAGGCCTAGGAGTTTACCAACATTTATTTGGACCCTATATAGTGTTTTTTCTAACTGCTTAAAAGGCTTAGCATTTGTTACTCGTACAACATTCACTGAAGGTAAATTAGTGTAGTATTATACCCATAGCATAGACTGGAAGGCTAAGGCTGATAGCTGAGCTGGGGTTTGAACTAAAGGCTTGATAGCTTTTGCTGCTCTGTAGCAGAAATGCTCCTAGTACGTTGCCTTGGACCAGGATTTAATTTCTAAAATTGTGAGGTGGGGAGAATAGGCTAAAAGATGCTTGGAAGTTCTGTGTGTCAGGCTGGATTCGCTACTCCCTTAAAAGCTTGAGAGGGTGGGAGTGGGGCCACAGACTTAAACAATGAAGACAGGCACTCTCTCTGCACATGCCCAGATACACACTTATTATCACCTGAGGTGGAGTCCTGGGGAATGGGTTCAAGGGGTATGCATAGTTCATTTCACTGCTTGGCCAGGCACCTTGGGCAAGTTATTATCTGTCAGCTGAACCTACATGCTGAGGTTCAACTTGGCAATATAAGAATTATAAACCAGTTTGTATGACCAAGGAAGGGGTAATTATTAATGAGAACCAAAGACTGGGTTAGGAAGAGGATATTGCTAGTCAGGATACCTTCTGGTGCTGAGGAATGTCTGAGTGCCTCAAAGTGTAAGCCCAGAGGCAGCATCATAGCTACAGGTGGGCGGGGGGGGGGGGCTAGCCAGGGTATTTCCCCCCCGGGTGAAGCCCCCAAAGGCCCCCAGCCTGTATGTGTGTGTACACAAATGTGCATGGGATGGGTGCCAAACTGGGTCTTTAACCCAGGTGAAATAAATCCTTGTTTCGCACCTGCCTAGAGGCCACTGGTACGAATTACGCTCATCCAATAGTGCAAGACATCATATCCTCAGCCCCAACCCCTTCAACCAGTGAATAACATTAACCTGCTCTACATGAGTGTTGTACGAATTGCAGAGATAATGTATATGAAGTGCTTTGAAGACTAAAAACTGCTGTATAAATGCTTCATGTTTTATTGTGTTTTAAATATTTTGTTGGGAGCCACCCAGTCAGATGAGTGTCATACAAACCTTTTACCTTTCCTATAAACAATAAAATTATAATTATTATTCATTCTCATTATGTTGCTGTCTCAGTAGGGTGTCACCAAAGCATCGCTTAGGAGGGTCAATTCACCCTTGGTGCACCAAATATGTGCTCATAGCGATCAATGTTGTAAAATGTGACACCAGAGAACACACTTGTGGGCACTTATGTTCCTGATCTGAAGTACAAAACTCATCTCTGCAGACCATGCCAAATGCTACCTCAGCACGTGTGGTGCCAGCCCCACAATTGTCACGGCAATAAGCCATAAACTTGCAAGTGTAATAAACTTGCAAGGGAGGAATAATGGGTTGCTTAACTCCTTCCACATTCGCCAGTTCTCTCCTGCAGAAAAAATGGGAGTCAGGAGCTCGTTTTTTCTTCATTGCATCTAGGATGGTTCTTGTCCTGTTCTCAGACCTTGAATTACCAATACTGCTAGTCAGTCAGAATGGAAATGTTAGAAAAGCCTAAATTATATTACCTACCACTTTATGCTCCAGCCTTTAACAGGAGCTTACCTGAAATGACAGCAACAGCAATACTGGTTAGCTACTAGAGAAGCAACTTCAACCCACTTCATGTCACTTGAGTGCTGTTCAGGTAATTCCAGTGCACTTTGAACAAAGGCAAGGTGGAGTGTCAATGACTCTGGATGTCTTCAAGAATGCCTGGATCATTTAGCTATTAAGGTTTCATGGCTGCAATGTACAAGAAATGCTGAAGGAACCAAAATAAAGTTTTGAGTGGAATGAGGTGTTGCAAAGAGGTTCGTGTGAGAGGGGAAGGGACAGGAGAGAGAACTTGTTCAGTGCTCTGCAGGCAGGTTCAATTCCTGCCAGTGCCAGATGGAACCACTGCCTCTCAGTAGATGGTAATACGCTAGATGGACGCAATGGTCTGACTCGGTAGAAGGCTGCTTCCTGCATCCTCAGAGTCCCAGCTAAAATTAAATGCACCAGTGATGTGAAAGGGTCATAGCTCGGTGGTAGAGCAGTGCCAGAAACTCTGGAGAGCCACTGCTGGCCATTGCAGGCAATACTGAAGTCGGTGGGTTTTCGTATAAAGCAGCAATAAAGCCTTTCAAAGGGGGGGCTGGAGCTGAGGTCTCAAGCAATGGTGTTTTCCTTCTGCGTCCTTTGGGCTTCCTGGTGGACTCACTTCCGACCTGTCTCTCTCTCTCTCTGTGTCCTTGCAGGCTCTTGGAGAAGCAGCTCGTCTCTGATTTCTCTCCCGCTCGCCGTGGCCCGGGCGCCCGCGTCCTGCAGGATTCAACCAACTGGCACGATGCTCAACCCTTCCCGCCTCGCTGGGGCCCGCGGAGGCCGGAGGGCCGCTGGTTCTCGGGGAAGGATCCCAGCAAGGCGGCATCTCCCCCCAAGGCGCCAAGGCAGCCCAACCCGCCTTACGACGGGCTGCCCCCGATGTGCAGGAGAGACGTGAGCAGCCAGGCGGCAAAGGGCCCCGCCGACGGCTGCAGATGGAGCCGAGGAGCCCCCAGGGGCAAAGGCGAGCTCCCTGCCCGGGCCCCTCCAAGCTACGAGGCCCACATGCTGCTGCGTCTCCGGGCCGGGCCGGGCCCCCGGAAGGAGAACTGGCCTCGCCCGCCGCCCTATATTGCTCCGCCATCCTACGAGGCGCCCCACCGCACCGTGCAGCCCAAGCAGCGCGCCAGCAAGGAAGCCTCGACGGCGAAGCCCAGCCAGGCGGAAGCCCCCAAGAAAGGCCGAGAGGGAACCCGGAGAGCCTGCGAGTCCGGGCCGACGGGCCGGAAGGCAGGGCGAAGCCCGTCGAAGCTGCCTGGCAGCTGGAGCTACCTCTCCGGAGCCACGACGTGGGGAGGAGGCTGCGGGGCGCAGCCGGAGCCAGCAGGGTCCCGCTACCCTTTGGGGTCCTGCTGGGAGGCGAGCCCCCAGCACCGGGGCCACACCCTGCCCCGGGCAACGAAGAGGGGCCAGCCTGGCCGACCCCACCCTGCCCGTCCCCTCCAGCACACGCTCCCTGCCGGCTGGGGCTTCAGCCACGCAGCTGGCTGGCCTGAAGCCGCCGCCGCCGTCGGAGGTGAGAGCAAAGCAGCGGGCGAGCGGCGTAGAGGCAGTTTCCCCAAGTGGAAGGAGCCGGGAGGGAGCCACGCGCACAGATCGACCCCCCGAAGGCGCGGAGGTCTGTTTGTCATCGACGCCACGTGCGTGGTGATCCAGGCCCACTACATCCCGCCCCCTCGGACGGAGCGGGTCCGCTACCTGGGCCGCGAAGAGACCAGCGCCGCCCCGCCGCCCGGCTCCCCGGCGTCGATGGAGGAGCGAGCTGCTCGCATCCTGGGTCTCTCCGCCAGCGAGCTGGGCTTCGCCGGGGCGGGAGGAGGAGGAGAGGCCCCGGGGCCAGGGAGCCCTGCGCGCGGGGCGGCGGGGAGCTGCGCGAGCGACGCGGCTCCTTTCGGTGATGCGGCTGCAGTGGGGCAGCCTGCGGGGCCTCCTTCGGCCCCGGCCAGCCCCGCGAAGCCCTTAGCAGCCCCCGACGGGTACCAGGCTGGGCCCACGGAGCTAGCCGGGCTGGCCTGCCCCAGCCAGAGAGGGGCAGCCGCTCCCTGCCAGGAAGGCGGCTGCCCGCCCCGAGGCGGAAAAGAAGCCGAAGCCAAGCCCGCGCTGCCCTCGCCAAGCAGATCCTACGTCCGGGATCTGAAGGAAGCCATGTCGAGGATCCGCCGGCACACCGCGCCGGATTCGGACACGGACGAGGAGCTGGAGCAGGAGGGGCAGCCGGCCTCCGGGAGAGCAGCCTGGAAGCGGCGGCTGGGCGAAGGGGCCCTCTGCTACAGCAGCAGCAGCAGCAGCCTCGACAGCAGCAGCTCCAATGCCACCGTGGTGCCCGGGGGCGCCCCCCTTGGCCTGCGGAAGGGGCCCGAGGCCGGCTGGGAGATGCCGGCTGCGGGGGGAAGGGGCTTGAGCCCGGCCGAAGCAGGACCACAGCCATGAAATGTCTGGGAAGAGAGACTGTGAGACCCACGTCAGAGCCCCATACCCGCCAGCACCCTCACCCCACCCCGTCTCCCAAGTGCCTGGTATCCCTATGCCTCTGCCCAGCTCCTTCTCCTTGCCACAGGCTCAGGGACACACGTGTGTTCAGGGCCGTGGGGTGCGGATGCGGAAGGATATAAACGTAGTTGTAACACTTCCCATATCAGGTTCTGTACTCAAGTGTGTGTTTGGTGTAAGAATGGAGCCTACATGTTCAGAGGCAGTATATCTGATTACTAGATGCTAGGGAGAACCTAGAGGATAGCCATCGCTGTAACACCCTATAATGCTGAACCTCCCAGGAACCTCCTTGCCCGGCCTTAGTTCAGGGATGGGGAAGCTTAGGCCTCAGGGTCAGGGCCAGTTGTGGCCCTTCAGGCCTTTCTGCCTGACTCTCGGGACTCTCTCCTGGCCACACATCCCGCCGGCTCCTCTGCGCACTCTTCTTGGGTGCTTTTGCCAGCCTGGAGTGTGTTGCTGAATACTAGCAATGCTTCTCGCTTGCCTGGACAGAGGGTAGATAGAGAGGGCTGCCAGAGTGCACCTAGAAGCTAGACTCCTGCACAAAGGGAAACATTGGTTGCTCCACCTACTTTTGCTTCTGACCCCGCCTCCATGTGGCCCCTGGATAGAAGGGAATGTGGCCCTTCAGCTAATAAAGGTTCCCTGCCTTAGCTGGAGACAGACAAGAGGGGGGAGAACAGGTCCCTTTGGTTTGGTCAGGCAAGGCTATCCTTACATAGCAGGGATATTTCCAACAAAGCTACCAAGACGTTTCCCCCCTGCTTTTCTATGTCCATATGATTATTGCGGTCCATGTGTGCCAGGTATTCAGGAACTAATAATAATAATAATAATAATAATAATAATAATAATAAAAAACATGTCTTTCAAACACAGAAGCTGGGTGATGCGTTCTCAGTTTGATTAAGCCAAGCCTCCTAACACCCCAAAGAAGTACAAGTCAAGATCCAGACATCAACATTTCAGGAGAGAATTAATATAAGAGTGTATTCACGTTAGCATGAAGATTGTTTCTCGTTGTTCAGTGAGCTGCTGAGACGGTGCTTACACATCTGTGCCCTCCTTTGCATGTCTACTTGGAAGTAAGCTGCACTGAGTTCCATGGGAATTCATCCCAGGAAAGCAGGTGTAGAACTGCAGCCTAAGAACATCAGTTTCTTTTTGAAATGGTCCATTTAATTAAAACAACAACAACAGCAGCCCAATAGTTGAAGATGAACAATACTTTATTAGAAACAAAATTTAAAAATTCCTTCCAGCAGCACCTTAAAGGTATCTGAAGAAGTGTGCGTGCACACGAAAGCTCATACCAATAACAAACTTAGTTGGTCTTTAAGGTGCTACTGGAAGGAATTTTTAAATTTTGTTTTGACTATGGCAGACCAACAAGGCTACCAACCTGTAACTAATACTTTATTAGGACTAATTCAAATGTCTCAAAAGAATGAGCAAGCGTTTGAGCTGCAGAGTTCAGGGCAGATACTAAGAAAAAACACGAGGGGGAGGAAAGGGAAATTGGCCCCTTGAAAGGGATTTGTGCTTCTGATATGGTGCATTACATGGTCAGCTTTAAAACAGGGGCCTGGAGGGCTAGCCTGTGTCCCTCCAGATGTTGCTGGACTGCGTCCCCCACTGGTCCCAGCTACTATGGCCAATGATGGGAGTTGTAGTCTAGCAACACCTGGAGGGACACAGATTAGCCACCTGTTTTAAAAGGCATTGTAAAAGTAAAGGGAGCTGCTCCGAACCATAAGGAAAACACACATCCTTATTAGGGCAATTCCATTATTAGGCCTACCTATTGCAAAATAGTGTGCAAAGTTCAAGTTCTACCATCAGGCTAGATAGTGAACAGAGCAATGGGGTGGTGGGTTAGAAGAAATTTGTTTCTGGCTGATGATGAAGCTACGGAGTCTTCATCTGCTCACAGTCTTCGTATGGGCAGAGGAGGAGGTAGACATTCAAATGAAGCTGTTTAAGTGCTATCCAGGTATCAGGTTCACCAAAGCCTGCTGGGAACAAGAAGCATGTAAGCGGCTGGTTTCTCCGTGTCTGAAAAGACAAAAACGGACTGTTCCCAAGTCTCCATCCTTGAGCAGAACACACCTGTGGTGATGGACCTGCATAACAGTTCTTGCGTTTTAAGACATAGGGAATCAGCCAATTGTGAGCCTGGTCTGCTACAGTGCTGGTGGCAAGCAAACAAGTTTGCAAATCCCCAGCTGCCGTTTCACCACTGACTGACAGGTGAAATTTGAAGGGCAGAAGCAGTGAGCAGGGGCGTGAACTGAACCTTTTCGCAGCCACTTCTTCTCGCCCCAACCCACAGACTCCAGTTTGCCATGTCAGTGAGGAAGACTGGTGATGGTGGTGGGACTGTGGTTGCAGGGGGAAAGTAGGCAGCAGCTGAAAGGCTCAGAGGAGGCGACAGGAGTCTATCCAGACACAGATTCCTACAATCTTAAGTAACGAAAGGGCTGGGTTGTGTGTAACGAGCCAAACGGGCCAATGTGGTGTAGTGGTTAAGAGCGGTAGACTCGTAATCTGGGGAACTGGGTTCACATCTCCGCTCCTCCACATGCAGTTGCTGGGTGACCTTGGGCCAGTCACACTTCTCTGAAGTTTCTCAGCCCCACTCACCTCACAGAGTGTTTGTGGTGGTGGAGGAAGGGAAAGGAGAATGTGAGCCGCTTTGAGACTCCTTTAAGGGAGTGAAAGGCAGGATATCAAATCCAAACTCCAACTCCTCCTCCTCCTCCTCCTCCTCTTCTTCTTCTTCAAATAAGTTAAAAATGACAATTTAGACAGACAGCAATTGTGCCAGAACATAATTCTGTCCATCTCCTCTTCCACAATCACCCTCCTGGATTTATTTTGGTTTTTTTAAAAAGGCATTAAGTTTTCTTTTTCCTTTTAGAATACCCTTGCCTCCTCCTTTAGCTCACAAACGGAAGCCTGCAAGTCCACCTGACCTTCCCCAAGCTGCAGTACACAGTGTTAAAGAATGCAAACGCCCACCCACACATCCTGCATAAATAGCTCTCGGGTAATATAGGCATACTTCCTACAAGAATGCTTGTGTGCTGAAGAGAGGCTGCACATGGGATGAGAGGTGAGACCCAGCTGTGGTGATGCAGATGGCATTGTGGAGCTTTGTGCTTCTGCACCTAGGTCATTTTAGACCCTTGAGTCAATGCTATTACAGTGTGTGTGTTTACTACAGATGTCCTCAGGAGTTGGTACCACAGGGGTTATCCAGTGTTGATGCACACAACATGTTTTTTCTTTCCCCATCCACTCTGACATTCCATGCTTTACAACTACTTCTACATTCCATATATATTAGAGGGGGCCCAGTTTGCCAACCCTCATAAGCAGAAAATTCTGAATGCATGCAGTTTCTTATTTTAAACTCTGTGAAATCATAGCACCATCATGACTATGTGAATAAAATGTGGTTTGCTTCTGCTGCCTTGATGCTAAGCACATTGATTTGGGAATAAACACTGCTTTATTGCAGATATATATATACATAAAATGAGGATCTGTCACCATGCACAAAATGGAAATCCAAAGAACAAACTAGAAGAAGAGCAAAAGCAATGGGGTAGACAGAAAATCAGTGGTATCGGTCCAACACATTTCAGGCCATGCTGATTCTTTTTCAGGGAAATTAAGAGAAAAGGGTCAGCATTTTGATGTGCTGTCTCAGACCCCAGACCCAGCTCTAGCTGTACCGCTGCCTGCAGCTGTGGGATGTATTGCTAGAGCAGTCAAGTACAACATTTTCCTGTTGCCTAGAATGGACACACAGGGGAATGTGGCTCCAGACAGGGAGGCTCC
This sequence comes from Podarcis muralis, assembly GCF_964188315.1. Classification (NCBI taxonomy): domain Eukaryota; kingdom Metazoa; phylum Chordata; class Lepidosauria; order Squamata; family Lacertidae; genus Podarcis; species Podarcis muralis. The sequence goes on from NC_135656.1 coordinate 5,461,441, forward strand.
TCCACTTGTGTGTGACCAGGTAGATGGGCGTGACCCTAGCTGACCATGTAAAAGGGCTAGCCATGCAGCCATCTTCCCGTCCCCCCCACAACAGTCCTGTCCCAGCCTCCTTTGGTGCTTTGCAGCCAAAGTTTCCAGACCTGTGTTTGCTGCTGAAAGCAAAGATTGTGTCCCCCACTCCACACACAAATACCCCCAAATTTTCAGCAGTGGCTTGAGTGTTGCATGCATAGGAGCACATTCAGAAGACATGATTTGTCTTCCCCTCAATGGAAGAGTTCCAACTGCTCAGAAAAAGGATAATTGGTACAGAGGTAGTTACTGAAAGGGTTCCATCCATTCATGACTTCTAATGTGACGGTGGTATCCTGACATTGGCTCTTCCCACAAAGAACTCAGAGAAGGGTGTGTGCGTTTTTGTGTGTGTGTGTGTGTGTGTGTGTGTGTGTGTGTGTGTGTGTTTGTTTTGTTCGTCATTTTACCACTGGATGGCGCTCTGTGTCCACTATTATATTTTATTTGTTTCACCTGCAGGGCAACTCTAGATCCATACCACCACAAAACACGGTTCCAGGCTCTTTTTCTCAAACTCCAACGTCTCTGTTCAAACATATCAGACTCTTTCCAATGCCTGGGAGCTGTGCTTCTCAGTTTCCACTGGAACCCTCCACCTGAGCGGTTAGATCCTGATCTTCAACCGGGAAGATATGGAATCCCTAAACCAGCCTTTTAGCAATCTTTCACTTTAGGTTCAGAGAATTAGGAATGGGCGGATGAATCATGTTACTGATTAACGTAACTAGAATGTAATTATTTCACATGGATTCAAGGAGAGAATCCCAAATCTACAGTGAATCTGAAGAAATAAAAGAACACAAACGTAGCAATCTGTAATAAAGGGCCAGTAGAGCTGCCAACTGGGATGCGGGTGGCACTGTGGGTTAAACCTCAGAGCCTAGGACTTGCCGATCAGAAGGTCAGTGGTTTGAATCCCTGCGACGGGGTGAGCTCCCATTGCTTGGTCCCTGCTCCTGCCAACCTAGCAGTTCAAAAGCACGTCAGAGTGCAAGTAGATAAATAGGTACCGCTCCGGCGGGAAGGTAAACTGCATTTCCGTGCGCTGCTCTGGTTCGCCAGAAGTGGCTTAGTCATGCTGGCCACATGACCCGGAAGCTGTACGCCGGCTCCCTTGGCCAATAAAGCAAGATGTGCGCCACAACCCCAGAGTCGGTCATGACTGGACCTAATGGTCAGGGGTCCCTTTACCTTTAGAGATGCCAACTGACCAGAAAGTGCACCTGGACCTGCTCCCATGCAGCTTGATCTGCATTATCTACTGCTAACGTCAGTCTATCAAGCGGCTGTTAAAGGCAGAGAGGCTGAGGGAACAGGTAGAAACTGCAAGAGACAGGAATGTCGTTACAGGTATATCCATAAACACTTTAAAAAGAGAAAGTGTATACAAATAGAAATCAGGATGTTTTTCCTCCAATAGAGAAATACCACATTCTTTCACTTCAGCAGCCCAGGCTGGGCAAAGATGAAGGCCCAAAGCAAAACGATACCATTTTTACCTAAAAGCAACTGGTGGTAGTTGCACGTTAGCATCACATTTCCACTGAGGGGTCAATAGCAGCTGTGTGTGATTGTGTGTGTCCAATTTAGATCAGGGAAGTGGAGCAGGGGGAGAATTAACCACTCCTCTGATATAATTTGGAGGCCCCTGCTTTTAAATGGAAAATGGTATCTGTGATGAAATCTGATGATGATGATGATGATGATAATAATAATAATAATAATAATAATAATAATAATAATAATAATAATTTATTTATACCCTGCCCATCTGGCTGAGTTTCACCAGCCACTCTGGGCGGCTGATAATCAATCTTTGTACAGCTTGGGCCAGCTGTGTTTCTCGAACTTGGGTCTCCAGCTGTTTTTAGACTACAATTCCTATCACCCCTGACTATTATCTCTATTAACTGGGGCTGATGGGAGCTGAAGACCAGCAGTATCTGGAGGGCCAGAGCTTTCCCCACGCAGGCTCAACAAGTACAGGAGACCCCCGCTCTAGAAGAAGCCAACAGGCCCTCTCTATCCTTGGTAGCAAGGGACTGGCTGCCTCTTACAGCCAAGCCACGCAGAGCTTCCTGGGATCCTTCCTCGGAAGCAATAAATAAATGGTACCTTTTGAGAAAACTGCAAGAGATCTTCAGAGAACAAAGTTCATCGCATTTGGCTGAGATCTGACCACAGCCACAAGTGAATGAAAAGCTGTTTGTCTTGAAAAGCAGATACTATTTTACAACGATAGCGGACCTTGTCCCCCCCCCCCCCCCAATAAAATTTTTTTGTTTTCTCAACACAGTTCATACAATACATCAAATCACATCTATACTTTTAGCTCTGCCGAGCTTATGACTTCCCTCTTTCCCTTCAACAGGTATCCCTTATTTCTTTAAATCACATATTTTAAATACTGAGTCTCATATTTATTACATTGTAGGAGTTATATCAATCCTGCCAGGGTTTTTAAAGTTTTACAATTATCCTTTAAATACACCATAAATTTACTCCAACTTTCTATGAATCTCTGGTCGTCCTGGTCCTGAATCCTGCCGGTCAGCGTGGCTAACTCCACATAGTTCATCATTTTCGTCTGCCACTCTGCAATGGTTGGAATTTCTTGTAGTTTCCAGTTTTGGGCCAACATGGTTCTTGCTGCTGCTGTGGCATACATGAACAGTCTTTGATCCGATTTCTTGATCTCTTTCCCCATCAAACCCAGCAAGAAGGCTTCTGGTTTTTTTTTTGGAAAGTATATTTAAATATTTTCTTTAGTTCAGATAGACTTAATAAAAGGGAGAGGTAAAACATTAGCTAAGATGTATGATTTGTTATTAGAATGCTATACCAAAGATGAAGAAGTGAAAGAAGCAATGATAAAATGGGAAATAGATTTTGGACATAATATTGAATTGGATGTCTGGTATGGATTATGGAATCTAAATATGAAATTCACTGCATGTACAGCTTTAAAAGAAAATTTGATGAAGATGATTTATAGGTGGTATCTGACACCTGTAAAGTTGGTGAAAATGTATAGGATGAGGGATAAAAAATGTTGGAAATGCAAGGAGGCTAATGGAGACTTTTACCACATGTGGTGGATTTGTGATAAAGTTAAGAACTTTTGGGAGATGATCTATAACAAACTAAAGATAGCGGACCTTGCTTAAGTCAGTGTGCTGCCACTGACGCGTCCCAAATTCGAAGTACTTTGTGCTGTATAGCCATCCATTTTCTACAACTCCCAGGGTGGGTTAACAACCTGTCTTTCTTCCCAGGGGACTCTGGGAATTGTAGATCTGTGATGGGAATAGGGGTCTCCTCACAATTCCCAGCAGCCTTAACAAACGGTACTTCACTGCCTGTTAAAGTGGTATAATAGTGCTTTTAATGGTATGGATGTGACCAATGTCCTGTTAAAGGGGACCTTGGTGGCGCAGTCCATCTCGGCCCCATCATGGAAATGGGTGATGTGGCCCAGGCCTGTTCTTAGACTTTCATGGGTTTTTTTCTTCTGAAACCTACTTGACCGGACAGTGAGGCAAAAGAAATGTTGTTCTAATCATTCTGATGGATACACCCAGGGCTTTTTTTCCAGCTGGGACTCACTGGAACTCAGTTTGGCACCTCTCAGGTGGGCGCCATTGCCATTATAAGAAAACAAGGGAGACGTTTATGGTGAGTTCCAGCACTTCTTCTTCTAGAAAAATAACACTGGATGCACCTCAAGAAACTTATGCTCCAGTCACACAGAGATCCCTGTGAAGCCGTTGCTTATAATGGCTTTATTATTGCTTTGTGGAGCACATTCCAGGAGAGGGAGCCATTCTCCTGCCTCCCAACCTCCAGGTCATTAAAGGTACTTGCAGTCTAGAGCAGGGGTGCCTCCCCCCCAATCTTTTTTGCTTCAGGTGTGAAAATGTCTCAAGGCCAGGCCTGGGGGTGGCAGTGGCGGTTATGGGACTCTGCTGGCTGACTCATCCAGCGAGGGGACGTGAGCAACTTCCCATCTGGGACAGCCCCCACGGCTGAATCATCTTGCTTGTCTGGGGGTCCCAGCAGGAAGGATCCCCCCATGGAAAGACAACAAACCGCACGGAGAGCATGGCCAATTTGCACATTATTTAAAACCAGCTCAGCCTCCCCCTCCCAGCGACCCTGTCATTATCCCAGTGACACGAGGTCTGGAGAGTTCACGGAAAGCCAGAAGCCCAGGCTCCTTCGTCATAAACCCTGGGCACCCTTTGGCCACCGGAGAGGAGAGAATGGAGCTGAGGAATGCCTTGGCAGACATTCTTCCCCCTCTCCAAACATTCAAAAGAAAACCCAGGATCGTTTGGCTCTCTGCCCCATCCTGACCCACTTTTAGTCATGCCCAAACAGCGCGCTGGGTAGGGGTGGATTAATCTGTCAATTTTGGCTTCTCTTGAGTTTCTCATTTGTCCGATCTTCACCACATCGCTGTATTAGTCTGCCGTTTGTTGTTGGAAGAAAAAGTCCTTACAAAAATTCGTCAGCATTTTAGTCCTAATATACTTTTTGTGTGTGATTTCCCACACTATATTGCATTTTTGTATGCTTCTTCCACCAATGCATGTGCTTTTATGCACACCTTTTCCCAATTAATGCTTCTTTGTCTGGTACACATTTTGTTTTGTTTTAGTTGGTTTGGTTTGCAAAACTCAGAGAAGTATGAATTTTGAAGGACGGTTTCGCTTCACTTTGCATATTTATTTAATCCAGAGATCATTTACTATCAAAATATTTCAATGTGGTTTACAATTGAATATGTGGGTGTGTAATGCTTTGGGAAATGCAGATTACATAGGTTCGCATTGAAATGTGAACCAAATAGAATTTATCTTCCATCCCTAATGCTGGGCAACACAAGTTGTGTGTGTGCCATAAAATAAACTGTTAAGTCTGTCATGGGGTGTATTAGTAAAGAAACTATTGTTTGTTGTGCAGTAGGGGTGCCAACTTGGGGGAAAAAGTGGGGGGGGGGCAGGTAAGTCCCACCCCACATAATCAATCACATGATACAGGACACACACACCATTTGAATGCAAATGCCCATTAACTTTGTGGGGGCCCAGCCCCATAAAATATTTTATTGGGGGGGCCAAAGGGACCTTGGCCCCTAGGAGCTGACTCATAATGTTGTCCAGAATGCATGTTACTGAATATTTTTGATAATACCAGTGTAAATATATTGTCAAATGTATTGGTCTTATATATTATTTTGGCAGCACAAATAGTAATTGCCACTCAATGGGAAACAGCCCAACATCTTACCCTGGACGGTTGGTACCAAATACTCTGGAATAGAGCTATAATGGAGAAAATCACGCATAATTTGAGACTGCAAGAAAACTGGACTCTCCAGTCACATTTCGCATGGTTTGGCATTCCTTTACTACATGAACACTGGAACCATTATTTCCAAGACAATCCTCCCTCGTCACAAGCCTGCCAAATCGGGAACTAGACTTGATGCTCTGAGAAAGCTGATGGTCTTTACATGGGCTTTGTTATTTTAACTCATGTGCAACTACTCATTCTACTTGCCTATTTTATAGTTTTGTTTTTCACCTTTTAATTGTTGTCTGTTGTGATAATCGTTCTCTCTGTTTTATATGCATTATAAAATGAATGAAATAAAAATAATATGGAAAAAAAACTTTACCAAAAAAAGTCAGTCATGGGTTTGTTGGGGGAATTAAATAATTAAGTTCTCCCCTGAGACCAGACTATCATGTTGGTGGTGTCTCTGCATGACCTACTGTTCTTTTGACCTTTGCCTCTTTCTTTCTATCAGTCAGCTTCTGCCAGGAGCAGGTACCTTGGGTATATCTTTGCATCGAATCATCCAAACACTTCTAAAGTAGAGGTGCACCAGAATTATCTAGCATCAGATGAGTTGTCTGTTCCTTCCTCAGTTCCTTCCTGGCCCCCAACTTGGACCTGTATATGCTCAGCTTGACAGTATGTTCTAGATTACACAGCACAGCTAGAACATCCACATTCCCTGATTACACATCAAAACTATTCATCCTACAGATGAACATAGGTAAAGGGTAAAGGGACCTCTGACCATTAGGTCCAGTCGTGGCCGACTCTTTAGGTTGTGGCGCTCATCTCGTTTTATTGGCCAAGGGAGCCGGCCAGTGGCGTAGCGTGGGGGGTGCAGGGGGGGCCGGCCGCACCGGGCCCAACATCTGGGGTTAGGGCAAATCCACAGGTTAGGGGGCGCAAATCCACGGGTTAGGGGGCGCAAATCCACGGGTTAGGGGGCGCAAATTACTTGCCTTGCCCTGGGTGCTGACAACCCACGCTACGCCACTGGAGCCGGCATCCAGCTTCCGGGTCATGTGGCCAGCATGGCTAAGCCGCTTCTGGCGAACCAGAGCAGCGCACGGAAATGCCGTTTACCTTCCTGCCGGAGTGGTACCTATTTATCTACTTGTACTTTGATGTGCTTTCGAACTGCTAGGTTGGCAGGAGCAGGGACCGAGCAATGGGAGCTCACCCTGTCGCGGGGATTCGAACCACCAACCTTCTGATCGGCAAGCCCTAGGCTCAGTGGTTTAACCCACAGCACCGCCCATGTCCCCACAGATGAACATAGGAAGCTACTAATACAAAGTCAGACCACTGGTCTACCCTGTCTATTCTATCTGTTCTGACTCCCTAGGTCTCTTGTAGAGATCTTTCCTAATTAGATAGATAGATAGATAGACAGACAGACAGACAGACAGACAGACAGACAGGGGGTATGCTTATCCAGGGCTTGTGTTTCCGTCATAATGAGGTAGGGCCTGACCCAATGGATCCAAGTTCCAAGAATGGTGGTGAACTTTCTGATGGTTTGGCAGTGGAATGGTCTCCCTTGGGAGGTGGAGGAGTTTTTAAAGCAGAGGTTGGATGGTCATTTGTATGGATGCTTTAGTTGAATTCCTGTATTGCAGGGAGTGGACTTGATGACCCTTGGGATCCCTTCCAACTCTACAATTCTATGATTCTGGCAAAGGGTGGGCCAAGGGTAACAAATGTTCAAGTGGAGGGGGGTAGCCCTTTGCCGACTGTTTTCTGTAAGGCAGAACCTCTTCCTAAACAGCTTAGAAGTAAATCCACCTTGCTAACTGCAAGAAAAATCTGTCCTCCCTTCCACTTCTGACTCCAAACATTTTAAAGCTATGTTTTATTATGACTTTTTGTACTGGATTAGATTATTATCAGGGGTGTGTTCTTTGTTGTATATTTTGTGGCTGTAAGCCGCCTTGTGTACAGTAATAGAGGAAGGCAGTATACAGATAGAAATTGAAATGAAAAATGAAATGCGTCAATTGGAATCAACAGTACTGCTCTGGATGGATTAATGATCTGACCAGGTAGAAACCATATAAGGATACACATAATCACACAAACTGATGTAGTATTAACCACGCTACTATTACAGTTAGGATCAGTAGCACTGCCATTGAATTATCATCAGCATTACTCAAGGCTTGTTTAGGTGACGGAATATTTTGCCTCTTCCTCTTGATGTCTCCTGGTCTTTCTTCTTCAATGAAGGAAAAGCTTCCAGCTTTCCCTTGACATTCCGGTTGCCTTCTCCTTGCCCTAAACAATATCCATTCCACGGCTGGATGTCCTGTTCCCCCAACCCATGCAGTGTCACAAATTCCGGGCAAGGGTGAGTTCTGAGTCATATTAGTAAATATAGCCTGTGATGCTGCTCACACTTTCTTTCTTCTTTTAATAGGAGGGTCTGCCCTTGAGCAACAAAAGCCTGGCCATTGGATGATGCACCTTACACACAGACACACAGACACACACACACACAGACACACACACACACACACACACACACACACACACACACCCAACCCAGTCCAGGGGAATGACAAAGCCTGAGCACCCTGCCCTGAAATTACAGTCATTATAGTCTGGACTCACCAGCTGGCTATTTCAGGACCACAGATCAGACTCTCCTTGTTACTTCTTAAAGAGACCACATCCAATTAACCAAACACATGGATCCTTCAACTTAAAAAAGGAAAATCAAGAAGCTGTTGCAATTCTTCTCCCCCCTGCCCCAGTCTCCTGCCCTAGTCCTGAATCTCTGATGGTCACAAACTCCAAGATCTCTTCTCGCTTATGCTGACATATTTTTTCCCCTGGCACCATTCTGTCCTTTTAATAGCTTGAGCCACGAGCCGGCGATCATTGTTTACCTTCATGCAATTACCTGCTGATTTCTGCAGGCTGAGCTGCTCTTAAAAGACACACAGGCGCAAGCCGGAGTGATTTCACTGTCAGTTGCCCGCTCTGCTTTGCACCCACAGTTGCTGCCAAAAGGCTGAGAGGGAATGTTTCATGGCAAAATGAAAAGGTACCATAGCGAGAGGCAGAATGTGCAATGCCTAATGGACTTTTCATATGATTGGCATCAATTTTGCAGGACACGTGTATCCACATGTGTCCACGTGAGTGGTAGCAAGAGAAAGTACAAACCAGTTTTATCATAGCTTTCCAATAGGCATTTGATTTGTGACAGTGATGTATCTGTCACTTGACTGTACCGCTTCACACTGCAAATGAGGGATTGGTTCTCCAAACACTTCTCCATGTGCAGAGGCGCTGTCTTGTGCCCAAGATTGAAGGGACCTGGCGCTCAGTGCTCACGAGTGACAGCATGCACCTGGTGTGCGTCACATGTGTGCAATGTCATGCGCACAATGTCACATTGCTGGGAAGAGACCAAGAGCGGAGCCCGGCGTGGCTCAGTGGCTGGCGGCTCCTCCTTTCTCGTGCTCAGGAGGAGTCCACGGCGTGCTCAGCTCCATGCTCAGCCTCCTCTGCCCCTCCACATTGAGAAGGGCTGGCCCCCTGACAACAGATATTGAGCAGCCTGAAGACACCTCAGCCTTATAGGCACAACTATTCCATGCTACCCCTTCATGGATCACTGCCTTGCCGTGGCAAAGTGGCTTGAATAACTCAGAGCAGCTATGAACTATGCCGTGCAGGGCACCCAAGATGGACAGGTCATAGTGGAGAGTTTTGACCAAACGTGATCCACCTGGAGCAGGAACTGGCAAGCCACTCCAGTATCCCTGCCAAGAAAACTCTATGGACAAAGACAACAGGCATATAAAAGTTATGACGCTGGAAGATGAGCCCCTCAGGTCAGAAGGCTTCCAACATGCTACTGAGGAAGAGCGAAGGACAAGTACAAGTAGATTCAGAGCTGATGAAGAATTGATGCTTTTGAATTCTGGTGCTGGAGGAGACTCTTGAGAGTCCCATGGACTGCAAGAAGATCAAATGTATCCATTCTTAAGGAAATGAGCCCTGAGTGCTCACTGGAAGGACAGATCCTGAAGCTGAGGCTCTAAGACTTTGGCCACCACATGAGAAAAGAAGACTCCCTGGAAAAGACTGTGATGTTGGAAAAGATGGAGGGCACAAGGAGAAGGGGACGACAGAGGACGAGATGGTTGGACAGTGTTCTCGAAGCTACCAGCATGAGTTTGACCAAACTGCGGGAGGCAGTGGAAGACAGGAGGGCCTGGCGTGCTCTGGTCCATGGGGTCACGAAGAGTCGGATACGACTAAACGACTAAACAACAACAACAATTCCATGCTAATTTGCAGAAGCCAAAATCATTGCAATCACAAAATCAATGGATGTTTTGAGGTGTCTCTCAAAAGTCTTCTTTTGTTAGTAACTTCTTCACTGGGGCTCTGGCTAAAGTGTTGGCCATGGCTAGTGATTTCCCATGTTGAAGGAAAATGACATCAGCCATAGACTTTGGATTTTGGGACGGGGGAACACTGTCAAGGATCTTTGGTCCCAAGTGCCAATAAAGACTTGCAATCCGTTTCAATAGTACAATTTAGACAGTTAGGTCTAAGCTCCAAGCGGTTGGAGCTTTTTGCTGCTCTGTTTCTGTTAGACTTATTGATATAAATGCAGCTGATCCATGGATATATCCTGACTGGTTTTTGCATGGCTATTGCCCCAGCCCCTAGGCTGATGCATCAGCTGCCACTGTGGTTGGGAAATCTAGTGTGCTAGAATAAACAACCATAAATCTTCTCCATCATATTAAGGGGATTTTGGTGCGGGCTCTTCCACAGAAGCATATTAAGCAGATCACATCACATATTCAGCAGATCACATCGGATGAGCGAAATTTGGTATGGATTTATCAAAGTTAAGTTGTGGGACTGAAGAACTTACTTGAAGTAGGAATATCCCTGGGTTCTGCAAGTTAGCAATGCTATCAGTTTGTCTGGAATAGAGCAAACTGAATTCCTTGTTTGCAGATTATGTGTCCTATAAATGTTACATGTTCTTTTCCAAATTTACATTTTTAAAAATCATTTTTCTTTTTAGGAAACAAATACTACATGAAAATGAACATCAAAAACATAGAGCAAGAGGTACAAAGGCCCAGAGATTTTCACAGCATTGCCTAGCAATCATGTTTATTTTTCTTCTAGATCTCAAGCTTGCCCAGAATCACTTATGTTCAGTTCACAACTGCAGAGCACTGAGAATTCACACTTCTTGTTCAAGTTCAGGCCAGGCTGCTGGGGACATTTCAAAACTGCATGCAGCCAATCATGGTGTTTGTCATTACTGGCAGCTCCCCAGACACAATCTCAGAGATAATCTTGTGAAAATGTTTAGATGCTGATGAAATACCAAATGCAAGTCAAGTGGACTGGGACCTTCCAAATGGAGAGACGAGTCCCCAGATTCTTTGGCAAGAGGGCCTTGCCAGAATCCTGCTGTAGCATCTAACTTTGAAAATATTTTGGCTTGTGGTAGCTGTGTGCTAATATCTATTCAGCTGCAGGAAGAATCTCCTTCCCTCCCCCCACACTTTTATTTGAGTTTTGCATGATCCACACCAATCCAAAACTTGCCATTGGGCTGTGGCACACCATCAGTACCTGCACAACCAGCCCATAGGTTCCTTCACTGGAGATATTGTGTTGCAATCACTTGCGGCTCTTCACTCAGAGGACGTTCTTGGACCTAGTAGAGTGAGAAGAAAGTGGGTGAGGAGAAAGGCGGGTGTTTTGTTTTCACTGTAGCCCCCTAGTCAAACCCCCCATTCCCATGGCATGGCCCAGAGGGCTAGGAAACCCTTTGGAACAGTGTGGGTGGCGGCACAGGAAGCTGCTGGAGAAAGGAAGAGCATGCAGAAATCTCCCTCCCACCTCCTCCTTCCATGTCTGGAAGCCTCCACTGGAGCAAAAAGCCTTCTGTGAGTGAAAGCAGCAGCTGGATACATATCAATATCCTCATGTATTTTCTATCTCTTAGCTGCTCCTTTTGTTAGGTTTTCTGTGCAACAGAGTAGGAACCGTGAAGGACCAGAACTGTATGATCCTAGCAAGGGATGGCTGTTGCCAACTGGGACTGGTGGAAGGGAAGGCAGGGAGTCCAACAGTAGGTGGAGCTAGAGAGCCAGTGACAGGCAGAACCTACTACAGCAAGCCTGCAACTTAAGCGCATTTAACTTGTGCGTATTCGGCTTCATGCGTGTGGCAAAAAATAAAATAACAACAAAAAGGTGAACCCAATGGGTTTGGCTGTGGCACAATCCCCAGTGTGAGTTGCATGCCTTCCGTAGTCACAGTTTTGTCTCCATTCTCCTCCCCAATGAGTTCAACAAGTGAGGAGGAAGGTGACAGGCCGTTCCACCTTCCTGGATTGGTTATAAGTGAGGCAGGCAGGTGGGGGGGGGCGAACTTGACGGTGGACTAAGGTGGGCAAGGTCATTTGCCCTAATGGACTTGCCTCCACTGTCCCTGTCCTCCAAGCACAGCTTCAACCTGAAAAACCAAAGGAACTGACGGTGCACATCTCCCTTGGGAACAAGGCTGGGAGGAGACCAGCAGCACCTCCTATTCACCAAGAGGCTGCTGCAGATGTGGAATTGGGGAGGGGGCTGCCAAGGAGGCAGCAGATTGGGCCTCCAAGGAGTGCCCTGCATCCATTGCTGCCACCGCGGCAGCAACAGTGGGCGACGCCTTCCTTGGAGGCTGGATCTGCTGCTTCTGTGGATCCTGCCGCCTGAGGCAGTCGCCTCACCTTGCCCTCATGGGTGGGCCGGTCCTGCGATGCTGGCACACAGACATTTCCCTCATGGCTGCAATTCTGCTTTGCATTTCAGGCATCCCAATATATGGGCAAAGAAGAATACTCTGCTTTGGTGAGGTAGCCCAATTCACTGATGCTAAAATGGCCATATTTGTGAAATATGGTTGCATGAAGTATTACAGGCTCCCAGTTTTCCAAACCTTTCTTTTCACATCATGCTTTCCTTCTTTGACAGAACTTTAGACTGGAACTGTTTATCTGCGTTTCTGGCACTATTACCCCAATCTATTTTTTCAGGCAATCTCCCTCACCATGACAACTGCATACTTGTTGTTGTGTTCTGTTTTGTATTATTATTATTCTTACTACTAGTTTTTTGTTTGGCTTTGTGTTCCTTGGCTCCTGTGCTAGAGTGTGCACCTAGCTTTCAAACAAACAAACAAGGCAATATTCAAATATTTGTTCTCCCAACATTGAGGCTGTGCACCTTCCTACCCCCCCCCCCTCTTTTTACATGCTGACAGGATTGATTGATTGATTGAATCTTTATTTGCATCAGCCATTGGCCATAGAAATAAATCAACAATACAATATACAAAGAATAGAAATAAAAAGTCAATTATGGTGGTACCTCAGGTTACAGACACTTCAGGTTACAGACTCCACTAACCCATAAATAGAACCTCGGGTTAAGAACTTTGCTTCAGGATGAGAACAGAAATCGTGCTCTGGTGGTGTGGCGTCAGCGGGAGGCCCCATTAGCTAAAGTGGTGCTTCAGGTTAAGAACAGTTTCAGGTTAAGAATAGACCTCCGGAATGAATTAAGTTCTTAACCTGAGGTACCACTGTATATAAAAAACATTTTAGGGTTTTGAATCTATAGTCAAATAGTGGAGACTGACAGGATTGAAGAGGGGCTTACAAGGGCATCATGAAATGGTTGCAGCATGGCTGATCCTGCGTCAAGTGCTCCCACAAAAAGTGGCTGTGTATTTATAGTTGCACACCGACAATAGGAAAGGCTGTTGCTAGGCTTCCGACCGCTCTAGATTAATTTAAATGTAGCCACCCTGCCCTTTGTGTTGTATTGCAAGCTGAGCGGCATCACAGAAGGGCGACCAAAGTGATCAAGGAGCCTGAAGTAACTCCTGCACAAGGAAGGGTTGCAACATTTGGAGTTGTTTATCCTGGAAAAAAGGCAAATCAGGGGGTAGTGATAAAGTAAAAGGTAAAGGTGAAGGGACCCCTGACCATTAGGTCCAGTCGTGACTGACTCTGGGGTTGCGGCGCTCATCTCGCTTTATTGGCCGAGGGAGCCGGCGTACAGCTTCCGGGTCATGTGGCCAGCATGACTAAGCCGCTTCTGGCGAACCAGAGCAGCGCACGGAAACACCGTTTACCTTCCTGCCAGAGCGGTACCTATTTATCTACTTGCACTTTGACGTGCTTTCAAACTGCTAGGTTGGCAGGAGCAGGGACCGAGCAACGGGAGCTCACCCCGTCGCGGGGATTTGAACTGCCGACCTTCTGATCGGCAAGTCCTAGGCTCTGTGGTTTAACCCACAGTGCAACCTGCATCCCTAGTGATAAAGCAGCGTGCCCATTTATGCATTGCCCCCCAAAGAGGATTTTCATCACACCCAAAATGGAAAAATAATACATTTCACCTTAGCAGGGAAGGCAACAACCGGGAGATTTCTGTAGGGTTGCCATATGACCAGGAATTCCCAGACATGTCCTCTTTTGGGGGTCCCACATGCCCATCTGGGGGGGGGGATTTTACATTTAAGCAAATGTCCTTTAATTTTGTGCTCTGGCTTGGGTGACCTGGGCTCAGAGTTGGCAGCGGCGGAGGGGCTATCAGGAGGCGATTGCTCTAAAAAAGCTCAACAACTTTACTTTTTGTGTCCAGATTTTTACCTCTACAGCAACCCTAGCTTTGTGTGCCTGCTAAGTCTGTTGACCGGGTGCTGCTAAGCATAACAACAACAACAACAACAACAACAACAACAACAACAACAACAACTTATGCCCCTGCCCATCTGACTGGGTTGCCCCAACCACTCTGAGCAGCTTATTATATATATACTGTTGGATGGGCAACTTTGGGCTGTTCTGCTCTCCTTTTTAAATGGTTCTTTCCCTTTAAACCAAACTGGGATTGGACGGTCCCCAGAGAGAGGATGTTCAAATAGAGGACTGTCTTCTGTTAAGTAGAGTACATGACTACCCTAGGACAGAAGACGTGTATAAAACTAAGTATGGTGCAGAGAAAGTGGACAGTGAGCTTTTCTCCCTTTTGCACAATAGTACAGTGGTACCTCGACTTACAGATGCTCCAGGTTACAAATGCTTCAGGGAGCAGGGAGCCTAGCCACGCCCCCCTGTGAGCAATTCCCGCTCACAACTTCTCCCCTCTGGGAAGAGGAGAGGCTATATAGGATAAAAGAAAGTCCTTCTTCACACAGCACATTGTTAGAACTGTGGCGTTCACAATGGAAAGATGCAGTGCGGGCTATTAGCCTGGATAGTTTTTAAAAGAAGACCGGACCAATTCATGGAGGAGAGTGCTGTCATGATGGCTCTGAGTTGGGGACCCAGATTGGGGAAATACAGTCATACCTCATGTTACGTCCCCTTCATGTTACGTTCTTTCAGGTTACGTCCTGCGGCGACCCAGAAGTACCGGAAAGGGTTAATTCCAGGTTTCGCCGCTCGTGCATGCCCACACATGCAAAATGACATTACGCGCATGCACAGAAGCGGCAAATAGCAACCTGCGCATGCGCAGACGTGCCACTGTGGGTTGTGTTCCTTTCATGTTGTGAACAGGTCCGGAACGGATCCCGTTCGCAACCAGAGGTACCACTGTACTCCTGTTTCCAAGGCTTGTTTGTGGCCCATCTTTCATAATTTCCTGATTATAATGCATTTTGGTATGTTTTTCTTTTCACTAACATACACCATTTTATGTGCACTCTGCCGCAGCATGTGCATCTCTGCACACATTTCTTGGCTGGAGAACTGCATTGCAAAATTCTGAAATATGAAAATTTTGAGGGATGACTGTTTCAGTTCTTGTGTTTTTTCAAAAAGTATAAATTTGGGAGATTCACGTTTAAATGACGGCTAATTTTCTTCCCTATCCACCCGCCCTGGTCAGTGTGATAAGGCTGTGCTTTAAATTATTAAATTTGACGGGGGTATGATTTTCATTCATTTAAAACACATAATTTTCTGATGCACATTAATCAAGACTGGATTTCTAGATACCATCACTAGATGTAAATCCCCATTTCACATACTGATACCGGTAAGTATTCCTTGGCGGTGGAAAGACATTGAAAATTGGGGTTGTAATCAGGAACATTTCAGCCTAAAATGATTTTAGAACAACTGTGTGCTTTAATTAATACTTGATCCTGCCCCTGCTCCATTTAATAAACTTTTCTGAAGTTCTTTGGTTGGATTTAATGTAAAATCCAATTTAAATAAAATAAATAAAAAGGAAATAGCAGCCAGGCCCCATAATTAAATAAACAGGAATACAACAGAGGGGTATGTGTGTGTATACCTAAATACCTGAAATGCAGGTGATCAATATACTAAAGGCACCCCCAGAGTTACAGTATATTATGGGATGGCAGATGTTGAGAAACCTAGGCTTGTGCACTTAAAAGTGGATTGAAGTGCCCTGCCAACTTAGCAGAACAAATCCACTTCATAAAAGAACTGGGCTTCTAGGGCTCCAGACAATCTATTTATTGAGTATTCGTCCTGATTTGTTTGCACAAAGCTTACATGGAGGTTAGATTATATCTGGTCTTTATTGTGCATTCGTTCCAATTTGTGGGGGTGGAGGAGGTTATACAGCAACAAGTATACATCCTGATTTCTTTGGGGGGGGGTGTTTATATGTCTTCCCATTAATCATTGATTCCATGCTTTTCAGTTTATTTCCAGTGCCTCGTTTCACCTTTGAGGGTTGCCTTTATACTTTGCTCCCAAGTTTCCCAGTGTGTGGCATTCACTGGACTAGACAGACTTCTGATCTGCTCCATCAAGACTCTGGTTATGCTGCTAGTTAGCATATTGCTGACTTTCCGTGGTACACAGCACTTTTAGCCCCAGGCACCAGAAATAGCTGGGCGAGCTCAAGACATTTTGCCGCCTGAGGCAGAGCAGCCAATTGTATCCTCAACCCCTAGTCAAGATGCATAGCACCCAAGTCAAGTTATTTTGGCACTCACAGTAGAAAACACCACAATCCCCTCCTCGGCTGTAAAATAAATCAAATAATCAACAATTTGCTGCATTTCTGTGACACGCAAAAATTAGCCGCCTGAGGTGGATGCCTCACTCTGCCTAATGGAAGTGTTGGCTTTGCTTCTAGGTAAGTAGTGAGGCAGGAAGTGGGGGAAAGACTATAATTGTGAATGTAACAGCATGAACAGTACTGCCTGCCCTTGCAGAGAATTGTGCCATTAGTGAGGATGCAGAGAGGCTGAGAAGATATCAGATCATAGAAAAGAAGAAGAAGAGTTTGGATTTGATATCCCGCTTTATCACTACCCGAAGGAGTCTCAAAGCGGCTAACAATCTCCTTTCCCTTCCTCCCCCACAACAAACACTCTGTGAGGTGAGTGGGGCTGAGAGACTTCACAGAAGTGTGACTGGCCCAAGGTCACCCAGCAGCTGCATGTGGAGGAGCGGAGACGCGAACCCGGTTCACCAGATTACGAGTCTACCGCTCTTAACCACTACACCACACTGGCTCTCTAGCCACACTGGCTCTCTAGAGTTGAGAGGCAGCTAACATGGTGCCCAACTTCCAACACCCAAGCTGGCTGGGGCTGACGGGAGCTGGAGTTCAATGGCACCTGGAGGGCATCACATGGTCTTGCGGCTCTCTGTATTCATGGTCTTGCGGCTCCCTGAGTGTCAAAAGGTGTTCCAAATAGGGACCAGTTGGGTGCTTTTCCATGAGTTTCAGCCCAAACCTCCCTGTCTCGTTCCCTGCTGAGAAAATGACCTACTAAATTCATCTCTGGCTGGGCGCCAGGACATATTCCACTCTATTCCCATTCCAGGAACACACTGAGAGCCGGAAGGCACTGAGGAACAAGAGGCATGAGGAAGACAAATAAAAGTCTCGAGGCAGCCTGCAGCAGGTGCCACATTTGCTTTCTGTGACAGGAAAGCAATGAGTGACATGGCTATGGAGACCCAGCCAGCCTTGACGTCTTCTCTGCAGGGGTGAAGATGACCTGCATAGCCAACCAGATGTGGCTGAATCATCAGCCCTGGTCAGTATTAATAATAGTCAGGAATGATGGGAGCTGTCATTCAGTGACATAAAGAGGGCTGCAGGTTCTTCATCCCTGTTCTAGGGGTTCAGATAGACCTAGGGTGGGTGGAGTCTGAGCAAGTCAATAGAAAACCTTCTGCCCAGGCTCATAAATAGTCACTTACCAGGTTGCTGCAGGCAGAGAGGGGATGGGTGCATAAACAGGTAAAGGAAATGGGAGGGTGAATGTAGCTGTTTTGATAGATGGCCCAGCAGGGTGAGAGGTTGGATCTGAAATGAGAGGTCCACTTCTCTTGCCCATCTACAATGCTCAGATATGTAGGGCTGGCCCCATTTTCAAGGCCTGTATTTTTATTGAAGAACTTTGCATCCTACAAAACATCTTTGTTCACAACCTCCCTGCTTGTTGGAGTCCATTAAGCAGAGAAAGGAAAGTTCTCCAGGTGTTGCTGACTCCCAACTCCCCCGCCCCAACCACAGGCCAGGCTGGCTGGAGCTGGGAGTCCAACAATGTTTGAAGTGCCACACATTCCTCCTTCTTGCCACTGAAGTTGATTCATTATATTTCACCTTTGAGTCTGAATTTTACATCCCCAAAATGGCAGCAGTTTGTGTTTATTCATGCTTGGTGTGCAACACCTCTGTCTGAAGTACCACCACACATTTATGTAACTTGCTTGTTTGTATGCTAGTACAGTGGTACCTTGGTTGTCGAATTTAATCCATTCCGGAAGTCTGTTCAACTCCCAGAACTGTTCAAAAACCAAGGATGGCTTCCGATTGGCTGCAGGAGCTTCCTGCACTCAATCGGAAGCCACGGAAGCCCATTGGACCTTCACCTTCCAAAAAATATTCACAAACCAGAACACTTCCTTCCAGGTTTGCGGCATTCGGGAGTCAATTTGTTTGGGGACAAGCCGTTCGACAATCAAGGTACCACTGTATGTGTGTGGGTACAGAAGCCTATTCCATTTCCTGCATGATTGACATAATGTTAAAAATGTGCTTCTCTCGAGGCTTCACAATCACATAGTTAATTGCCTTTGATGACTGGTGATGACTGTTTATTGAACAGAGACTGTTATGTACTGAAGTTCTCACCCTGGGCCAGCAGGGGGATACTGTAGATAGTTATGCAAATGAAGGATCGAAAAGTGATGTTCAGTGATTGGATAGTTTTAGAAAATGGCAACAGTTACATTGTTCTGGAGCTCTATATAAGCAGGCTGACTGAGCTCCTCAGCCTAGTTCTATTCCAGTTTACAAATAAAGAGCTGCTTTGGAAGAATCGCTGTGTCGTCTGATATGTTCGCCCACAACCTAACAGAGACCATCTACGGGAATACAAATCATAGCCAGTGAAAGAGAGAGAAGTCTGAGATTTATAGCTGGGTGGCAAAGAAGAGCAACAGGGGCTTTGAGGGCATTCCTCTGCTTTTAGGGATTCGGTGCCTAATTTATAGACTAGCACTGTCGTCTCAGGGTATACGTGTCCTCAACACTGAATTTGTAGACAAGCATGCTTCTTTAAAACCACAACAATTAATGGACCCCAGAACCTTCTCCCCACAAGGACTGTGACCCTGCAAAAAATTACCATTCAGAATATGGGGGCATGGTTGATATGACTCTTCATTCATTCAAGAATGGACAGAGGTACTTCCTCACACCCATGGAGCTTTCTCAAATTGACATAGTCATGTTGGGTGGTGTAAACAGCCTTTAATGACCATGTGCAAAGAATTATAGTGGTCTGGGCATAATTCAAATTTAGGGCTTATCTGATGTATGCTGCAAAGTAGACCCTGGCTACATTTTTTTCTTTTGATTTCCCCTCAGGCTCCTGTGCAGATGCCCGGGATTGATCGTGGCATGTTCTGCATGCAGCACATGTGCTCTGCCACTGAGCTATGGTCTCTCACACACAGGAGAACAGGACCACAGAATGGTGGGGCATTCTTGGGGGTGAGGAAAGAGAGATTTGATGCTTTGCCTAGTTATGTAAATGTGAGGCATACTGGAAAGGTGATGTGTAGTTCTGTCACACCTGTGGTCTAATGCCTGGAGTTTAGAGGAGGATGTGGATGACAATGACAGTAATATAGTTTTTATAGCACTTCCAATATATTATTAGGGACAGGGGTGGCACTGTGGGTTAAACCACAGAGCCTAGGACTTGCCAATCAGAAGGTCGGCAGTTCAAATCCCCGCGACGGGGTGAGCTCCCATTGCTCGGTCCCTGCTCCTGCCAACCTAGCAGTTTGAAAGCACGTTAAAGTGCAAGCAGATAAATAGATACCGCTCCGGCGGGAAGGTAAACGGCGTTTCCGTGTGCTGCTCTGGTTTGCCAGAAGGGGTTTAGGCATGCTGGCCACATGACCCGGAAGCTGTACGCCGGCTCCCTCGGCCAATAAAGCGAGATGAGCGTCGCAAGCCCGAAGTCGGCCATGACTGGACCTAATGGTCAGGGGTCCCTTTACCTTTACTAATACATTATTATTATTATTACAATTCTTATCTTATTTAGTTTACTATGGATTCAAATTATGATTCATTTATGCATGCTGTAGGTGAGTCAGATTTTTAAACCCAATTCTACTTCTGTAAATATTGACCTGAAATGGATTATTTCCCCTTATCTTGAGCCATGGAGGGGTGTGTGTGTGTGTGTGTGTGTGTGTGTGTGTGTGTGTGAGAGAGAGAGAGAGAGAGAGAGAGAGATGTGCACTTGTTATTATCTATTTCATTTATGAATCACTTCCCATTAGGCATCCTGAAGCGATTTATACTTCTCACTGCAGTCCCTTTGCAAAGGGTGACCTTCCCCTTTGTGCGTGTTCAGCGCTGCCCCCACTTTATGCCTCTTTCCTTTCCCTCCTGCTAGTGGAGTAATGCTGCTCAGTGATATTTTCTGGGGGTGGGAAGCATGACCACAGGTAGGCCTGGCCCACTGCCCAGGCCTCGGACGCTTGGTGACACCAGAGCCTCCTGCTAGCTGCTCCAACCCTGCAATTAGGACAGATCCTAGCTCAACCACAGCCCAAAATTACCACGGGGGCCTCTCGTCTGGGGAGCCCACAGCAGATACGTCACCCAGGGGCCTCAGCAGCTTCCTACAGCTGTGGGGAACAGCATTATTGCTGCAGAAGCCCTGTACCCCACTCCTCCTCGCAGCCAGACCCCTCCACTACCACCTTTGCTTCCTGGAAGCGGCTCTGCCAGGTTAAATTGAAATAACAACCATCACCAAGAGCGTCCCTCCTGCTGTGCCCCAAACTGTGCCCCATTGGGCAACTGGAGTAGGTGCAGGGTGGTGCTTGTGTTCCAGATTGTCCCTGGCTTCCACAGACTGTCGTGTTTTAAGCTTGGCTGCTCCTACAGAAAACAAACAGCACAGATCTGGGCCCCACTGGGGGAGCGTTAGGATGAGGTGTCACTTCTGTGGCGAGACAGTTGGGGGCATCCAGATGTGAAACCGCTGTTGGTCTGCATTTTGGGGACAAGTGTCCGTGCGAGCAGCTGAGTCAGGGCAAAGGACTCGCCAACCCCCCCTCTTGCCCCCCCGACACGAAACTTGCAAAAATCTGCTTCCCATTTGTGATGGTGGCCAGCTGGCTTCTGAGCTCCCATCCATCATCCTCTTTCTCCCTGAATGGCTGAGGGTTCAAGTCATATGGTGGAGGGATCCCAAGGCTGGGGGTGGGATGGGAGAAGAAAACAAAACAGGCAGGGGGCAATGTCCCTTATAACCAGCAAAATACTACCTCAGCTTTTTACCTCGCGTGTGCCAAGGACTCAGGAAAGAATGAATCATACCTATGGCCAGCGTAACCAGGGGGGAACAGGATGTGGAAGCAGCCCTGCCCAGCTGTGCTCTTGGCCCTGCCTGCTACCCTCTGCTCTTAGCTGCAACAAACTGCACCATCAATATCATTATTTACTGAATTTCTATCCTGCCTCTCATCTTAAGATCACAGAACAATTTACAATATAAAAACACAAAAACACATGCAGTAACAACAAACAAAATCCACCCACCCACCACAGTTTAAAAGACCTGGTTCCTAAAGATATGCAATGAAGGCGCCAGGCAAGCATTCCAGAAGAGGGCAGCCACTACAGAAAAGGCCCGTTCTCGTGTTACCACCTCTGAATCTCTCATAGACAAAGCACACAAAGAAGCGCCCCAGAGGATGATCACAGCGTCTGGGTTGGTTCATATGGGGAGAGGTGGTCCTTGAGGTATTGTGGTCATTATAGGTTTTATAGGTCAAAACCGACACTTTGCATTGGGCCCAGAATCCAGCTGGCAGCCAGGGCAGTCTGGCCATGATTGGTGTAATATGCTCAAACTGTCTTATCTAGATGACCATCCTGGACACTGACCTTTTGCATCAGCTGAAGTTACTGAACTGTCTTCAGAGGCAGCAATAATTCAACCTAGCGGTTACCAGAGCATAGATGACAGAAGTTAGGCTGTCCCTGTCCAGGATAGGTGTGCAACCACCACACCACCCAAGGGCACCTGAGCCTCAAGTGACAGCAAAGGATCCAGGCGCTCCCCCAAAGCTACATGCTTGCTACTTCAGAGGAAGTGTAACCCCCTCAAGAGCCGGCAACCTCCCATCCATCCAGTCTAGGGAACCATCCTGTAACAGTGCCTCAGACTTATCTGGACTGAGCTTCAGTTTGTTGGCCCTCATCCCGTCCATGACTGAGGCAAGAAGCAGGTCCAGCCCATCCATTGCCTCACCTGCAGATGTAAAGGAGAAGGAGAGTTGTGTGTCGTCAACATATTACTGGCAGTGTACTCCAAAACTCCAGATAACACCACTCAGTGGTTTCATGTACAGTGGTACCTTAGGTTGCATACGCTTCAGGTTACATACGTTTCAGGTTACAGACTCCGCTAACCCAGAAATAGTGCTTCAGGTTAAGAACTTTGCTTCAGGATGAGAACAGAAATCGTGCTCCAGCGGCATGGTGGCAGCAGGAGGCCCCACTAGCTAAAGTGGTGCTTCAGGTTAAGAACAGTTTCAGGTTAAGTACGGACCTCCAGAATGAATTAAGTACTTAACCTGAGGTACCACTGTAGATGTTAAACAGCATAGGGGATAAAACTGAGCCCTGTGGAACTCCACATGGAAGACTCTATGCGGCCAAAGATTTATTCCTCAAGCCTCACGCTCTGGAACCAACCATCCAAGTGGGACCAAAACCCGCACCTCACTCTCATTCTGAAAATAGTGCTTTTTGTGCATATTCTATTATGCACAAAAGCAATCTTGAAATTCCCTCCAAATTGCAGTGCTTTGTCTTCTGTTTATTATCATGAGTCAGCAGAACACTCAGTTCAATC
Organism: Podarcis muralis; assembly: GCF_964188315.1. Lineage (NCBI taxonomy): Eukaryota > Metazoa > Chordata > Lepidosauria > Squamata > Lacertidae > Podarcis > Podarcis muralis. The sequence goes on from NC_135656.1 coordinate 5,484,304, forward strand.
TGCTTCAAGGACTTTGCTCCACCCCACAAGCAGGTACAACCTCTCTTGGTTTCCTACTGTCACACTACAAAAAAGGTTCTGCTGGACCCAGCAGGGAGTGACCCTGAAGAGTCACCACCGCTCAGGTCTCAGCATAGATGCAGGGCCTTGGAAATTGCTTCCAGCTCTTTTTCCTGGTAAGTAGAAGAGACAGCCCTGCAAGGCATGGAAAAGAGCAGCCATGTCCTGAAAGAAGACTGCGTTGCTAAAAGAAGTGTATGGGTGTTCCATGCATGACCTTTGCATCTTTATATAGTTGTGGCAGCAGTGTGCACATATATACATGCTTGCACACTTGTGAATATATAGACAAAGCTTGAATGCAAATGAAATGATGGGGATGGCCAACCAATTAAATAATTTTTGCAGCCCAGTCCTATTGATTGCTTACTCTCGCCAAGTTAAATAGGACTGTCTCAAGCAATTGCGCATAATGCTGAACCTGAGCATGATCACTGCACCTGTTTTTGAATGGGGATAAGGCAGATGTAAAACACAAATGCAATGGGGCATCTGCCTTGAGGACTGAGATACCGTACTGTAATCAACGGTGGCATGTGTGCTCAGAAAACAATGACATGTTTTACAGTTGAACCCAAGTTCTAAGTTTCCAACAGGACTAGGAGCCTGGAAGGCTCCCCATTGCGCTTCTCTTCTTAATCAACTACTTAAACCTATTAAAGGAGACTATAAAGGGTTGTGTACGCGTGCATATAGGGTATGTGGGTCAGCAGGAGGTGGGGAAAACGGCTCCGTGTGTGATGTCAGGCTCTGCATGGTGAAGATGCATGCTTGTGGATGTGTGTTCCAAGCATGCATGCTGCTAACACATAACTTCATGTCATTCCCCTTAGACTGAACATTGTGGCCTTCCCTCACACTCCTTGCCCACAGGCCGCAAACGCCACAGGCCCTGGCACAGCACAGACCACCCAGTAATTGGAAGAGAGGTGGGTGGGCAGGTTGCCCGAAGCCTCCCCCACCTCGGAAGCTTTGCCGTCATCCTCGTGGCTTTGGCACTGGGCTGAGCAGCCTCGACCTCCCTGCTCACTTGTAGGGCTGCTTGGGGAGGGAATCGAATGGGAAGGGGTGTGTGTAGCCAGTTGGGATGGCTGAGTCTAGCCAAGGCCTCCACCTCAGTACTTCTTGGGTTGGCAGCCCTACTGTCTGTGGCTGGGTCACGGGGGGGAACAGGAAGTCTCTCCACCCGGCCTTCTAGGTCACCATAGCAACTCAAGACATGTGCTACCTGACCATGCTGGTTCCCTCCTCTGCGCTGCGGCCGGTGAAGTCTGGCTGAAAGTGTCTTGGGGGGAATAGTTGCACTTTCAGCCAAGCAGCAGGCCCCTTACACCCATTCGAGAATCTCCCTCGGATAGCTTTCCTGACCTCCTTCTTTCCTGGCGGGGAAGGGGGCACCATTTGGGGGTTCATCTCTGGTGATGAAATGTCTGGGACTGATTTTTATTTTGGGGGCCCTCCAGACGTGCTTTTCATTGTGCATTCGTGATGCCTTGTGCTTAGGATGCTATCAGGCCAGTCACACACAATCCCGCTTTCAATACTGTTTGTGCCTGCAAATGTTTTGGCCACTGTGCTTCATTTCCATTCAGTGCAGATCCTCCCATTTCCTGTGGAAATCATGTCACTTTTTATGCTACCATGTTCTAGTGTGGTTTTGTCCTGCTTCTGTTGTTCGGTAACCCCTCCGGGCAGGCAGCAATGCGGTAGCAGGCATCGCAGAACCAGCAGAAGCAGAAAAATGCCACCACTAATGCACATTATTGTGTCAAGATCATATGCCCCCAATAAAATATCAGTCAGCTGGGGCCCTTTATTGCATTGCATTCCTTGCACACTGCTTAGGAACAATTGGTGTATAAATTGTCAAAACAAACAAACAAGCATAACCAAACTTCAAGGAGCCAAGCGGACCACAGATGGACTTGCAAATGGTGGCAACGAAAGCTGCAATTACAGCTCAAATAGGATTCCATTGTTGGGTTAGCACCTCCTTGGTCATTGGCAGAAGGCTGGATTAACCATCATGGTGCATATTCTACAGAACAGGGCCCTGCTGTGTGGAATTTATTTTATTTATTTATTTTATTTTATTAGTGATAATTGTATACTCTGCTTCATTCAGAAGTACATTCAATGTAGTTTACAGAGGCCTTAAACATTAGCCTCTAAATTAAAACAGCATCAGCTACAGTTAAGTCGAAGTAGAAAGCGGTGGCAGCATGAAATCAGCATAAAACCACTAAATTGTTTTCCAGCAATTAAGTAGCCAACTGTCTAACAATGCCAAATAAACTATGGACTACTTTCCTGAATGAATGCATAAATAGGAGCCAGTTTGTTCTCTTTTTGTAGACGATTCTCCTAAACAGTGTGTGCTTGCGCATATGCGCACGGCCCAAGGGGAAACTGTTTTCTCAGCTATATTTGGTCCAGACCATTTTAGGGCTTTATAAGTTATAACCACCTTTACTCATGGCTGGTAACACACCGTCAACCAACACAGACGGGCAAAAAGGTGTTGTGCATTCACCACATCAAACCCCTGAAAATAAACACGCAAGTCCATTCTGCGCCACCTGAAGCTTCCCTGCAGTCTTCCAAGAGAGCCTAATGCACGTTCTTATGTTTGGTGAAATACTTCCTTAGTCATGTGATGAGGGAGCAGAAGTCTTACCTGTGAGGGAATGTAAAATACAGGTAGCCTGCCCCTTAGTGAATGAAGGATTACTGTTTCCCTGTCTGCATCTGTGAATTGCAATTTTGTGTTGGCTGATGTTTGACGAAGCAGCTTAATCTGTGGATCTTCTTGATTTGATGGGGGTGGTGGGGATCCTCTATCATTCCTGTTGCATCACCCCTCCCCTCCCCCCCTCCCAAACCCAGTCTCAATTATTTGTGTCTTAAATGAATAAATTTTGTCACAATTTGTTCTGATTATATCATTTCCACTTCTTCTATGATTTGGAACTCTTTTCTTCTTCTTTGCTGTAGGGAACATAACACCCCACAACAAATGATTGCTTATGGGGAAGGCAGTGCAACCTAATTATGAGTAGTAGCCTGGCATCAGCCCTCCATAGCACGTCTGAAACTTTGAAGGGACAGGGTGCCCTTGAGCTGATATGGAGCACAGGTTACATACTGAAAAGGTTCCAGTTTAGATGTTCCTTCCATGGATGCTCCCACATCACTTGACTGTTATGGTGCCTTCTAGTCAGACTCAAGAATTTGTGAACAATAGCAGCAGGCAAATACCAGCATACTTTGAAGGAATGGTCATCTTTAATGCCAGCATTTACTCGGACATCAATCCATTCCACCATCACAGTTGAAAATGTCTACATCTAGGGCAGTTAAAAAAGAGAATTGGCATCCTATCTATCAGTCAATCAATCAATCTATCTACCTATCCATGCGTTCATCCAGTTATGAACATTGGTTTCCTTTTTGGACGGACACACAGGTTTGTGGGAAGCTGACCGCTCTCCCATGATGCCATGGGATCTGTCTCCTCTTGCGGGGTTGAGGAAGCTGAGCTCTCCCGGCATGGCAGCTTTGGTGGAGTGAATGCCGCATTGTCACGCCGGGCTGGAGTCACAGATAATTACCTCAATTAGTTACAATGGAAGAGTAATAAATACAGGCTTAGTGTCTTCTACCCCACTGGGTCTTCTCAGATTAATCCAGCCGGGCCGAGCAGCACTGAAAGACATGATGGACAATTCATTAAACTCCCCAAATGCCACACAACCTACCCATGAAGGTTTGTGTTAGACCCCTGGGGCTCAGGGCTTTGTCCCTAATTGTCTCTCCCAGGCATGGGCCACCTAACAGCCAGTAGGTGACGGGCTGAAGCGCCCGGGGATTAGGGGGGATGCCTGCCACGTTGCCTTGGTGAGCTGGCCGGTGGGGAGAGGAATGCCCCCGAGGAGGGTGGGGGGAAGCAGAGGGGCGTTCCGACAAGGTGGGGTACTTGCCAAACACAAAACCAGAGGCGCAAGGAGTTAATTAGAAGCCAGGCAAGGGGCCGCAGGCGGCGGCGGCGAAATCACTTCCGAGGATTAATACGGGACAGGCTCAGCTAAAGCTGACGGTGAATAATCTAGGAAGAGGAGCCCAACTCTTTCCCACACATGCCCCCCTCGCCAGCTTGTCCCTTGGGAGCATGATCCTAAACACTTTTCTCCCACTAGTCCAAAAAAGATAAACGACCACTTAAGCAATTGGTGCCAGTAAGGATGGCCCTGTTCCTTTGGCCTCCATACCAAATTGACACTTATTAAAGTGTGCATTCCACTTGAGGAACAGTTCTGTGAGGCTTGAAAGCTCGCATGCTCCTCAAGCAAACAAGTTGGCCCAGTTATACATATTACTTCATCTGCTTTGCATCTCATACACTCTGGGATGGCAGCCACCACCTTCCAAACTGCTGTGGAGCTGGGCATATGTAGCACAGACCCACCACATCCTTCCCAGGCCCAGGCATTGGGTTCATTCACTCCCCGACCTCCACCACAGATGAAGCCCAACTCAGTTTCATGGCACCAAAGTGTCTTCCACCACAGAGTGCCTGGAAACACCTGTGGCCAAACCACAGCAGAGGCTGTGGAAAAGACCCTGATGTTGGGAAAGATGGAGGGCACAAGGAGAAGGGGACGACAGAGGACGAGATGGTGGGACAGTGTTCTCGAAGCTACCAGCATGAGTTTGACCAAACTGCGGGAGGCAGTAGAAGAAAGGAGTGCCTGGCGTGCTCTGGTCCATGGGGTCACGAGGAGTCGGACACGACTAAACGACTCAACAACAACACAGCAGAGGCACCTCAAAAGCTGGATTCCCATTACAGTACTATCATCTCCATATTTGATATGATTCCTTCATTTAAATCAGTAACTGTTTCTTTTCGCAGGCGTTTGTGGTAGGTTCATCTTGAAAACGGCTTGAATACAGAAATCATATTGAATACAGAAATCTTGTCTTTATTCAAAAATACACAGTGGCGCGCGATTTGTGTCTGCGAAGCAGCTGTTTTTGAGGAGGCTTTGCTGCTTATCGGGCTCACGGCATGACAAAAAGTGAAATCCTCCCGAGGCAATAGTTGGCCTACTGGCTATTAAAAGCAGATCAAGTGCCAACGATACATTTCATCGGGAAGAATGGGCACCAGGCTTTGGTTGTGAACACCACAACCACAAGACTGGGATTAATCCTTTGGTTCTCTTCCACTCAATTGTACCTTCCCTCCCAGTGGAGTACAATGACTTTACCAGAGTCCGTTCAGACTCCCCAAGCCCAGGAGATAAGTAACTATTCAAACTTTAGAAGACATCTGAAGGCAGCCCTGTATAGGGAAACTTTTAATGTTGAATGTTTTATTAAGTTTTTATATGTGTTGGAAGTTGCCTGAAGTGGCTGGGGCAACCCAGTCACATGGGTAGGGTATAAACAATAGAATTATGAAGATGGTGACGGAAGAGGACATCCCTATTTTCACTGGGGAAATGTGGGAGGATATGCTTTATGTAATAAATATTTACTGTATTTACATGGGAGAGCAGACTAGCATCCATACTATGTAAGTCTTTAGGGCAACACCTAAACAAACAGCATTGCATTAACAGCCTCCCATGCTTGCCAGCTCTGCCCCACTCAAGGCTGCTTCTTGCAAAACTCAAGACTTCTGTGTGAGTTTTTCTAAATCTATTCAAACTGATCTCTTTCTCCTGGCTTCATCCTTAGCATGAGGTGCTCTAATTACTAGCCAGCAGCTATCAAAACCGACAAGGCTCATCTATGCAACGGTCTAATGGAGGAGATGGGAGTGCAGTTGTGAGTATAGATCTTTTGGAGCTGCCTGGAGAGGTGCCATCCTCAAATCAGCCTAAATAAGAGAAAATAAACATTTACCTAATAGCTAAACAAGCCTTGAGAAAAGAACACGCCAGACACAAAACAACAGCATTCTCGTTATACTATACCATGTAACAAAGACTCCAAAGTGCAAAGCACAAGTTCATCACATGTGCCAGAACCCGAAAATAAACTTTTCCATATAAAAATACTTCATATAAGTCACACATTACATTTCATCATGTAAGATACATCAGTCCATAAAGGAAGGAGGATATATGGGTGAAATCATCATCACCACCACCATCATCACCACCACCATCACCACCACCACCATCATCATCTATCTGTGTTGTGTCATCAAATTCATTATATTATATCCAGTCATTCACAATGAATTCTTTCAGACAGGGCCTTAATTTGCAGATAGGTTATATGGCCAGTGGGATGTTGGCACCAGGTTTTGGGAGATTTTTTACGTACAGAATTCTCCCTGGGTGGGGAAAACCAGGTTAAATGGGGGAGAAGCACCGGCTGGCATTTTGATGCCAATGACATTAGGAACATGGGAACCTGCCTTATACTGACCCTTGGTCCACCTGGCCCGTAATGTCTGTCCTCACTGGCAGTGGCATCCAGGGTTTCAGGAATCCAGGGTTTCTCCCAGCCCAGAGGCTGCAAAAACCTGGCATGCTAGAGGAGTGCCCATTCCACAATAAGCCCCCGTCTGGAAGATCTCCTATTCCAGTGGTGCTCATGTGAGTTCAGGCTCGGACAACCCCATGTGTGCTATCATTCTCCATTCCCACATTCAGAAAATTCTGCCAGCTTCTCTGACACTAAGTCCTTGGTTTAAATCCTTGGTTTTTATTGGTTTTTATTTTATTTAAAAAATATTTATAGGCCAACTTTCTGAGTTACACTTTCTCAAGGAAACAGCATACATAATAAAAGCTAAAACTACAGCTTCATCTCTCTCTCTCTCTCTCTCTCTCTCTCTCTCTCTCTCTCTCTCTCTCTCTCTCCAGTTTCTACAAAACATGCACATTATTTTACATGACCTTCCCTTCTAAGGTTTAAGGGCAGATTAGGTTTCTTCAAAGTTGGCTTGTTTTACTTCTAAAGGAAATTATGAAATTCTAGTCTAATTGTTATAAAGATTGAAAATTTGTGAGATCTGCTGAAGAGCACTGAGACTTGAGTAGGACCAGCGGCGTAGCGTGGGTTGTCAGCACCCGGGGCAAGGCAAGTAATTTGCGCCCCCTAACCCGTGGATTTGCGCCCCCTAACCTGTGGATTTGCGCCCCCTAACCCGTGGATTTGCCCTAACCCCTGATGTTGCGGCCGGTGCGGCCGGCCCCCCCTGCACCCCCCACGCTACACCACTGAGTAGGACTATTAGTAGGTCAGGGTTTCTCTGCCGTGACCTAATCTATATCTATGTCAGGAACCTGGGAAATATTACAGGATTATGAAAATTAGTTAAAGTGTGTGCATGCTGTTTAATGTTTTCTAAGGATATTATCTGGGTTCCAAAATGTTACGTGGTGTGAAGTACACTAAGCCTGGTCTTTCGCTTCCAGTTGCTGCTTCACTGAAATAGCAATGAAGAGTTAAATTCATGAACACAGACTGAATAAACTGAAAATGGGGAACTTTCTTCTTCTTCTTCTTCCGGAATCATCTTTCTTTCTCCACCTCCTCCCCCCCCCCGCCCCTCCTCCCCTTAACCAATCTCCTCAACCAGAAAAGTGCAGTTTGTGGCTAAAGAATCCAGATGTTGCTCAGCTTCCCAGATGTGATGGGTCTTTCCATTCCAGGCGGGGCCAACTGTGCCTCTTATAATGAAGCAAAGGGGGTGGGGAACGAACAGGACTATTTTTAAAAGCCCTCTCGGCTTATTTATAATTTGCACCCACCGTGTCTGAGTCTCCCAGCGGGGCGACTGTGAAGAAGGAGGAAGAAGGGCCCATTTGCCAAAGATCTGAGATGATTTCAACCACCCCGCTGGAAAAGCTGCGTAGCAGAGTGACTGAGGAGAAAGTCATTATCTATATTCTTAACTCCCCACCACCACAGGGGGGAAAAAGCTATTTATTTTCCCGTCCGGGATTTCGTGATAGCTCCTGGCAGACAAAGGTGATACACTGGTTATTTTCGAGAGTTTGTGACACTTCTCTATTTCCAGGTTCTATTTTTCTTTGGCTTCTCTGGTTCTTATTTTACCTCACGGTGACTCGTTTGCACCTCGGCATGGAGGGGCCAGGGAGGCTCAGTTTTTCCACGGTGATATTTCTGGAAGCACGTAGCAAGTGTTTGATACTCAAATACCACGAACACCCTAGATAAGGTCCATTGGCTTTTTCAACCTCTGAGTCACCAGAAGAGCAGAAACCTTTTGCATTTCCCACTTTCCATATCCCAGGATCACTATTATTATCTGGATTCCAGTTACCTGGCGGTTCTCTCCCAGCTCACCATCTTTACTATATTTATCCCCCACAACGGAGTGTCTGGACAGGTTTACTGAGCCTCCTGGACACAGACAGATACACTTCATAGGTGAGAAGTTAGCTTCCCAGTTGACCAGAAAGGAAAGTGAGATGGCGAAAGAACTGCATGAGCTGTGCCTGTGGCTTTAACGGATGTTCAGAAATCAGCAGGTGAAGCTTTTCCTGGAGTGGAGATAAGCATCACTATCGGCTGCTAATGGAAGGGTGGGGAACCTGTGGCCCTCCAGAGGTTGTAGGACTCCAGCATGGTCCAATGATCAGGGATGATAGGAGCCATAGTCCAACAACATCTGGAAGGCCAAAGGTTCCCAGCTCTGGGCACATCTCTGGAAAATGAGCAGTTGTTAAAAGCATGGAAACATCATTTGGCAAAAAGGGAAAAAAAGGTTACCATGGGAAATATAGCATGAACTGGAGTCCAGACAGTAGCTTAAAATAGATGCATGTTATTAATATAATTTGCTTTGTGATTATTGCAAATATGGCAGGAGAAGAGCATAACTGGTAGTCATGTTTTTCCTGTCATTTTCTTATTCAGAAACAGCATGCTCCCAATCACAGATAGGTAGCCGTGTTGGTCTGCCATAGTCAAAACAAAAAAAATTCCTTCCAGTAGCACCTTAAAGACCAACTAAGTTAGTTCTTGGTATGAGCTTTCGTGTGCATGCACACTTCTTCAGATACACTGAAACAGAAGTTGCCAGATCCTTCTATATAGTGAGAAGGTGGGGAGGGGTATTACTCAGAAGGGTGGTGGGAATGGGTGATTGGCAGATAGCTGTGATGAGCCTGTTGACGACTCTTAACGACTGCAATAGGTCTTACAGGAAAAAGCAAGGGGTGAGAAGGTGAAAAATGGCTTTGTTATGTATAATGAGATAAGAATCCAATGTCTTTGTTCAGGCCAGGTCTCTCCGTGGTTTTAAGTTTGGTAATGAGTTCCAATTCAGCAGCTTCTCTTTCCAGTCTATTTCTGAAATTCCTTTGTAGTAAAACAGCTACTTTGAGATCTTGTATAGAATGTCCTGGGAGATTGAAGTGTTCTCCTACTGGTTTCTCTGTCTTGTGATTCTTGATGTCAGATTTATGTCCGTTTATTCTTTGGCGTAAGGTTTGGCCTGTTTGTCCAATATAGAGAGCTGAAGGACACTGTTGGCATTTGATGGCATACACAATGTTAGACGATGAGCAATTAAATAGTCCCGAGATGGTATGTGTGATGTTGTTGGGGCCAGTAATGGTGTTGTCCGGGTGTATGTGGCAGCAAAGTTGGCATCTGGGTTTATTGCAGGCTCTGGTGCCAGTGTCCATGTTAAGTCTGGTTGTAGTATTATTGTGGGTTAGGAGTTGTTTAAGATTGGGTGGCTGTCTGTAGGCAATGAAAGGTCTTCCTCCCAGAGCTTGAGAAAGAGAACTGTCATTGTCCAGGAGAGGTTGTAGATCTCTGATGATGCGTTGTACTGTTTTAACTTGGGAGCTGTATGTGATGACTAGAGGTGTTCTGTTATTTTCTTTTTTGGGTCTGTCTTGCAGCAAGTTCTCTCTGGGTATCAGAGAGCATGCTCCCAAGCAGTTCATAAATGAAATTAGGGGCATTCTTGTGTCCTATTCCCACACCAAAGGCAATTGCCTCCCCCCCCCATTATTACACTTTGCTGAAACGTCTCCTTTGCCTGCTACATTCTGTATTATGCAATTGCCCTCCTTCATCGATTCACTTTTTACAGAGAATCCAGAGAAATATCATTGCTGATCTGTTGCACTCTAGTGTTTTCAATTTTCCTATCTTTTCCCACAGTGGATGGTTATTTCCACAGTGTGATGGTTTGACTTTTAATTACCAGTAGTCACTTCCTGTTTCAGGGGGAAAGGAGTGTTAGTTACTAGTTCCATCTCATTTCTCTCCTTTCTGCTTGTTATTGCAAAATAGTGCTATTTCACTTTTTTTTTAAATGCAGAAAAGAAAAAGCTGAGTGGATGCCAGCAAGTAGGCTCTCTCCATCCATTATTATTATTATTATTATTATTATTATTATTATTATTATTATTATTATTATACCCCACCCATCTGGCTGGGTTTCCCCAGCCACTCATGGGGAACAAGAGCTGACTAATTAAGGAGCAATTTGGTTCTAATGCAACACTACAGTGGTACCTCTAGTTAAGAACTTAATTCATTCCAGAGGTCCGTTTTTAATCTGGAACTGTTCTTAACTAGAGGCGTGCTTTCTCTAATGGGGCCTCTTGCCACCGCTGCGCTGCCAGCACACGATTTCCGTTCTCATCCTGGGGCAAAGTTCTCAACTCAAAGTAACTCTTCCAGGTTAGTGGAGTTTGTAACCTGAAGCGTTTGTAACCTGAGGAGTTTGTAACTCAAGGTACCACTGTATATGGCATAGGAAGCAATTAGACGCTACAAAGGGGAACCTTCTAGTGAAAGAGACAGTAGCCCTGAAAAGCATCAGCTAGTGCTTTGCCTAAGTATTGGCCCCAATACGTTGGCCACCTCATGAGAAGAGAAGACTCCCTGGAAAAGACCCTGATGTTGGGAAAGATGGAGTGCACAAGGAGAAGGGGACGGCAGAGGATGAGATGGCTGGACAGTGTTCTCAAAGCTACCGGCATGAGTTTGACCAAACTGCGGGAGGCAGTGGAAGACAGGAGTGCCTGGCGTGCTCTGGTCCATGGGGTCACGAAGAGTCGGACATGACTAAACGACTAAACAACAACAACAGTCCTTTGCCTGCCCACTCTGGACAATTGCACTGTATTATAAGTGAAGACAATGGTCACAAATCAGTTTTTTTGGGGAAAATATGTGCAAACACCACAGAAAACACTGAATGCAACAGGGTGGCAATGACATTGTCTGGGCTCTCTGCTAAAAATGACCCCCCCCCCCCGATTTCTATTTCAGACTAAATAACCAATATAGATGAAGCTGAGTGGAGATGCTATTTTTTCCACGTAAAATTCAGTTTTTAGGAAAGGGAGGTTTTCCATTGCACCATGATATCATGGTTGAAGGAAGTTCCCCCTTAGCCCTGAAGACTTAATCAAAAGCACTATTTGTGAATTTAGATACTATTATTGAGGACACAGAATCAGGGCTCAAAAGTTGGCAACTCTGACTGGAAAATATAGCATGAGCTGGAGCTGGAGGCACAGCTAATTTGCATGTCTTGATGCTTATCATGAACATCATCTGGTAACTCCCACTTTCAAATCTTTCCCTCTCTCAACATGGCAGTGGGACATCACACTATTGGTGCTGAATCAGGGCTAGCTTAATGCTAGCAGCAAAGCTTGGGTCTCCCCTAGGGATAGGAGATCATGTAGATTCAGTTCACACTCAAAGGTGAACCTACCTAATTTGCACTTTCTGAAATAATACACAAATAAAATTTTGCAATGCAGCTCTCCAGCCAAGTCGTGTAAACAAAAGTGCCTCAAGTGGGTTTAAGTGTCCAGAGAAATGCATCTATTAGTAAAAATAACAAAAAATGAACTACAGTGGTACCTCAGGTTAAGTACTTAATTTGTTCCGGAGGTCCGTTCTTAACCTGAAACTGTTCTTAACCTGAAGCACCACTTTAGCTGCTGCTGCGCCGTTGGAACACGATTTCTGTTCTCGTCCTGAAGCAAAGTTCTTAACCTGAGGTACTATTTCTGGGTTAGCGGAGTCTGTAACCTGAAGCGTATGGAACCCGAGGTACCACTGTATATGACTGAAGTTGTTTTGCAAAAATGTGTATATTAAGCAAATCAGATAAAATTATGTGTCTATTTTGAAAAATTCGCATTAAAATGCTGATGAATTTTCATGAGGGATTTTTAAAGGGGGAAAAACACAAACGGATATAGAAATCTGTAGAACTGAACTTGAACATGGAAGAATGAGAAGCTGGGGGAAAACAAAAGTGACAGAATTGCCTGTCCCTGGTCCCTCCCCCAACTCCACATTGTCTAGAAAGGTCCCCAGATTGAATAGGACTCCTCATGTTTGAACTTGAATGTGGACAAAAGCTGGAAATCTGTGACGAGTTCTCTTGTCTATTTCAATTTGTTTTAAAGCTGGGATTGCTAACCGAAGGCCTATGGGTCATATTCAGCTAAGTTGGTGATTGGGGGGGAGGGGATGCTGTTCCTCCCCATCATAGTGCTGGGTTGCACAGAGAGATTTCAACCTCTCCATCTGATGACACCTGCTTCCCACTATCCAGACTGATCACCCAGTGTCTGGATGGAGGGAGAATCTTCATCCTCTGCACATGAATGTATATTGGGGAGGGGTGGCTGTGTCCCTTCAGGTGTTGCTGGACTACAACTCCCATCATTCCTGATCATTGACCATGCTGGCTAGGGTTGAGGGTAGTCCAACAACATCTGGAGGGCCATAGGTTCCTCACCCCAATGTATATCCCTTGCTTTTGCAGCACATGATGATGCGTGGTAGCTGACTGAATGAACCGATTCCATGGGAAAGGCACCTTTTGTTCAAGGTCATGTGAAGTGACGTGAAAGTTCTGCCTGTGGTGTTAGGTCTTTGAAGGCCCATTCACATATGCGAGCCTCTGCTTAATGTTGCAGTTACTGAATGAAGATGAGGCATGTGTGAACCAGTCAGTATGAAATGCCAGATGTGACTGGGGAATCTCTCCAGTCCTCCTCTGAGTAACTCTGCTTTGACACTTCCAAAAAATACTAGCTTTGTGAGGAAAGCAGAGAGGTCAAGTTGCCTGGGTTGAGGGCCAGCTCAAAACAGGAGTGAACCACCTGCAGGAGTCCACCCACTTGAATTCAAAGCCGCCTCTCCCATCCCATAATGAAACACTTGGAGATTTTTTAGCTCCCCGCTATTTTGGGGTTTGAGCTCTTGATGCACCTCAAAAACCACAGCTCATTTGGCTCAAGAAGGAACCAGCCCTGCAGGCATCCCTCCGTGCTTTGCTTAGGCTGTGTGGGGATTAGCAAGGTAAATAGCCTGATTGAAAGCAGGCAGGAAGCAGCCGAACCAGAGAGCTTTGATTTTTGGGCGCAGCACCCTGGCTTTTGAGCGCCTGCTGCTGAGGTTTATATAACAAGGCTGTGGCGCATGCAAAGCTCTTGAGCTCCTGCCCACAAAGGCAGTGGCAGTTGACAGCTGTGATGACCCATCTGCAGCAGAGACCACAAGGCCATGGGGCACGGTGGAAAGCTACAAGGGAGCAACTTCCCCCAGAGAAGGCTGGAGGTGGACTGAGGCCTGGTGAGTCCTCCCATCCAGTCTACCCATGTTACGCTCCATCCACGTACCAACTCTACCATTAGGTAGCATGAGCAGCTGATTTTTGAGTGTCATAGAAGGGCAGCAAACTGCCTCATGCCAGTCCTGGCTCCATGCTTCAGCCTGCCTGAAGAATGTGAATCTTTAAAGAGCCAGCCCCCTGGCCTAAAGGCAAGCCGCTTCTCTTTCTGTAGTCTTCTAGCTCCCTGCAATGGTGGTGCAGGTATGGTGGTGCAGGCAGGAATCCCACCCACAGAATAGCAAGTCTGGAAGCGGCTTGAGCTCCATGCCTGGACCATGGCAACAGTCTCCTTCAATTGCAGGGGGTGCTTTGAAGTTGGAGAACAATCCAGGTTCCATCTGAAAACAATGGACACCTACCTCCTTGTTTTTACAAACGATTTGGCTACTCCAGAAGCTATAGGAGTAGATGAAAGTGTCCCAGTAAGCCCCCTTAGCTATCCTGTGCCCAAAGCATTTTGCTTTCAGCACCATTGACAAGTGGACAGGTCCCTGCCTCGAGACTCCACCTGCTAAGGTGCCTAAGTCCACCAGCCTTAAAGGTGTATTTCTGCCCCATATGTTTTTCTCTGAGATATATTCCAGAATACTTCTGAATCAGCAGTTGCAGGCTAAACCTAGTCCCAGATTTTGCTTCAGATTAGAACTTCTGTTTTGGGTTTCGTCCCAAGGAAGCCAGTAACTTTATCAAAAGGCTACTGACTTCCTTTGGACTGTTCTTGGAACATGTGTATATCAAAGACACAAAGATCAGCTCAGGAAGCCAGAAAAACAAGCGGGCAAGGGAGAAAGAAACAGCAGCAACAACAAAAACCCATCAGATAATAAAATGAAACAGAAAGTGAGAAGAGGGCAAGGGAAATATCTTTCCTCTAGGTGGGAAACTATCACAAAAATAATGAACAGCACCTCAAGAAGAACTGTAAAAGGGGAGAGCATATGAGGTCCTTGTTCGCTTGGGGGGGAAAAATACTATTCAAACTTTTAATCAGTGATTTGTATGGACATGGAAGTGTTGACATTTTGCAGCTCATTACTCAATGACAGCTGATGTGGTGCCAATCACATGTGGCTGAACTCCGGCTCCCATCAGCCCAGCCAAAATGGACAACGGTCAGTTGCAGTCCAGTAGGGAGGGCACTACAAACTCCTGCACCGTGAGGTCAAGTGGGCAACTTCATATTGGATAGATTTGCATGCCTAATTTTGGATCAGAGAAGCTCACTATGTAGCCAACAGTGTAGTAGTGTAAAGTGATGCAAATGTGGTCTATTATAAACAGCACAACACAGTGTTGATGATTCTCTACATATATCTGCTGGATACTTTGATCAGCACAGATTAAAATCTTGCTCCTGCTGCTTAGCTTAATGGGAATAAGGCCATAGGGCATTGGCTCAGCACATGCTTTTGATGCAAAGGGTCCCAAGTCGTGTATTCAGTGGAAAGGATCTCAGAAAGCAGGGATGGGAATCTGTGGCCCTCTAGATGTTACTGCACTCCCACCATTATTGACCACTAGTTATGCTGGTTAGGACTGGGGAACTTGTGGCTTTCTGGATGTTGCTGGACTCCAATTCCCTTCAGATCCAGCCAGTCCTACTTCCAGAGGGTGATGCTTAGGCTCTGTGGAGCCTTCCATGTGAGGTTCCTCAAGGTTCAATCTTATCCCCTATGCTGTTTAACATCTACATGAAACTGCTGAGTGGGGTTATTTGGAGTTTTGGAGTACACTGTCAGCAATATGCCTATGACACACAGCTCTGCTTCACCTTTACATCTGCAGGTGAGGCAGTGGATGTGCCAGACCATAGTCTTGCTTCAGTAATGGACCGGATGAGAGCCAACAAACTGAAACTCTTGATGGGATTATATCTCTGAAAGAGCGGACCCACAGCTTGGGGCTTCTTCTGGACCCACTGCTGTTGCTTGAGGCTCAGGTGCCCTTGGTGGCACAGAGTGCCTTCCATCAGTTTCTGCTGGTGGCCCAGCTGCACCTCTGTCTAAACAGGGATAGCCAAACGTCTGTCTTCTGTGCTCTGGTAACCTCTAGGTTAGATTACTGTGACATGTTATACGTGGGGCTACTTCTGAAGATGATTTGGAAACTTCAGCTTGTGCAGAATTCAGTGGCCAGGTCACCAGGCAAGATGGTGTGATCATATAACGCCAATCCTGGCTTGACTGCATTGGCTGCCAATTAGTTTCTGAGCCAAATTCAAAGTGCTGGTTTTGACCTATAAAGTTTTAAATGGCTCAGGACTGCAATACCTCAAAGACTGCTTCTCTCCATATGAACCAACCCAGACACTACAGTCAACAGCCGAGAACCTTCTTCGTGTGCCTTCCCTGTGAGAGGTCTGACGGTCTTTTCTGCTGTGGCCCCCCACTTGCTCTCCCCAAGGAGGTTCGCCTGGCACCTTTGTTGCATATCTTTTGGCACCAGGCAAAAATATTCCTCTTCTCCCAGGCCTTTGTCTAATTAAACAATTTATGGTTTTTAAAACTGTGGCTAAGGGTATTGGTTTTGTTTGCTACTGTGGTGTGTATTTTGTATTTTTATATTGTAAACTGCCCTGTTATCTTTGGATGAAGGGCGCTTTATTTAATAAATAAATTTAATGAATAATCAAAAATAATTATATGCAGTCAATAAATAAAAAGGCAAAGGCTTTGAACTCTGGACAAATGAATGGCATACAGGAAGAGCCATTAGCCTAGTCATCCATCCATCTCTCCATCCTTAAATTGCAGATTTTCTTACCCCTTTCCTTTAATTCAATATAAGTTGTGTGGAAGCTTTATCATAGATTATGCTCCCCCTAGTAACATGTCTTTGTTTTCTGCTTTCATATAACCCTGCAATGAGATGGCTTTTTAACCTAGCAGACCAAAGCCTAACAAATTCCAGCGTCTGGAAGCTTGCAGTTAGATGAATTCAAGCTGGAAGTGAGATGCGGCTTCTTAATAGGGCGGGTAACATTGGAACAGATTAGCAAAGGATGTGGTAAATTATCCAACACTTGGAGACATTAAGTGACGATTGGCCGAGTTCCCAAAAGATACGTTGTCACTCAGCTGCAAATAATTCGGTTTAGTGTGAGGATTGCCAGGCAAGACGCCATGACCTGTGCGGAGAGGAGGTCAAGTTAGAAGTGAAGGTGATCTGCATCCATCTCAACAACGGAGCAGAGGGTAGCTCAGATTCAGGCACTTCCATTCTTGGCCTTTCAGCAGAATGTAGCAAACCCATTAAACTCAGTTGAATTGATAAAAATATATACTTTATTCTTTTCTAGAGTGCCAGAAACAGGATTCAGGACACATAAATCTAGGAGCAGGAACCTTGGTCCAGGCCTACAAGAATATGAAACAGGCAACAATAAATATTTTATTTACACACATATGTAAAATTCTCGGCAATCCCAACCACTTCTTCAGTGCATAGTACTTACAGGTTTATCCGGTGAGTGGGTGAGAGCAGAGTGGAACGAAGAGGAGAAAAAACACAACTTTTTTTTTTTAAAAAAGCCAGTACTTTCTCCAACACATTTTCTTGGCAAAGTGATCAAAGGCCAGAAGGCACATGAGTATGTGTGTGTGTGTGTGTGTGTGTGTGTGCATGCATGTGTGCGTGCGTGCATGAGCACGCGCGCACACACACTCTGCATTTGGGAATAGTTGTAAACACATGTAACAACATGTAATTTGGGGAAACTGCCTGCCTGCCTTTGAACTTGACAAGCACTTGGCAAGTCAACACCAGGGGCCTTTGACAGATCAAGCCACTGTATTGCCACTTTGTTGTGCACAGATGTGACACTCGGAGATGGAACCAAGGGAATGGCGTGCAAAGCCTGTGATGTTCTCTTTTGCATGTCCCATCTAAAGAAATGAAAACTGCCCAGAGTGCAGTAGGGCTTTTGCTCAGTTCCCATTTTGATGGGGCTTATATAGGCACACCAAATCTATATGTCCCCATAGGTTATAAAACTGTGGCTCCACAGATTGCTTAGAACAGACTTCCCCCGGTGGTGGAGCTTATGCCCGAGCTGCCCAAGGGGGGAGGGCATGGAGGGTGCCCCCCCAGAGGGCTGCTCTCTGCCACTGGGTCAGAAGAGCTGCTGCCGCCGGGCATGAGGTGTGCTGCCCACTTGCCTGCCATTTTGTCACCCCCCCTCAGTCATGACACTAGGGCGGCCCACACCTACTGCACCCCCTTTCCTACACTTCTGACTTCCCCAGCCTGGTGCCCTCCAGATGATGGGGGACTACAACTCCCAGCATGCCTTCCCACTGACCATGCTGGGAGAAGCTGTAGTCCAAAACATCTGGAAAGCACCCAGCTGGGGAAGGCTGGCCTGGGATTGGTGCTCCAGCGATGCTTCATGGAACTGGCACATTGGGTTGCATCCCTCATGGGACGGGGGATACGAAAATGCAAAGTATTAAATAAAAGACATTCACTCCAACACCTAGTAATCTTATACAGTGTCTCATCAATGAGAAAGAAAGTCCACTGAGGCAATGCTTAATCTGTGAAATGAAAGATGCCAGGTTGTGTGGAAGATGCCTGGAAGATGCTCCCTGTAGTCTGGACACTCCTAAACCTTTCTTCACAAACTCAGAGGTATTTTTTTCCTATTCTGACCACTCTGCAAGAATAGGAACAACAGCAATGACAGCAACAGCAACAACAACAACAACAACAGCTAATACACTGGGAGATACAAGGCCAAGTGTTGAAGTCTTCCGGGATTCTGCCCTGATGAAGAGATCTGGTTCAAATTAAAGCCTGTGATGAGAATCTTGACATGCAGGCAGGACCTGAGGGGCTGCCTAACAAGCAGAGAGACGCAATCTGAACTCGTGGGGACTTGGGTCTGGCAAGCTAATATACACACAAATGTCCCCTTTCCTCCCAGGCTTCTTTCAGCCATCCAGCTTGTGCTGAGTCTCTCTCTCCATGTAGTCTGTGGACAGCAGAACCTTGTTTGGGGCAGGGGTGGCTGGCTGGGGGTAACTCAGCAGCCTGCTTGCTAGACCAACAAAGGGTGCGGAGACAGATGGGGAGGTGAGGTGGCGGCGGTGGCAGGCAGGGCTGATGTTCTTGGTGGGGTGTGCATTTTTTGGATCCCCTCTATTAAGAAGTGTTTTGTTTCCTGGATGCAGAATGTTCTTCGCTCTCCTTTCTTTGCTCACAAGCACTCATGCAACACTTGCATGTTGGTGCAGTTCAAGCAGCTGACATGGCAGCACCAGTGGAACGTGCAGTTGCAGCGCTCCGTCACCCGCTGCGTCCGGGTCCGGTACCCCCTCCCACAGCACAGCAGCTCGCAGCCATCCAGGGCAGGGGAAGAGCTGTTGCAGGAGCGGCCTGCTGTCCCCGCTGTCCCTGTCTTGCCGCTGTAGGTGCAGAAGTTGGGCGACTTCTCAAAATAGATCAGGTCGTGGGGGGAAGGGGGCTTGTGGGCAGGGTTCTCGGGCTCCAGGTGGTGCAGCTCCACCCGGGAGGCCCGGTTGCTGCCTTTGTTGCCGTAGATGACCCGTGATGCACCATCAAACCGGTCCTTGAGAAAGTCCCCCACGGTCCGGAAAGTGGGCAGCCGCATCCAGCAAGTCTTGACTGTGCAGGAGCCAGACATCCCATGGCACTTGCACTCCTGGCGCATCTCCGTGAAGACCGTCTGAATGGTAACAAAGGAAGGGAATGCCTGTTAGAAGACACCAGAGCAGCAAGGTTCTGAGCCAGCCACAGTATGGACCACACCATAGAACAGGCATAGGCAAACTCTGGCCCTCCAGATGTTTTGAGACTACAATTCCCATCATCCCTGACCACTGGTCCTGTCAGCTAGGAATGATGGGAATTGTAGTTTCAAAACATCTGGAAGGCCGGAGTTTGCCTATGCCTGCCATAGAATCATAGAATTGTGTGGTTGGAAGGAACCCCAAGGGCCATTGAGTCCAATGCCGTGCAATGCAGGAATCTCAACTAAAACATCCCGGGCAGATGGGCCCCCCAACCTCTGCTTAACAACCTCCAGTGAAGGAGAGTCCACCTCCTTCCAAGGGAGTCCATTCCACTGTTGAACAGCTCTTAATTGCCAGAGTTCTTTTCTGTTTAGTCAGAATCTCCTTTCTTGTAACTTGAAGCCACTGGCTCAAGTCCTAGCCTGCAGAACAGGAGAAAACAAGCTTGTTCCCTCTTCCATGTGACAGCCCTTGAGATATTTGAAGATGACTCTCATATCTCCTCTCCATCTCCTCTTTTGCAGGCTAAACATACCCAGCTCCCTCAACCGTTCCTCATAAGGCTTGGTTTGCAAGACCCTTGGTCATCTTGGTTGCCCTCCTCTGCACACGTCCCAGCTTGTCCAGATCTAAATTCATGCCTAAACGCTTGGCTCCTAGGGCTGCATACTTTTCATAGCATAGTGGAACAGCTAAGTCATGGCGAAACAGTAGTCAGGAAGTTTATGGTTCAAATATTGCCCTGGCCACAAACTCACTTCGTGACATTAGGCAAGCCAATATCTCTTACCCTCAGTCTTCCCCCTGCCTCATCTGCAATAGGGGGATAACAGTTTTGAGTAGCAATGGCCACCACCTTAAGTGACTTTAAAAGAGGAAGAGACAAATTCATGGAGGATAAACTATCAACAGCTTCTAGCTACGAGGACTATGTCCAACATCCAACATCCAACATCAGAGTATGCCTCTGTATGCCTCTGAAAGCCAACTGCTGGGAATCACAAGGGACGGGGAGCACTGATGTTCTCAGGACCTGCTTCTGAGCTTCCCATAAGGATCTGGTGAGATGTTGGACTAACTGGGCCTTTGGCCTCATCAAGTCTTATAACCTACCTTACAGACAATTGTGGGGATTATGTGGACCATGTACTGTACATAAAGTGCTCTGAAGTGCCTTATTATTATTATTATTATTATTATTATTATTATTATTAATCAAGATCACCATTGTTGTTATTAATTCCAACAGAGGAGCTTGCCCCAGTTTCCTCAGTGCCCGCGAGGTGAGGGCTGCTTGGGTATGTGCTTCTCACTCGCTCTGCTCTGCTGGGAACCCCTCCTCCCACCAGACTCCTCTCTCCCACCCCTGTGCTTGCAGGAGGGAGCTGTTCCCTTGGCGCACAGTGGGCCCCCCTCCCACCCACGGAATGTGGATGCGTCTTTCCAAGCCCAGAGCTTTCCCTTCCAAACGGGTTTTACTGCAATTAGAAGAATTGGAACCATTTCCTTCCAGATGTGTAGGAGCCCACATGGCAGCCGGGCTTGTGGTTCTGGGCTTGGCTAGCATGCAGGAGGTTTGCCTGCTTAAGGGCTGCCTTCTCCCCCTGCTCCCCCCTCTTTTTTTTTTTTTTTTTGGCCATCACACCACCACAGCCCACCCCTCCCATGCTGCCTACTGCCACCCTCATCGCCCATCCTATAACCTACTTTTGAGAAGTCAGCAGGGACACACACGTCCCAATGCACATGTTCGCACACATACATGGATGCAGAGAGCACAGAGATACACAAATGCTCCTGCACAATTCTGTTCATGAACATAGAGGCCCCGCCATGAGGTCAGGGAGCAGATTTTATGATACCATAAGTGACAGACAGGCAGATTTGATGCACTGGGCACATAATCCACCAGGAAGTTCTCCTGTGCAAGCCCTACTGTGCAGAGTAGCTGCTGCAGAAGAGCAATTTGGTGGCTGTGTACACACCATACATTAGGAGCACATTGCTTCCCTAAATAATACTGGGAACAGTCGTTTATGGCTTACAAAACTGCAGTTCTCAGCACCCTTAACAAGCTACAGTTCCCACGGTCCTTGCAGGGAAGCAATGTGCTTTAAATGTATGGTGTGCACATACAGCCTAAGACCTTGCACAGCTTGTGTTCATCCCAATTAGGGTCATGCAGGGGGAATTGTGCCCTGTGATAAATTGTGGAAGGCAAAGTGAGGTCCATTTCGGTCTCCTGCCAAGCAGAACTTAAAAGTTAACAGAGCAGCTTTTTCTCTGATTTCTGGGACTTTTTAGGATGATCAATTTCTTAGAGCTGATGGTGTAAATATTTCAGGTCCTCAAACTGGGGATTGGGTAGAACTTGACAATGAGCACCCAGACGGCCGTTCGAAAGAGAAGAAAATTATTATGGGAATAAAAACTGCAAACAAAACAGAGGCCCTTTGGAGAAGGAGCAATGCCTAGATGTGTACAGGCTGTTAGCTGAAGCCTCAAAGCCAAGACGGGAGAGCTGGAATGCCATATATAGTGGCCATATCAGAAACCTGGTGGAACAGTGAAAGCCAGTAGAATATGGTTATATTTGGATATAAAATATCTAGAAAGGGCAGGGAAGGCTGTGTTGGAGAGCCAGAATAGTGGACCAGGACTTGCACTCTCCAAGGCCCACTGCCCAGCTCAGCCAGTGGACTGAGGGGCTTGGCCCTTCGGAGAAGGGAATGGGCAGGAAACAGAGGAGCATGGGAAGCTGCCCTACAGTGAGTCACACTCATTGGTCCATCTTTTCTACACTGACTCCTGGGATCCCTCCCAACCCTACCTGGAGATGCTGGGAATTGCATGAACAGCAGATGCTCTGCCCATGAGCTATGAGCCTGCCAATTATCTTAGAGGTGAAAGGTGGAGGAGGGTTCATTTTCTTTAATAAATAAACAAAATTAAGAAGGGGCTCGTGCCCCTTGCAGCACTCCGTCCCCCTAGACTTCCTAGAATGGCAATAGGATGCCATGTTGCTCTGGAGCCTCTCCAAGTCCTGAGTGGCAAGAGGGAGGCAGCCGACCCACGCTTCCTGGAGTGGCTCCAAAGCGGTGAGACATCATATAGGCAGAGGGATCTGGCAAAGAGGGGACTGTGCTACTGGGAGTAGCAGGAGCCCCATCTCTTAAGAGTTTAAAAACCTCCTGCATCTAAAGCAAGAGTGGAGAGGCCAGAGCTGGCGGTGGCAGAAGGCACCTGGTCTCCCCCACCCCTCACAAACCTAGCAGTGCCTCTGGCAGCAGGGGGCGTTCCTCTATGTCCAAAAGGGTGCAGGGCAGAGCGGGGAAACTTGTGGCCTTGCAGATGTTGTTGGACTCCAAGTCCCATCAGCTCCAGACAGACTGGCCCAATGGCCAGGGATTATGGGAGCCGGGGCTCCATCAATAGAGAGCCACAGAGTGTGAAGGCTATTAAACCAGGCAGCTAAAGAGAAAGAAACTTCTTCATAGAATTGCTGGGGGTGGAAATAATGATTGCACAGCCAAAGATCTTTCCTTCATTTTTCTGGGACCGTTTGTCACACATCAAGCGGGGTGGGATTCTCTGCTTCCAGGGATGTAGGAGGAATGAATTTCTATGAAATGTTTGAGGTGGGAGTTAACCTTAGTTAACTATGAAGAGGCTAAACCCCAACCCCCTTTTTCTGTTGTTGTTTTTTTTTAAAAGAAAAAGGAAGAAAGAATACTTGAGACCAATAATGATAGCAGGCAGCCTCTCCTGGTGATATTTCAGAATGCCCATGGGATTGACACGAGATGGTGACATAGCGTCACTCCCAGGGGCGTGGGAACCATGGCTGGCAGGCTGCCGAAGGCTGTGCTGCTGCTCAGAGTGGCTGGGAGGCCTTTTCTCCTTCCAATTGCAGAAAAAGAGAAATGCAGCTAAAGCCAGTATCATATTGCCCTTATTAAAGTCCATGGGGAGGATGGATTAGGAATACTAGATATGGTTCTGGGTGGGATCTGGTCCCTTGGCAGGGACACGGGAAAGGGCTTTCTTGGTGGCTGCTCCCAGACTCTGGAACTCCCTCTTTGGAGAATCCAGACTGGCTCCCTCCTCATTATCCTTTGGCCGGCAGGTAAAGACCTTCTTCTTTCAACAGGCTTTTGGGAACTGACTGCTGTTAATGAAAGGGCAGGTGCCCTGCTGTGTTTTCAGTACAATTATTTGTATGTTTTAAACAGATCTTATGTATGTACAGTGGACGCTCAGGTTGCGAACGTGATCCGTGTGGGATGAACGTTCGCAACCCGCAGCATTCGCAACCTGCAGTGGCGCATCTGTGCACGCGCGGGTTGCAACTCGGCGCTTCTGCACATGCGCAAAGCACAATTTAGCACTTCTGCACATGCGTGACCCCCGAAACCCGGAAGTAACCTGTTCCGGTACTTCCGGGTTTTGGCAAGTCCATAACTCGAAAAAACGCAACCTGAAGCATCTGTAACCCGAGGTATGACTGTATATAGTTTTAATTCTATTATTATTTTTTATTATTGTTTTTTTCTATATTTTTAGCAATTTAGCTGCCTTGAGTTCCACTGAGGAAAATAGGAAGAAGAAGAATGCAAGGAGGACCCTGCTGGGTGAGGCCAAAGGCACATCTAGTTCAGCGTCCAGCCAACCAGATCATAGAATCATAGAGTTGGAAGAGACCACAAGGGCCATTGAGTCCAACCCCCTGCCAAGCAGGAAACACCATCAGAGCACTCCTGACATATGGTTGTCAAGCCTCTGCTTAAAGACCTCCAAAGACGGAGACTCCACCACACTCCTTGGCAGCAAATTCCACTGTCGAACAGCTCTTACTGTCAGGAAGTTCTTCCTAATGTTTAGGTGGAATCTTCTTTCTTGTAGTTTGGATCCATTGCTCCGTGTCCGCTTCTCTGGAGCAGCAGAAAACAACCTTTCTCCCTCCTCTATATGACATCCTTTTATATATTTGAACATGGCTATCATATCACCCCTTAACCTCCTCTTCTCCAGGCTAAACATGCCCAGCTCCCTTAGCCGTTCCTCATAAGGCATCGTTTCCAGGCCTTTGACCCAGATTCTGCCTCTGGGAAGCCCAAAAGCAAGTCATGAGTGCAACAGTGCTCTGCCAACTTGTGATTCCCCATTCAGAGCACATACCCCACCCCGAAGAATCCTGGGAACTGTAGTCTTAAGTGTGCTGGGAAGTGCAGCTATGTGGTGGATAAACTACAGTTCCCAGGATTCTTTGGGGCAAAAATCTGCTTTAAATGTATGATGTGTACGCAGCCAGAGTTAACTGTTTTGGTGGAGTTTAGTATAGTGAGCCAATCTTGTGAGTACTTGGACACTATTCAAATCATTACACATCCGCTCTTGATTGAAAGCCATTTTTCCACTTTTTTTGGTGGGGTCAGGACAGAGTGAATTACGGTCTAGAGTCTAGACACATGTTGAAACACTCACAAGAACAGCTTGATAGCTCAGATAACAGCAAAAGTCAGCTGTTTCTGACTTCACCATGTGAAAAGTAGTTGTGTGAATGGCATCCCCTAGTCTATACACAATAGGTTGTCATTCTCTCTAACTGCGGTCTTACTCGTATTTTTGTTTGCTTTTCAACATGTTAAAAAAAATCCTGCCAATGCCACTGTGATCCATTATCCCCATCGTGGAAAGAAAATGGCTTACAACAGCCCAGCCCAGTGTTAATATTGCAGCTGAGATGTGGGTTTCTGCACGTGCTGTAGTGCAGATGAGGCTCATCCGCCTGGGAAGGTAGCCCATCTAGAAGAAGGACAACTCTGATCCTAAACCTCTGCTGCCTTGCAGGATATCTTTGGAGAAGAAAAGGCTAAGGAGTGGAGTCCCTAAGACGGTTGGATGGCACCTTGTACACCTCCTTCTGGCAACTCAGGACCTCCATACACAGCACCCAGGCTTGCACCCTGGGGAAGTTGGTTTGGTGCTGCAAACACAGCAATCTACACACACACACACACACACACACACACACACACACACACACACACCTGCAAGCACACACACAGGTGTGTACACACACACCTGCAAGCACACACACAGCTTTGTCTACACTTCCTCGCCCACATGCTCTCTCACTTCCTACCAGACGTCCTGCTTCATTGTTGTGCAAATTCATCAGGAAACGCAGGTCCCGCCCCTTCTCATTGGAGTCCACGAACTCTCGTCCAAAGACCCTGCCGAAGTCCACATTGTCGCTACAGCCCCCCCAGTGCCAGTCAGGACCCCCTGGGCCCCGCCGGCGGTAGTCGCAGGTGCAGGATTCGATGGAGCCCTCGGAGCAGGAGCGGGCCACAGAGTGGGTGACGCCAGCGCTGGTGATGGCGAAGATGAAAGCTGTTTCGCGGCAACCTGGAGGTGGGAGATGGGAGGGGGAGATATGGCATGTCAGCACGCGGCATCAGAGTCCACAGTTCATTTCTCCCCATTCAGAATAAGGGCCACCCCAGAACATGCCTGGAGATCAACATCACTGCTGGCACAAATAACAGCTGCTGCCTCATTCATCCAGTATCCCCTGGGATAGCTCAGTTGGTAGAGCGTGAGGCTGTTCATCTCAGGGTTATGGGTTCAAGACCCAGGTTGGGCAAAAGATTCCTGCATTGCAGGGGGTTGGACTAGATGACCCTCGTGGTCCCTTCCAACTCTACAATTCTTTGAGTCTAAGTATTTTCTATCCTTCTTCACATTTAGGAAGATGGAGGCACCTTGCAAAGGGAACTTTTATTGAAGCAGCCAGAAGAATACCCATAAAAATCAGAAAACCAAAAGGAAACGGTTCGTAGAATCATAGAATCGCAACATCCTGCCTCCATCCCTGTCCCCCAAACCAGAAGGATCCCAAGACCCTGTTTTTGCCCTGTCCTGTTCACAAGACAATCACCAGCAGGGACCAAACAGCCATGAGAGTCTCCTTGCCATCACCATACTTGGGAGGTAGTTACATCCAACTGCCAAACTCCATCCACAGTTCACCTTGCATAATCCAACCAAAACTGTTATAATAAACTGATAGTAGGTAGCCTGCACAACTACGTTGAGACAGGTTATTCATGCAAGCAAACTAAGCCAGATGTTGCAAGGAACATGGGGGAAAGCTTGGCGTTACAATCCAGTGTGCCTACAGTAGGGTGGGGAATGTGTGGCATTCCAGATGTTGTTGGACTCCAGCACCTGTCAGTCCAGCCAGCATGGCCCAGTGGTCAGGGATGATGGGAGTTGTAGTTTAGCAACATCTGGAGTGCATCAGGTTCCCCAATCCTTGCTGTACAATCTCGATTTTGTGCTGACAAGATGTGTGTGATGGTACTATCTCGGAAAAGTCTCCCCCTCTTTCTTATACAAAAGGAGGGCAGTCACTTTTAAAAACCTGCTTCCTGATTAATTGGGAGCATCTTTTCGAATCAAAGAATTGAAAAGATTGATTGGCTAAATGCTGCAACCCATTAAAGAAATTCTTTAGCTGGGAAAGGAGAGCAAGAAGAGGCATGCTAAAGAGTCTGAGAGTTTGTGGGAAAGGAATGTCTGTCCTCTTCATATGGAGAGGAAAATAATAACAATTACTGACTATTAAAAACCAAAATAATACATGATGCCTGGTGTACAAATCCCAGCTGTGTGCTGTGTTTATGCGCTGATAATAGAAGGAAACTTTTTGCACATAGGAGCTGTGCACTTAAACCGCCTCCTCTGGGCAACACAAGCACATTTTGCCGTTTCCAAGGGTCTCTCTCTCTCTCTCTCTCTCTCTCTCTCTCTCTCTCTGTGTGTGTGTGTGTGTGTCCCTCTCACCAGCATAGAGCACCACTGTGGCACCACAAGCCATCCTAACCAGGATGAGGCAGCGATGATAGCCAAGGTGAAATAATGGTTAGTGTGTCAGATTAGGATGGGGAAAACTCAGGTTCAAATCCCCAGCTGGGAAGGAAGTTCACAAGGGCCAAGCTGCCCTCTCTTAGAGCAACCTACCTCTAAGGGTTGTTGCGAAGACAAAATAAGGGGTCTTGCATGCTACCCTATGCTCCTTGAAGAAATGGTGGGGCAATAATGTAAACTGCTATACATTTTGGAAAGTACTGTAGTTTCTCTGTTCGTTATGCATTTGGACTCCTCTTAAGAAACTGAACCTTTCAAAAGTGTACTGATTTTAATCACTGATTCCAAAACTGATTTTTGGTTTCTTAGAATTCCCAAGCAACTGTGAGTACAAGGCTGTTGGTTAATAATAATGACAGGGAACCAGAAGACATTTTCAATACATGAATTGGGAGCCCATGGTAGGTTTCCAGAGCTTCATGGCACTTCCCCCCCCACTGAATAAATTCAAGGCGACTGTGGAGCCTTCTGGCAGGTTGTAGTGCTTCATTTGTGTGCAAATTCTCCCAGTTTCCCAAGGACCAGAAAGTTCTGGGGCAGCTGTTCAAGTTCCTCCTTATGAGGAGAGAGAACTAGAGACTACTGGGATATTTTTCATTTTAAAATATCTATTTAAATCATGGTAGCTAATCTGACTCTGGCCCTCCAGATGTTGCTGTACTACAGCTGCCATTATCATTGGCCTTTGAGATCTGGAGCCCAGCTCCAGATGTTATTAATCTGGAGAGCCATCGGTTAGTCATGAGGCAGCTGCCTTGGGTGGCAGAATCCCAAGGGGCGGCGTCACCATGGGTGCCCCATCTGCCCCTGCCGCCACAGCTGGAGAAGCAAGGAAAAGCAGTGGCAGCAGCCTCTGGCGAGATCTTGTGGTCGCAGTGGGTGCCCTGCCCACTCCCTGCAGCTAGAGATGCAAGGAGAAGCAACTGCGGCTTCCAGGTGCCTGAAAAATCTTGTGAACCCCTTCCTGAAACCTGGAAGCTCTGCACACCTGGGAAGTGAGACCTCAGAGGGGGTGGGTGGGGTGGGGGTGGCCTGAGGCAAGATGGGACAGGCCTTCCCTGGGTTAATCGCCCCTTGATTTACATGGAGCGTGGGGGAGCAGGCAAGCTCCAAGACAGACAATGTTAAGTTTATAAAATGGCACCAATTCAACCTAAAGCAAACAGCACTTATCTGGACCCCCTTCAAAGAAACACCTATCCCGCCACAGGCTGCTTCTTCCATGCTTGAACTGGTGTCTCTGGGTGGTCACACTGCAATGCTTATGGAAGAGACATATTCTAGCCACCAAAACCCACGGAGCAAGCCAGCTTACAGAACGTCAGCCGAACTGACCATCAAGACCTATAAGCAAACAGGTGTTCAACAAAAGATGCTAATCCTTCCACTGGATATTTTGACAACGTACGCAATGTTTGTAATGAATCATAGAATCACAGAACTCTAGAGCTGGAAGGGACTCCAAGGGTCATCTAGTCCAACCCAGGAATTTCAGCACATGGTTCCCCATCCAATCTGAAACCAAAGCAGACTCTACTTAGCTTTGCAAATGTGCTAGCAGTTTTGTTGCTGCACCACTATGAAGACAATATCCTCATGACACATATTTTAACACTTTCAATAACAATACTTGTATTCTCATGCCTATTTTGCATTCCGAATAAGGGTGCACCTGGGGCAGGTGAGGCTATCTTGCTCTTCTAGTTAACACTAGACAGCAATAGCCCAGGCTTGACTTGGGTAACTTAATGACTTGTCCCACCTAATTCCTGCTTTTGATTACACATTTCCCACTCACATTTCAGGAAGTTTAGGTAAAGTAAAGGTAAAGGTTAGAGTGGCCTGTATTGGTCTCAGGCAGTCTGTGAAACTGGTGTGCTCGCTAAGACTTGCATCGTGCGCCCTTGGAGTATTTCTTGTGATCATCACTAAATGGGCCAGGGGCCTATGGCGAATGCAGATATCTGTGCTGCCGTGTGGATTTATAATGTTTTTAAGCAAAAATGAAAAGAAGCTCTGATTGTGAAAGAGGAGGGAAGAGCAGTCAATAGGGCAGCAGTGGTGCAAAAGCTTATCCTTTGTTAATGAGTCACACAAGCTTGCATCACACATACAAAACACTGGGAAGCAGAACACAAATATCATGAAATGCAAAGTAGTCTGTACACTTCCTTGCATTACTTCCTGTAGCAGATTGCATAAGAAATCCACTCATTTGGTTGTAACAGACTTTCATTTATACCAGGGGTGGGGAATCCGTGGCCCCCCAGGTCTCCTTAATCGCAGCCACTATGGCCCAAGGTCAGAGATTATGGGAGTTCTGGACAGCCCTGGTCTAGACAGTGGGAGACAGATGTGAAAGAGCACATGGTTATTGATTCAGCCAAGCAGCAGAAGAGAAATAGAGCTTTTCAGATTGTGGTGAACCAATCATCTGGGATTCTTTATTCTCTTGTTCCAATGGGTGGGCAAGAACACAATCTCGGCTGCCCCAGGCTCATTCTATATAAGCGAATGGCTCCCCACCCCAGGACTCCTATTGCCCAGTCTCCATCTCCATCACCTCCTTACCTCTGTTGACAATCTTGCCAAAAATGTTTGGCCCTGGTGTGGTGGGGCAATTCCAGCGGCGGTTGCGGAACTGCCACTTGCACTCCTTGATGGCGCTCTGCAGGCCGCTGCTGATGCTGTGCAGGATGCCTGGGTTCTGGCGGATGAGCTTGCGCTGCTTGCGGCTCAGCAGCTGCAGAGAAGGGTCCAGCACCAGCTGCACATTCTTGGAGTCCGTCAGCAGGTTGGTGGATGAGGCCACATTTATTATTCCCCTGCAGTCACAGAATGGCAAGGGTTTAAGCAGAAAGTTCAAATTCTGACACACAAATTTTGGTGTGTGAAATGGCACATTCAGATTTCTTGCAGCATTGAACACGGATATTTACATCAGCTGAGAGACTTACAGTGGTACCTCGGGTTAAGTACTTAATTCGTTCTGGAGGTCTGTACTTAACCTGAAACTGTTCTTAACCTGAAGCACCACTTTAGCTAATGGGGCCTCCTGCTGCTGCCGCGCTGCTGGAGCATGATTTCTGTTCTCATCCTGAAGTAAAGTTCTTAACCTGAAGCACTATTTCTGGGTTAGTGGAGTCTGTAACCTGAAGTGTATGTAACCTGAAGCATATGTAACCTGATGTACCACTGTATTGACATCTTCTGACTGTTTTCATAGGCATCAAATGTAAAATCTCATTCACTGCCACCTGTCAAATACTAAATATCATTGCTTGTGAACTGTTGAATGCTGTGAAATGCTACAAACCACTGCATGCTTATTTAAAACCATTGGGGGGAACCACACTCCATAAAGGATGATTGAGGTATCTGACAATGATTAAAACCAATAATAATAATAACAAACAGCAACATGAAAAGGGACGCAGGTGGCGCTGTGGGTTAAACCACAGAGCCTAGGACTTGCCAATCAGAAAGTCGGCTGTTCGAATCCCCGTGACGGGGTGAGCTCCCGTTGCTTGGTCCCTGCTCCTGCCAACCTAGCAGTTCGAAAGCATGTCAAAGTGCAAGTAGATAAATAGGTACCACTCCAGCGGGAAGCCAAACGGCGTTTCCGTGCACTGCTTTGGTTCACCAGAAGCGGCTTAGTCATGCTGGCCACATGACCCGGAAGCTGTATGCCGGCTCCCTTGGCCAATAAAGCGAGATGAGCGCCGCAACCCCAGAGTCAGCCACGACTGGACCTAATGGTCAGGGGTCCCTTTACCTTTACCTAACATGAAAGGAGCACCGGTAATATTCACTATCAAGCAGCATAAAAGTGGTGTTACAAAATATTTTTTTTTAATTTGGAATTAAAACTTCCTACAGATTAACCTCACTGCCAAAAGTATCAGGACAATCAACCATAACATACCAGAGGGAGACCATAACCAGCTTCCTGTCCATCAGATGCCTTTCTTAAAAGAACCAACTTTGCAATTTGGCGGAAGGTCATCAGAGAGGAAGTAAGATGGAGTTGCCTGCACAGGGAGTTCCAGAGCCTGGGCACACCTACAAAGAAGCCTCTTAGCGTAGTCCCAACTAAATACACTTCAGATGCTGGCAAGTCCCATAAGGCGGCCTCTGTTGATGACCTTAATGAGCAACCGCCTTGAGTCCCATCAGGGCAGAGGTGGATTTAGGGGAGTGCAACCGGTTCAGTCGCACTGGGCGCAGAGTCTCAGGGGAACTGCAGGGGATGCCGCAACTATGATTTAGAACAGAGCATGAGAGGCAGGAGTGCCAAATTCTGGTGTTGCACAGGGGGCCACTGAAATTTGAGACCCCAAGGTCTGCCACTTGGCAGGGGAAAAGATGAGGTATGTATGTATGTATGAATGAATGAATGAATGAATGAAATATTAAAAATGGAAACAGCTCCTGAAGTCTACAGATGATTTATTTATTTTTTAAAGAAAGAATTGGATGTGGTACAGAGCCATTGATACTGAGTCATGTAGTTGGGAACTTAGTCTAGTTCTCCATCAGCCTCAGACAAAGTGTTCAATAATGTCAGGGATTCTGTAAGTCGGGGTCTTAAGACCAAGGGCCACAGGTTCCCCAGTCCTGGTCTAGTTATTAAACACGAGGGAGGCAGAGTTTCTAGCCAGGGACACCCTATACATCTAAAGAGCAACCAAAAGGAAATGCCATACATGTTTGCCATTAGGGGCACTTTGCATGCTGGAAATGTGATAAATATTGAGCGAGAATTTCCTTCCTTTCCTTTCTATTTCATCCAAGGAGAAAGAAGACTACAGAATTACCTAGCAAATCCCACAAAAAAACACATTAGCAACACTAGCCCATGTGGCAGTCAAGGGTCTACATAACAGGATCAGTGCAGAGTTGTCCAAAGTTTCTGCACCTTTCTTGCAAGTACTCTACCTCCTCCTTCAGCCCCAAGCAGTGGATTAGTTCTGCAACTAGTAGTGATTCCATTTAGCTGCCATGGCTAATACACACTGATATAACAATCCTCCATTAACTTGCTCTCACACTTTAAAATAAAATTTAAAGCCAAATAATCTAGTTGCTATAGGGACGCAGGTGGCGCTGTGGTCTAAACCACAGAGCCTAGGGCTTGCTGATCAGAAGGTCGGTGGTTCGAATCCCCACGATGGGGTGAGCTCCTATTGCTCAGTCCCTGCTCCTGCCCACCTAGCAGTTCGAAAGCACGACAAAGTGCAAGTACATAAATAGGTACCACTCCAGTGGGAAGGTAAACAGCATTTCCGTGTGCTGCTCTGGTTCACCAGAAGCAGCTTAGTCATGCTGGCCACATGACCCGGAAGCTGTACACCGGCCCCCTCGGCCTATAGAGCGAGATGAGCGCAGCAACCCCAGAGTCGTCCGCAACTGAACCTAACGGTCAGGGCATAGCTGTCAACTTTTCCCTTTTCTTGCGAGGAATCCTATTCGGAATAAGGGAATTTCCCTTAAAAAAAGGGGAAAGTTGACAGCTATGGGTCAGGGGTCCCTTTACCTTTAATCTAGTTGCTATCGCTACATCTTGTGGTGATGAGTTCCTCCACTTAGTGATACACTGAGTGAAGCAATTCCTTTTCATAGAGTCGGAAGGGACCCTAAGGATCATCTAGTCGAACCCGCAGCAATGCAGGAACATGCAGCTTGTTGGCTGTGAACCTCCCACTACCAATCAACTTTCCTGGGTAACGCCAAGAATCAATCAATTTCTTTCTCTCTCTCTCTCTCTCTCTTTCTCTCTCTCTCTCTCTCTCTCTCTCTCTCTCCTCACTCCATACCATTCATGATTTCATAATTCTCTATCATGTAACACTAATATGTGAAGCTGAATAGAATATATGTTTGTTTGTTTGTCGTAAATCAGAAATAATAATAGCAATATAATTACAGATCTATGCTGCATATTCTAAGGGTCAAGCTGTACCTCATGCCCCATCCAGTGGAGGAGACTGCAAACAGCACCTGTGTGGTGACTTCTCCCCACAGTGGCCGCAATTTGTAGTGCTACTGGCCACCTGGATCTTGTGCCTCATGTGCAGAGCACAACATACCACACATTCCTGGCAGCAGCTTGGACTGGCGCTGCTACTGACCACAGGATGAAGAGCATCTACATGGTAAGAAGCACCACACACATTGTACACATGCCATGTGCAGCAGCCTCCCTCTCAGTGTGTTGAGTCTGAAAAGAAGGGAGGCTGTAATAGGTCAAAGCACCTGCTCTGTGGATTAAGCCTCCACAAGAGGCAATGTTCCGTGAGACCTTATGCAGCTTTCTTCAAGGACCGTCCAATTACAGAAAGCATTTGGCTGAATGGCTGATCTGGTGCGAATTGTTGGTGTGTATTGCTGCTACTGATTATAATTGTTCTTGTTTAAGCTATTTTATATTATTTTAAAATGCTGAGGGGTTGCTTTTGTACTTGAAATGCAGGATAAAAACAAAACAAAATTAATGGAGCTAGCTGCGGACATTCCTAAGTATTGTGTAAAAGTAAACAGCAAGCAGTCCTATGTGCCTCCTGCTTTCAGTCTATAGATTATTCCTGATATCCATAAACATTAAATCAGATTTGTTGCTCTGTTGATTCTGCTTTGCGGTTTATTACTAACGAGTGTCTCACATAGATAGATAGATAGATAGATAGATAGATAGATAGATAGATAGATAGATAGATAGATGGATTCAGTGAATGACTCACAGATGTATTAAAACTGTTAGGATACTTCCTGATGAGTTACAGTCCTAAAATTTTGATACACCTGGTGAAAGAGACCTTGATTGCCAGAAAAATTCCCAAAGTAGAACATTTATACAACTCTATCACAAAACGGTGTCTCAAATAGACCCATACAATAATGAAGATTCTTCCAGGAAACCTAAATTTGGCATTCACACAGCCCAAGACATTGGAATTACTAGAAAAGCATCTGAGGAACATATATTTTAAAAATATTTTCCAAGATATGTGAGGTGGGGTGGGGGGTGGGGAGAAGGGAGACTTTTTTTGCACCTTCTGGTCAAAGCTTGGAGCACAGAGTTTCCTTTTCAGAAAAGACCAGAATTCTAACTTAGATCAAGCCAAGCCACATGCTCTATAAGACAGCCTATTGGTCTGTAGGACTTCCATGGCATCCTCAGATTTGGATGTGGGGCTTGCAGAGGACTTATTAACAAGGGACATATAGCTATGCTTGAAGAATGCAGGCTCCATTTACTAGTAGTATTAAAGACATTTGGGCCTCACTGACTCACACACTGCGAGTTGGAGCAGCTGATTCTTAAGGTACTTTCCGATGAGTTAGAACTCTGAAATTGGGTACACATGTCATCCAAGACACTCCAGTTCCAGAAATAATTTGAAACGTGGGACATTGTACTTGTCTCCTTCAAAACAGGGAGCTGATGGTGCACCCCCAAATAATTATGGTGCTTCAAGTCGACCGAGAAAATGAATCTGTCAACACGCACAACCCATCATATGCTGATTACTGTGAAAGTTGTAAGAAAATTTATAAGTCTTTCCCTAATGATGGGAGGCATGAAATCTGTGCACACAGTTTTAGGTACCAGTAAACAACCCAGAAATTTGAAAGTTGGTACTTGCGCAGCCCAAGACACACAGATTACTAGGGAAATCTGAAAACTGGGCATTTCCCAACTGCATCGTCAACTTCTGATGCTTACCTCCTAGTCAGTATTTCAGCACACAGCAAGCCATGTGGGTGGAGTATTGGGAGCTGGGCATTCTGTTAACTGTTCAGGTTTGCATTTAGAGGAGGAGACAAGCAGAGACCTAGAGCTATCCCAGCAGAATACACACTTTATTTTCCTATCCATAGCTATAGATACGCACCAAGCAGCTGCCCTTGTAACCTAATCTAATTCTGTGTACATGTTACAAACTTAAAATCAGGATAGATATGGATTGTGACTAAAGCTGTGTGTCTACTGCTTCACAAACCAGTGGTGGGAGTGCACTGGATGCCAAGTAAATGGGCATGTGCGCGCAGCCTCAGCTTCCATGCACCTGATACCTGCAACATGCCAAAGATCCTAGTGCGCTCCATCGGCCGGGGACCATGCAATGCTTTTTAATGCCTCTGAAAATGCTGGTGCTCCAAGCAACTAGCTTGGCAAGCTGTACAACAGAGTGAGCCAGTGATAATTAATACACTGAACAAATTATACAGATTAGAGCTAGACTGCGGGATTCACACATAAGTCTTAACACAACAAAGTTTTTAAGATGAGTGTAAAGCCTACACAGGCCAGAATGCCCATTCACATTGCAAATGCCTCTACTCACATGTAAAATGGTCAGAAACACATGTGGACCATGCTAAAGAAGTGCAGGATTGTTATTTAATTCTGATTTAATTGGGAATTCATTTAATTCTTGCAGATTTGAGATTTAATTTTCTAGGACTCACTTAAGCAGCCTCCCTGAGAATGGTAGAGGTAATGGGAATGATCTTTCGCCCAGGGCTATGATTAAGGATGAATGGGTTGCAGTACCTGCCGCTAAATATTGTTATGGGGAGACTAAGCATCTAAAAGTAAAAATGAAAGTAGTAGTATAGGAAGAAATATTAATATAACTCATAGTAATTATGCAACAATAAATGAATGAATGAATAAATGAATAAACAATAAATGAAATATAGCTGTGCCACAGCAGCAGTGCAAACTGTACAGTAGATTATTATTATTATGTACTGTATTATATATGTATTTGATACCCCACCTTTTGCCCCTCACAGGGACTCAAGGCAGCTTACAAATTATAAGACACACTTTCCTGCCCTTAATTAACCATCACTGTAGCTGTAACAGCAGCAGCAATAGCATCATCATCATCATCACCACCGTCGTCACTTTTCTAAAAGAAACTACTACAGCACACCTGTACACTATCACACTTCCAAATTAGACCCACCCGCTGACCTCAGTTGCCAAAGGCGCCTTGGAGTGTCAGTGAAGCCTATGTCTTTTTCTGCCCTATATGTCTTGTACCACGAGGATGCCTCTCTCAGGCGTATGCAGATGCCCTGGTCTTTAGCTAGATCAGGATTCCACAGCAAAGGGCCAGGCGATACAACGTGCCTGCGGTCGGGAATCTTACAGGGCAAACCAGGTCCGGGAGGCTCGCCGAGCGTGCGCCCCCTTTGAGCGCGCCTTGGGTTCTTGCTCTGCCCATTCACCTGGGCACTTGGCGCAGCTTCTCGAAGCTCTGCCAGCAACTCTAGGAGTGGGGAGTCGCAGGTCACCTCCGTGGGAGCCGGGCCGAGGCGGATTTGATTCCCCTCCCCAGGCTCTTCGAATTTGGAAAGGCTCCCCAAAGGCGCACAGCGCGTAAAGCGCACTTACCACCATCGGCCGCTGTTATTCACCGCCAGCGTGTTGGAAAGAGAGGAAAAAGCCAAAACCCACAAGGTCTTCAAGCCTAGCATTAATGCCACGGGGCTCATCGCTTCGCCTGCCCTGCTTGCCTGCTCGGCTGAACCGCCAAAAAAAAAAAAAAAAAAAAAAAGGCAGCGGAGAAGAGATGGGTGGGTGGAGAGGTGGGGTAGAGAATCCGTCTCCAAAGACCTTGCTGGAGAGGCGTGCACTGTGCGCCCGGGGAAAGGTCCTCACTTGTGGAGAGTAGTTTGAGCCCAAATCGAAGTTTTTTTGGTTTTTTAAAATAGTAGTAGTAGTAGTAGTAGTAGTAGTAGTAGTAGTAGTAATAATAATAATAATAATAATAATAATAATAATAATAATAATAATAGAAAGAGAGGAGCAGCCGGCGAAAAGTCCCGCGAGGAGATGCTCTCCGCTACCGGCAGTCCCGGGTGGCGACGCTTCTCTCTGGAGAGCAACTAAGGCGCAAGAGGGGGAGACGTCGCGCGTCCTGCTCGCTGGGGCCCCCTCGAAGCACGTCTGACATCCCCTCGCCAGGGCCGGCTTCTTATAGAGGCTGTGATGAGGGTCGCCCTGGAGTGAGCCATCGAGCCAGAAGGACCCGGCGCGGTGCGCTACCGCGAACAATGCGCCTTTGCGCAAAGGAGACGCATCACAGCCCGACGGGGAGGGAAGGGAGGGGGGGAAGCCAAGCGCCTTTGGACGGGCCGCTCCCCTTCCCGTCACATTAAATTCCAGGAGACCCGAGATACAGAAAACCCTCTTTCTGAAGGAGGGGAGGCTGCTTCTTGCTTGTCACTCAACTCCCCCAGCCCTTCACCCCACCCCAGCCCAGGACGGGGCCGCGGCCAGTCATTCCCTCCGAGGGACCTCTAGCCTGGCGCTGGTCTCCGACGTTCATGATCCAAGTGAAGAAGGAGCAGGAGCCAGAGGGGACGCGAAGGCACCTAAAGAAGACCCGCTCGGTCACAGGAATGGGGAGGCTTGCAACGAGGACGCGGCCGAAGATCGCCTGGTCCTGCTCAGTAGCAGGAGCAGGAGCCCCATCCCGCAGGATCGCCTCTCTCCGCGGGACTCCAGTCGCCACATTTGGCCGCCGAGGCTTTGCGGTGGCCTCGTTCCTCCTCTCCGGAGTCTTTTGGCTGCCGCTGGCCAGACGTCATCCCCCCGCTTGGGCTTGGCCTGGAGAGTCCTCAGCGCCTCCTTTCATCCCGCGGTGGCGGAGAGAGAGAGAGAGACAGCAGCAGATGGAGCGAATTAAGCTGCTGCCACTCGCGCGCTCGGCTCCGCTGGTTCCAGCTTGGGACGCAGCCGCTGGGAAGCTGCAGAGAAGGGGAAGCATTGGGAGGGCAAGGCTGGCGCATGGGGGGCAGAAGTCCCCACGCAACTGGATGTGGTCCTCAGTAGCTACACATACAAGACGCTCCCGGTCTTGTGCAGGAGTGATCCTTTCAATCTTCTCAAATGGCTGATTATGGCGCGCGCACAATTTTCGTATAGGATAGTGCAGCAAACTTTTCTACATTGACCAAAACTCTGCCCTGCCTGCCTGGGATTATACGTTAACAATCGGGGTCCAAAATCACATTAGTTTATTCCTGCCTGAAAAGTTATTTGTCCCTGGAAAGGTTGCAGCCATTGGCAAGCCCCACCAGGAGCATTCCTCCCTTAAGATCTGTCTTTATACAATCAATCTTGTCTTTATGCAATATATTCATAAAAAGAAGTTTTACATTACGCAGCCGTCTTGGTCACCCTCTGCACCCATCCAGGCATTGTGCATATAGTACACTGTTGCTCATCTTTCCGTGTGTGTGAACTGTTCACACGTGCAGGCCATCACTTGATTGCTGCTGTGATGTATGAACGACGCATCACAGATCAAAGACCATAAATAAAGCACATATTGTTGCTTTACATTTCCCAGACATGATGTTTCAAAGGAGTCCATGAATGCAGTCAGCTATCCCTCATCAGGCCTCCATAATTCAACTGTGGAAAAAGGAAATGATGTCCTGTATGCGTGAAGCAGGTATTGATGAGTGGCAGTTGAATGCTATAGACTCCAGTGTTCTAGATTGTATTTGAAAACCTGTAGTGTTACCTTGTTGATAGTCCTTTCACACATACAAATCACCCATCGATTTTACAATCATCAAATGATTGCATGTGTGAACAAGACTCGTATCATGCCAGTACACAGCTCACTCTCTGTTCCTGCCTCTCTGTTCCACCCTTTCCCCCTCCCCACATGCATACCTTTTCTAAGCTTTAATCTATAGATCTAGTCAGCCAGACTTATAAATGTACTGCTGCAGAATTCTCCAGATCAAACAGATTAAAAACAAACAAGTAAACAACAAACCATTTTTCAAATAAGAAAAAAATTACAATAATTTGGCTGTTTAAAAAAAAACAGCACATAGAAATCCTAAGCCTAATCATCTGTGGGTTAAACCACAGAGCCCATGGCAGAAGGTCGGCGGTTCGATTCCCCACAAAAGGGTGAGCTCCTGTTGCTCAGTTCCAGCTCCTGCCAACCTAGCAGTTCGAAAGCACAAAGTGCAAGTACATAAATAGGTACCACTCCAGCGGGAAGGTAAATGGCGTTTCTGTGTGCTGCTCTGGTTCGCCATTGCTGGCCACATGACCCGGAAGCTGTACGCCAGCTCCCTCGGCCAATAAAGCGAGATGAGCGCCGCAACCCCAGAGTCGGCCACGACTGGACCTAATGGTCAGGGGTCCCTTTACCTTTACCTTTAAGCCTAATCACAGGAAAAACTCAAATATCAACTTACGTATATAAGCATTTAACATAGTCCCA
This sequence comes from Podarcis muralis, assembly GCF_964188315.1. NCBI lineage: Eukaryota > Metazoa > Chordata > Lepidosauria > Squamata > Lacertidae > Podarcis > Podarcis muralis. The sequence continues at coordinate 5,523,975 of NC_135656.1, forward strand.
ATACCATTTAAATGCAGCTGATGTGTCCTCCCTCCAATCCATGTGTGCCAGTTTAACATGTGCTAAGCTTAGCTGCATGCATATAAATTAGCAGTCATGATAAACACATTGAAACGTGACAAGGACTGCATACACAGGCCTTTTTCCTATGATCAGCATCATATTTGAATCCAGCCTTGGACTGTCATGCATCCTAAGTACTGTGAGCATTTACCATTTGGACCAGAAATAGGTCAGGTGCTGTACAGTTAGCTGTTTAAAACATTTGAAGTCACTTAAAGTTAAACAGTGTAACTTATCACCTACTGTCCTTGGAGAAGCCAGGGAGGGATAGAGAAGTCAGGGACTGCGCATGAGAAAGGAAGTGTGGGTGAGCCAGATGATGATCAGAGTAATAGGTGGAGTAAAGTATGGAGGGAGCAAGCTTTTTTTTATCCTTTGGTGGGAGAATATACACGAGGTCTGTATCCCCACACACACACTTCCCCAGTCTACAGGCCTACTCCAGACTTTGCAAGACAAAGAAAATCTACAAATCTGTGTTGAATGGATTGACTTATCTCCTTCTTAAAGCCCAACCTATCCCAAGGGTTCAGAAATAGGCTTCAGAAGCATTTATATCAGGATGATCCTCAGGGTCCCTTCCAGCTCTACAATTCTATGACTCTTTGCATGACTGTGATTTATTCCACAAAGCTCTACACCCTACCACAGCTGGTCCTATGATGAGACAGAGTGAGGCAGCTGCCTCAGGTGGCAGACGCTGAGGTGCAGGGAGTGGACAGAGCTGTGTCATGTGGCCTGCCCTCTACCCACTGTGCTCGCCTGCTGCCCTCAAGTGCAGTGGAAGAGCCTGTCCTTTCGCCCTTATTGGAGTAAGATCTACCTGCCAATTCAACTGGCTTCTATATGGGCCTGTCATTCAGAGAATGGACCGAAAGCCCATGGGACAGTTCCACTGTGAATTACAGTGGTACCTCTGGTTACGAACTTAATTCATTCCGGAGGTCCGTTCTTAACCTGAAACTGTTCTTAACCTGTTCTCATCCTGAGGTAAAGTTCTTAACCTGAGGTACTACTTCTGGGTTAGCGGAGTCTGTAACCTGAAGTGTTTGTAACCCAAGGTGTTTGTAACCCGAGGTACCACTGTATATGTAGGGTTGCCATATTCTAAAGAGCAAAAAAGAGGACACATTTGTCAACTTAGATCTCTATGTTAGATCATAGTTAGATCTCTATGACTATTCTCAACATGAAAAAGAGGACATGTCCTGGAAAAAGAGGACATATGGCAATGCTGCTCTAAGCTCCTCAAGGGCAGTCAAAGTAATAAGCAGGAAACTTTATGAAGATCAAGAACAGGGGTCAGCAAACTTTTTCAGCAGGGGGCCGGTCCACTGTCCCTCAGACCTTGTGGGGGGCTGTACTATATTTTTTGGGGGGAAATGAACGAATTCCTATGCCCCACAAATAACCAAGAGATGCATTTTAAATAAAAGCACACATTCTACTCATGTAAAAATACGCCGATTCCTGGACCGTTTGCGGGCCGGATTTAGAAGGTGGTTGGGCTGGATCCGGCCCCCTACCCATGATCAAGAATAATGGCACTGAGGTGTCCTCCATTTGGGCCATTTTCTAAGGCAGCATGGCCAACTACGTCTGGGTTACCCATTCCTGCTTGAAATGCCAGCTGGTTCAAGCATGACTCCATTGTGACTCTCTTGGTAGCACCATCTATGTGTGAATCTCCCTTTCTGTAAATCGAGGGTGGCAAATAAGACCCTTCAGTCCCCTCTATATGATCCTTGGGGCTCTCTGAAAGTGATGTCCTCGTTGAGTGCTTTTACTTGGCAGGAATGTGTCTGTAGCCAAACTTAAGGATGTATAATTCTACTCCCACCTGTCCTTCGTTACCCTTGTCTCTCCTTTTCCCTCCTGTTGTTTATTAAGCTTCTTGGGAGCAAACACCAATATTTTTCTTATGTAAATGCAATACACAATTGATGCTAATGGTACTGTATAAACAAAAGTAAATGAAATTATTACTGCTACCACCATGCAAATTAAAAGATCACTTGGAATGCACTATTTTTTAAATTTTCTATTACATCTCTAAGACTAAAATGAATCTCTTGATTGTCAATCCTTAGTCCTGAGGTTGTAATAAGTCACCAGACTTTTCCTTCTTTCTTTTTTGGAGAGGAGGGATGGAAAGGGCTAAAGTTCTGGGTGGGGGAGCCCTGGGCCTTTCTGTCCCTGGGGAACTCTCCTAAGCCACACCTACTCCTCAAGCACACCCCTCACCCGACCTACTTCATGTTCCCCTGAATGCTTTTTCCCAGGCTGGAATGTGCCCTTGGACCTTGGTAATGCATCTTGGCATGTAAGAAGTTATTCACCTCCGAACTGAAGTTCCCCAGACACTGAAATTGGTTTCGTAGTTCAGTGCCAGGCCTGGCCAGCAGGGGCTGTTGCAGGATCGACTATTATGACATACGTCTATGATATAGAGGTGTTTACATATGTGTACACACACAAACATACCCCTCTGGCCTGAGAAATGCGCAAAGTGTTCCTTACGCATAAATGCATGCCATGTTGGTCTGTTTGCCCCTTGAAACAAAGTGCTGCCCGTCCGCAAATCTCTACCTGGCATCCAAAGCAGAAGCCAGTTGGGAGCTCCCCTTTTGTCTCTTCACGAGTGGGCAGACAGCCCTGTGGGGCAGGCGCCATGTTTTTCACACAGTCCAGCATCCTTTCCCCTTCTATTGATTCCCTCAAATGTGTTTATAGCCTGCCTCCTCTGCCAAGGGCGCAGCAGGACAGATCACTGCTAACAAACAAACAAAGCAAGGTGCCAGGAGCGCTGCTTTCGATTGCTGAACTGCCCCTTGCAGGGAGGTGACCTGAGGAGAAAATGCAGGTGGGGCAGGAAGGCCGATGGGGCAAATGGTTCAGAAGGGTAGCCATAATGTGCTTAAGCCCAAACTGTGAGCCAGAAAGGGGCATTTACATGATGGCCTTCAGCTTGGCTTTGCCAGACCTGCAGGTCACCCTGGCTGTCAGTGCTTTGCCTTTGCACCCCCACCTGCAGTTCAATTTCAAACTGAGTGGCAAAAACAGGTCACCTGACGTCTGTCTACCTGTCAAACTGTGAAGGACAGGGGAAGAGAATGATCTGTATGGTTACTTACCCGCAAGTTTAAAAAGAGACAGATGACAAGGAAAGCCTCAAAACTGAACGGAAGGGCTACAATACATCCCCTCAGAAACAAGTGTGAGGTGATCATGTAACTGAAGTATACAGCAAATAGATATAATATTATTTTGATGATGCATTAAGCTTTAATATTATTATTACATCACTTTCTACCAAAATAGAGTTTTAGATTTTTACGAAGTATAAAAACCAGTTGCATAAATAAACATTAAAATATAAACACGGTCACCCAAAATTAAAATATACCATAAAACACTACAATGAAAATACAATAGGGTGCAAGGCTTTAAATGGCAATACAAAAGACTGAGCGACATACAAAAGATTTTTGAAAACTTACGACTGCTGTCTTATACCCACTTACCTGGCTATAAGTGCCATTCAAATGAGCAGGGCTCGATTCTGAGTAGACATGTATAAGACTGCTTTGTAAGAGTCCATATGGAAGATACTGTGGCAATTGCAACCATTGTTTCACAGGTGTTTTCTTTAACCGCTGGCACAAACTCCCTAGAATTAGTCTAGTCAATTCATGTGCACAGCACCATGACAGTACTACTGCTTCTTTCAAAGTTGTTGTAGAATATGAAATAGACCTGGAGATGCAATATAACCAGCACATCATATCACCTAGTGACCAGGTAGGTAGATTTATGTCCATAGCAGCATCTATGTGCATGGTACTTTACAAGTAACAGGCTTGATGGAGGCCTACATGTGGGGCCAGAGGGTGGGTACAAATTTGTTACCTTTGTGGTTATGAATGTGTTTTTACTGAAATCGAATGTGAGCCAGTATACAATGGAAAAATCAGGTGCTTCCCCTGATGCCACCTTCTTATGCTCAGGAAAAAAAGGGATTACTTTGCCTGACCATAATGCTAAATGCAGCAAACACCACCTCAGTATGCAATTTCAAGCCACATAAAACAGGAGCACGGAACAGCAGTGGCAGAGGAGCGAGGACATCAGCTCAGCCAAAGGTAGAAATGTGCACTGTATATTTTTTGACGGTTGGTCAAGAAGGCGTACCTTTTTGAACTGAACTTTGGATGAGTTGTTGACGCCTTCCCTCCTCCTGCATCGCTCTTCTGTTCCATTAATTTTGTCATTGGTCTTGTGCTTTTATTCTATGACTTATATATAATTGATGCTTGTTCTATTTGTGATACTTTAGTAACCTGCTGTGGGATAATCCAGGGAAAGGCAGCCTGGAAGTACAAATAATATATAAATCTAAGCAGAAGTAAAATACACGGCTCCACTTTTCAGAACAGCAAAAGTGGGATGTTTCTAACTTCTGGTGGGATTTTCTTTTTTATAATGTGCACGCAGGTACGGTACTTCAAAGTAGTGGCTGTGTACAGACCATGCGTCCAAAGTGCATTTAAAGAACCCCCCCCCACACACACACAAGTCCCCCCCCGGGGACTTGTAACTTACCTCACAGAGAGCTACAATTCCCAGCACCCTTAACAAACTAGAGTTCCCAAGACTCTTATGTGTGTGTGCATGAAATGTATGGTTTGCATGCAGCCAGTGAGTGCTTCCAGATATTGAAGAATTTGCAATCAGAGCGCTGGCAACCGGTTTATTTATTGGATTTCCCTTGGAAAGGATAAATCAGGATTAAATGGGGGCGGGAATACAGGCTGGCATTTTGACACCAATAATATAATGTGGATGCGGGGGGGGGGGGCAGAACTTGCTTGCATGCAAAGTGCATATCCCATAAAAAGCACCATTCTGAACCTTTGAGAATATTTGACACCGTGACCTTGAGATACTCGCTGGAGGTGGGCTTCTGACTGCCTGCTTCCCTGCTGTCCCCCCTTTAGTCTTTATTTATTCAAACATATCTTTGCAAACTTGAAGGGACAAGGTTTTTCAGAATTCTAATAAGCCCCGGGGTGAACCATATTTTACCCCCCCCCCCGACATGTTTTATTGCATGAATAACTTAATGTGACGAGGAGAATGTGTCTGTGAATGTGCACTGGAGGACAGCATGTCCAGTTTGATTTTCTTACATGTATATCCTACTGTTTTCCCACCCTGGAATCCAATGTGGCATACATGTGTTTCCAAGAGGTCTCCCACCCACCCACTGACCAGACCCAGGCCTGAAAGGTGCTGGTCTCATATACTTCAGAGAACATCTGGTGTATTCACAGCGAAAACCTCTGCCATATGAGTGATGAGAGGGTCCCAAAGTTCAGTTTCCTGAACCTCCTTGCCTCAGATACTGCAAAAGTATGTAAAACGCAACACATTTAAAAATACAAAAGCAGCAGCTATAAAAATGTAATAGCAGCTCGGCACAAGAGAATGCCACCTCAGACTGGCAGAGATGACTGGCAGAATTCGAGACCGGGGGAAAGAGGCGGTGGATGAAGATTGGAACAAATTCAAAGTTTATCTTAAAAACTGTTGTAATTTGGAAAATTAGGGGCTCAGGGTAATAAGAGATAAAGAACTACAGTTGTATTAATAACTTATAGAAGTCAAATTTATGAAATATAAACAAGTTTATTGCGAAAGGGTTGCTGAAAAATCTTGAAACAAGAATGCAGAAAAGGGGTGGTACGGGGAAGTCGATTTTGTGTTTGTTTATGTTTATGTTTTTGCTTTGTTTCTTTTTTACTTATGGAAAACTAATAAAAATTTATTCAAAAAAAAAAAAAAAAAAAGAGAATGCCACCTCAGCACAAACAAACTATATTACTATTTATTATTATTATTATTATTATTATTATTATTATTATTATTATTATTATTGTAAAAATGTAATAGCAGCTCGGCACAAGAGAATGCCACCTCAGTACAAACAAACTATATTACTATTTATTATTATTATTATTATTATTATTATTATTATTATTATTATTACTACTGTAGCTGGCTGTAGCGTGTCTCCTTATAGCAGTGGTTTTCAACCAGTGTGCCTCGGCACCCTGGGGTGCCTTGAATGATGGTCAGGGGTGCCATGGGCAACACTGTCCCTCTTTCCTTTCCTCCCTCCTCTGAGGCCCTCTTGCACCTCTGCCTTCCAAAGACATGCACAGCTGTTTATTGCAGCAGCCCTGGTTATAAGTTCTGCAGGCGAATGGTGCCTCTGGGACGTACCTCTATTTGGGGCGGGGGGGGCAGCTCAGAGGCCAGGGGCGGAAGCAGCAGGTGCCTGGACGACTCCCAAGGAGAGGAGAGAGGAGAGGAGGCTGAGGGAACAATCCACAAGGGAGGGTGTTGGGAAAAAGGGTGAGAGGCTGCCATCTTTGCAGGCAAGGGGTGACTTAACTGGGCTCCTGAGCCCCACAGAGGTGCCACAGAAAGAAGGTAGTTGGCTAAAGGAGCCATGGACTCAGAAAGGTTGAAAACCTCTGCCTTATAGAATCATTATTGCACAGCAAGGATAGACTTGCCTGGGTAAAAACTGCCTTTTGATTTTGGGATGCACAAGGGCAAAGTGAGCCAAAAAGTGTGTTTTGATTCTAGCCAATGCCCATAAACGGGTCCTTTTACCTGGGAGGGAACTCAGGGGGGTTAGGCAGTCATTACCACCACTTTCCCTTCAAAGGCAAAGCGATCACGGCTTGACTCATAGGCGTTCCATGGCTCTAATGGTTTTAATGCTATCAAGAGGCTTGCATGAAACATCCAGGAATCCTAACGCCCTCTCAGGTTGCAGAGCACCTCCTACAGCCTGGGGTGGCAAATATTCTGATTCAGTACCAGAGGCAATTGTCTTTCGCCTCCTGAAACATGAAGATCCCCCATCTTCTCTCTGCCCCCCTCCAACTCCAGCAGCTGCTCTCAGAAGAGGCTGCCTCCTTCCAAGGTGAGTAAATATTAACTCCTCCCGAGGGGAGTTCTGCACCTTTGCAGCATGTCTTGGCACATCTGTTCTAGCTGCGGAGCCACATGGAATTTAGGAGAGGGGGGGCAGGGTGCCTTACTCAACCCATCACCTGGGAGGGTGTCTGAATGTATCCAACCTGCCACCTGGGTGTTTAAGGAGCATGTTGTTGGACAAGTGTTATTAAGGGCATCTCGGTAGCAACAGCCCTTTCCAGAAGTAGCTCTATTACGATGTAAGGAGAGGCGCCTGCCTCAAGTGGTGGCTTTTGGTTTGGATGTGATTAGGGCAATGGAGTGGGTGACAGACAGATCCATGGGGCAAAATGCATCATCCAGGTCCTGCAGAGAGTTGCACAGGAGGTTTCAAATGCATTGTGCAATTGCCCTTGTGCAATTAGAATCCGTACAAAGACTGCACACACGCTATAACTTTAAAGTACATTGGAAGCATCTATTGCCTCAAAGAATTCTGGGCACAGCAGTTTACCTCTCTGAGTTGCAGTCCTCAGCAGCCCTTAACTACAGTGCCCAGAATTCTTTGAGAGGGGAAATGTGCTTTCAAATGTGCTTCAAACACAGAGTGTGCACAGAGCCAGATCTAATGTACTCAGCTCAGAGCAAACATAAATACCTCTGCAATTGAGCCTCAGGTGTCATAAATAGGTATAGCCCATCTTAAAACTTGCTTCATTGCATTATAACAGGAATTGTCATCAGCTAATGGTCCATTTCGCTTGGGCTAACCCTTCTTTACAATGTCTGGGTAGGGGTTAGGCTTCAAAGAAAAGTGGTTTCTGCAACGCCAGAGCTCCACAGAGATCCTGAGCAGCCTGTGAGAAAAGCCAAAATAGTTTGTTTGTGCTGAGGTGGCATTCTCTTGTGCCGAGCTGCTATTATACTTTTATAGCTGCTGCTATTGTATTTTTAGATGTGTTGTGTTTTACATTATGATTTTCAGCTTGTAGTGTTTTTTAATCTGTTGTGAGCTGGCATGAAAGGCAGCAAACAAACAAACAAATAAATAAATAGGTGGTGGGATTTCAGCAGAAGAGTTCTATTTTTGGCATAGAAGCGCACAACATTTGCCCTCTGAGGCATCTGCTGTCTGTGTGCCTCTGCGCACGCACAATCTTTTCTGAAGAACAATTAACGTCCCAGGTTCCAGGTGACTAGCACGGTGGGGGTCCCTGCATAGCCTATTTGCCATTAAGCCTCATTCCTGCCCCCACGGTATGGCGCTTGGTTCCCAGTGCATGTTTAGCCACAGCAATAGCAGTGATGCCACTGGGACACAGGCAGCAACATCCCTCCAGCATCTCTCCTCAGCACTTCTCCCCACCTAGCCTTTGCTCTGGGAACCGCAAGTCAACTCAAGTCATCCCTTCTCTAAGAACCTAAGAAGATCCTTCCTGGATCAGGCCAACGTCTCATCTAGTCCACTGGCCAATCAGATACTTGTGAGACGCAGGCAGACAGGACGTGAACGCAACTGCCCTCTCTCTGTGGGAATGTTCAGGGAGGCAGGAGAGGATATAGTTTAATTATATCCTTCCCAATTTGTGTTAACAAGTTCTACAATTTAGCAGAGTAACATTCCCCTTTTAAACTTACACAGCGGATAGGTTTGCCAGGCTTAAAATAAGTTTCCTGGTAATTCCCCTTTTATTCCCTCCTAAAAAGAAATAGACACAACACAGTCTTGTATAAAAGTGTAAAATAGTTTACTTACTCATTCTGTTCACAGATGGATCCCAGAAGGCAGACTTAAGTTACAGAATATATACTGTACACCTGGAATCTATCCCATAGGGAGATAGTTCCTTTCCAAGAGAGCATCTTAGGCTCGACAAAAGCAAAATGGAAACGAGAGAGATGTGGTGGCCAGTCCTCTGCTTTCGTTACCTGCACAGGTGAGGCCATGCCCACCTCTGGTCACATGTAGAGAAAGTTTGTCCCAGCACAGGAGGAAACAGGAAGCTTATCTACTGGCTGGACAAACATCCCTCTTCATGTCTAAACATGTCCACTCTAGGAATGTTGTATTTGACTGCTCTGTGTTTCACACCCCACACTCCCCACCTGTGATTCCCAGCAAGTGCCACTCATCATGCTGCCTTCCAACCGTGGAGGTAGAACACCACCATTGTGGCTGGTTGCTAAGTCTGTCCAATGGGAGGAAGGGAGAACAGCTCCTGGATGCCTGAGCCTCTTATCTATCCACCAACAGTAACAACAGAGCTCTAGTGCAGGCTGAACACTGCACAGATCTATTCAAACCACAACATGCGGACAAATTCCAGAGGGGTAACCATGTTAATCTGAAGCAGCAGAGGAGTCGGATGGCGCCTTAAAGAGCAACAAATGTTTCTCAGCCTAAGCTTGCATGACGAAGTGGACTCTGCCCCATGAAAGCACCCAATAAAAAACAAAACACTTTTGCTGTTTTTGCTGCAGCCTGGTAGTCATTTCAGATTCATTGGCACAGAATGTAACCAAGGTGTGCCTATGAAGCAGAAATCTTTTGCTCTCTCTCTCTCTCTCTCTCCAGAACCCAGTACATCTGTCTCAAGGTTGGTAGTTGATGTTCCAGCACCCTCAACAGTGCTTTAAACTGCAAAAACGAGATGGCCAGGCTACGTTTCTCTGGAAAGTACACACCCTTATCCCAAACATCAGATAAGTGATGGCTGTTAAGATTGCCACACTTGTTTTTTGCCCTGTTTCTGGCAGAAGAAAGAGACACTTTTCCAGAACAGGAGAAACTGAATGAAATTTGGATGAATTTCTCTGTGAGGGTACATTGCATTAAGATGTCATGTGTACTGATGGTGCTACAGAAATAATCAAACATTATATATACACTGTGGGATCAGATCAACCTCTGGCGCTTCCAGACTGTATTTTGCAGGAAGGATTCAAGGACCTACTGCATGGGTAGACAACCTAAGGCCCGGGGGCCGGATCTGGCCCAATCGCCTTCTAAATCCGGCCCGCAGATGATCCGGGAATCAGCGTGTTTTTACCTGAGTAGTAGAATGTGTCCTTTTATTTAAAATGCATCTCTGGGTTATTTGTGGGGCATAGGAATTTGTTCATTTGCCCCCCTCCAAAATAGTCCGGCCTCCCACAAGGTCTGAGGGACAGTGGACCGGCCCCCTGCTGAAAAAGTTTGCTGACCCCTGACCTACTGGGAAAGTTAGCTTTGTGCCATTAAAATAGATTAAAAGGCTCTGTCGCCTTTTGTTTTTCTAAAATAAAAAATAATAAAAATTGAGAGGTTAGGAAAATTAATGTAAAATACACTGAATAATGTGGAATGAATGAATGACATATAAACAGTGCAGATGGAAATCAGGATGAAAGCAGGACAAATGCTCCTTGCCATATAACTGTCCCACAAACAAACCAGAACAAACGTTCAGTAAAGACAGGTTCTAATCAAACCTCCACAATAAGTATTGTGCAAGCAACTCAGGGTGAAAGCTCAATAATAGGTCATATGGACAAGCCCAGCATCCTTTCCCACAATGGCCAGCGAGATGTCTCTGAGAAGCCCCACAGGTAGCACATCAAGGTAGCGGCTGTTATTCAGTGGTATACTCCCTCTGAACATGGATGCTCCATATAATGTCATTATTGGGAGCCCCTGATAGACCTATCTGGCTCCAATGTCCACCCATCAAACCATTTAATGGCCATCACAACATCGTGTGACAACCTGCCAAGTTTGGGGGTGGGGGCAGTGGACTTGCAAATGGCTTTTTGTTGTGGCAAATCCTTGGTGGCGAGAGAATGCACTCTGCACATTCTCAACAGCACTCTTCTCAAGTTCCAGGCCCTTCTCATGTCCTTCCACCCCCCAGATCCCAAAACAGGTTCTCTCGGGGAGTCCTGGCCAGGATTCAGAGCCAGCCTTCCTTTCTGAACCCCAGTGCATCTCTCCCAGAGCAAAGGCAAGAGCCGAGAACGTGTTGGCTCCTTCCCAGCCTCATGTTCAACTTCTAACCCTCCAGACCTCAGTCCTCTTCCTCCCAGAGACGGAAATAGAACCCGAGACTAGGCCTGGCGCCCAAAGCCTGGTGGTTACCCACCCCCGGGGAGAGGGATAGCCCGTCCGCCGCTCAATCCCACCCTCAGCGCCTCACCTTCCCCTCCGACTGACTCATACATAATCGTCCCCTGCAGCCAAGATAAACGGGCGGGGAGAAAGCAGGGCGGACGCGAGGAAGGAACCGCTGCGAGCTGTGCAATTGCATCCGAGCGCCTCGCGCGCCGCCCCTGCTGCAGTCCGGGAAGGTCCCGGGGAACGGGCGCAGGCAAAGCCCACCGAGCCTGCGGATCAGGCGACCCCACCCTGGAAAGTCCCTCTCTTGCACGCGAGTTGGGCTCGCGGGGCGGCTTCCCTGGCAGTATCGCGGAGCCGCGCGCCAGGGCGGGAAGGAAGCGGCGGGCATCCAGCGGACTGGAAACTTGGGAGTGTCCTGTGATGGAAGCAAGCAGCAACCCCGCCAGGCTGCAGGGCTCGGAGAACACGAGTCCAGCTGGTGGTGGGGCTCTGTAGCCTCACCCCCCCCCAAACCCCGCTGTGCATAATGCTCCTCTTACTTAGGGCGCCTGCTGGCTTGCGCAGCCAGCCCGGTTTGCTCGCTCTGTAGGCCCCAGAACCTAACACTGCAACGCGGGGGCTGGATTGTGCGCGAAATCCTATAGGTGGGAGTTGCTCTGTGCAGGGCTGATTTATGCCTGGAGGGAAGGGTGGGAGAGGAGATCGCCGCCTTTTCCTCCCCACTAGCGATTGCCTGCGCCCCTTCCAGCTTTGCGAGCGGCCTGCCCGTGCAATAATTCGAAGGGAGCCTAAGCGAGCCAAGGAAAGTCATGCAACACAGGCATCCTGTCCAAGTGCGCCGTGCAATTGAAGCGCAAGCCCTGCATGCTTGCTCTCTGCAAGGCAGCGCACCCGAATTGCAGCCCGATCTTTAGAGTTAGGTTCGCAATGTCTGCATCGCATCGGGCTGCTATTATCCGCCTTTGGGGCGCTCGCTCGCTGCGTGGCGGACCGTCTAACTTGCGCTACCGACTGGCTCAGCAGCGCTTCCGTCTGCTCAGAGTCCACGCGCCACCCGGCACAACGCGCTAAAGAGGGGCTCCCCCCCCCCCGCCCCGAACATGTCTCAGACTCTCAGGTCTTCGTGCAGCAATGCAATTGAATCTGAGAAGGAGCGCCCGGGTTGATGAACGACCTTGCAACAACTCTATACCCGGAACTCAGTACAGTACTGTATTGGAGGAGCGAAGATAAAGGTTTAAATGCTTGGCCAACAATCAAATTAAATTTCTCCAGGCCAATCGATGCTGCCTCTCCTCCCATGGGGCTAATTGGGAGGAACCATAGGTAACATTCTCCCAAGAATATAACGGGGTTGCAGTTAAGTGTCGTGCATGCAGCATTTATGAAAGGGATACCCATTCAGTTGTGGGGCATTAGGATCTCGAGACGGAGCCCCCCCCCCCCGGCTTCACAGCGTTGGGGCTCCAATTCCCATCAGCCCCAGCTAACGTTGGCAATGGTGAGGGATGGTGGGAGTTGCAGTCCGGCAATTTCTGAAGGGCCTCCCTGTGTTTAGGAAAGGGGAATTGCGGAATCCTAAACCACAAAATTACAGAATTATAGCGTTGGAAGAGATCCCTAGGGTCATCTAGTCCAACCAACTACCTATCTCAACACACGGTGTCCCATCCGATTTGAAACCATACCGGACCCTGCTTAGCTTTGCACAGAGGCTAGCAGTTTTATTGCTCCAATGCTGCAACCTTGCCGGGGCTTATCTTTGAAGACTGGCTAGAGTCCCGAACGCGCCCGGCTCCTGTTTTTGGGGAGGTGCACCTGCTCTCTCCGTAACACGCGGGGGCTAGTTTGGAGGGGCGGGTGCGTCGTTCTGCCTTGGGGCTGTGCGCGCTCCCCGCGTGCGGTGTGTGTGTGTGTGTGTGCGCGCGTGTGTGCTGGGCTAGATGGCCTTTGGATCTCTCTTTCCTCCCGCGCGATTTCCCACCCGCCCCCAGGAAAAGGGGGGGAGGAAGCGAGGCCGACCCACGCGAGCGTGTGGGGCTGGGACGCCCGAGGCAGGAGGGACGGCAGCGGAGCCTGCTAGGAAAAGGGGAGTGGAGACATGAACCCTGGCAGCCGGCTGCAGAAGCGCCCGAGCGGATGGTCCGGACGGAGGGAGAAAAAAGGCCGGCGAGCGAGGTTAGAGGAGGAACGAGACAGAAGGGCGGTCGGGGGGCGAAGGAAGGAGAGGGAATCAAAAGAACCGAACAGAAACTTTGCTCTAATCCTCTCTATCAATCTGCGGGAAGGCAACCTGTAGAGGCTTGAAAGCAGGGAGAGGCTGGGATCCAGTGGTTGGGATCCAATCGCTCAGGGGAGACGGGATCGGGGTTTGGGGCGCCAGGACGCCTGGGTTCTCTCCGGTGGAAGGCGGGCGGCGGGGGTGCGGGCGGGTCGTCGTCTCCTGGTCAGCCGAGGAGCTGCGGGAGAAGGTGGGGTCGGCGCTTTGCGCCTGGGGAGAAGAGAGGCGCCGCGCGCTGCCCGTGGGACCCACGGCGGGCTGGCGTTCACGCCCGTGGGTGTGGGCACTGGAACCGCACCCGAACTGAACAGCTGCTTCCCGGCTCCAGCTGCCCCCGGATGGGGAGGGGAAAACCTCGCCCAGGCGAGGCTCTCTAGCGGCCGCGGGGAGAGGGAGAGGGAGAAGGGGCAGGTAGATGAGCGAGAGAAGAGGGAGAGCAGCCGAGGGGCGAGAGGGGAGGGGATTCCGGGCTGCCACGGTAAGCTTGGGGCAGGCGCTGCGCTAGAAAACCAGCCTCTTCACTTGGGAGCGCGGACTCCTCGGTTGCGTGAAGGCAGGTCTGCTTCGGGAGGGGGACTGTGAGCTGTTCCCGCATAAGCTGGGGATCTGGGGTCACTGAGTTTGAAGCCATGCCGCTAGGTTCAGCGTAGCCTTGCCATCCTTGCCTTCACCTGTATCTTTCATTATGGCCAGACAGGCAGAAATTCAACTGATAGTGCTCTATCTCCATAATGGAGCATTGGATTTCTGCCGCTCTTTCACGCTGGAGGGGGCAAGGGGGCTTTTGGCAATCCTAGGTCAGTGCCCCGTTGTAAATGTGTGTGTGTTTTGAACCGGGTTGCCTTTCCAGCTGCAGGAAGGAATTTGTGGGAGGAAAGTAATTGCTGAAGCTTGAGCTTCTCTGCCCTTTCTGACCTGTGCTGCTATTATTATTACTATTACTATTATTACTCTTACTAATTGAATTTATATACCGCCCTATACCCACAGGTCGCTCTTCCTCCTCACAGGTTCATACCCAGCGTAGCCCTTGAAACTTGATTGCAGTGGGTGGGATGGAGATGGCAGAGTCGAACAAATTGAGGGAGCTTCTCTCAGGAGCTGTGCTCACATGGCAGCCTCTTTACTTTTTGTATTCATCCCTTTAGCTGTTGCCCTTTAAAAAAATGCTTTAAACTACGGGGAGGCCATGATTCGGCTCATATTTTGGGGTAGGCGAAGGAGTCAGGGGCTGGGGAAATTCCTCCAAGGGAATCAGGAGTCAGGAGGATGTTGGGAAAGGGTTACTGGCTCGCTTCCCCCCTGCCCACCCCACTTACTGACTGTCTCTTATTCCAGAACCTTCCTCCTTCTGCCCCGCTTGGGAGGGCCATGAGGGAGAGGGTGACCTCCAGCCAAACTAGAGAGCAGCCCGGTCAGAGCTTGGCATGGCTCCAATGAGCCCCTGTGTGGCCACTTCTCTCTTTGCTGCCTACCTCTGCCTTTGGAGAGGGTAAGTGATTCACTGAGGTGCGGTGCTGTGGTGGGGGGAATGGAGCTGTCCCAGAAATTACTGCCCCTGTCCTGGTGGAGATGCTGAACAGCCAGGAGAATGGCACTGGTGTGGTTATGTGGGGCTAATGAGGGTCCCTGGTGTGGAAGGGCATTTATCTGCCCAGTTGGCATCGTGCTTGCTTCTTCATTACTACATCAGTGTGCAGCAAGCAATATGCCAAGGACAAACTGTCCAGCTGTAGCCTCTCCCCAGTCAGCTTCCTCTGTCCCTGCTTTCCCACTGGATTTTTAAAATGTGATGCCTGGATTTTCCACGAAAGCAGTGAGTTTAGAGGGTTAAAGCTGAGGGAAGATGTAGGCGGAACTCCTGGAACACATTTCTGATTATCGCTGAGGACATGTCTCTTCACTCTTTTTGGATCCAGGGCCGCGTTTTAACCCAAACATGCATTTGGGGACCCATTTCTTATATGCCATCTACTTGTGTGAGGATAGTGCTCCTGTTGTGCCCCAGCTGGGATCATGGCACAGCCCACCAGCTGAAGACCAGTAGCTCAGGATGAGTTAATGATGGTCTGCCTGGATTGTTTGTGATTATGAGCTGGTTCCGCACGTAATGCTAAGCCAAACTACAAACAGAGCTTGCATGTCTGCATATTCACACTAAGACATGGTTTGGCTCAGTATTACATGCAAACTAGCTCTGTGTATGGGACCAAGAGTGGTAGTTACTCCAGATTAATCCACAGCAAGAATTGTGTGCCATGTGTTTTTATATGCAAGTTAATGCTAGCTTTCACTAGATTTAAGACCAACTTAGGTATTAAGTTGGTTAAAATAGATGCCATAGCAGCATTGCCCAAGCTAGACCAGAGGTGAGGAACGTGTGGCCCTATTGATGTTTTTGGACTTTCAGCTCCAGCCAGCATGGCCTTTGATCAGGGATGATAGGAGTTGTAGTCCAGCAACATGGGGAGGGCCACACATTGCCCATACCTGAGGTTGAGCTAAGGGAGGCAACATACTTCAGTTATGAGACACGTGACATTGCAGGCACGGGGTCCCTCCCCGGCTCAGACCCTAGCATCTCCAGGACTTTGAGACAGCAGAATTCACAAAGACCCCTTTCACGAAACCTTTGGACAGGGATGGGGGAACTGTGGATCTCCAGATGTTTTTGGATGCCAACTCACCTCAGCTCCAGCTGGTGGTCACGGAATGAGGGGAGGGGTAATTCAATAGCATATGGAGGGTCACATCTTCCCCATCCCTGCTCTAGAGAGCTGCTGCCCACCAGAGTAAACAGAACTGGGTTAAGTGGGTCAATGATATGGTTAGATGTGAGGCAGCTTCATCTGTTCAGAGCGCAGGCTCGGTTCTTTTTCTCTTGCAGTTTGAGGGCTTACAACTCAGGAGCCAGAAGAGAGACAAGGAGTGTTAGGCAGTGCGGCCTGTGCGTCAGAGGTGGCACGGGTCTCTTCTAAACCTCCAAGAGTCAAACATTCTCTATGACTAGGTGGGGTGTGAGAGAGTCATTACCTGCAGGCATTTCTCTACTCGTTGTAGATGACCAAGCAAGGGGCTAAGTATAAGCTTATGCTAATATGTGCTGGAGGGTCTCAGCTGGACAGTAGCTGAACGAGTGGACACCTGTGCGTGGAATGAGAGTAGTCTTCTCAGAGGTGTCTGGGTGAACTGCGTGGGAACAGAGTGCTGGACTAGAGAGGCCTTTGGCCTGGATCCAGCGGGGCTGCTCTTATGTTCTTATGCTCAGATGCTTTGAGGACGCTTCATGTTCACGAAAGGAGATGGTATCGCAGCCCTTTGGAAACTGATTCATCGCGGTTTGCATTTTTGTAGCCTTGCTTTATCAGATGTGTATGCGGACTGAGGGCTGTGCTCGCCCTGACACAGCAGCATATAGACATAAAGTGTACGTTGACATAACATGCCAGCAACGCCTGCCTTTTTGGGTGGTGTGTCATTGGCATGTTGTGTAACATGGGTGGAAGCTTTATGCATTCCCAGAGTGGCTTGGGAACAGCCACAGCAGAGGCAGCTACCATGCCACTACAGGCAATATGTAAAACCAGGGCGGGGAAGCTGGGTCCTTTCAGCTGTTGCTGGACTCCAGCTCCCATCACCCCCAACCATTGGCCATGCAGGCTGAGGCTGATGGGAGCTGGAGTCCACCAGCATCTGGAAGGCCACAGCTTCCTCATTCCTGATGCAAAGTGACCCTGAGAGATGTTTTGGAGATGTAGGCTCTTATCTGTGAATCAGTGAGGATCGCCCCAGGCCACAATCAGCCAGGCACAGTACAACTCTAAGCATGTTTACTTTGGTGTAAATCCCACCAAATTTAACAAGGCTTCTTCCCAAGTACCTATGCACATTATTACAGCAGCCCAGCACAATCCTATGCACATTTACTCTTAAGTAAATTCTGCTGTTGTTTAATAGGCCTTTCCTCCAGGTTGCAGTCCCTTGCCCACTTCGCTTAGGATACTGTCAAGTGGAACTTACCTCTGAGTAAACATGCACAGGATTTCCGAGTTGGTATCTAAGCTGCAGTAGTGGTTCTTGTTGGTATAAAGGAAGGAAGGAAGGAAGGAAGGAAGGATTCACAGGTTCAAAAGAATGTCCCTCTGAGCATCGTAAACTGGATGCATGTGACAGCCACAAGGGCTTAGTGTGGCAACAACCCTGCACACATGGATGACGAAATCAATTGGCCCCAATTCTGTATAGAGAGAACCTTCTATAATATTTGACTCCCATATTTCTAATCATTTCTGAGTATGATTAGATAGATAGATAGATAGATAGATAGATAGATAGATAGATAGATAGATGATAGCATGCCCAAAGGATCTATCATGTGCCCTTAGGGGCTGATTTGGTCCTCTTGTGATGAGAGGCCCTAAGACAAGTGCCCCACTTATGGAAAACTCCTTCCCCGTGGGGCTTGTTGTGAAAAATGCTTGGATGTTTGTCTGG
Source organism: Podarcis muralis (assembly GCF_964188315.1). NCBI lineage: Eukaryota > Metazoa > Chordata > Lepidosauria > Squamata > Lacertidae > Podarcis > Podarcis muralis. The sequence continues at coordinate 5,541,896 of NC_135656.1, forward strand.
GGTAATTTTCCGGGAGAGGGTGTGTGATAGGAGGGACTGCCACTGATCTCTCTGTGTCAGCTGGGAGCAATAGCTGGAGCTGCACGTGAAAATGACCTGAGGGTGTCCCTCTCCACTGGGTGGTTGCTATGGTGGCCCCTTCTGATCAGGAAACTTGGCTCCATTTCCCTTTCCCACATCGACACGTCTGTGTCTGCCACTGCCGGGGTTATTCCTGCTCCTCCTTCTGTTGCCACGGAGACACCCTGTGTTAGATCTGGGAGGGGCTCCTCTGCTTCTGTCAGGGGAACATCTCCCTCCCTCCCCTCCACCCCCACCCCCTCTTTGGGTGCTGAGCCGCAGGGTGATGCTTTTGATCTTCAACCTGGCTTTCATCTGGTGCCAGTGAGGGGGGTGGGGGGGCAGGCAGGGAATTTCCCCCTGGATACTCGCCCACCCAGGTGCACTGATCTCTCCCTCAGGCAATAGAGCTGGGCTGGACTGCCACAAGGGTTTTGCACGACCCTCCACAAATGTATGATGAAATGCATTGGGCCCCGATTCTGCTTGAGGAGTGGGACCCGTCAGGTTTAGCAGAAACGTAGGAGTTGTGCTTCCTAGTCATTCCCTCTCTCCCTCCCACCTTACCTGAGAATGGAATGAAATGGAGAGGTTGTAGCGCAAAGATTGAAGTCCTAGGGGCTAAGGTGGGTTCTTCTGCATCTGGCTGGGAAGAAAGAGGTGTTCAATGGGTCAGAGAGCGGGCAGGGAGGGGGAATAGCATACATAATTCAATGAAGGGGAAAAAAGAACAATTTAGCTTCATTCCCAGCTCTAAATTGGAAGCTATATATATATCTGAATGTGGTGGAAAGGGAATGGATCTGTATGATTCAGGGGATAGATACAGATATGGTGGCACCCCCAAATTTCTGGCGGTGTCCACAGAATTTTGCACAGAAGCCCCTCCTCTTTCAGAGGTCTCCCCTACCCTGCATTCCTGCAGAGACGCATGGAACTGAGATCCTGGCTGATCCAGACTCTGGAGAGACCTCCTTGGAGGAAGGGGCATATAGGGGCTCCCACACAAAACCCCGTTCCCACCGAAGACATAGAGAAACCAATCCAAAGACAACCTGTAGAGCCCCATCTCTGAGATGCCTCACCTGGACACATCCTGCCCCCCCCCCCCACATCCCCACTCCATGACCCCATCCTGAGCCCTGCCTTCCTCTGCAGTTCTCTCCTACCATCCTTTAAGCCTTGGGTACAAAGGAAGGCTGCAAAGCTGATGGGAAAGCCACAGGAGCCTGTTTGGATTCCAGACAACTCTGACCCAAAGGGTCTACAGTCATAACTTGGGATAAAGACGCTTCAGGTTGAGCGTTTTCAGGTTGCGTTCTGCGGCGACCCGGAAGTAATGGAACGGGTTACTTCCGGGTTTCGCCACTCGCGCGTGTGCAGACGCTCAAAATGACGTCATGTGCAGAAGTGGCGAATTGCGACACGCGCAGACACGGGGTGCGTTCTGCTCAGGATGCGAACGGGGTTCCGGAACAGATCCCGTTCGCATCCAGAGGTAACACTGTACTCAGAAGGAAGGATCTGCCCAGGAGGAGGGAGAATGACCCTGCAGAGGACCTGGTAGAGACAATGGCTACATAAGTCCTTCAGTCTCCTCTGGACTTTGCTGGGTTCATAGCTCTCTTCAGAGCTCCTTAATCCTCTGGTCTCTTTGCTCCAGTTCCATTGTTGACTCCAGCTCCAGCTTCCGCATCTGGTGCTAGTGATGGACACAGGCCCAGAGAATTTGTAGATACCTCGTGCTGTTGCCCGGTTTTTTTAGGCCATTGTAGCTGATTTTGTCTAGCCAAGGACTTGTGTAGCTTACTCCATGCCCAGATGGATGGGTGTACTTTTATCTAAGGGGCACCCAATCTCCATTATGGAGCTTCCATCGTTTAGCATTCTGTTCTGCCCACTGTGTTCGCTCCTGTCTGTTATGATCTGTGGGTGAGGCAGTAAGTAGCCTCTGCCTTTCTCTCTCTCTCTCCCCTCCTCCTCTTTTGTTCCCAAAGCCAAGTTCCTGCTTAATTTCTCTGTTCTCCTACAGGATCCTGGGCCATGACTTCCTAGGCCCAAGGGTGCTGGCTGAACCTGTTCTTACTCCCAACACCATCTGCATGACCCTCCCCTGGCTGAGCCGGCGCCAGCTTGGGCTCTGCACCCGCAGCCCAGAAGCCATGGCTTCAGCTCTGCAAGGCGTCCACCTCGCCATCCATGAATGCCGGCATCAGCTGCAAGAGAGGCGGTGGGATTGCTCGGACTTGAGCAGCAGTGGCACCATGCTTCTCAACAGCGCTGTTCTGAAGAGAGGTGAGGAGCTTGAGAGGATACTTGCCGTGTGGTGTGGTTTGCCACTTTCCTCTTCTTCTATTGGAGTCTGTAAGCAATAAAACCAGAACTTGATTCATGCCTTGCTATCACTGCTGCACCCTCCTTCACCTCCCCACTGACCCTTCCTCTAGGAGCTGGCTCAGTGCCCCCTTTCCCCTCTTGTGACAACAGAAATGGAGCCAAACAGGGTCACTACAAATGGAGGGAAAGCCAAAGAAGGTCTTGCTGTCCCTTGGCAAGTCACAGGGCCAAAGAAGGCCCAGCAAGTTACAGTGGTAATTCCAAAACAGTGTGCCATGAAATCATTGCTAGCATGCCACATGAAATAAATGAACTGGATGCAAAAGGCTGGTTGAGCCAGAAGAGCCCAGTCACAGAAGAGGCTGCCTGCTGCATCCCTGTGTGATTCATCAACCAGCCTCTGCTGTGAATGGTGATTCTGCTCTGTGCTCTTTTTCTGGGGTTACTCAGGGGTACGCGGTACCAGCACCTTTTTTTCTAGGAGAAAAACACTGGCTGAAAGGGTGGCACTTAGTGTAACAACTTCATGGGGAGTGGCCTTCTCGGTAGTGGCTCCCGCCCTGTGGAACGCCCTCCCATCAGATGTCAAGGAAAGAAACAACTACCTGACTTTTAGGACACATCTGAAGGCAGCCCTGTTTAGGGAAGTTGTAATGTTTGATGTTCTGTTGGGAGCCGCCCAGAGTGGCTGGGGAAATCCAGCCAGATGGGTGGGGTATAAATAATAAATTATTATTATGAAGAAAATTATTATACCAGCACCATTTTTTTCTAGAATAAAAGCACTGATCCTGCTACTTCTCTGCACTGAGTGCAGTTGGATCGTTTAATTCCGCGCGGTGCAGGATTCACAGCAGAACTTATCGCTCATCAAGGAGGCTGCACCCAGCAGCTCTGCATGTCACCTCTGGGCTTTCCTCCTTCAAATTGGGAGGCATTGCGCCAGATCACTGACACATGAAAGGCACGGCATCTGGCTCCTCTGGCGATGCACCAGCAGTTCTGTCCTGGTGTGCAAGTGTGCCCTGGCTATAAAAGTGACATGTGCTTCCAGTTTTAATTTGTGGGGTGAAGGGAGTACTCCAGCTGTGTCAAGTTTGGGAAACACTGAGCTACACCCATCATGTCAGGAGAACAGGATGTCGTCGTCATCATCATCATCATCCATTGTTCACCAGTAGTCAGGGATTCCTGGTGCTTAGACCTGATTTGCTTGACATTGTTATTCCTAGTACAGTGGTACTTTGGTTTTCAAACGTCTCGGAAGTCGAACATTTTGGTTTCCGAACGCCAAAAACCTGGAAGTGACTGCTTTGGTTTTCGAATGCACCTCGGAAGTCAAACAGGAAACACGACTTCCACTTAGTGCAAGGCCCTGAAGCCTAGCTGTCGGCTGTTGAGTTGTGGTTTTCGAACATTTTGGAAGTCAAACGGTCTTCTGGAACAGATTATGTTCGAAAACCAATTAACCAAATTAAGGCAGGGAGTGCCTGGCGTGCTATGGTCCATGGGGTCACGAAGAGTTGGAAACAACTAAACGGCTAAACAACAACAACAAATCAGTAGTGGAGGGAGGTCCCATTCCCTAAACTGTCTGTGGTTGAAGTCTCTCTCCCTCAAGAGAATTCTTGGGCCAGGAGTAACAATAAATGTACCTTAAGGGTAAGAACCAGGGACGCGGGTGGCGCTGTGGGTTAAACCACAGAGCCTAGGGCTTGCCGATCAGAAGGTCGGCAGTTCGAATCCCTGCGACGGGGTGAGCTCCCGTTGCTCGGTCCCAGCTCCTGCCAACCTAGCAGTTCGAAAGCACGTCTGAGTGCAAGTAGATCAATAGGTACCACTCCAGCGGGAAGGTAAACAGCGTTTCCCTGCGCTGCTCTGGTTTCGCCAGAAGCGGCTTAGTCATGCTGGCCACATGACTCAGAAGCTGTACGCTGGCTCCCTCGGCCAATAAAGCGAGATGAGTGCTGCAACCCCAGAGTCGTCCGCAACTGGACCTAATGGTCAGGGGTCACTTTACCCTTTACCTTAAGGATAAGAACAGACTGGGTGGTGGTGAGAGGGCTGGCCCCAAACATGTTACTGCCTGAGGCAAAGAACAAAATGTCACCCCCTGCTCCCAAGTCCACACAGAGAAGCTGACCGGGCTTGCATTTGAATTCAACCCTAGTGACTGTCAGGCTTCGGGAAATCGGATTCCTCCCAAGGTGGCAGCCAAGAAGCAGATAAGCAAGAACAATTCTTACCAAGTATTTTATTCAATATTCACAGAGAACATAGAAATGCCATCTATCTCAGATAATGACGTTGCTCCGAGTAAAGTCCCACTCCCTCCGTCTCTCCTATTATATGGCATCCCTGCATTGCCTGATCAGTGCTTTCTGCCTCTGAGCTTTCTGTTCTCCTACTCTCAATGCACGCTGGGTCCTGGGAGAGGGGGGGTGTCAGGAATGCTTTCCAAAGACACTGAGTCTGTCAGCTGTCTCTTCTCTGCTGCTGCTGCTGCTGCTGCTGCTTCCTGCTGCTCTCCCAATATTTCCCAGCCTCTCCCCTCTGCAGCCTCTGAACTATGACCTTCTGCAAACGCTGCTGTAAATCTATACTGTCCTCCTCGGGAAGGTGCAGGAAGGGGAGGGCAGTCCCCACCATTCCTCCTCACTCCAGCCCCTGACAGTGACTGGGTGGTGTCCTGTCCCAGACCTGAGGACAATAGGCTAGTTCAAGGGGAGGGGGCTGGAGCACTACAGGCTGTGCTGCCACTGCAGTTCTGTCCTCCCTTACCTTGCTGTCCGTCTCCACACCTGCCGCCTGGGATGAGCCAGGGTCTGCCTCAGGGCTGGTGTGAGGAGCTAGCATCTTTGGACAGCTGCTAAGGCTTCAGAGCCTGAATATGGCTTCTCCTGAAGCCTGCTGCCACTATGGAGGAGGAGAAGGACGAGCAACCATCTTTTTAGTCAAGTTTTAAAAATAGAATTGGGCTTGTACACCACTTGTATGTCCAGAGAAGTTGTTAGTGGGCGTTGTTGTTTACTGTTTTTTGTTGGGAGCGCTCTGAGTGGCTGGTGCAAGCCAGTCAGATGGGTGGCATCATCACTGAATAACTTTTCCTGAACGAGAGGTTTATAAATTTTCCAAGTACCGGTAAATGAACGCCCGCGTGCTCTCTTCTCTTGATGGGGACTGGGCATCCCTTGGGGAGTTGGCCCTGCTTCACTCGGCCGATTCCCCTGAGCACTGCCCTGCCACTGTGCCCAGTCCTGCTCCTTTCTGCCACTGGCTGCTCACTTTTCTTCCTGCCTTTTAACTCAAAGGCACATTTATTGTTACGACTTAATAGCTGGGTGCCAATCCTGAGTGAAGGGACGCGGGTGGCGCTGTGGGTAAAAGCCTCAGCGCCTAGGGCTTGCCGATCGAAAGGTCGGCGGTTCGAATCCCCACGGCGGGGTGCGCTCCCGTTGCTTGGTCCCAGCGCCTGCCAACCTAGCAGTTTGAAAGCACGTCAGAGTGCAAGTAGATCAATAGGTACCACTCCAGCGGGAAGGTAAACAGCGTTTCCGTGTGCGGCTCTGGCTCGCCAGAGCAGCGATGTCACGCTGGCCACGTGACCCGGAAGTGTCTCCGGACAGCGCTGGCCCCCGGCCTCTTGAGTGAGATGGGCGCACAACCCTAGAGTCTGTCAAGACTGGCCCGTACGGGCAGGGGTACCTTTACCTTTAATCCTGAGTGAAGGGGTGATTTGTAGCAGATGCCTTAGCGAAAACTAAGGAAAGGGAACTCCTCCTGGTTTTCTGACTGATGCTCCTAGCCACTTGCCCACTGGGGCGGGCGGACAATTGGCAACAGTAAACTGCAGATGATACTGATGCCTGCCCTCTCTGCCTGTGCAGCTGATATGGAGGAGGAGGCAGCGACCTGGTTAGTGGGACAGGGTGGTGGGAAGCATCTGAGTGCATCTTCCCAAGCGCAAGCGCGCGCACACACACACACACACACACACACACACACGCCAATACACTTAGATCCTGTCTGCTCTGCCCTCCCTGCCTGTGTTCGTGAGCACCACGCCTGGCTCTTTCCCCTTGAACCTACTGCAGGCACCTTTTCTTGGTTGCACCTCTCCCTGGTTGCAGATGTAGTGGCCAACACCTGACCCTAGAGGCAAGTTGGCCGGGAGCGCCTTACTTTGGTCCTCTGGATCTCTTTGATTAATTCAGCTTTGAAGGAGCCATTTCCAAATTTAAATCCAAGATCAAAGTGAGCCCCTGGGCGGGCAGGAGCTTCATCAAGCTGCAACCCATTGCACCTGGGCTCTGATCCTTTGCCTGATGTGTCATGGAGGGTGGCGGTGGGAGTTTGGCCCGGCTCATCAGGATCTCAGGAGGCATCAGATGGGAAGACGGTAGGAAAGTCAGGATCAATAACAGAAAGGCTTTGGCTGATCAAGAAACAAACCGGAAAGGTAAATCAGGATTAGTGGAGACGAAGGGCTGGATGATGGGACGATGAGGAAGAGGCTTAATTTACTTGAAGGAAGAGGGCTAATCTCCACTACAAAAGAAACCTGCATTGATTTTAAGAAAATACCAATACTGCTAAGCCTGAACAGATCAGGATCTAAGATTGCTTCCAGACGACCAGTTTAATGAGCCCTCAGCTTGATTTGTTTGTGGGGAGATTGTGTCACGTGAGTGTTAATCCCACCCTTTCCAGTGCATCCTCCCCCCCCCCCCGCCCACAGTCATTTTTCTTGTTGGAAAAAGTCTGATATTTTGGGGAAGCGGATATGTTTTACACAAGCTCCAAATCAGCTTTAATTGCGCTGCCTTAATTTGCTGGGGTATGACTGAATCCAGCCTGAGAATCATGACTGCCTATAAGCACCCTAGGGACACGGGTGGCGCTGTGGGTAAAACCTCAGTGCCTAGGACTTGCCGATCGCAAGGTCGGCGGTTCGAATCCCCACGGCGGGGTGCACTCCTGTCGCTTGGTCCCAGCGCCTGCCAACCTAGCAGTTCGAAAGCACCTCTGGGTGCAAGTAGATAAATAGGGACCGCTTACTGGCGGGAAGGTAAACGGCGTTCCGTGTGCTGCGCTGGCTCGCCAGATGCAGCTTTGTCACGCTGGCCACGTGACCCGGAAGTGTCTCCGGACAGCGCTGGCCCCCGGCCTCTAGAGTGAGATGGGCGCACAACCCTAGAGTCTGGCAAGACTGGCCCGTACGGGCAGGGGTACCTTTACCTTTTTTATAAGCACCCTAGGACTGCAACCCACATTTACCATTGAACTCCACGTGGACATGTCTAGCATTGCACTGTAGAAGATCAAACCTATACTATGGATTGGCTTATTTATAATAACCCCAGGGAACCTTGGGACTTGTAGTTCTGTGAGGGGACAGCTGGGCATCTTCCAACTCCAGGACAAACTGCCATCCTTGCAGGGTTCTTTGGGAAAGCCCTGACAGTGACATAAACATGTCACTTCTAGGATCATGCACAACCCTATTTAATTTAAAATAACTAGATATTTTAAGGTGCACCTGCCCAGCCTGAAAGATTGTGAATGGTCACAGTAGTTAGTTGCTAAAATCACGGTCACACACAACCCCAACCAGTTTAATCCCAGCCCAGCCCAAGTAAAAAAACCCTTTGTGGTGGTCTGAAAATACTGGAAGATTTTGGCATCCTGCCCAGGGAAGGGTAGCTGCTGACATTCTAACTTGGCATACGAATGGCATTACTAAGATGACGTTCTCAGCTGATCTAAGCATGGCTCTATATACACTGTGACCTCACTGCACAAGCACAGAATTTAATCCTGAAAAGCTCTGCTTTCTGTTTTTGGACTCCTCCAGATGATCTGTTTATTGAGCATTAGTTTGCTAACAGATTAGACAACAATGGCTGTTTAATGAGCATTTATTCTGATTTGTTTGCGGGGAGGTTAGATGATGTTGCATCAAAGCAGCTGTTATCCCACATTTTCCAGTGCTTTCCCCCATCACTTTCCATGTCCCAAAAAGTCCAGCCTTCTAGAGCAGATGTTCTGCCGCTCAAGACCTCCCAATCAACTATAATTGCACAACTTGAATTTGCTGGTGTGACTAAAAAATAAAAAAAGTAAAGTTCCTAGCCCTCAGGACTCTGAAAGGGTTAAAACTGGGTGGGTAATACCTGAGGATATCACAGAAGCCAGACAATGAGGGATTGAGCAGGAATTCTAGTGGCTAAAGAAGGAGTGTCCTGCATAGCTGTTTCTGTTACTTTCCTGCCCTGAATAGAATAAGGGAAAGAAATGATGAGAAATTAGCAATTATGTGCAGAAAGCTTGACTAGATTTGTACCAGATGCAGAATTTGTCTGTCTTGGTCCAATTCTGGATTAGCTTAGTCCTGGATCTGTGTGTGTGGCAGGGATGGCAGTAGTGGTAGCGCAGAGCACAGGCAGCCCTGATTTCAGAGGTCACACAATGAGACAGGAGATGAGTCAGTCCCTTTGCTGGAAAAGCTTTTCAGTGCTGCAGCCTGGGGTGTGGAATGCTCTCTCCAGAGAGGCTCACCTGACAACTATGTCAGGATCTTTTTTTCGGTGCCAGATAAAGACCTTCTCTTTCTCCCAGGCCTCCTATACCAAACACTAGGTATTTAAAAACTATTTCCTCTTGTTGGGTTTTAGTGCTTTTTTAAAAAAAATGCATCCATGTGGGTTTATGCTGGTTTTACGTTAATTTTGTGCTGGGTGCAGCTTTTGCATCAATTGTGTTTTCCATCTGCATGTAACTGATTTTAAATTTGTGAACCTCTCAGAGGACATGGTTGATCAGTGGTATATAAATGTCAAAAATAAATCAATAATAATAATAGTAATAATATATTATTTATACCCCGCCCATCTGGCTGAGTTTCCCCAGCCACTCTGGGCGGCTTCCAATCAAGTGTTAAAAACAATACAGCATTAAATATTAAAAACTTCCCTAAACAGGGCTGCCTTCAGATGTCTTTTAAAAAGAAGATAGCTGCTTATTTTCTTCACATCTGAAGGGAGGGCGTTCCACAGGGCAGGCGCCACAATCAACATGACTGTTGGACACACACATGCCCGAAATGTGCACGGCTAGATATATAGCCAGGCATCCTTTCTCTCCCTGTCCCCCACCCACCAGTGTCCTTGCAAATGCTTCCTCGCTTGGTTATTTGAGCTGTCTTCCAGCTGCATCTCCAACTCACCCTCTTCCTTCCTCTGTGTCCCCACAGGCTTCCGGGAAAGCGCCTTTGCCTTCTCGCTGCTGGCAGCTGGGGTGACCCATGCGGTAGCCACAGCCTGTAGCCTTGGGGAGCTGCAGAGCTGTGGTTGCGCCAGGCAAGGCACCGAGAACCAGAAGCTGAAACTCAGCCAGCTGCAGACCCTGAGCCGCGGCAAGGCCTCCTTGTGGGGGGAGCCTGGCCCCCAGGACACCTGGGAGTGGGGGGGCTGCAGTGCAGACTTTGACTATGCCCAGAAATTTGCCCGGCATTTCTTGGACCCTCGAGGGAAACCGCGCGATGCTCATGCACGGATGCAGCTCCACAGTCACCGCGTAGGCAGAAAGGTAGGAGGCATCCCTGGGGCAGGGCTTTGCTAGCCAGAGTATCTGGTGTAACTAAAGGGCCGGGCTGGAGTTAGCAGGGAGAAAGGGTCCCCCACGGGGCTGGATTCCTGAAGGTCTACGCACACTTTTGTGTTGGCAGCAGTAAACAGGCAAGTATATAATCCGGTATGCAGTGCGCTATGTGGCACCCTCAGGATTCATGTTGCAAGTCTGCAGCGCTCATGATTATGGATCGATCAGCTGATTGTGCAGGCAAAAATGGGCCACCCAATGTCATTGTAGCAGGTGGGCTCTCCTAGGAATCCCTCCGTTTTCCTGTGTGTGTTGTATTTAAATAACCAAATTTGAGTTGGAAGGTATTTGAGTTGCAGTATTGTTCCCAGATTTGTTCCTGTTCTCTTCTCGAAGACTCTTTGTGGGCACTAGGGGGCTGTAGTGTGCAGGATCCTGGCATAGGCATGAAGTAAAGGTCCGGGTGACTCACCACGTGAACTTCCAGTATAGAACTTGAAGGGCAGGGCACCACTGGAACCCTGACTTTTTGTGGATGCAGATAAGCGGCATTCCTCTATTCTTATGTCGCTATGGCAAATGCAACAGATGTTTGGTTCACTACCTCCCAAGGGAGTCTGTTACTTACACACACACACACAAAATTGTATAATGTTTTGCATAATGTTTCAGTGCTGAGGTTGTACATAAAGACTGAATAGTTTTATTGTTAACAAAATGAAATTGGTAAGACTAACAGCAGAATAAAGTTTACCCTATCCTGAAGGCAGGGATTCCCTCCCCGCAGGAAAAGATGCATTTTCTGAGATGGAAAACATCGTGAGCTTTGTGTACCCCGAAGATGCAATAACCCCACAACATTCAGAAGGACATCCTGAAAGGGTGTTGTGTAATTGTGTGATTCAGGAGAGAAGCAGATGCATAAGAACATGAGAAGAGCCTACTGGATCAGGCCAGGGGCCCATCTGGGCTAGCATTCTGTTCTCACTGTGCTCAGTTGCCTGTGGGAAACCAGCAAGCGGGATTCAAGCCCATGAGCCCTCTCCCCTCCTGCTGTTTCCAGCAACTGGTTCTGCAGGCTCCGTCTCCCCACGCAGCTGGGAGAGCTCTAGGAATTCGGAAGCATTGCTGGAGGTAAAGCATAGCATCATGGCTTGTAGTCATCGATAACCCTCTCCTCCATGAATTGGTCTAATGCTGTTTTATAGCCATTCAAGTTGCACACACGGAGCGGCCCTCTATGCACTGGCTGCCCCCCCCCAAAAAAGAATAGTAAAGAAAAAAATGAGTTAGATGAAATAGTTATAGATTGTTGTGGTGATTCAGAGATTTAATCGGAAATCAAACTGGATTTGAGTTGGTTGGTGTCTCTGGTAACTTCTCTTTCCCTGCAGCAGGAAGCGCCTCCATTTTTGTGTTGTGATTAGATGCTGGAGAAGATTTTTTAATAGATATGAACCTTCCTCCCTCATGTTTGTGAGTTCAGCAGAGTGCTATCCCTTTGCAGCTTAAAGGGAAGTTTTAAGCTTTTAAGACAGACTGTATTTTCCTGGTATTGACCCCTTCCCCCCCCCTTAACCATCGCATAAACCCTTGTAAAATGTAAAAATAACATTTATTCGCTCAGTATGCCTCTTGAAGAGTAACAGATACAGTACAGCAACTTTGTTCAAGTAGGCTTAAAATGGTAATTCGTAAGTTGTCATTTAAGCCTCACTTAAAAATGGAGTCTGAGCTTAGCAGACATAGGAGCCAACTACTAGGCGCCAAGTAGGGTGCAAGTAGATAAATAGGGACCGCTTACTAGCGGGAAGGTAAACGGCGTTTCCGTGTGCTGCGCTGGCTCGCCAGATGCAGCTTGTCACGCTGGCCACGTGACCCGGAAGTGTCTTCGGACAGCGCTGGCCCCCGGCCTATAGAGTGAGATGGGCGCACAACCCTAGAGTCTGTCAAGACTGGCCCGTACGGGCAGGGGGACCTTTACCTTTACCTTACTAGGCGCCAAGGGGTTTTCATCCCCCCCCTAAAATATTTGAGGGGGCTGCCCCCCCAAGTTGCTGGGCATTGCCATTCAAATGGTGTGCGTGCACCGCATCATGTGATCAATTATGCAGGACAGGGCTTAACTGCCCCCCAATTCAAGTTGGCACCCCCGTTGGCAGACGTTCTCACATTGCTGGCATGCTGGAGAAGAGGCAGGGAGGAGGTTGTATAACTACACACACTTCCTGTCAGGGCACAAGGGAAACGATCTCAGAGAGTTCTCTCTAGGAAATTTACAGGAATGCTCTGTGAGCCTCAGCCTCTTGGTGCCCCTGTCTGGCAAAACATGAATTGTTGGTGGGACTGCAATTAAATACCCCACGTTTTCCTGCAGCTAATGCTTCGTTCTTGTCCCTTTCCCACCCCGTCCTTGGCAGGTTGTGTCAGAGCTGAGCCAGCGGAGATGTAAATGCCACGGCCCCTCAGGGAGCTGCCAGTTCCGGACCTGCTGGTTGGCAGCACCAGATTTCCGCCGTGTGGGCTCTCACCTGAGGGAGCGAATGGACCACGCCATACTCTTGCGGCCGCACAACAGCAACTCGGGGGCCTTCCGGCCCCGCCTCCAGCGCTCGCGCCTGGCCAAGCACCTCATCTTCTACGAACCCTCGCCTGACTTTTGCGAGCCTGACCCCAGCCTGGGCTCGCCGGGCACCCATGGCCGCCCTTGCACCAAGGGCAGCGTCCGGCCCGACGGCTGCAGTAGCCTGTGCTGCGGCCGGGGCCACAATGTGCTGCAGGAGGTGCATGCCCAGCGTTGCCACTGCCGCTTCCACTGGTGCTGCCACGTGGAGTGCGAGGAGTGCCCGGCCACAGAGTGGGTAAACGTCTGCAAGTGATGTAAAGCGAGGCCCTGTCCTCCCAGAGACCTTGCTACATGGGGCATGGCTGCATGGCGCGGGCCTGGCGCCATGTGCCAATGAGCTGCTTTTGAAGGGCACCTCGTTTCAGGGGGCCCAGAACCCCACGAGACTAGGCCTTCCGCGGAACATGCTTACTGTGGTTCTTCTGCCACATCCCAAACATGCCATGCTTGGGCCTCTCCTAACACCATGACAGGAAGGATTTGCTGCAGTGTGGAAACACACGTACAAATGGATGGATCGCAGATGGATTTCTAAGCCCAGCATGGAAGCTGTAGCCTTCCGTCGGCCTGTTTCCCCATGGTGGTGCCAGACTCTCTGTGCCTAGTGCCTTGTTTTATGGTGAACTGCCACCCAAGGATTATTTGGGGGTTGGTGGCGGCGAGGAAGCAGGCATGACATGTTGAAGGCTTTGTGTCCCAGTGTGTTGCTCTTCAAATACCTGTTGTGGGGGAGACACCTAACATTATTGGCAAAAATCCTGCATCAGGGCTGTTGCAGGCGAGTGCAAGGGATGAGTTGTGGGACCCCAGCTGAGCTGCTGGTTGTTTCAGAGCCCCAGTGCAGCCAATGGAAGGGGCTGGGACACTGAAAGGCTGAGTGTGCATTGCCAGCTTAACACACAGATAGGTCTCTCAGTTCGGATTGAAGCTAGTTTGTGGGGGAATGCATCAAAACACAGTAGTACCCCATGAGAAACAGCGGGATAGATAGGATTGTGGGTCATGTTGTGTTGTGTCCACTGCTTCCCAAACCAGAGATGGGAGTGCACTGGATGCAGAGTAAACGGGAGTGTGTGCACAGCCTAAACATTTGTTCAGGGTGGCGTGCGCATGTGCATGCGTGTGGTAGGCGTAAGAAGCTCAGACTGTCCTTTTAGGAGGCAAAATGTACAGACAGGTTTGCAACTCTTGCAGTCGTTTGTAATAGCAGTGGCAACCAACCCAGCAAAAGTAAGACCGGAAAAATGACAGTGGGGTGTCATACTGCAGGGTTAATTTATTCTTTTGCTTTGTTACTGAAGTGTGTTTGTGAAGCCATTTCATATGGCTAATGGAGGTATAACATTATCCAGGGGAGCTGCATCTTTCCACTGGCCCAACGTCCGTTTGTTTTGTAGACCTCTGTGGGTTTTTGTGTGTGGTACATGTCAGCCGTAGCTGGCTCAATCTATTTTGCTGCCCTGGGTGAAAGTTCTGTTTGCCCCTCCTCACTTGCACCTCTTGTAGTATGAAGGGGAGACTTCGGTGTAAGCCAACAACACCTTTTGACCACCTTCCAACCTTGTCCCCACAGCTGGTTCTCTGGTAGAACGAGGGCAAGTAGGGACTGTATACAAAACCTAAACATCTGTTTACCCATAACACACCAATGCCTTTAAGAACACGGGTAGGCACAGAAATTCAAATCCACAGACACATGAATGCAATTTTTTTAAAAAAACCAAAAACCACAAATCATAATTTTACGAAATCAGTTCGATTGGCATTCAAAACCTAAAAGATATGTATTTTATTTATTTATTTATTTATTTTAATGAGAGATTCTTACCCTACAGGGAATCGAGAAGTCCACTTTCCAAAGTCAGGCTCTGGAGTCTGGGAGCAACCTGCATGAGGCCAGTACACACCTTTTCCTGAGAACAAGGAAGCAGGAACGTACGGCCCATTGCAACAGACAGACTCCAAAAAGAAAGCTCTGAATTTTAAACAGGATCTGAATTTTGAATAGCAGTTACCCCCGTGGTATATTCATTTATACATGAGTGTGTGTGTGTGTCATGGAAGATGTTCACATTTGTATGTGATCTTGGCTATGCAGCTTTTGTGTATTGAATGAGATAAACACCTGTTGCTGTGTATGCTATGGGTGTGATGTGCAATGTGGCAGAGTATGTGCCTGTCTGTGTTAGAAACAAGGTGAGGTGCCAGCTTTAATCCTATCCTGCAACATGAGACCCACTTTTTCAAAAAAAGAGAGACCATTATATATTAATCTTTGTCTTATTCTTTGAAAACATGTTTTACGAAATGGCGGTTCTTCTGCTGGCGTTACCTTAGGCTGCGGCATGACTCAGTTTTGTTTGTCAACCCCCAGACAATATTCTATGTCACGTAATCTATGTTTGTAGAATAATGTACACAATGGATTTCTGCCATGTTTGAAATCTAAATACCATACCTAAAATCCTATCCATAATAAGTGTCTGGAGATAAGTAATACACAGGACTAAAGTTAGTTCCCAAAATGGAAGGTGCTGAAACCCAGACTTTCATGCAAGTTGCTTCCTCTAACTCAGATCTCATTCCCTAATCCCACATGTAGTCACTCAGTGGCAAGGGAAAAGCCACTCTGTTTAGGCTCAAAGTCTTCCCTCCCTGTTCTTGTTTCTTCTGACTGAGGGCTCAACCATACAGTTGCTTAATGTGGATTATAATTCTTCATTGTCCATATGACCTTCTCCTCCAAATCACTGCCTTCTCACATTTTCTCCTCCCTCAATCTGGATTTTCTTACTCCATGGATACTCTGAAAAGGAGATGGTATGAGAAAATGCAGATTAAGGGAGGTGAAAGAGTGGAAAGGCACCGACTGGAGGAGAAAGTCGTGTGGACAGCCGAGAATTAGTGAACGAACAGGAAGCTTACTGTCCAGATTAAACGATAGTATGGATGAGCTCTGAGCATTAGTCTTGAAGCTGAAGGTGCCTCTCCCCATCCCAAGTACAGAGGCCAACTGGACTGGCAGACAACAGGCTTGTGTCCTCCATTGCACCCAAGGCAGCAAGGAACCACTAGGGGGTTGCTGCCCCCAGCATCAGCTGTTTGCGATGGTGGCCTTGCTGGAGCCATGACTTAAATCATTGCTTTTCAGACTGTTCCTGGACACCTTGGAAGCTCAACAAGTTCCTGGGTGGGATCAGCAAGCTTCATTGGAAGACAGCTTGCCCACCATCACCAGTCTTGCACTGCAGCGCCTAATCCGCCCTGGGAGAGGATTAGCCATGCTCCCAGTTTGTGTGAGTTCCAACGGGCCTGTGGCTTGACGTGGGATGCACCTAGGACTGCTCACAACACACAGGCGTTCCTCAGCAATTGCTTCAGTGTGGTTCCTTGAGCTTGCAAAAGGACTGACTTAAATCCTGAAAGGTAAAGGTAAAGGGACCCCTGACCATTAGGTCCAGTCGTGACCGACTCTGGGGTTGCGGCGCTCATCTCGCTTTATTGGCCGAGGGAGCCGGCGTACAGCTTCCAGGTCATGTGGCCAGCATGACTAAGCTGCTTCTGGCGAACCAGAACAGTGCACGGAAACGCCGTTTACCTTCCCGCTGGAGTGGTACCTATTTATCTACTTGCACTTTGACGTGCTTTCGAACTGCTAGGTTGGCAGGAGCAGGGACCGAGCAATGGGAGCTCACCCCGTCACAGGGATTCGAACCGCCGACCTTCTGATCGGCAAGTCCTAGGCTCTGTGGTTTAACCCACAGCGCCACCTGCGTCCCATTCAATCCTGAAAAGGAGCAAGCAAATATGGGGTGCTGGCAGGGAGAGAGACTGCAGTCTGTCCCTGGTGTAACATGAAGACAGATAGCAACTTGCTACTACAGGTAAATGTCACAAAATGTAAATGTCCAGCCCAGTGCATATAGGAAGCCTGACTGTCAACACAAGTGTGTGTCATAAGCAGACCATATATTATTTCAATAGTGCAACCAGATGTGGAGCCTCAGGAATTACTGGCACATCCTAGTGAGTGTCCAGTAAGCGTGGGAAGCGCATGTGATAATAGTGTATGTGATCAGCATGGAGTGTGCGTGTGTGTTTGCAATTAGCTTGATGTGTGTATGTCAGTGTTTCGGTGCCAGAACATCTCCTCCTTCCAACCCAAACCACAACCTCTCAAAATTCCTCTCGACTTCTGTCAGGCCCTGGCTCTGGTCTCGGGGAAAGGCGCTTGCTGCAGCCAGCTCCATGGGGTGATTTACTACGCGGCCACTGCAGGGTTGCAGCTCAGATCAGCCCCAGGATGATGCTTCTTTCCAGATGGAACTGATGCTCAGAGATTCTTCCAATAAACCGAAATTAAAACAAAGCATTGCTTTCTTGCACAAGGATTTGTTTGGAATTAGAAGATTATGGGGGTGGGGGCTTCACTACATTTGGCTGTCACCCACTAAGGCAATGAGGGAAGAAAAGGCTACTTGCAAATGGGGGAGGAAGGGTTAACAGTGACAATGCATACCCTCCCTTGTATCCTGGGAAAGAAGAGGATGGACAAGGGTGCTCTTAAGGCTGCGTACACATCATACATTTAAAGCACAATGCTTTCTGGGAACTGTAGTTCCCCTCACACCACAATTCCCAGCACCCCTAACAAGCTACAGTTCCCAGGATTCTTGGGTGGGGGGGTGCCTTAAACTTTTGATGTGTATGCAGCCTAAGGCATTTTGAGGTGGAAAAGCCAAATGGCATTTTACCCCCTGCCCCCAAAATAGCAACGTTTATATACCATTCGAGTGTATTGAAATCTCAATGCAGTTTGCAAGGAAAGATCCGTGGTGTCTGGCACACCTTCTGGGGACAAATGCAAGAGAGCTTCTTTGCAGTCTCTGAAAATGAAGTGAAAATGAAGTGTGGTTTGGGATAGATTCCATTCATTCCATTCATTTAATGGGCATTTGCAGAATTTCCCCAGTGGATGGTGTCCTGTGGGTCAGAAGAACTTTCTGTCTTTCCCCATCGCCACCCTTTATGACACTTTTTTCGCCTTGCCTGATGATACGGACACCACGGAGATTTTCCAGCAGATCCTTCCAAGTCGGGCTTCCTTAACCCAGTGGGCTTCTACAAAGTTGTAGCTGCCTCCGAGCTCAGAGTGCTTTCCTTCTGGTTTCCTTTCCAGTAGTTAATTACTAAGGAGAGGTTCCAGACCTCAAGGCCTTTCTGGAAGCTTTGCCCCTTGTTTGCAGTCGTGTATGTCACTGCTGAGATTGTGGCTAAGGGAAAGGCACTTTTCACATGCTCAAAGGAACTCAAGATTCGTTTTTTACTGATGTGTCAGGGTTAAAAGCAGCATCTGTAAATGTTCCGAGACTCGGATTATAAGAACCTTTTTGCTCTATTTCTCCTTCGACGTGTTCTGACACTCTTTACAGAAGCATGCAACCGTTAGATTGCCAGAAAAGATCCACTGTGAAACACAGCTTTTAAATATGTAGGTGAATGATTGGAAGTTGCAATGGAGCAAATCACTCTTTAAAACAATCAGATAATGAGGAAGGAAAAGGGGGGAGATGTCTATGAAACGGAACAGTGTGGTTCTCTTCCAGCCAATCAGGTAAAAGCTCATGTCTCTTTCCCTCCCTCATGTTTTTTGCGTGGGGGGGGGGGGATCGGGAAGGGGAAAGCAAAGTGGCAGATCATGGACTGTGGTATGGAGTGGACCACCTTCTGCAATTTGCTACAGCAAATGGCACAAACACAACACACATTGGTCCGAACGCATCTTCAGATCCAGTTGGCACATTTTCACAGCCACAACCTTCCTGCAATCCCAGTTCGGATGCACCATAGTGCACAATTGGGAGTTCAGAAAATGTGCCTGGGTAAGGCAGGTGCTTTTTGCCACCCTCTCGCCATCCTGAAAGTGTTTAAAAAAAAAAGTGGTGCAACTGGTGTCAGTGGCAACAGATTTTGGTGGGAATTGTGGGGTGGGAACTGAAGCACTTCTCCCCTTTTCCCCATTTGCTTCTCATAGTAGCAGACCAGGAAATCTAGTTGCTGACTAGAGCTTTCAATTACGGGATATCCTGCCCCACTTATTGTCTTCTCCAGTGCACCTGAAAGATCACAGAGGCTGAGTTTAAGCTTTTTGTGATCTGAAGGCAGAGATCCCCAGCCATTTGCCAGTGTCCTCATCCTGGTCCCAGCCCAAGAGGGACCCACAAGCTGTGAGTCAGGCTGGACCAGGTCTACTTGCTGAACTCAGCTTGGTCTCCACCCGCAGCCATGACTTCACTTGTGCTGAGCTTCTCTGTGCACTTCAACAGGGAGTGGTTGCATCTGAACACATGGAAAGCTCAGCCAACTGCATGTGTGAGACAGTGGGTGGAAGGAGAGGGGAAGCAGTAGGGGAGAGAGGTGTGTTAGTGTGGGTGCCACTGAGGGGGGGCTCAGCATTTGGCCACTGGGCAGGGTGAACTTCTGTCCATGTCACCTCACAGTATGTTCACAGCAAAAGTAGGATTTGGCAGGTTAGCTCAAACTGCTTGAAATGTGTGTTAGCAGTAGGCACCAGAGATAAATGTGTTTCGGTTCACATTTAAAGGCAAATACAGTCATACCTCGGGTTACAGACGCTTCAGATTGCGTTTTTTCAGGTTACAGACGCGCCAAAACCCAGAATTCCCGAACAGATTACTTCTGGGTTTTGGTGGTCGCGCATGCGCAGAAGCACAGAATCACAACCCGCGCGTGCGCAGACGCGCCGTTGCGGGTTGCAAACACTGCAGGTTGTGAACATGCATCCCGCACGGATCACATTCGCAACCCAAGCGTCCACTGTATGCTTCTTAATTCACACTTTATGAAACAATCCACAAACTGAAGCACAATCATCCTTTGAAATTCACATTTCCCCAAATTCTGCAATGCAGTTCTCCAGCCAAGTAATGTGTACAAAAATGCCTATACTGGGATAAAGTGTGCATAGAAATGCAAACATAAAAACATGAATTTTATGGAAATATAAATATTAGGCAAAATAAGCTTTGCAAAAATGAGAATACAATTACAATCATTTGGTATACCAGGAGAAATTCATTCTAAAATGACGATCAGTTTTCATTAGGGCTTTTAAAATCATCTTCATCTTCATCATCTTCATCTTCATCACTACAGGAGAACTTTCCATAGACTGACAACAATGGCAATTGGCTTTGAATACTAGCATGTGCCATGCTTGTTGCAGTTCTGCACCACACAAGTAATGGGAAGTTAAAGGTAGCCTTCACAGATTTACAGTGCACATTTACTCAGAAGTAAACACTACATTAGTGAGACATGCATGCTTATCAGCACTTCTGACTGGGATAGCTCAGGCAGTAGAGCTTGAAACTTTTAATCTCAGGATCATGGTTTGAGCCTCAAAGTCAAGAGATTCCTCCATTGCTGGGCACAAGATGTTGGACGTAACATAATGATGGCTGACTGGGAACAGTTATGGACCACAGGTATGAAATTCACGGCATGTAATGCCCTAAGAGAAAATTTAATGAAAATGATTTATAGGTGGTACATGACACCAGTCAAGCTTGAAAAAATTTACCATTTGCCCGACAATAAATGTTGGAAATGTAATGAGACTGAAGGTACATTCTTTCACCTTTGGTGGACATGCCCAAGGATTAAGGCTTTCTGGGAGATGATTTATAATGAAATGAAAAAGGTATTCAAATATACCTTCCTGAAGAAACCAGAGGCCTTTCTCCTGGGCATGGTCGGCCAATTGGTGTTAAAGAAGGATAGAACTTTTTTAATGTATGCAACAACAGCAGCAAGAATACTCATTGTGAAGTATTGGAAGACACAAGATTTACCCACCCGGGAAGAATGGCAGATGAAGTTGATGGACTATATGGAATTGGCGGAAATGACTGGCAGAATCCGAGACCAGGGAGAAGAGTCGGTGGAAGAAGACTGGAAAAAGTTTAAAGACTATTTACAGAAATACTGTAAAATTAATGAATGTTAGAAGAATGTTGGAATGAAGTTATATGGCTTTAGTAGAAATGTTATAAGGAATTAGGTATAAATAGATTAATAGAATATTAAAGGAAAAAATAAGGTTAGAATGTGTTAAGATAATTATAGGATAGAAAACAGAGGAAGATGGAAAGGAATTGCTGAAACAATTAACAGAAGTGGAATACAAAAAGGGAGGTGTGAGGAGGTCGTTGAAATAAGTAAATGAAAGATAAGATACTGAAATTGTTTGATGTGTTTTAAACTTTGTTTGGTTTTGTTAGTTTAATGTGTTAGTGTTATGTAGTGTTTTTGTATTGTATTGTTCTTTTTTGTTGTTGTTTTTTTGTAGTGTTTAAATTGTTGGAAAAGTAATAAATATTATTTTCAAAAAAAAGAGATTCCTCCATTGCAGGGGGTTGGACCAGATTGGGGTTACCAGATGTCCCCAGTTCCTGGGGACAGTCCCTGGATTTGCAAATCTGTCCCCGGACAAATTCCGTCCCCGGAATGTCCCCAGATTTACAATCTGTCCCTGTGAAATGTGGCAGTGGCAGCCTCAGCAGCCCTGAGCCAGCCTGGTAGCGCAGTTGGCTCTGGCTAGTTTCATGAGCTGCTCGCTGCCATGGCGCCCGCCATTTTTCCTTGCCGGAAGTCCCCATATGATGTGTTGCACAAAAGACACATTATATGGGGACTTCCAGTGAGGAAAAATGGCGGGCGCCACAGCAGCAAGCAGTTCCTGAAGCCAGCCAGAGCCAACTGCGCTACCAGGCTGGCTCAGGGCTGCTGACTTGCCGCTACTCCCGCCACTGCCAAAGGGGAACCAGGGACAGGACAGATCTCCTGCCCCCTTCCCCCTTTGTTTTGACTGATCAGGGGTTGCGGGTGGCTGGCCGTTGCCCAGTTTTTTAAAACCTCTGCGCATTTATGTTTCACAGGGTGCGAAAGAAGGGCTTTGCACCTTTATACAATATGCATGCGTGCTTGGGCCCAGGGACTTTTGCCTCACCATCCCCACTACTGACTCCCTGTTGCTACTCGGCTTAAAAAAAAGGGGGGGAGTGTCCCCAGATTCACTGAAAAAAATCTGGTAACCATAGACTAGATGACCCTCAGAAACTCTTCCAATATGAAATAATACCACTGGGCTTGCACTGTTAGGCTTCTTTGGAAAGAGGACAGCTCAGGCAGAAGACAGATTTTTCTGAGCTGACGCTGGTTTGACAGAGACATCATTTCCCATAGCTAACATACATCTCTAGTCAAACATGTTTTGCAGGTTTCTGCGTTGTCTCAACAATATGTTTTTACCACAGGTAAAAGCGGGATAGCACACAACATGAACAGCAATCCCTCTTTTAATCTGCCATTAGTTCTCTGAAAATATACAGCTCCCCAATATGGAAGCATAACTTTATTTAAATCTCTCACCACTTTATCTACCAAACTTTCCAGGCCTCAGCACGGAGAAAGCCAACAGCAGCCCATGAAAGCTTACACCAAAGTACATTCATGTGGAAGTGTGGAGCTGGATCTAGCTGGTGAATCAGATCATTATTTTCTCCCATCCTTCCCAGGCCAAGTCTGACATTATTTCACTTTTTTGCCCACAGGGTATTGTGGAGTGATTGGCAAAGGGCTTCACAAGACCCAAAAGTTATCTGATTATTGGGTCTTGTGAAGCTCCTTCCAAAGCACTCTGCATGATGGCACTTTCCAAGGGTCTCTTGCAAAGCCCATTGATGCCAACTTGAAAAAAACATTGGGGGACCCAGCTAAGTCTAGCCCTTCATAATCAATCATGACGCTGGGCACACACACCATTTAAACGGTAATGCCCATTAACTTGGGGGACGGGGCTGGCCCCTTCAAATATTTTATTGGGTGGGCCGAAGGGACCTTGGCTCCTAGGAATTGGCTCCTATGCCCCCTGCATAGTGCTATCTAGCAAGGGAGCTGGCAGATTGCTGAGCCCCTTGCAAAGCAAAGGACCCTCATTGTTGGTTCTTTCAGAGCTCTTTGCACAGGGCTTTGCTGATGAGCAGTGCCAGCAACCCCCTGCCTTCAGCAAAGCCAGGTATGGGGTAGGTTGTTGCTGTTGTTTAGTTGTTTAGTCGTGTCCGACTCTTCGTGACCCCCTGGACCAGAGCACGCCAGGCACTCCTGTCTTCCACTGCCTCCTGCAGTTTGGTCAAACTCATGCTGGTAGCTTTGAGAACACTATCCAACCATCTCGTCCTCTGTCGTCCCCTTCTCCTTGTGCCCTCCATCTTTCCCAACATCAGGGTCTTTTCCAGGGATTCTTCTCTTCTCATGAGGTGGCCAAAGTATTGGAGCCTCAGCTTCAGGATCTGTCCTTCCAGTGAGCACTCAGGGCTGATTTCCTTCGGAATGAATAGGTTTGATCTTCTTGCAGTCCATGGGACTCTCAAGAGTCTCCTCCAGCACAATAATTCAAAAGCATCAATTCTTTGGCGATCAGCCTTCTTACTCCTTCATGGATCACTGCCTTGTCATGGTGAAGGGGCTTGAAGAACTCAGAGAAGCTATGAACTATGCTGTGCAGGGCCACCCAAGACAGACAGGTCATAATGGAGATTTTTGATTAAACGTGATCCACCTGGAGCAGGAACCGGCAAGCCACTCCAGTATCCCTGCCAGGAAAACTCCATGGACAAAAACAACAGGCATGGGGGGAGGTAGGCATGTCCCAAATTGCCTGCTGCACAGTGTATATGGGGAAGGACTAGTATTTTCAGTTGCTACCGAATTCACCTTTCATATTCATAATGCCCATAATTAAATATATTAACTAATTGTTGGATTTGATCCACGGAATCCATTTGCTAGCCTTGTTTGTCCTTAAGGTTTCCACTGCACTGGCAAAAAGCTGGAGGTCAGTTTGTTTGGGGCACTCACTGTGCCATGACTCATTAGCTCTGTGCCACAAGAGCTGGATTGCAAGCCACTATCATTATTCTGCTGGTCTTTGCACAGGCTCTGCAAGGCTGGGGCATCTTTGCCATTCTGCTCCTTCTCCAAGATGGGAGTCCAGCAAGATGGAAATTCCCAGATGAATACAGTAAGAAGAGAGTCTGTATAATCATACTGATATAAGCTTATTCACATAAGAAGAGCCTGCTGGATAGAGCAGTGGCTCATCTAGTTGAGCATCCTGTTCTCACAGTGGCCAACCAGATGCCTGAGGGAAACCTGCAAACAGGACCACTGTCCACCTGCCGTTCCCAGCAACTTGGTATTCAGAGGCATACTGCTTCTGACAGTGAGGGTAGAACACAGGTATTGTGCCTGGGAGCCATGGATAGCCCTCTCCTCCTCCATGAATTTGTCTAATCTTCTTTTAAAAGCATCCACATTGGTGGTCATCACTGCCTCCCATGGTAGTGAGTTAACTATGCGCTGTTAAGAAGTACCGTATTTTTTGCTCTATAAGACGCACCAGACCACAAGATGCACCTAGTTTTTGGAGGAGGAAAACAAGAAAAGAAAAATTCTGAATCTCAGAAGCCAGAACAGCAAGAGGGATCGCTGCGCAGTGAAAGCAGCAATCCCTCTTGCTGTTCTGGCTTCTGGGATAGCTGCGCAGCCTGCATTCGCTCCATAAGATGCACACACATTTCCCCTTACTTTTTAGGAGGGGAAAAGTGAGTCTTATAGAGCAAAAAATACGGTACTTCCCTTTATCTGTCTTGAATCTTGCAACATTCAGCTTTGCTGGGATGTCCATGAGTTCCAGAGTTATGAGTGGAAAAAACAACTCTCCTCTGTTTTCTTCATGTCAAACGTAATTTTATAAACCTCTACCATGTTACCTCTTTCTCAACTTTTCTCTAAAAAAGAAAAGTCCCAAATGCTCCAGCCTTTCCTCATAGGGTTTTTCCATCCCCTTGATCATCTTGGTTGCCCTTTGGCGAACCTCTTCCAACTTACAATATCCTTCTTGAGGTGAGGCAACCAGAACTGTACATTACAGTGGTACCTCGAGTTACAAACGCAGACCTCCAGAACAAATTAAGTTTCTAACTAGAGGTACCACTGTATATTCCAAATGTGGCTGCCCCATTGATTTGTATAATCATTGGGTCAACATCTTCATTGACTCAAAGGTTGTGTTCCCAGTCAGTCACCACAGCCAGTTCAAACTCCATGAGCATATTAAGGTTTTTGTGGGGATTTTTGCCCTAACACGTCCCCAAAATATTTTATACTTGCTTACACTGAATTACATTTGCCATTTTGCCACCCATCCACTCAGTTTGGAGAGGTCCTTCTGGAACTCTTCACATTTTTTGTTTGGCCCTGAACAATTTAATATATCTGCAAACCTGGCCGTGTCACTGTTCATCCCAATTCTAGCTTGTTTATGAACAAGTCCCCTTGAGGGACTCTGCTTTCTACAGCTTTCCATTTGGTGAACTGTCCATTTATTTCCTACTCTCTGCTTCCCACCACTTCGCCAATTCCTGATCCACAAGAGGAACCTCTCTCCCCCTTATTTAATGACTGCTAAACCCAGTGTATTTCAAACCAGAGTTGGTCCTTCATTGCCAAACTGAATGTATTAAAAAGTTATAATCTCAGATCGATACACTAAAAATTATACCTGCACACTTGTATAGACTGTCTTTGTGCTTCTCTAAGCCCCATTCCTTCAGCCCGTTTCCTGCTGCAGGCTGGCCCTGACTGTGCTTCATAATCTGGGACATGAAAACCGGTGCATTCCAAAATGCAGCCATGATGCTCCGGCAAATCATCTTGCACCCCAGTTGAGACGAACGAGACACCTACAAAAGGTGCCGGCTCTCTCAGGAAGGGGGGGGGTGAGTGCTGATAGCTCAGTCAATACAGCACGAGACTCTGAATCTCAGGGTTCTGGGTTCGAACCCCACGTTGGACAAAAGATTCCTGCATTGCAGGGGGCTGGACTAGATGACCCTCGGGACCCCTTCCAACTCTGCCGCCCGAGGCAGCCCAGGAGCCGCTTCCCCCGCCCTGCCCACCTGCACCGCCGCAGCTGCTGCCATGGAGACGGTGGCGCGGGGCATCTCGCGAGACTCGCCGCCCCCAGGTTTGGGAGCGAGTGTGTCTGTGTGTAGCGCCCGAGGGGGGGGGTGCAGGCGTTCTCGCGAGAGCGTCGTGTCCACGGGCCTGCCTGCTCGCTGCTTCCGGCTGGCAAGCGGGGCTGGGAGTGCAGAGTCAGCTGGGCAGCAGGAGGCGGAGGCGCGCGCAGGAGCAGGAGCAGGTGGGCGCCCGGGCCCCGTTCGCCGGGCGGGCGGGCGGGCCGGGAGGAGGGGAGCCGAGGGCCGGCCGAGCCCTCGCTGCAGCCGCGGGCGAGCAGAGCAGAAGCAGGCCGGGCGCCAAGGGCAGCGCCAGGGGCCATTGCGGCAGCGGGAAGAGCCTCTTGCGGGGGGTGCGCGCGTTGGCCAGGAAAGGGGGGGGGGTCTCCGGGAGGCGCTTCTTCCCCCCCCTCCTCACCCCCCCCCCCGCTTTTGCCCGGTTGGAGGGAAGGCCGGGGACGGCAAAGTTAGATGGCGCGGGGGTGGGGTGGTGTTGTTTTTCTGAGGGGGTGTTGCAATATTTAAAGGGGGTGCGGGGGTTTGGGGGGGGAGTGCCGGGAAGTGTGCAGGCCGAGAGCGCGCGCGTTGCGCTGTGGGGGTGTCTGGCTGGCTCCTTGCGCTGCGGCGGGCAGGCGGGGGTGGGGGCAGCAGGCGGCGCCCGGCTCGCGAGGCCCGGTGGCAGTTCGGGGCTGGGGGTGCCGGGGAGAGCCGCGGGATGCGTGCGTGCGCTTGCTAGGCAGCGCGCGCGCGCGCGTGGGTGGGTGGCTGGCACTCGAGTGGGTGGCCGCGGCGGCGAGGACAGGCGTCGTGCCTTCTCTCCTGAGCGCTGGAGAGGAAGGCTTCGGAATGGGGGCCGCGCGCCCTCGTGGGCTCGCCCCCCAAGTGACACCTGGCCTGGGGCATCCTGCTAGTCGGGCCTGCGAGGCCACCTGGGCCTTGAGAAGGTGCTGTGGGAGATGCAGTTACTGTTTCTCGGCTGAAGGGGGCGCCAGTAGCACCCGGCAGAAGCAGGATTCTGGGATGTGTCAGCGCCTTCCCACGCACAAAGCTTCCTGGTTAAATCAAGGGACAAGACACCTGGGTATTTTTTTTTTATTTTGGAAAAGAAGCAGATCCCAGTGGGTTGGGCCAAGGCTGTGTTTGGTCAAAGCCTGAAACAGATCATCCAGGTCTCACGGCAAGGGCAATAGCAAGGCAAATTGCAGGAAGACTTTGTGGGGCTCAGTTTGTTGACTCCGCGGATGTGGCTTCCGACTGAGCTGTCTAGCAATGATGAATGCTGCCATATGTGGCTCGGTTTATGTGACGGGCAGTGCCTGGCACATGTGCTCTCTTTCCCCCCTCCCTCTGTTTTGCCTTTCATTATTGTGACGCAGGAGAAAGGATCCCTTATAGGTCTCTGCTGGCACTGGTATGCTGATCCCACCCTGCCCCCAACGCTAGCTCTCAATCAGGATACTGTTCCCCATCTAACATGAGGCCTGCTTGGCATCCTTCACTCACCAAATGCAGCTTTCCTTATAGGGACGCTAGAATTTAGGTGATTTCTGGGCAGCGGCAGCAGCAATAAGCCATTTACCCAGGTTAGAAGGCATTGCACTCTTCCCCAAACATAGCCACATCATCTGATGTTGAAGCATTTCCCATCTTGCTGAACTGCATACCTCCACCTACTAAGGCATGCTGGGAGTTGTAGTCCCTAGTAGCAAACTAGTAGCACAGCTATGTTTGCTTCTACTCATCCGTTTTGTTACACGATAGCTACTTAACCTCATGTACTTGGTGAAGAAAAGAGGTGTGAGTGCCTTGATCCCATCCCATGTTATTCAACTTCAGAAATTTTGGGGACGCTTGATAGTTTTTATCCCCCTCCTCAGCCTTTGCCTGATGATATAGAGCCTGCCTTACTTCCACACTTTGTCCTCTTCCACAACTTGTAAGAATCATGTTAGGGCTTGGGAAACAAATTTCATACCCAAATGCTGTTGTCTCAAGTAGCCTGCATTCCTTAAAGGTTCATAAAACAAAAGCCTTTTCATACAGAGTCATAAAGCCTTATTTGTCTTGTTACCTATGGCCACCGTTGTCTTTAGTTTCTAGTTTGGCAACTGGGGGCTGGGGCTGGACCAGTTGCATTGAGTCACCTTGCTCAAGCTGTCTCCTTTCTAAACTGTAGGGGCCTGATCTTCATTGGGGGGGAAACAGAAATTCTGGAGGAAAGTAACACAACTGTGGGGGCACTAGATATGATCAGGAATAATCTGATCAGAATCTGGGGGTGCTCATGGTTATCTGAATTTTCTAGACATTCAGGTGGTGTTCAGATAATGTGATTCTTCTGCGTAGAGGAAATAATTGCTCATAACATGCTTGTTCAACAATATAGGGGGTTGAGGATGTGCAGTATTTCTGCTTTCTTGATGTTTTTCAACTGGAAAACTTCACGAGGCTCAAAATTAATTGGGTTTGAATTTTGTATGGCCTTGTGTTTAAATCTCTGGTTTTAAACACCACCCCGTTTACAAATAAAATGGAGCCCTTGGTTTGTTGGGGTTGTTTGGGATAGATGACAATTGCAACTTCGAAACTGCCCAGTTTCCGTATCCATTTACTGTATTGTGTGACAAATTTTATGAAATGATACTGTTCTTTTAAGACATGGGGGAACCCCGTCATACATTGCTGTTTGTATGTTTGTGGGATTCGTCAAGTTGGTTATAAGTTGTGAGCTTCTTCAGGGGTAGAAATGGATGGTTCTCATTGAAAAGGTAAGAGAAGATTATGATCACATCCACACTATGCATTTAAAGCACACTCAATGCGCATTTAAAGCACATGACTCCCCCCCCCCCCCCCCCCGCAAAAAAGAATCCTGGGAACTGTTGTTTGTTAAGGGTGCTGGGAATTGTAGCTTTGTGAGGGGCTTTGGTAAACTTTGGTTTCCAGGATTCTTTTTGGGAAGCTGTCTGCTTTGAATGTATGGTCTGGTTGTGACCAGAGTGGGTCTTTGTTTAGCCTGCATGAAGGATCTTCAGGCGGGAATAATTTTGCATTACCATCAGCGGGAGGGCTTTTGAAGAACCGCTGTGGGTTAAACCACAGAGCCTAGGACTTGCTGATCAGAAGGTCGGCAGTTCGAATCCCCGCAACGGGGTGAGCTCCTGCCAACCTAGCAGTTCAAAAGCACATCAAAGTGCAAGTAGATAAATAGGTACCGCTCTGGTGGGAAGGTAAATGGCGTTTCCGTGCACTGCTCTGGTTCGCCAGAAGCGGCTTAGTCATGCTGGCCACATGACCCGGAAGCTGTACGCCGGCTCCCTCAGCCAATAAAGCGAGATGAGCGCCGCAACCCCAGAGTCGGCCACGACTGGACCTAATGGTCAGGGGTCCCTTTACCTTTACCTTAAGCAAGCATTGCCTCCAGAAGACCAGCCAGGTCTTGATGACGAGAAAAAGAATTGGCATCATATCCTTTCAGGCAGTTGCAGTGTCACAAATGAAAAACAAAATTTTGTGGGTGGGCTGTGTGAAAATGTTGTAGTCAGTTATTAACTTTTGTGATATTCATTTGTAGGGCTTGCTTAAGTTGCAGAAGGTGTGGCTTTCAGTTCAGCAAAGCCTTCCTCCTGCTTGAAAGAAGATTCCATTCGAAAGAGGTTTCCAGTGGAGTCTTAGATCCACGCATCAAATTACCCTGCGTTTGTGAATAACCTGCAGGCAGATTCAATACCACGGGAAGAACTTCACTATCTTCTCCATACTTCCTGTGGAGTCTGTTTCTTGCAGGGGGTAAGGAAATTGTAGCCCTCCAAATGTTGCTGGACTACAGCTCCCGTAATCTCTGGCTATTGGCCATGTCTGCTGGGGCTGATGGGAGTTGGAGTCCAACAGCATCTGGAGAGGCACAAGTTATATACTCTAACAGTTGACTGCTGAATGTGTGGCCAGGTGTTCTGTGCTTGCGTGTGTGAGCCCAGCCTTAAAGGAAGGTGCAAATCTCATCATATTGCTTCAGGCTTATCTCTACTTGTAGGACTTGCTAGTCCAGTCTTCTCCAGCTTGGTGCCCTCCAGCTCCCATCAACCCTGACCATTGCCCATGCTGGCTAGCGATGATGGTAGGAGTTGGGAGTCTAACAACATCTGACGGGCTCCAGTTTTGGGGAGACTGGAAATCCATGATGCGCAAGTCTCAAGAGCATTGTTCTGGTGGTCGTTCTTACTGGGAGCTGCCATTCCTCCAACTAATAGCCTTTCTCCATTGTCACAGGACTTGTCCTTTGACACCGACTGGACAGAAGAAGCCAAGTCCTGCACTGTTGAACCTGCCGCCATGGGGAACATATTTGGAAACCTGCTCAAGAGCCTGATTGGCAAGAAGGAAATGCGCATCCTCATGGTGGGTCTGGACGCTGCTGGGAAGACCACCATCCTCTACAAGCTCAAGCTGGGAGAGATCGTCACCACCATCCCTACTATCGGTACAGTCTCTTGCCTTAAGTATGGGGAACTGCTTCCCGCCCCCTTCCTTTTCCAAGGGTTGAATTGCAGCCAGGCCATAGGATGTCACTTCAGGACAGCAGTATCAGCAAGCACCTTGCTCCCCCATGGGACCCATTGCATCCCGTCTTCCTTACTGCCCCAGGGATTGAGTCCCAGTTCTACGAAAGCGGTGTGTGAGTGTGCTGAGGGGTGTCTGCTAAGTTAAAACAATTTCTCTGTCATTTGTACTAGTCCGTTCCCTCCCTGACGGAGCACACAGCAGGCTTAATTAGGGTGACTCACAGAACTAGGAGCCGCTAGATCCAGAGGAGAACTCGTAAACATGCACATGGCACACGGAACCCTGCCTGCCATGCCAGCAATTTGCCCAAATTTGATTGATTATTGCCGTTCCAAGCTTCCATCTCCAGCTTTGGAAAGGCACCTTACTGGGGCAGGGTCTCCCTAGCAGTTGAGGTTCTTGTTCCTGGTCAGGAACAAGAATATTGCCAGCTCACTCAATTCCTGGGGTGGTATTGAGTGGGCTGGAAGGCTTTAAGCAGAGATGGCTGTTGCTTCTGCACTTCTCATAAGCACATTTATCTCGAAGGCCAGTGGAGCCGCGGGAACTTAAGAAGAGCCCAGATAGACCAAGGGTCTTTCTGGTCCACCAGTGGCTGGCCAGCCTAATGTCTGGCCAGTGCATGAGGAGGAGAACAACCTTCCCTCAGCGGCTGGTTTCCAGAGGTACCTTCCTCCTCAAATGTAGAAATTCCATTTCAGCTATGAATTATGCCTCTGATATGTTACTGTAATCTCGGGATCACAACAGGACTGGCTGGTTTGGTCTTTCCTCAACCTTTAACCAAAACAAAAAACAAAAAAAACCCCATGGCTGGTTTTATGGATTTGAAAGGGAAGTTTGGAAACATTTATAGCATTGTTGTTAATGGCTCAGAAACAAGGAAAATTGGGGTGGGGGCCCCTCTGTGAGGCCATTACGAGTGCAATTGGTTATGCGCTGTTGCTGCGCGACCTCCATTCATCAGCGGTGCCTGTGCTGTGGAAGGAAACAGATTGTGGAGCACTAGCGTTCCCTGGATTGCACCATCTGATTTTTATCCAGCTATGTTGGAAAGGGTGACTCATTATTCAGAATATTTTAAAGAGTTAGTCACATTGGAGCCTATGGGTTAAATTCAACAAGGTAATTACATGAGCAGAATGGCTCTTGTTTGCACTAAAGAACTTTCCCTTCCTCTTGTCCCCTGTGTGCGCCCCCCCCCCCGGAGATACCTGCCCCCTCCTTTTTGGAAGGACATACGGACCCCAGGACAGATTTTGGGATTATGTGGGGGGCACACAGAGAGAGGAGTGGGAGGACATGTTCCGTGGCACAAGCAGTAGTTCTGTGTGTTCAGTGACTTCCCTAGATACAACCCTGTGGTTTCTTGAACCCACTGTTGGACTGTAGCTAAGGTTCTACATGGAAACAAGTCAATTTGGTCAACATGTGCTTAATCTTCTTCATGGTAACGTGCACTGGTGAACACACCTTACTGGTGAAGCTTGAAGAGCAAACTAAGATCCCTTTTTGATTTAATTTTGCCAAATTATTTGTTGAGAACAAATCTTGCCTCATAAAGTGGTTTTATTATTACTAAATTTGTATACCGTCCTCCACCCGTAGATCGCAGGGCAGTTCCCAAAGTACAATTAAAAACATTTAGAATATCCCTCTCTGGCATTACCAATGCATAAAATGAGAACCAAAAAATAGTTGAACCATGCAGCAGCATATAGCCTCAGTTTATGGCAACCTCTAATGGCCATACTTGTTGCCTTTCTGCTGTCAACCAAAGAACCTGCCAACTGAAGTCTGAACTAGAACTGGAAGCAAGACAGGCTGGCCTGCCAATTCTGGGGCCTATGCAAAATCATGCTAATACTTGGTGTGTTGTCTTTAAATGTGGAATGCTTGGTTGTCTCTAGCTCAGAGGGAGGGCTGAGTCCCCTGTCGTGCTAAACTTGGTTCTTAACCTGTTGCTCTTCTTCAGGGTTCAACGTGGAGACGGTGGAGTACAAGAACATCAGCTTCACCGTGTGGGATGTTGGTGGCCAGGACAAGATACGGCCCTTGTGGCGGCACTACTTCCAAAACACCCAAGGTATGGGATTTACCAAGCTCCTCTCTCTCCCCATCACCTTCCAGGTTGGCATGGCTCTGGGCTTGTTTTCACCCTTGGGATGTCTTGAGAACAGCAACCCCCGGACTCAGTTAAACCCCTGATTTGTTGACTTGAGGTAACTTGGCCAGAGTGCTTTATTGCTCTCATCCCAGGATGTTTAAACAGGAGCAGGTGCCTCTCTGAGGTGTGGATCTCACGATTCCAAAGAGAAACAAAGTGACTTGCAAGCAAAGGGTCATCAAGACTGCGTGGCTGAGAACTTCCCTTGGGAGGGAGTGGTATGTCCTTCCTTGGAGGTTTTTCAGCAGAGGTTGGATGGCCATCTGTCCTGCATGCTTTAGTTGAGATTGGGGTCCCTTGCCACTTGCAATTGTTTTTTTTTTGTTTTTTGAGCTCTATTGAATTCTGGGAGCTGTAGTTTGTTGAGGGTGCCTGAAAGTTGTTAGGAAATCCCTATTCCCATCCTAAAGCTACAGTTTCCAGAGATCATAGAATTGTAGAGTTGGAAGGGACCCCGAGGGTCATCTAGCTCAACCCCTGCAATGCAGGAATCCTGCCCCAAGCAGTCTCTGAGTGGACCCAAACCACCAACCTTTGGGTTAACAGCTAGACACAATTCACGTGGGGCTCTAGTACTTTTTAGGGTCTCCTAAGAACTCTCAGCAGGGACGCGGGTGGCGCTGTGGGTAAAAGCCTCAGCGCCTAGGGCTTGCCGATCGAAAGGTCGGCGGCTCGAATCCCCGCGGCGGGGTGCGCTCCCGTTGTTCGGTCCCAGCGCCTGCCAACCTAGCAGTTCGAAAGCACCCCCGGGTGCAAGTAGATAAATAGGGACCGCTTACCAGCGGGAAGGTAAACGGCGTTCCGTGTGCTGCACTGGCTCGCCAGATGCAGCTTTGTCACGCTGGCCACGTGACCCGGAAGTGTCTCCGGACAGCGCTGGCCCCCGGCCTCTTGAGTGAGATGGGCGCACAACCCCAGAGTCTGGCAAGACTGGCCCATACGGGCAGGGGTACCTTTACCTTTTAAGAACTCTCAGCATCCTTAACAAATTGCAGCTCCCAAAATTCCTTGGGGGATGTCATGGCTTTTCAAAGTGCTAACATAGTGCTTTGAATGTACAGTGTGAATGTGGCCTGGGGTGGAGCGGGGCAGCATGACACCGGATGAATTTCAGCCCTGCAGTGCTGGCATTGTAGGATGACTCTGGGACCATATTATCAAGATTCTGTAGCTATCAGGCAGCCTCTGGTTTCCCTGAGATTCAGCATCTTGCATGGGAGGCCTTTCTGAAGAGGCGGTGGGGTTAATTGGCCTTGGTTTAACGTGTGCTTCTTGTTTTTAGTCAGACAATGCCCCTGGACAATTGAGAGATCTGTTTAAAACTTGGAGTGCTCATTCAGGACATGAATTCTAGCTTTCAAGTTTGAAAACAAACCCATCCCTCCATTTCTTTGTGTGTATGTGTGTTTGTGTGTAAGGGACGCGGGTGGCGCTGTGGGTAAAACCTCAGCGCCTAGGACTTGCCGATCGCATGGTCGGCGGTTCGAATCCCCGCGGCGGGGTGAGCTCCCGTCATTCGGTCCCAGCTCCTGCCCACCTAGCAGTTTGAAAGCACCCTTAAGTGCAAGTAGATAAATAGGTACCGCTTTATAGCGGGAAGGTAAACGGCGTTTCCGTGTGCTGCTCTGGTGCCGGTTCGCTGGAGCAGCTTCGTCACGCTGGGCACGTGACCCGGAAGTGTCTGCGGACAGCGCTGGCTCCCGGCCTCTAGAGTGAGATGAGCACACAACCCTAGAGTCTGTCAAGACTGGCCCATACGGGCAGGGATACCTTTACCTTTTTATGTGTTGGTAGGGCAGGGCAGGGAGTAAAAAACAAAACAAAAAACCATAGAGAAAAGGCCTTGCAGAGTTGCTGATCAGGCTGTGTGGTTGCAAAGGCCACACAAAGCCTGAGATTTTTCTAAGAGACTTCACTTCTCCTTGAGAGGAAGGGCTGTGAGTTTCCATTGGGTAACCTTTTTCTCCCATCTTCTCTTGAAAAAAATGGGGTTGAGGACTGGCTTGCATCCTCACTTCTGCCTTTCCAGGTGGTTGGATCTTTTGAGCAGCTGGCCTGCCCTTTGCAGTCTCCAGAATTACTCACGTGTTTATTATTCTTATTATTATTCTTATTATTTATTATTATTTATTAAATTTGTATACCTCCCTATACCCGCTGGTCTCACGTTCTTTAATCCCATTTCCACTCCACATCCTCATACTTTGCTTGCAAGATGTCTGTCTGTCTCCCTCATATACCTTGTGTCCCTTCATCCTCAGCCTTTCTTGCTTTCAGGTCTGATCTTTGTGGTGGACAGCAATGATCGGGAGCGGGTGAACGAGGCACGTGAGGAGCTGATGCGGATGCTGGCAGAGGATGAACTGCGAGATGCTGTTCTCCTTGTCTTTGCTAACAAACAGGTTGGTCCAAAGTGAAAGGTGGGGTGCTCCAGAACATCGGAGATTGGCGGGGAGTCAGTTGAGCCTCTTTGATGGGCTGATCTGATTGAGGTCTCTCTGCCTGCCTGCCTCTGGTAAGCAAACATGCCTTTGGCACTGCAGTTTGATGAGGAATGCATGGTAATATATTGGCCTGCTGGCAGACTGCATTTGACTGTTTGGGGAGTTCAGTAACAAAGTGCTACTGACCCATGCTGTAGGGCAGAGGCAGGCAGAAGCAAGATTTACAAGTAAATATCTTGGCATGAGATTGGCAAGAGTTTCTAACTCTCGGTGTTTTTAACAATATCACTAACAAAATTGTCCATCCCGTTGTCCCCTGCCCCCCCCCCCCCGCCTTGCTGCGGAAATGAAACTATCCAGGCGTTTGTACGAAAGAACTGTGGACTCATTTCATCTCTTGTGTTGAAAGCAAATTCCTAGGCTCTGAATGTGCTCAGAGGCACTCTGTCCTTTAATTATAACTGTGTGTCTCTTGTACCTGACTCATGGTAGTAGATCTTCAAGTTCTAGTTTAAAAAATGAAGGAGATTTGACATCCCTGAAGTCTGCCCACTCCACCTCTGGGACAGAGGTGCAAAACCTGTGACTGCAGATGTTTGTTGGACTACTAACTCCCATTATTCCTGGGTGTTATTCTCTCAGGCTGGCTGGGGCTAATGGGAGTTCAGAGTCTCAAAAACAGTTGGAGGGACACCGGTTCCCCATCCCTTCTCTAGTGAACTTTAGAGCCTTTGGCTGAAAACCCAGCCATGAACCAGTATAATCTCAAGAAGGACTCTGTGGAACATGCTGGCTTCTCTTTAGGTAGCTAAGATTTTCCCGTGGGCCATTGGGACAAACGGACACCTGCATCATACATGGTGTGGAGCAGCACTGAAACCTACAAACTGTGGGGTGTGGAAAGGTGTATACTGCCATGCTGTTGAACCTCTCCCATAGTAAGAAACTTTGGTTGTAGGATTCCATGCAGCACCTCACAATAGCTCTTCAGAAGGAAAGCGCAGTTGCTGCTTTTGCCCATGTGCATTTTGTGCAGATGAGGGGCTATTGTTGGGTGCAGGACTGAGCAAAACAAATCATGTGCTTTCGTGGCTGCAAAAATAAGTGCATGGATAATTCAAGGCTGCGTGTGCACTGTGATTCTGTGGGAGTGCACGTAAGATAGTGGTATGGGTTTTGAATTCTGTTTCCTAAGAACCCCAGCTCCTGGATTTTTGTGTGTCCAAAGCGAATTTCTAGCCCTTTGGATTGCAATAATGGAGTAGGAAGTGTGTGGGCCCGGCCTGGTTACATCAAAGGAGTCCAAAGGAGTTGTTCAGTAAGAGTTCCTTTTGACTGATGCATCAGTTCCTCTGTGAAGCAACTCCACTTGTTCCTCCCTGTGAATAGCAGAATGAACTGTGCAAAATAGTACTTAAATACAATTATATGCCACCCTTCAATCTTAGTTTTCAGGTGGGTTTTCCAAGTAAACAAGAGAATAATATTGATACGATTGAAAGCAACATTAAAAAACATCAAACGTGCTTGTAAATGTCCTTATAACTCTTTTCAAAAGTCTGGGAGAGTAAAATGGGATGTAAAAGATAACTAGGCAAGCCTCTGTGGGGTAAGAGTTCCAGAGGTGGGGAACCACAACTAATAAGATATTCCCTCTGGTCACCAACCTGCCTCATGTGGAGGAGGCCGTTGGCAGATGCCAGCAGAGGTTTTCTACAGGAGCAGGCAGGGGTGGCAGCTGTTTCAATTTTGACTAGCTTGGTAGCCAGTTTACTAACTTATGTACATACTTGTTAGTGCAGAGCAGGCAGAACCTGTGGGCAACACTTGGTGAAATCTGAAAAGTGGGTGGGTGGGGAGGGCTTCGTCGCCAGGCAGGCATTTTAAGCTCTTCCTGTATGGAGTCTGGCTACTGTGGGAAGAGCTAGCAGCGATCTTAGGAGGCTTGAAGGAAGGAAGGGGCAGCTAGATGGTGCCTCTAGCAAAAATGGACACTACTTACCAGGGCTGTAATATCTGGAAATGCTCCCGCCACCTCAACGCCACTGGGTCAGTTGCCACTGACTCAAACCCACATTGGGTCCTAAATTGATTTTTGAGGACGCCTCTTTGAGGCTGGCTTCCTCTTCCTCCTCTCCCTGCCTTTCATCTTGGGTAGTTGAACTCTCTGGTCTTTTTCTGCCTCCTCTTCTCCACCCAGGACCTCCCCAACGCCATGAACGCGGCAGAAATCACGGACAAGCTGGGCCTGCATTCGCTGCGCCATCGCAACTGGTACATCCAGGCCACTTGTGCCACCAGCGGAGATGGCCTCTACGAGGGCTTGGATTGGCTGGCCAACCAGCTGAAGAACAAGAAATGAGTGCAGGGGTGGTGGTGGGGCTAAGCCCCCTCACTTGTTGGTTCCATTATGGGTTGATTCCCCCCTTCCCCAACCCCCCTCTCCCCTTCCCCAACTTCCTTTCCCCTATTGGGTTTGCTTTTCCTTGCCGGCACCGGTTGCTGTGGGGGTTGGGGTGGGTAGGGGGGGGGGTTGGGGTTAACTTTTGGTTTCTCTCTCTCTCTCTTTTTCTCATATTCTGGCTCTGCCAGGGTTTTTTGCACGGTCTCTGTGTGTGCGCGTGTGTGTGTGATAAATATATATATAGAGATAATAAAATATATGGGTGTGGTGGGAGGGTTGGGGCAAGTGGGGGGTTCGGGTGCCGATTCTGTGGCCTTTCTTTTTCTCTCTCTTTCGTTTCCCTTTCTATTTTGTTGGTCAGTTTTGTATTTTCTTGGTGGTCTGTGAAGCTTGGTTCTCTCTCTTTTTATTTTTTTGACCGGAGGTGACCAATACTCAGTGGCAGCTGCTGCTTTCTTGCTTTTGTGTGCTGCGCTTTGGGTTGCAGCGAAGGGACCTAGGTGGTGAAGCCGGGGACTTAAAAAGGGTGTGTGTGTGTGTGTGTGTGTGTGTGTGTGTGTGTGTGTATGTATATATATATATCTGCAATATGTGCAGGGGGGGGGAGGGAACAGAGACCGATTAGTGCAAGGAGGGGGCATTCTAGGAAATGGGTCTGCAGGTGATCAAAGGCCCCTTTCTCCTTCTCTTCCCAGATTGGGGCAATGTTCTGGAGGGAGAGCAGTGCTACTACTTCATTCTGTCCCCCACCCACCAATTGTATTCTTTCTGTCCCTGTATATATATATTTTTTGTTGGGCAGTGACCCCTGCTGGCAACAATTGAGATTGCAGCAATACTGAACTCCCTCCTTGCTCTTCCTTCCCCGATTCCGTCGCCCTGTTAACAGCAACCTCATGAGCGGCCCGGGACGGTTAGTTTTTTTTTTTTAATGCTGCTGATGGACTTGAATCATTTGCACTCCAACTTCTTAGACCAAATGGCACTGGAGCCCTTGATAATGCACCTCTCCTGAGCCCCATCAATTCCTTACTGTTTTGCTCCCTTCCCGGAAAACAGACCAGGGCTTGATGGCGATTGGTGCAGGCTGCCGCAGTAAATTTGGGACCAATGCTACATCGTCAAGCTGCCCATGATGCTAACTGCACACTTTTTCCTGGTTTGGCCTGCTCTTTCCAGCCAAGGGGAGCATGTGCAAGGGTGCCCCCGGCCCCGGCCCTTGGCAGCTTCAACAGGTTGGCTCTTTAGTAATGTTGCTGCTTACTCCGTGGATGTCTCCCAGTTGGACAGAACATTTCATCCTTCCTCCGAAACCCTCCTTCTGTTGCAAGATTCCTTTTCCATGATGGGGGAGGTTGGAAGAGTTGTATTTCCCCCCCTTTTTTAATTTTAGGGGATAATGATTGTATTAGGGTTAAACCCAGGTCACTGCATGCAACTTTCTGGTCACTCCCTGCCTCTGGACAGTGTTGGTACTGTGTGTTCCCTTCCCCCATCCTGGCAAATATGTATTTATTCCTCCTTTTCTCTTCTCCCTACCCAGCTTCAGCCTCCTTTGCTTGGTGTAAAGTGGTTTCCTCCTCTCCCCCACCCCCTTCTGATTTGTTCATTCTCTGGGCCATGGCTCCCTATATGTGATTTTCTCGCCCCCTCTCTGAACAGTTGGATGCACCACGACCTCTGTGCACTCCCATTGGATATTAAACTTGTTTTATGTAGCTGCTGGCTCTAGACTGGTGTTTGTGGGGTTGGGGCAGGTGATTTATATGTTCTGCAGCTTTCTCAATATGAGCTTGCCTTTCTTGATGACTGTTTTCACACGCACAACGTGGCAAAGAGGATTAGGTACATTTAGGAGCTTTTGGCGTGCGACAGTGGCCTAAACCTGGGAATGACTGACTGTCCAGCTAAACCAGGTGAGAGGTAGCTGTTAGGTCTCAAGCCCTCTGGGAGTTAGGAACTTACCCTGCATGTGAAGACAGGCTGCAGTGGATTGAGTGGATGAGACCAAAAGTGGGTCCAGTGGTCAAGAAGGCGGTTTCTGCACGTGCTGTAAAGGGAAGCTAGGGGCAGATGGAGCTCATCAGCCTGGAAAGATAACCCATCTAGGAGAAGGAAAACTCTTATCCTAAACCTCCTCTGCTTTGTGTGATATTTTCAGGTGAAGAAAAGACAAAAGAGGAAACCCTACACAAATCCAGAGTGGAGTCCCTAAAACAGTGGGGTGGTTCCTTGTACGCCTCCTTCCAGCAGCTCCTGCAGCCAAGCTGGTGCCAATCATCTTGCTCTGCTTTCTTTTGGACCACATCAGTGAGTCTGAGAGAGGGGTCTTGTTTGGGCA
This sequence comes from Podarcis muralis, assembly GCF_964188315.1. Classification (NCBI taxonomy): domain Eukaryota; kingdom Metazoa; phylum Chordata; class Lepidosauria; order Squamata; family Lacertidae; genus Podarcis; species Podarcis muralis. Next base: position 5,581,537 of record NC_135656.1, read on the forward strand.
GCTCAGGACCTCCATACACACTGGCCGGATTTGCTCCCCAGAGAGGGCACTATGGTGCTGCTAATTCAGCGGTTTGGCTTCGCTCCCGGAGACGCAGTCAATTGTTTCTTGAAGCAGACGGATGCCAACAGCTAGCTATTTAATACATTTGTACCCTGCCTGTCAATAACACAAAGGTACAAGGATGGTTTATTGTGGATGTCATAACCTCTGCTGCTCATCTCCCCTCCCCACCCCTAGATATTCTAGGAAGAGGAAGCTGCCTCTTCCATTGCTGCGCCTGCTTTGCAATGGGTTTCAGGCAGGGAGGGGTCTTTCCCATCCCTACCCAGAGACGCTAGGTGGGATTGAACCAGAAATACGTCCTCTGCCACTGAACTATAGCTCCTCTCAGAGGCATGCCAGAACAGTGATTCATGTCGTCCTGTATTTTGCCTTGGTCAGACACCACACTGGGCACCACAATTTAAGAAGGATATTGACAAGCTGGAAGGTGTGCAGAGGAGGGCAACCAAGATGATCAAGGGTCTGGAAACCAAGCCTTGTGAGGAACAGTGGAGAGAGCTGGGTATGTTTAGCCTGGTAAAGAGGGAACTGAGAGGAGATATGATAGCCATCTTCAGCCACCTTAAAGGCTGCTACGTGGTGGATGGAGCAAGCTTGTTTTCTCCTGCTCTGGAGGGTAGGAAACAAATAACGGCTTCAAGTTACAAGAAAGGAGATTCTGACTAAACACCAGGAAGAACTTTCTTTTAGAAAGAGCTGTTTTACAGGGGAGCAGACTCCCACCAGAGGTGACAAACTCCATCACAGGTTTTAAAGCAGAGTTTGGATGGCCTAGTTGCAGGGGGTTGGACGGTTTTATGATTCTATTGTGTAGGAGTTACAGTGGACATCTTTTTCTGTGAGCGAAGAATGCTAAAAAAAATTAAGGAGAAGCAAAAAGCGCATAAGTAAAAGGTGCTTGCCCTTTGGAATGGCGTCTATACACCTGCTCCCTCTTCTCAGGACAGATCGGGGGGTTGACGATGTGAGGAACAGCCTTGGCCCAATGGTTTGAGCATCTGCTTTGCATGCAAAGTCCCGGATTCCATCCCCCTCGTCTCCAGTTGGGTTGGGAGACATCTCTGTCTGAAGTCCTGGAGATGCCCTGCTAGTCATTGTAGACAAAACTGGATAGATGGACCCAAGGCCCTAACTTGGTCTAAATTGGCTTCTTCATTTTGCAAATGGTGGTTAGTTCATTTTTAACTGCCTGTGAGCATAGAGCAGGAGAGGGGTGGTGTTTATACCTGTTGCCTGAAAAAGAAGTGTGTCTTCCATCTCTGACCCCCTGAATAGTCTCCATGCTGGCTGATGAAACGTATGAAATTTACAAGCTCCTACTTTTTGGCTGGGGTCGCCATGGCTTGCTCAGGGAGGGGTGATGGACATGTAGGGGCTGGCTTTAATTAGAAACAGCTTAACTGAGCTGCACTTTTCTATGGAGGAAGGGGTGTGTTTTTTAATCCGAAGTGGCATTTAGCCCCCTCCGCTCCTGTATTGAAGGGGGATATTGGATGAGCAGCTAAATCCCATTAGTTGCTAATCCAAGAAAAGGTGGGGGAAGATTGCCCACCCTGACGACATCAGATTGGGCTCCGTTCCGCTTCCTCCTCTGAAAGGGATAAAGCGCATAGCAGGGTCTAAAAATCCTACCCAGACCCTCTTGTTCTACATAAGTGCCTTACCTCAAATCTTTAATAGATGTGATGAGAATAATACAGAGTGGCTGTAAAGAGAGATGGCCCTGATGAGTTAAAAAAAGAAAAGAAAAAAGCAGTCTGTAGACCCCTGAATCTCTAGGCCCAACTTTCCAACAGAAATTGCACTGTGTTAAATGTTCGGAAAAAGTCAAAAGCCCAAGGCAGTATAAGTTCCTCAACTAAGTTTATTCAACATTTGTCAGTGACAACAGCTCACTCATAGGAACACAAGAACCAAACTGACTGGACAACACGATAATAATGCCAAGCATGAAGTGACCGTTGGCAGTTGGCAGTGCATGCGCTTACTTGCCATTAGAACGTTCGTCTACCAACGCTTCTACGATTGGTTAGAACGCGCCTTGTAACATAAAATGTGTTAAACCCAATACATAACACTCCTCCCCCACAAGGAACAAACATAGTCCTCAAGGTGTGCCGGCCTTTTCCTCTCCCGCTGGGATCGTCGCAGTTCCTGTGCCCAAATGGGTGACCCAGGAGGTTCCTCCGGTACCCACTGTCTGAGTGGGGCAGTCAGCGAGGCCAGCTCCGAAGGGGTCACTACCGATGGAGCCACTGAGGATTCCGGCCTGAAGTCGCCCTGCTGGGGTAACTCAGTCACCGGCAACCCATCTGGTTGTCACCCTGGCCTGAGCACAGACTCTCCTGAAGTACCCATTTCTCTGTCCTCTGGTTCCACTTGAAGTTCCATGTTCGGAGGTGCCCTGGCTCTGATCTGGTCGAGGTGTCTCTTCCAAAGCAGTCCCCCCTCCAACCCTACCTCATAGGAAACCAGACCTGTACAGCGGGCAATGATACCAGGGACCCAACCCTGTCTGGGCCCATTGTTCCGGACGTACACAGTGTCCCCAGGAGAGAACCCTCTTGGAGCCCCCCGCACCACAATGGGTGGCAGTTGATCAAGAGCCCAGTCTCAATAAGAACTCCGCTAACCGGAGAGTCCAGTCTCCATGCACTATGCGCCTAAGCGCATCTTTGGTAGTATGGACCATGTGTTCAGCTTGGCCGTTAGTGGCTGGGTGAAAAAGAGCGGAACGAATGTGGCGGATTGCATTCTTGGTTACAAATTCTTTGAATTCCGCCGATGTAAAACCGGTCCCATTATCACTCACCAGTGTGTCTGGCAAGCCATGTATCGCAAATAGCTTCCTGAGCGTGTTTATAGTTGCTCTAGCAGACACGGTTGAGGTCGGCACCACCTCGAGCCAATTGGACTGAGAATCAACCAGGAAGTGTTGGTCCTGAAAAGGCCCCGTGAAATCCACGTGCACCCGGTACCATGGGAATTGTGTGGACTTCCAGGACTGTACTGGTGCTTTGGGTGGATCCGGCCGGGAGACTTGGCAGGGCTCGCAATGTTTCACCCAGCCCTCTTATCTCCGCATCTATGCCTGGCCACCACACATAGCTACGGCCCAATGCCTTCATCCAGACGGTCCTCGGCTGAGACACGTGCAGTCCTAAAACTTTTTTCCTTAACGGGGGTGGGGTGGGGGGTGGACTATGACACGGCTACCCCATAACACGCATCCTCAGTGAGTAGACAGCTCGTCTTTGTGGGCTGTGTAGCATGAAAATTCTGGACCCAGCTTCTTGGGCCACCCCATCCCCACCCAGTCCGAGACGCGGGACAACAGCCTATCCTTTGCGGTTGTGGCGGCAATGTCCTTCACATGCAAGGGCTGGTCCGGTAAGTCTTCCAGCCGCAGGATCTGGTGGGCAGGAGCAAGGTCAGCGCTGCTCTCTGACAACGGCAAGCAGCTGAGTGCATCTGCGTGACCCATGGCTTTCCCGGATTGGTGCTGTAGCGAGTATTGGTAACCGGTCAGGAAAATGGAACAGCGCAATACTCGTGGCAAAAGCATCTGGGGTGTCTTGTGGTCGGGCACAAATAGTCCCAGGAGTGGCTTGTGGTCGGTAACAATAGTGAAAGGCCGACCATAAAGAAAGTCATGAAAGTTTTTGACTCTCTTAACTATTGCCAAACCCTCCTTGTCGATCTGGGAGTAGTTGTACTCCATCGAGGTGAGAGTTTGGGAGAAGTAAGCCACTGGGACTTCCCTCCTGTCCGGAAGCTGGTGGCGCAGTACTGCGCCCACTCCATAAGGGGAAGCGTCACAAGCCAGCACCACCGGAAGCTTTTCATCGAGGTGTGCCAACACTGAGTTGGACACAAGCAAGTCTTTGACCCCTCGGAACGTCTTGGCCTGTCGAGGGCCCCAGACCCACGGCACTTTTTTGTCCAAGAGCCCGTGCAAAGGCTCAGCTACGGCTGCCTTGTGGGGCAGGAAGGCATGGTAAAAATGAAGAAGTCCCAAGAAGGCTTGTAACTCTGCCTTGCTCTTTTGGTCTGGGGCATCGCAAATGGCGCTCACTTTGTCCTCTGCTGGATGGAGACCGTCCGTGTCAACCCGGAACCCCAAGAAATCCACACTATTCACTCCCAACAGGCACTTTTTCTGTTTTACCTTAAGTCCTGCCACCTGGAAGCATTGGTGCACCATCCGTAATCTGGCGGCAAAGTCCTCTCTTGATGATGCAGCTATCAGCACATCGTTGAAAAATGGTGTGACTCCAGGGATGCCTTTAAGGAGACGGTCCATTAGGCTCTGAAATAACCCTGGTAAAGTAAAGGTAAAGGGACCCCTGACCATTAGGTCCAGTGGTGACTGACTCTGGGGTTGCGGCCACGCTAACTCCAAACTGTAGGCGTTTGACCCTGAAGGCACCCCTATGAGTCACGATTGTCTGGGCATCTGCGGTGGCCTTGTCAACGGTTAGCTGTTGATAAGCTTGCACTAAATCCAGCTTCCCGAAGATCTTGGCTCCAGCCAGGATTGCCTAACATGCGGCTCACCACTGGAACCAGCTACGCATGGTCCTGTAAGGCCCGGTTCAGGGTGCATTTGTAATCGCCACAGATACGGACTGAGCTGTCCAGCTTAACCGGTGTGACGATTGGGGTTTCCCAGGTTCCCGAAGCTACCGGCTCTAAGGCGACTAAGCGATCCCCTTGGGCGACTAAGCAATCAGGCTCCTCATCAATCTTGGGTTTAAGAGCAAACGGGACTCTACGGCCCTTGACCCGAATGGGTTGTACCATGGGGTTGAGCCGTAGGGAAATCGGGGGTCTGTTGTACAGGCCCAGGGTTCCATCAAAGACTGATGGAAGCTCCTGGTAGATCAATTCGAAATCTGCCCCTGGGGAAATCTGATTAAGCCCTGAAATACCTTAGCCTAACGGCCCGAACCATGCTAGGCCTAGAAGTCTAGTGAATGGGCCTTCAGTTATGATGAGGTTCAAATTCTTTGTGTATTTCTTAAACCATACCTTGAAGGTGCCCATCCCCTTCAGCTGGATTCTTTTTCTCTGGAAGTCCCACAGCACTATGGGGGCCGGGCGGAGGGGAGGACCACCGTTAGGGCAAAGCTCTTTCAGAGTCTTAGCAGATATTATGGAGCAGGATGAGTCGGTATCCAACTCCATAGTGCACGGGGTTCCCTCTATCTTGAGTTGTACCCTAAGCTTATTGGACCCCGGGGACGGAAGTTGAAGTACCCTGGCTGGAGAGGTGGAGTGTAACTCCTCCTCTATGTAGGCCTTGTGGACACGTTGCTTGGGTCGTGCTCCGGAGGTATTGGAGCAGCAGACTCGACCAATGTGCCCAGTCTTCCCACGGCGGCAACATGTACCGTCACGAAACCTGCATGTCCGACGCTGAAAGCAAAGGAAACAATGCAAAATCTCTTGAGTTCCATAAGAAGGTAAGAAGAGCCTGCTGGATCAGGCCAGTGGCCCATCTAGTCCAACAGATGCCTGTGGAAAACCTGCAAACAGGATCCGATCTCAAGAGCCTCTCCAGCAGCTGACGTTCAGAAACATCTAACTGTGGACTCTGAGCACCGTTGTCGTGACTAGTAGCCCTCAATAGCCCTCTCCTCCTCCATGAATTTGTCTCTCCCTCTCTTAAAGCCATCTAGTTTGGTGGCCATCACTGCCTCCTGGGGGACCAAGTGCCATAGCTGAACTGAGTACAGCTTGAAGAAGTGCCTTCCTTCTTTTTATCTGTCCTGAACCTTCAACGTTCAGTTGCATTAGGTGTCCACGAGTTCCAGTGCTATGTTATTACCAGCTTTTTATCTTAAGCCCTTTTGCAGAAAGCCTGGCCTGGTATATGGCAGCTCTCTTGCCATCTTTCCCATTAGTGTTTATTCCAAGGGTGCCTAACCTGAAACCCTCCCGAATATGTTTGGCTTCAAACTCCCATCAGTCCCACCCAGCATAGCTAACTGCAGAGATGAGGAGAGTTGTGGTTCAGCAAATTCTGGAGGGCCACAGGTTCCTCATCCCTGGTTCATTCCAAGTGGCAGTGGCTTTTCAGGGTCTCAGGCCCAGAGAGGTCTTCTCACATTGCCTGCTCCCCCCACAAAGATCCTCTTAAATTGAGATCCCAGGGACCTGTGGTCTTCTGAATGTTGCAAGCATGTGCTCTACCACTGTGCTCACTGTGGATGAGACTGCGCTCTCTGGTCATGTGCCATCCCAGCCAGGTGTGAATGAGACCAGAAGTGACATCTATCTCTGTTCCTTTCCTTTATAGTGGAAGCGCTGTAGTGCAGCAAACTGACTTCAGGGGAATTGTTTTGCTGTTATTTCCATCTTCTCACTGAGGGAGACCAGGCAGGGAACTATGGCTGAGAGACAGCCTGGCTTGTGAGCAGTATATATGGAATGAAGCCCACAGAGGAGGGAGCAGGGGGAACACTAAGGAACCAAGAAGTCTCTCATGATGGCCCGTCAACTCCTCCCAAACCTTTGTCTCTCATCCTTTAGCACACAGTACAGTCATCCTATTAAGTTTCAATCACCCTCAGGGCCTTGAACTTTTGCCCTTGTGCACAAAGGCTAGGTTTCTGAGGACTAGGTTGGGTATAGCTCTGGAAGCAATTGCATGGCATTTAGCAGTGTGATCTGAAGTCATCTATCTGCCTTTCCCTAATGCCTGTCACTTGGTCAGCGAAGAGGCATTTGCAAAACACAAGTGAGTATGATGCCCAATGTTGGCAATATATTGTGTGACTGAAGAATCGTTAAGTTCAAATGTGTGAAGATGCATACAAAGCAGGAGGGTTATATATGCCACATGGGTGTTTTACAGTAAACTGGGTGCACGCAGCAAACTGCTGAGGTTAAGTTGTTCTGAGTCTGGTCAGTGCCTGCATGGCAGACTTACCGGTAACTGGGAATCCCGTGTGAATGCCATTTTGAGTTCTACGGAAGAGAGGAGGATATAGTAACTGGGACCTGGGGGAAAGTTGCAGTGTGGAGTTCAGGTTGCCTGCCAGCTAGTCACACTCTTTCCCCTGATACTCCACTTCCCCCCAAAATTATATTAGTTTATTTATGGGTTTTCAGGTTTACAAACAACAACAAAGAGAGCAATTAAGATATAATCAATGAATCCCCTTTGAATTCCCTCCTCCCCTTTCGTGGATCCTTATGCCAACATTTTCTCCTGCATCTCGTCTGTTACTCGGGGGGTGCTCCAGTTTGATATGGGGAGAGTAGGCAAGAAGCAACTTGGATGAGGAGAAAGCCATGAAGGAAGTGTGATGGCCACGATCCAGAGCAGGTGTAAACTTTTCTGTCATGGAGAATCAAGCCTACAGTTGCAGCAGCACACATGTGCGTTGTGGGGTGGGGTAGGGAGAGTGAACACAACGGACACATATGTTACAAAGAGAAGTGGGAACAGAGTCACACTTGCTTGGCATCTAAATGGAGTCCCACTATTTAGATTGTGCGTCCCCGGCCAGTGATAAAATATTTCTATGTGTGCTGCCTCCTGCTGGGAAAGTTTAGGGATCAGTCACTGGGTGGTTTTGAAAGTCTAAGCAAATGAAATAAGAACGTGCATTTCCCCCCCAGATAAGAGTACAAAGTTGTGCATTTGGGACAGGCTGCACAACTCGGTGGCCGAACACTTCTTTTTCATGCAGAACACCTCAGTCTCTGGCATCTCTAGGTGGGGCTGAAACCTTGGAGAGCCTCTGATAGCCATTACGTAGGATCTGCAGCCCTTGGGTGAGGGGCCACTGGCATCAGGAATCTTGAGTGCTCTGGGCGCAAGCCACAAAATGGCTGCCATTAGGATGGCTGGCCGGGCATAACACAAAATGGCTGCCACACCTAAAAGAGCAGAAAAAGAAACGGGCCCACAGAACTGTGCCGGCATTGGCGACTGCCCCATCAATGCAGAGAAAGCACATGCACCCGACACTGCCATGCCCCCCTCCCATAGAGAAGCCCTTTGCTCTTCTCTGTTCAGAGGGGAGTGGGTGTCTAATTCTGGCCTCCAGTGTAATGTAAGAATGCTTAAGGGTCTGTAGTTTGATGTAGGAGAGGCCGAGCCAGCCAAAGAGGTACTACTGGGCAGGAAGAACAAGTAGCCTCTTGTGTGTGGTGGATTTTTGAGGGGGTATATTGTTTTGCATGAGGTACTGGCAGGCACACTGGCACCTCCAGGCTCCACGCTGCCATGTTGGCATGAAGCAGCTTCATGTAATTAGTATGCGCCCCCCCGAAGTCACACTGCTGCCCTGCCTTCCCCTACATGGAGCTTGGGCACCCAGAGCCAGAGAATCTACACATGCCACTGGCTGCCTATACCTGCAGAGCACCGGCTACATGCATAGGCGCCCTGTTCTCAGATGCCCCCCTCCAGCTGTGAATGTCAGAGGGCAGGACCAGGAGACATGGCGGGGTGTAGCCTCATTGCCCATTTCAGCACATCTGAAGGGAGGCTTCTCTCTCCGGCGTATCATGTGGAGTCTGAATCCTGGGAAAGCCGTGTTCTTTCTTTATGTTCCACAGTTCGCTATCTGACAGGCCGTGAGCCAGATTTGCTAAGGAAACAATTTCACCTGATCTGTTGTAACTCTACTACCCCGTTTTTATCCAGTCACGAAAAGGTAATTGCTTCCATTTTTCATGTGAAAGAAAACTGCCACCAAAAGCTGACATTTTAATCACGCTTCTCTTTTCGGGTTCTCTTACGTCATGCTCCCTGCTGGTTGCTACTCAGTATGTATTTTATTATAGTCTAACTGCTGCAGAAGCAGAAAACAATCCAGGGTTGGAATCGGAGGTTAGCATCACTGGCAGGACCAGCCCTACCGTTAGGGCAGAGCAAAGCAACAAGTGCTGGGAAGTAGGTAGTGGTAGTTTGGTGTGGGAGGGCAGAGTTATGTGTGCCATGTGGCCTGCCCTGTGCCCCCTAACCTAGTCCTGCAGGTACAGTGGTGGCAGCCAGTGCTGGAGTGAGATTCAGCTGCCAGTCTTGCCAGCTTCTGAGCAAGGAATGACAGGGCAGGGTGTTGTGCCCTGCTTTGTCTCGGGCGGCAAAATGTATTGGACTGGCCCGGATTACTGGGCACTGGCATGAGGCCCACACCCCACCCAGTGGGCCTGCTGCCAACCCCTGGAACCTCCAAGCCCTTCGCCTTGCAATCACCTGCCCCTCTGTTTCCTGCTTGGCAGGGGGTTGGACTCGATGGCCCTTGTGGTCTCTTCCAACTCTATGATTCTATGATTCTAACATGGGAGCTATGACAAGCAAGAAGGAGCAACAGAACAGCAGCATCCTTCTCCATTTGCCCTGTGCTCTCCCTCTGGGTGGAGGTGCAAAGTAGGCTTGGAGGAAGAAGGGAAACGGATGGATGGAGGGCTCATTCATCCCTGAGGCCATCTTGCACATGCGCTATCCAATACCTGGAGACAACACTGGCACAGCCTTGGTCATTCCCATTCTGTGTACAGTTCCGAACAGGCTGGCGCTATGCTGAAGTCTCAGGAGTAGGACTGAATGGTGATAATGGACGAGAGCAGAGGAGCCCATGATGCACTTGGGGCTGCCTGTCCCTGTGGCTTGCCAGTCTCAGCACCCAATCCTGCTGCACCGGTGGAGAAGCCATTGCTCTTTGGCATCATGGAGGAGAAGGGGAGCAAGCTGACAACACTGACGGGGAGAGACAGAGTGCCTTTTCTCCCCACCCCCCACCCCCAGCCTGAGCTGGAGCCTGCCTCTGGTTTCTCACCAGTTCTGGGCTCATCCATCTTGCATTGTCTCTGGGCAGAGGAGGGGGAAGCGCCCATAATCCCATTAAATGCCGCCAGCCCGTCTTCGGCTCATCACAGCAACGAGGGCTGGTATGTCAATATGGAGGGGGGCAGCCAGAGCCCTGGAATGACAATGGGGGCAGCAACACAGCAGGGGAAATAGCTGGCATGCCTATCCCGTCACCGGGGGCACCCAGCCGGCCTTCTGGAGGCACCGTTCCAGAGCGCTCTTAAGCACCATTCCCAGTCTGGGCCTGCTTAGCCAAGTGGTCTACAGCGCCATCCAGATGCCGCAAAGCCGTGATCTCTGAGGGCGGGGCAAGTTAGCTGGCAGGGGTGTGGGGCTACAGTATTCGGATGACGCAGGCTGCCAACTTTTTAGCTGGCCCCCGAAGCTGTGCTGCTCAGAGCAGCTTGATATGCACAGATCACTGTCTCCACATGCTCTGGGAAGCTTCCCTACTGGGCTTCTGCATATCAAGTTGAAAGAGTCCAAGAGCAAGCCGAGCTGTCCTCTCTTTTCTCTTCCTCCTTTCCTTCCTTCCTTCCATCCATCCCCAGGCATGACTGGAAGAGCAGTAGGTTTTAAGTAAGGATCTTGGGATCCCTGGTGGGGGAGGAGTGGATTTGTGGCAATGCCTGAAGGCCAGGTATCCTCGCCCATCTGTGTATCTCTAGACTGGTGTGGGGAGTATGGCTTTGACAATGCCTGGAAGCCAACAGACCTGGGTGTTTTGTAAAAGGATGGGTTACAACACAGGTAAGTCCACCTGACACAACTACTCGAATTTGGGCGTATGTGCATTGCACACCTGGTAGACTGCTACCTTTGATAGTTCATAAGGAGTTTTTCCCAAGGGGGTAAAAATGCTCTAGGGCTGCCAAGTGCCCTTCAAATGCAGCCAGGTGAAGTCAATAAAGCACAGTGAGCTAGTTCCTTGTGATTCATGCTGGATGCATTCCAGTGGGAAGACAGACCTGTCTTGTCAGGGACCGGGATGGCTAGAGGGAAGGGACGTCACTTAGGCCTTTAGAATTAATAACCTCGGGGTGCTTATTTTCCGGGGGGTGGGGGTAGGGTGGAAAGAGGATTTGTGATGTTTTGCTGCCACACAGTGGTGACAGCAATGTACTGCACCTTTGCAAAATCTGCATTTTGTAATTTATAAGAATTTATAAGAATTTTGTAATTTATAAGAATGCCTCTGAACTGCCACTATTTTGCTTTGTTGTTTAGTCGTGTCTGACTCTTCGTGACCCCATGGACCAGAGCACGCCAGGCACCCCTTCAACTGTGTACTGAAATTTTAAAGGCACATCCAAACGTGTGTGTGTGTGTGTGTGTGTGTGTGTTTTCCTGCAACATGTCTTTGACACAATAATAATGCATTAATGGTGGATATATGCTAGAATGTCCACACATTGTTCTGTGTTATTAGTTGCTCTGCAAAGCTTCCCCATTGCCACTGCATTAATGTGATACAGAGGGGCACTCTTGCACAACAAAAGTAGATCCCAAGAAATAGAAATGATCTCTGGACATTTGTGCTATTAAAAGGGTTACAGGATTTCAACAGGAAGCTACAGGACGTGCACCAATGAGAGGCAAAGGAGTATGTCTCCCCCAAAACTTCCACAGGCACAGACTGTATTGAAAGTGGGATCATGTATAACCATCATAATATTATCATGAATGCACAGATAGTTATTTCATCTAGCTCCATACTGCTAATACTGAGTGACAGCAGCAGTCCAGGATTTCGGACAGGATCTCTTCCATTCCTACCTCAAGATGTCAAGGACTGAACTTGGGATCTTCTGAATGCAAAATGTACTCTAGCACTGAGGTATGTGCCTAGGTCACATGTGTTTGCAAACACAGATTTATTTTCCTCCTCCCATGCCCCTCTCTGAACACTTAAACATTTTAAGCCGCCCAAATAGATTCAAAATCATGGGACGTCCCTCCAGTTGAATCAATATAGTTCTGAACAAGCTTGTGCAAACAAGAGTCACTAGGATCTGTTTTGTACAAGTTAATGCAATACATAAGCTGATGGTAATTTATAGGTAGCAAGTTAGTTGCAAATGTGCCCTTTAAAATGAAAGCTCTCTCGTTAGCTACATGCCAATGGCTTATAAGAGTGCCTTCTGCTGTTTAGCTTTCTCTTCCACAAAATTATACAGTGGTACCTCGGGTTACAAACACTTCAGGTTACAGACTCCGCTAACCCGGAAGTAGTACCTCGGGTTAAGAACTTTACCTCAGGATGAGAACAGAAATCGCGCGGTGGCCGTGCGGCGGCAGCGGGAGATCCCATTAGCTAAAGTGTTACCTCAGGTTAAGAACGGTTTCAGGTTAAGGGCGGACCTCCGGAACAAATTAAGTTTGTAACCAGAGGTACCACTGTACTTTGCTCTGTGATTGGGGGCAGTGACCATGTTCATGTTCAGATGAATCTTGGGATGCTGGTGACTCAAAGAGTTTTCAGACTTTGGTGCTGGCACCTAGAAATTAGGAAAACATACAGGGCGGCTGCTGAAGAATGCAACGTATTTCCCCCCCAGTCATTCACAGTTTGTTACAACAGCTGTTCCTCTACTGTCTGGTTTCACTTTGAAATCCAGACTTGTCTTCGCTTTCTTTTTTTTCTTTTTTCTTTTTTCTAAATAATTTTTATTAATTTTCAATACAAATATACATCATCCACATCGAAATTTTTCACATATTATCTCTTTTGGACTTCCTTCAGCTTCTCTGCCAATCATCCATATTCATTTTTTAATTACGCATTTCCTTGATTTAGTATTGCCTTAAAATATACCCTCCCGATCAACTTTCTTTTTAACAATACTCCTCAAATTTCACAAAGCTTCTTGAAAACCCACCAGCGTTGTTTGCTGATCACATATACTTTTCAGATACTCTACAAATTTTCCCCAGTCCTCGATGAACTTTTGGTCTCATAAATATCTAATCTTCCCAGTTAGTTTGTCCAGTTCTGCATAGTCTATCAATTTCATTCTCCATTCTTAAAGCGTCGGCAATTCCTCCTGTTTCCATTTTTGGGCCAATAATATTCTTGCTGCTGTTACTGCGTATTGGAAAAGTTTACAGTCTGCTTTCTTCTAGAAATGTGAAATTACACACATTGCTGTATTACATCTGTTTTGTTTAGACCCTCCAAACACCACCAATACTAGATCTTTCCTCATCTTCGAGAAGTCCCCTTATCTTTTTTGGCAACTGCTCTTGCAGCACGCTCAAGGTGACAGTCCCTGCTGATAGGAAGTGGCAGGCATGTTTGCTTTCCACGTCAGCTTTAATAATAGGCAAAGTTACCTGTGAAAGCAAATGCCTGAGAATTGTCCAGTCCTTTCCATTCCATATGGTCAAAGAACCCTGTAGCTGAGTGTGTGTAATGGTCTAAAGATTTTCTGTAGTCAATCTTAACTGCAAGTTGAGGTGTCTCTGTGTATTCAAAGTTGTGTGCTAGTGTCCACATTGCTTGTGCCACCATCAGTTTGTGTACACATCTGCACATGCATTTGCAAGTGTGCAAACAAACATTATATCCATTTTGGTAGGCTTCTCCATATCTGGGCTAGAGGTTGAATCATTAGGTGCAACGGACAGGCTTCTGCGCTTTTCATTACGGTGCACAAACAGCCTTTGGGCAGGCAGAGCTTGTTCTGCAGGATATGCGAAGCTGCAGGTGTACACATTTCCTTTTGGAAACAATTAGTCAAAGTTCAGAAGTCCCATGTCCTCCTTTCCACCTGGCCACTCCAAACCAGTGCACATCTGTGCATATTCACAGCCATTATAATTATTCATTATAATTATTCACTGCCAGTGTGTAAAGCACCATAGAGCTAGACAAGCAACACAGACAGGTCCCTGCGCCCACAGAGCTTACAGTTTAAAACAGTGAAGAAACAAAGGGAGGAAAGGCAGATGCTGACACCTCTTTTAAAGTATGCTGGTAATTAGGAATGAGTTGGGATTAAGAGGAAAAGCCATACCAATGTGGAAAAGGTGGGTTTTGAAGAAGAGGATAGAGCAGGGATCATGTTTATGTATTGTGAATGCAACAGTACATGCAAGGATCAGCAGCCCTGGAAGAACAGGGAGAGATAATTTAAGAGAGTAGGAGACCTTCAGTGGGCTATAGTTCATGGGTAGGCAAACTAAGGCCTGGGGGCCAGATCCGGCCCAATCGCCTTCTCAATCCAACCCGCAGACGGTCCGGGAATCAGCGTGTTTTTACATGAGTAGAATGTGTCCTTTTATTTGAAATGCATCTCTGGGTTATTTGTGGGCCTAGTCCAATAGTGTGAGGCAGGGATGTCAGCGCATGCGGACAGAACTTCCACATGGTCATGCAGTCCGTGTGACCAGGCCCTAGCTCTCATTCTCAAATGTGGGGTGGGTTTTTAGAGGTAAGAGAGGATATATTGATTGCAATTAATCCTTCCAGGTGCCCAAGTGTGTGGTTTGAACAGTTTTTTAAAATACCATCCTTGGCAGCAAAATTAAAATGCATAGGGACTAGGCCAGGGGACAGCAAACTTTTTCAGCAGGGGGCCGGTCTACTGTCCCTCAGACCTTGTGGGGGGCCGGACTATATTTTTTTTTGGGGGGGGGGTGAATTCCTATGCCCCACAAATAACCCAGACATGCATTTTAAATAAAAGGACACATTCTTCTCATGTAAAAAGACGCCGATTCCCGGACCGTCCGTGGGCCGGATTGAGAAGGCAATTGGGCCGGATCCGGCCCCCAAGCCTTAGTTTGCCCACCCATGTCCTAGGCTGTAAAACCTTGATTTGAGCAAGTCCAACTTTGAAGTAAGCTGGCTCTCCTATTCTTACCAGCTTAACAAACAATCAGGCAACAAATTGGGAAGTAAATTGGAAAGTATAATTTATTTACCAGTACTTTATGAAGTTGCACTGGTTCACAGCAATGGCAGCAGTTAAAGCCATGCAGGCAAAATACTTTTATTTACAGTGTAACTTCCTCTCCAGGAAAGGAGGGGAAATGACATCACACAGCGTTCTTTCTAGCATTTGTGTTTCTATGGTCTGAGCATCTGCCTATCAGCAATACAGCTCTGTGGGGTTGGCACTTTCTCATGCTGACAAGAATACAGTATGCCTTTCTTAGCTTTTGGCTGCTAATCTCCCACACCAAAGCCGAGTCTTCCAATTTGTGAAGAAGCGCCCTGCGAGCATATGCAGAGTGTGCTCCTCCTCCCAGGGCTATCCAGAGCCAGATGGGTGGGGTATAAATAAATTATTATTATTGTTTTCAGAGAGGGTGGGCACCTTCCTGGGCGCCAATGTGTGGGTGCTGTGGGGAACAGTGTGCTGACCTGCGGAACTCCCTGCTGCAGGATTTCACCAGAGCCCTGGATGGGGCTGGGGAGAAGAGGCCTGCTTAGCCCACCTTCCCCTTCCCACAGCAGCCAGATGGGCACAAACAAGGAGGCACCTGTTCTGCAGCAATGAAACTGCTAGCACGTTTGCAAAGTTAAGCAGGGTCATGTATGGTTTCAAACTGGATGGGGGGGGGGTGTCCTGCATGGCAAAGGGGTGGCCTAGATGATCCTCGGGATCCCTTGCAACTCCACGATTCTTCTCCAGCAACATTCCTACATTACTTGCACCCCGTTCGGTGTTGCTGAGCACGTGTCTCTCGAAGGCCTGAGAGCAGCACCTCTCCGGTGCCAGGAGAGCCCCCTTGCTCGCTCGCTCGCTCCGGCCCTCCTTCCTTCCTCCGGGGCGGGGAAGCGGGCAGCAGGGGGCGGCGCCAGGAGGAGGCACCCTGCCCTGCCCTGCGGTGCAAGCCCGGTCGCCGCTGCTCCGGCTCCGCGGGCCACCTCTCTCTCGCCATGCTACCTCTCCGCTTCGGCCTCGTCCTCGTCCTCCTGTGCGCAGCCGGCATCCGCGCGCAGCGGGCGGAGGACGAGCCCGAGAGCCCGGGCGAAAGTGCGCCCCGGGAGCTGCAGCTGGAAACCCTGGTGAGGGCGCGCGGGCGCAGCTGCGTGTTCTGCCCGGCCGCCGGCGGCGAGAAGTGCGCGGCGCGCCTCCGAGATGCCGCCGGCGAAGCGGGGAGGGAGAGACGCAGCCCGGGGGCGCGCCTGGTCCTCGCCCGGGCCTCTTGCGCGGCAGGAGGGGCGAAGCAGCAGCGCCGGTGCCGCTGACTCTCGGCGCGCGCTCTGGGGCGCAGCGGAGTCTTTGGAGAGGCCCCTCCGCCGCCCCCCGCTGGCGCGCTGCTGGCTCACGGATGGAGAGCCACGTGCGGCTCGGATCCGGGCCCCCCGCTGACGCCCTCCCCTCTCTCTCTCGGCTCTCCGCAGGTGGAGCCCCCCGAGGACTGCGCGGAGCGCTCGGCGCTGGGAGACACGCTCCACATCCACTACACGGTAAGCCGAGGCCGGGCGGAGGGCGCGGGGAAAGCCGCGCACGAACACGTCAGCACCGGCGCTTCCCGGCCGCCTGGGGAGGGGCTTCCCGCGGCTCCGCCCTCCGGGTCGGCGCGGGTGCTGGGCAGGGAAGATCGGGAGCGCGGGGCGCGTTTGGTTTTGGAAAGGCGAGCTGTGCCGCCCTGGAAGAGGGCACGCGTGTTTTCGGAGCAGCCTTCCGCGTCACGAGGCCCAATAGGCTTTTGCTCGGCTGCCACAGGGACACCGGGACAAGCCCTGGAGCCCAGCTTCTGCGGGGCGCAAGGGCTCCCAGCAAAAGGGCAGAGGAAGAAGGCTTCAGTTGCAGCCAGGCTGGTGCAGACCCCGCGTGGGGCAGCCGGGTGCCCTCCAGATGGCGCTGGATTCTGGCTCCCGTCAGTCTCGACCGCTGGTCCTGCAAGCAAGCGGCTGGCGGAGCTGGGAGTCCCAACATATGGAGGGGATTTAGGGCAGTGCACCCAGTCCAGGGGACACAAAATAATATATTAGCAACAACAAAACCCAGGTTTATACACTTACTTAAGGAGCAGATGGGGCTCATCCGCCTGGGAAGGTTGCCCATCTCAGAGAAGGAAACTGATCCTCAACCTCGGCTGCCATGCAAGGACATATTCTGGAGAAGAAAAGGCTAAGGCGGCAACCCTACACAAATCCGGAGTGGAGTCCCTAAGATGGTTACCTCCTTTAGGCAACTCCTGCAGCCAAGCTGGTTCCAAATGTGTTGCTCTACTTTCCTTTGGACCACATCAGCAAGGCCTGTCTTGTGATCTGGGCAGCTGAGGACCTCCAGGCTTGCGCCCCAGGGGCCTCACCTTTGTGCTGCTATTGCAGCAGTTTGCCTTCACCCCTGGAGGTGCACTCCGTTGACTCTCAAGATAGATGCCAACAGCCTACTGAGAAAATCCATTAAGAAGCAACTGCACCAAAAGGAATTATTGTGAAAATAAGAATAGGTGCCAGATTTTGTCCTCATTCATGGTGCTGTATTACCGAAGTCTGCCCCTGACCTCATTGGCTCCCCTGGGTGTAGAAAGTGTCCCTTGAAAGTCGAACAGGTATTCTGAAAGGAGGGAAGCATGTTTTCATAGTTGCTGGGATAGATAATGCACACACCACAACACCATAGAAGAGGTGTTCCTGCCAGTGTGAGAAAAGCAAATGTGTCTCCTTTTTAAAAATCTGGCTTTTAAAAAATAATAATGGAAAATGACATCATGGTGGAAATCACCACCAGCCTTTTTCCTGACACCGTATTGCTCCATTTGTCTCAGAACCACAAGTTTCCACACTTCCTGCAAGTTTTGTTTTTCCATGCAGTTTAGCAACTGCTTGTGGGCTTCCCTTAAGAAATTACTTAGCTGCCATGCTGGACTGACTGGGGCTTTGGTCAGATCTAGCAGCTGTCAGCACTGATGGCAGCAGCTGAATTGCTGGTTCATAGCTTTCTTTCTTTGCAGGGTACCCTTGAAGATGGCCGCGTCATTGACAGCTCTCTGTCCCGTGACCCACTGCAAGTGGAGCTGGGCAAAAGACAAGTCATCCCAGGTACATCTTTGGAACTCGCACTCTGAGGCCAATTTGGCTAATGAACTTCCCACGCAATTTGGACAAGAACTGGAGCAGGAACGTTATCCATTATTGGACCTTTCCCAATACAGTGATACCTTGGTTTACAACCATAATCCGTTCCGGAGGTCCTGTTGTAAACCAAAACAGGTTGTAACCCAAGGCGCGCTTTCACCAATGGGGCCTCCCAAAAAAATGGGTTGTATCCGAAAAAAGGGACACACTTTCCCCTTCATTACATATCTTTAGGTGCCAGGTAAAAACTTAACAAGTTAAACTGGATGCCCGTTTTTTTCCTGTTGCTCCCTTACAAATGTTGCTTGCATGTGGCGTCATTTAAGTTCTGCACTGAGTGCATGCTACTCTACTGATGCACTCAGCAGCTCACAAGTGACTCTGACCCTGGCTGAAAGCAGTGCGGCTTGCATTCTCTGTTAAATATAAACAGTGCTGAATGTAAGCCATACTTAACTCTTACCTGTGTTTATTCTTTTGCTCAGGTTTAGAACAGGGTCTGCTGGATATGTGTGTTGGGTAAGTAACTTTCAGTGTGCTTGCCTTGTAGTCTGTGTTACCATCTCTGAACCCCTTCCCTAAAATGGACCTTTCACAAGCTTAATGCAAGCCACAATTTCTCACCTTCTGATGCGTCTCATCCTATGCTATACTCAAGATACCCCAGCCCTTCCTTTCTTAACTTGGGAAGGTTCCCTGTGAGGCAGTGTAAGAACTCTTGGTCTCGTCCCATAAATGTGCCTGTTGGAAACCTCTCTATTCTGCCAGGCCTATGCAGGTGATTAAGAGTACATATCTTGGGCTGGAGTATTGTTTAGAGGGTTGCTGCTGCTGCTGTTAATTTTTTGGATCTTTATTTTGGATCTTCTGGTTTATGTGGAAGTTGTTCAGTTTGGTTGTGCACTTCCTGTTCATTTGTTTACTGTTTATGACTACTTTTGTTATTTTTGTAGTTGTGTAATTTTTTAATATGTTGTAAGCCGCCTTGAGCTTTAACTTTGGAAAGCCAGCGTGCAAATAAAATGATTGATTGGCTGATGGTTTTAAGATGTTTGCTTTAAATTGTTTTGACTTTAGGATGGTTTTGATTTTTTATTATTTTACTGTATGGTTTTATGATAGGGACGCGGGTGGCGCTGTGGTCTAAACCACTGAGCCTAGGGCTTGCTGATCAGAAGGTCGGCGGTTCAAATCCCCGCAATGGGGTGAGCTCCTGTTGCTCGGTCTCAGCTCCTGCCAATCTAGCAGTTTGAAAGCACCCCAAAAAGTGCAAGTAGATAAATAGGTACCACTCCAGTGGGAAGGTAAACGGCGTTTCCGTGCGCTGCTCTGGTGTCGGAGTTCCGCTGCGGCTTAGTCATGCTGGCCACATGACCCGGAAAAACTGTCAGCGGAGCGGACAAACGCCGGCTCCCTCGGACTGTAAAGCGAGATGAGCACCGCAACCCCAGAGTCATTTGCGACTGGACTTAACTGTTAGGGGTCCCTGTCCCTTTACCTTTATGATTTTAAAGAGTTGTAAACCACTATGATTTATTTCTATATATCAATAAGCAGCATACAAATATTTTATGTATAAATGTGAAAAGGAAATCCAACTTTTTAAAAATTGGTGTGAAGCATCTATAGAGCATTTATTTGAATCCTGCTCCCTCCAGCCAAGGAATTTCTAGATTGTTTCACTGATGACTGCAATTTTCTGCCCAGGGGTTTTTTTTTTTTAATGCCCAGTGAATCCCCACTGAAGTCAACAGCTTTGTACACCCGTGTCCTGTCCTCAAATGCTGACATGGCATTCCTTCTTCCTGGCAGGGAAAAACGCAGAGTCATCATCCCCCCTCACCTGGCATACGGCAAACGAGGTTCCCCACCCGCTGTCCCAGGTACGATCCAGTGACTAGCACCTATTTGATGGCCATTCGGCAGGACATCTTGGCAGGCAGTGTTTTTCTAGTCTATCTGCTTCTGTTGCCTTTGGATGTACAGATGGCACATGGGCTCTGGTTTGGGGTTGAGGAACTGAGAAGGGGAGCTTGGAAAGTGACTGACTGTAGCGGGGTGGTCGCTTACAGCATTTTGATGCTGTGGGATAGCTAGATGTGAACTACCACTGGGTGACTGCATGAGAAAGAGGCGGTGTGGGGTGCTTGGTACAGTACAGTGGTACCTCGCAAGACGAATGCCTCGCAAGACAAAAAACTCGCAAGACGAAAGGGTTTTTGGTTTTTTGAGTTGCTTCGCAAGACGATTTTCCCTATGGGCTTGCTTCGCAAGACGAAAACGTCTTGCAAGTTTGTTTCCTTTTTCTTAACACCGTTAATACAGTTGCGACTTGACTTCGAGGAGCAACTCATAGAACACGGTGTGGTAGCCTTTTTTGAGGTTTTTAAAGACTTTGGTGATTTTTGAAGCTTTTCCAAAACTTTCCCGACACCGTGCTTCACAAGATGAAAAAAACCGCAAGACGACAAAACTCGCGGAACAAATTAATTTCGTCTTGCGAGGCACCACTGTATTGGCAGACAGGATTTCTCCATCAGTTTTCTTTTTAAATGCAATATATTTAGTTCCTTCCATTCCCTTCTCATCTCCTGCTTATCACGAAGCAGCAGCAGGAGCAAGCAGTGGGTTTAACTTCTAAAAAGGGCTGAGCCGAGCCTGAATCCTGCACAGAAGCCGTGTTGGTTCAAGATTTTCCTGCCTGAAGCAGAGCTCAATGGCCCCGTTAGGGCTTTTAGTTTTGCTGCAGCAAATCCCTGGCTATGTTCCTACACCCAGATCTGCAAAGAATTGCTGTAGTTAAGCAATGGTGAAATGTACTCTGCACACACTCAGAAGCACTCTTTCCTTTATTATTACTTCATAATGTCCTGGGCCGAAACAAGGCATTTAAAAAGGTTTTCTGGGCTGAGCCGTGGTTTCACATTTCTAGTGAAAATGCACCCTAACATAAGGCGAATTCAGGCGTGTTGACTGAATGGGACAAAATTCACACAAACGTGTGGAAAGTCCAGAGTTGCATTTGAACATGTGAGGTAAGAGTCGCATCCACAGGTGTTGCAGTGTCACTGAATGCCCACAACTTCTGGAGAAAACATGGTGGCCAACCTGTGTAGCTCACAATGGAGCATCTGGCCAGTTCAGTAAAGAATTGGGATGTTTGCTTACTAGCTGCTGGCATTGGGGCTGAATGGGATGGCATCCTCAGCTGAAGCTGCCCTGTGCTCATCACCCCACATTAACCCCATTGCTTTAAGGATCTGTGGCTGCCCCCAAAGTGTGGCTGGCATATGTGGTTGCAATCCAGGTATCAGCTTGGGCAAAGTATATGCTCCCCTAGGAATTAGTTTGCATATAGTTTGCAGTTAGACAAGCAGCCGTGGCCCTGCTTACGTTCTGCCCTTGGCCTGGCAGTTCATGTAGCCTGCAGAGCCATGCATTTTGAGCCTCCGTGCACATGCAGGTTGCTGGCCGTGCTCTGCTGGCTTTTGTGCCCTGATCAATTGCACCAGTGCAGGGATGCCGGCATAAAGAGGGTGAAGGCAACCCTCGCATGGAGCATCCTGTGAACAATACAGACCCTCAGAGAAACCTAGGAAGCGCAGTGTGGTCTACGTTGACTGGCTGTGACTGTCCCAAGATTTCAGGCAGGATTCTCTTCCAGCCTTACCTGTGTAGGCTGGGGAATGGGTGTGCTTCTTTCTGCATGCAAAAGAGGTGCTCTACCACTGAGCCACAGTCCTTCTGCAAAAGTTACCGTACCTTTTGCCAATACAGGATATGGGGCTGGAGGGACCAATTGCCTAGCACAGGGAAGCAGAACTAAGTTTCTCTTTTCTCCCATGCTAGAAATGACGTTTAGTTGCAGCAGCACCAGTGGTGCAGTTTGCACTATGATATCGAGGAGGGCCTCTTGCTAATTTTTTTGAGTGAGCCCCCAAAGTCCTGACAGCACCACTGAGCAGCGCAAAGCCTTGTTTGTGCTTCTCCAGCTGCCATAGATGCTTAACACTGACAGGACAGGTTTCCTAGGGACCTGCCTTGCCTGAATTGTCCCCCAGCGCTGCTTCACCCAACTCCCTCCTCTCTCTCCAGCTGACGCAGTCCTGCAGTTTGAGGTGGAGCTGGTGGGGCTGTCCAGAGCCACCTACTGGCAGAAGATGCTGAATGACGTGCTGCCCCTGCTATGCATCGGGCTTGTCCCTGCGCTCTTGGGGCTCATTGGCTACCACCTGTACCAGAAAGCCCGGGCACCCCGTGTCTCCAAGAAGAAACTCAAGGAGGAGAAGAGAAACAAGGCTAAGAAGAAATAAAGTGCCTCCTCATCTTTTTGGACATGGCTTTGCGGTTGCTTCTCTTGTGGGGTTCTGCTCTGTTGTGCTCGCACCTTCACGAAAAAGCGGAGGGTAGGGGTAGGTCTCACCTCCTAGGATGTAGAACAGTCTTTAACCGGGGAAGGGTATCTAGGGGGTATTACTGCAATATATAAGCAGCTCAGTCGAGCTGGTCAATCGAAGATTGCCTATTTCTGAGAGTCACGTCTAGCAAAGCACTGGCAGGCCATTCAGAATATACATTGAGCAGGACTCATGTATTGTTTTACAAAGTTTAAAATTCCCATGGCCTAGATTGTGCTGCAACAGGGGGCAGAGTGGTGCATTTGCAATCCTTCAGGTATATTTGCAATATGTTCTCTAGACGTCAGTGGCCTCCAGCTCTCACCAGTCCCAGCCAGCATGGACAAAGGCCAGGTACTCCAGGAGCAGAAGCCCAGCAGCATCTGAAGGGCATCCTTGATTTGCACAATGAGCTTTAACTAATTACATCTTCCTTGGAGGCCCTGGGAATTGTAGTCCTGCAAAGTGAAGGGCTTTTTGCAGCACACGTGATAGATCTGATCTCCCAGCATTTGGCAGGGGTATTAAGGGACGCGGGTGGCGCTGTGGGTAAAACCACAGTGCCTAGGACTTGCCGATCGTATGGTCGGCGGTTCGAATCCCCGCGGCGGGGTGAGCTCCTGTCTTTCGGTCCCAGCTCCTGCCCACCTAGCACTTTGAAAGCACCCTTAAAGTGCAAGTAGATAAATAGGTACCACTTTATAGTGGGAAGGTAAACGGCGTTCCGTGTGCTGCGCTGGTGCAGGCTCGCCAGAGCAGCTATGTCACGCTGGCCATATGACCCGGAAGTGTCTGCGGACGGCGCCGGCTCCCGGCCTCTAGAGTGAGATGAGTGCACAACCCTAGAGTCTGTCAAGACTGGCCCGTACGGGCAGGGGTACCTTTACCTTTAAAACCTACCTCTGAACTCTAGGATGGAGAATTAAATAAAAAGCTAGCACGCTGGAAAGGAATCACACACAAAAGTTGGCACCTGCGCAAGTGCGTAGCCGCCTCCTTTGCAAACAGCTCTTAGGCCTGTGCACAAGCCTATAAAAGAAACCACTGGCAGTAGACCCACCATAAATGAGAGTTCCCAATATACCGGCCTCGGGGGCTTTGCTTGCAGAGGGGAAGAAAAGGCTCTAGTACGCATCAGCTCAGCTCTGTTCAGCTGTTTAATGGCAGGTATTGGCCCTTCCCCAAAGGCCCCCCAACAGGCCTCACTCTTCTTTATGCCCAGTGGCCTGTTAACATGACAGAGGAGGATAGTTTGAAATCACACGCCGCTGACTTAGAGGATCCGCTTGACCTCGAGTGCTGCCTCGACCACGTTATAGATGGGCGGCTTGGCAGGCTGGGACGAAGGTGGGGCAATGTTTTGCTGGTTGACAATCATCAGTGGATTGATCTGGCTCAGAACCTCGTCGTTCACCGAGATGCCATCCAGGTACTGCTTGAGCAGCTGCCTCAGCCTGAGGTTGTCTTGGAGCAGCGCTTGCTTCGTCCGCTCCAGCGAAAGCTGCTCCAGCCTCACCTTGTTGTATCTCTGCCAGAAGCGCTCCAGCCCCACGTAATCATGCATCATCTGGAAAAGACAGGCTTCTGGGTTGGTTCTAAGGAGCTGCATCGCTGTCTTTGGACAAGAATCCCTGCTTTGAGTCAGTGGCTCCATTGGGAGAAACAAAGCGCTCTTGAGCAGTCACTAAGTCGGGAAATGCTTCTTGTGAATGTAGCACCCAAAGGTCTTGTAGCAAAGATTACCGTATTTTTCGCTCCATAAGACACACTTTTTTCCTCTTAAAATCTAAGGGGAAATGTCTGTGCGTCCTATGGAGTGAATGTGTGGTCCCTGGGGCTGGGGGGGGCGGGCTTCCCTTGCCAGCCCTGACCTGCTCTTTGGGGCTGGGGCTGGAGGAAATCCGGGTTTCCCCCGCCAGCCCCGCCAAGCTCCTGAGCAGCTCTGGAGTAGCCCACGAAGCCTCCGTAGGGCAGCGGGGAGCCTTCATCCCACTGCCCTGGGGAGGCTTCGCGCGGCTATCCCTGGCCTTTGTGGGAGGTGGGGGAAGGGACAGAGCGAGGCTCTCTCACTTCCCCCACCTCCCGCGAAAGCCCCCAAGAGTCACATTTTTTCCCCTTGAATTCCCCCCCCTCAAAAAAAAGTAGGTGCGCCTTATGGTCAGGTGCGCCTTATGGAGCGAAAAATACGGTATTTCTTATAGCTGTGTGGCAAGCAAACGCCACAAAGTCAGGTGGGCCTGGATAGAGAGGCAGGCAGAATGCATTCTGGGAAAGTACCAAAGGCAAAGGGGAAAACTTTGCATGATGCTAAGTGCATCACTTGAAGTTGCATGGTGGTTCCCCTGCTGTGAAGAGCAGACATAGGGAGCCTGATCAGGATTGGGGATGTGACATGGGGGTTAATGCTGCCCCTGCCATGGTCTGAATGAAAACCCACCCCAGCTGCTGCTGCTAGCCTTGGGGTGGGTGTTCCCATTGGTGCCAGGGCTGTATTGCCTCAATCTGACCATTCCTTCTGGGAACGAACAGCCCTGAATGCTAAACTGGAGACACAGAATAACCCTGACAATGAAGCAAAAGAACTGTTTCCTCCTCTGCTGGTGAAGCAGGCACACATGCCTTCCTCCCCTTTCCACACACAGACAATTCACCTGGGCTAGTGGCTCTTCCGGCTTCTCCAGGACCACCTTATCCACAGTCTTCTGTTCTTCCCAGGTCAGGGAACTGGCATAAAATGGCAGCACTTTCTCCTCCTCCGACTCTAGCCTGCGGCACATCTCAGCCAGGCGCAGGATCAGCTCTGCCTGTAGGGAACAATAATCAGACTTTGTTTTCCTCTATCTGGCACAGGATACACTTCCCAGGGTTGGGTCTTGCACTGGAGTGTCTCTGTATAGTTCTAAAGTGGGAGTTTTAGTTCTCTGGAGGGCTAGGAATGCCTTCACAGGATTTTCAGCACTTTTACCAAACTACAATTCCCGGGATTTTTTAGAGCAGGGTGAGGAGCTTCTGCTCCTCCTGATGTTTGTTGCTGGATTCTAGCACCCAGAACTCCTAGCCTGGCCAGCGGTCAGGAGTGGTGGAACTGGTGGTTCTGACAACTGGAGGATCATAAGTTCCTCAATCCTGCTTTAGGGAAAGCCATGGCAATTAAATGAGTATAAAACCAATAAAAGTTTGTAATGTAGGTTTAGTTGCCTACAGTCACATGAGGGAAACTCTGAACTGTACATCTCGGCTAAAAGAGCAGCATGCACGGAATCTGCTTTGCTCTCTGGGAGTTTTGAGTTTCCACCACTATGTCAGGGCACTTTCAAGCCATGCATGGCTCCTTTGGGAAGAAGAGGCTATAGGCTGTGTACACATTAATGGCTCAAAATGCAGCTAAATTGTTCTTTTTCTCAATCCAGATTGAAGCTGGTTTGAGGGGAAGCACAACAAAGCACAGTATTTCGTAAGAAACCACCACATAGATATGAATTGTGGATAATGCCATGTGCACACTACTTCTCTAACCTGTGGTGGGAGCACATGGGTGCAGCGTGAACACAGCCTGTATCTCGTTGCCACATTACAATCATCCCTGGGCTCCTGTATCTTTAAGAGTCACCACACATGATGTCCCCCCCCCCCATGCTGAAGTAATCTGTGTAAGAAGGGACATGTACACCACTTTGTGAGAAAACACAACTGTCCTCTGAAAGCTGCTCAGCACCCTGGGTTCTAAGCGGATTATTGTGACAAAATGAGAACCATGCACAATTTTCACACAAGAGTCCATATGGGTTCCCCGCACCATGAAGAGATTTAAGATTTGGAGTTATTTAAATGTACACTAAAATATCATGTGACTGGGACGAACACATCTGTGGCAACATGTCTGTCACACCGGGACACTCAAAAGAGAGCCAGAATTGCGGGCAGCTCCTTGGCGAGGGAAGATTATGTGACAAGATTTACAGGCACACGGTATAGTATGCAAAGCACTTGTTCTATTATAGTGCAAGGAATTAGGTTTGCACAATGGAATCCCCACCCCCCGCATGCATGCCCTGCACCCACCCCAAATCTGCTCCAGAAGGTTGGGGGAAATCCCAGAACAGACTTAAGGGATGCACAGGGAGAGGAGGACAGCCAAAACTCCCTTGTGCTGATCAAATGAGTGCTTTCGATGCTGTCCATAGTGTCTGGAAAGAACATCATCCTTTCAAGACAGAGGAGACAAGGAGTCTTGGGAAGGCTTGCATCCTCTCCTGCCATCTGAGGCTGGGAGGACCAGCATTATTTTTTTTAAAGAACCTTTCTAAACCGATAGATAGATAAATAGATAGATGATCTCAAGTGTACAAAAACTCAAGTACAAAAACCCCCATTGATATAAAACCACTAAAAACGAACCAGGATCTGAAATTGAAAAATGAAACAGAGCATCATAGGATAGAAAAGTAAAGGGTCCAACTTTAATAATCAGGGTAAACCTGCACAAGAAAGCTATGCATTCAACGGGGTGGTGGCTAAAAGGAACCACATGCTAAAAACCTCCATGTAGCCTAGAAGGATAAGGTGAAGCCTTCACTACTGCTGCTTCTCTCTCTCTCACCATTTCTTATTTTTGCAGGAATTCCCAGCCATCTCTTCTGTTTGAACAGTCCCAGCCACTGTTTGTTCCTTTCCCCAGTCAAGCACACCTTATCTTTGCCCCCAATAGACTGTGCAGCTCCCTCCCTGCTCCTCCTCTGGAAGTGCTTTCTGTCCCAGCGTGGCTAGGACTAAGAGAGGCAGGAGTCAAGCTCCGCTGCTCTCCAAGGTGATGTGGGAGCACATGCACACAGAGTAGCCATTGCTTCTTAAAATAGTTTAAAGAAAGGTAGGGGGGAAATAGGTGGGAGGTTTTTAACCCTATTATTCTACCTCAGCTGCTCACGAGTGTAATATATCTCATATGCAACATGGGAAACAAAGGGCAATTCCTCTAAGCAAGGGAGCTTCTCAGCAAGGGAGGTAAAACCTGGCTCATTCCTCCCTGCCTTGGAAATGTCAGCAGTATAGGCATCTGTGTTCATTCAGGAGGCGGTAGCCCCCCCCCCCCGAAAGCTAGTCTCCACTAAAACAGCTTTATTTGGAGCCAACCAGGTGCTATTTTTATAGACCAAAGCTGTGCTTGCACATAATCTGCAAGAACTCTCCTGGATCTGAACTCCATTTTGGGAATCCCAAGGGCTACCAGAGACCACCAAAAGTTTGATTTCTGCATGTTCTCTTCGGCCAGGGGTGAACGAAGGGGTCGTGACACCCAGGGCGGCAAACCGCTATGTGCAGCACATGTGCAGCGGCACATGCATGCGCTGTACGTAACGACGCTGCACGTATACTGTACATAGCGGTTTGCTGCTGGCACCACTCCAGCGCCATACAGACAGTGCTGGGATCCTCTGCTCGCGGCTGCAGGATTCTCCGTTTGCGACGGTAGTGGAGGGATCCCACCGCCATCCGTACGGCGCTGAAGCAGCGCCGGTGGCAAACCACTACGTACAGTGCATGTGCGGCGGCATTACATACAGCGCATGCATGCGACGACGCATGTGCGCTGTACATAGCGGTTTGCCACTGGCACCGGAATCCTCTGCTTTCAGCTGCAGCCCCTGAGGATCCTCCACATGTGGCGATGGCACAATGGCTGCTTGCGCCGCCATGAGGTGCCTTCATTTCACACCCCCCCCCCAAGACATGGCACCCGGGGCACACTGGCGCACCATCACCCCCCCCCCCATTGCGACGCCACTGTTTCAGCCAACTTCGTTCTCCCCATCCTATGTACTTTCTCAATTTGTGGGAGGAAGGAGCCTGAGGAGAAGAAGAAGAGTTTGGATTTGATATCCCACTTTATCACTACCCAAAGGAGTCTCAAAGCAGCTAACAATCTCCTTTCCCTTCCTCTGTGAGGTGAGTGGGGCTGAGAGACTTCAGAGAAGTGTGACTAGCCCTAGGTCACCCAGCAGCTGCATGTGGAGGAGTGGAGACGGGAACCCAGTTCACCAGATTACGAGTCTACCACTCTTAACCACTACACCACACTGCCTCTCTACACCACACATGGGTAGACCATGATTAACCAAAAGTGCATACAGTTTTACCTTCTGCATAACACGTTCCAACACTTTGAGAGCCCCGCTGCTCTCCCTGGACAGCTTAGCCAGGTTGCTACGGGCCTTGGCTCTGGCCCGGTTCATCTCGCTCTTCAGCTTCTGCAGCTGCTTCAGCACCACCTCCTTCTCATCGCGGACTCGCCGGTTCTGCTCCTCGCTCTCCCGTGCATGAAGAGCAATCTTGTTCTTCAGGATGCCAATGAGGTCCTGGTGACAAGAGAGGGATCTAGCCAGCCGACAGGAGGGCTTCTGTGGCAACTATAAACTGAAACTCATGGCTGCAGGAAGAGGTGCGATTAGGTGGCCATTTTGGTTTGCAGCTTTGGTGGTGTGAGATTTTACTGTTGTGGGGGTTCAGATTAATAATGGGATGAGGAACAACTGCAGATATTTATAAGGCATGGGAGATGGGGGCGGGGTTTCAGGAGGATCTGTTGCTCCGCCCACCACTGGTATGCATCACCAGACGTTTGCCCATGAATCTATTTTCCCCACATCTACAGAAAAAAACCATATCATTACGTACATATACACATATTGACTTCCTTCCTTTGTTCTAAGACCTCAGAAATTTTACTCTTACTATATTGTTGTTTCTGGTTAGATTACATCTATCTTTGTACTTTTTTTTTTTTAACACCATTTCCCCCCCCCCCTTTAACCCTGTAAAGCATCATTCATTACATACCAATATACTTACTCCAGAACAATGTTTTTTCATATACTCTTTAGCACAACCCCAATATGTGTATATGTACGTAATGATAAGGTTTTTTTCTGTAGATGTGTGCTTTTTCGTTTTTGTTTAGTGTTGTTTTGTTTCCTTTGCTTTTTTTTTTTTTTGCTTTTTTCTGCTTTTTTTTGTATGTTCTGTTCTTTTTTGTTTGTATAGTATTATTTTGGATTCAATGTTTGTAATTTTTGTTATGATTATGCATTGGGGGGGAAAATTAAAAAAAAGAATCTATTTTTCCCCAGGTTCTTCTGTTGGTGGGATGAGGGGGAGAAGGTCGATTTATGGAGAAGAGTGCTGGAGGCTGGTGAATTTTTTATCTTTTCCAGCCTTCCAATTCTGTCCACTGAGCTTTGCAGGCCCAAATCAAATGTTCAGTGCTCCCTCCATCGGGCATGACGTCCACGGCTACCACTGGAATGGCAGCCAGACCAGGATCTACCCACATAGAGGGGATACAAAGGGAAAGGACCCCTGACAGTTAAGTCCAGTCACAGACGACTCTGGGGTTGCGGCGCTCATCTCGCTTTACAGGTCGAGGGAGCCAGCGTTTGTCCACAGAGTTTTCCCCCCCTGGGCCTTATGGCCAGCATGACTAAGCTGCTTCTGGTGCAACGGAACACCGAAACCAGAGCAGCACACAGAAACGGCGTTTACCTTCCCGCCGGAGTGGTACCTATTTATCTACTTGCACTTTGATGTGCTTTCGAACTGCTAGGTTGGCAGGAGCTGAGACCGAGCAACAGGAGCTCACCCCGTCGCGGGGATTCGAACTGATGACCTTCTGATCGGCAAGCCCAAGAGGCTCAGTGGTTTAGCGCCACTTGCCACCCGCGTCCCTTACATAGAGGGGATAGTTCATATAAATTAATCCACAGACACCCTGTTTCCTGCAATCAACAGCAACACTTCAAGATAAGGCCATGATAATCACCAATGCAGGTAAAGGCCCTGCAAAGAGTGTCTTCACCATGGGAACCCAACTAAGCTGTGAGCCAAGTGGCAACCTCACACACTCCTGGAGATCATTGCAAGTGGACTGCCAATTCTAGAAACTGGGCCACCGGTTAGGTATCTCTCTTGATGGTGAACTGCAAGGGGTGGGGGGATATAGGTCAATGAAGGTAACTTGGGCAGGCTGTTAATGCTGCCATTTTGAAAGAACACCACTGCGTAGAAGGGACAGCACAGCAATATCTCAGCTGCAGGAGAAAACAATGCCTGAATAAAGCCCAAATGTTTCCCTGGTTTGACCAGCCCAAGCAGGGCCACTCACTTGCATCTTCTGCAGTTTCCTCATCTGCATCTCAATCTCCTTGGTGCTCTTCTCATCTCTGCGTTTGAGGCCTTCAAAGGCAAACTTACGGTCTTCCGTTGCCTCTGTGTAAGTACGCAAGGCCTGCTGGAAGCGTTTCCACAGCTCCTCCACTTTACCCTCCAACTGCATGCGCAGGTAATGCTTCTCCTCCAAGTTCTGGGGCGGAAATGAACACAGATTAGTATTCTGTTAGCAGAACAGCCGGTCCTATTCTGGTCTGCTCTGGAGTTTTCCAGTCAACTGACTGATTTTGGACTAACCCTAGATAAGCCTGCCTGCCCAGGAACTCCTTTCCCAAGCAAAAGAATACCATACATTTAGAGCACATCAGATGCACACTGAAAGCTCATGACTTCCCCCAAAGAATCCTGGGAACTGTAGTTTGTTAAGGATGCTGGGAAATGTAGCTCTATGGGAGGAAACTACACTTTGGAAGATTCTTTAGGGGAAGTCGTGAGCTTTAAATGTGCATTGGATGTGCTCTAAATGTACGGTGTGGAGGATCTGCCCTTTAAAAAAAAGTTATTGTTTGTTATTATGCTATATATTTGTGTAATTTTAGATTATAAATTGCCCTGTCATATTTGGATGAAGAGCAGTACAGAAATTTAATATAAATAAATAAAAAGCCTTAGTATGCCCAACTGGTTTTCTTTGGGGTTTTTAAAATCATGAGTATGGGCTCCAGCAACAAGAAACCTTGTACCTGGAGAAATAAGGAGGACCTGCACATAGTTTCAGCTACAGTCTTGTTTCCCCAATCACTAGAATCTCTCATATGGCTCTTCTTGGGATCTTACATGGAACTGGTTTTTACAGCATCAGCTCTGTGGGTTCTTTCTTCCTCCCCGCCCAGTAATGTGTGGCATAACACAATGCATGAAAATGACGCCATGCGCCTGTGCATTCCCCCAGCCTGCGAGCCAATTATGTGGGGGGGGTGTGTGTGAAGGGGCTACAAAATCAGGTCATGAGTTGATTCGCTACACATTACTGGGAAGAAGAGAGAAAGAAATATACAGCAGAGGTGGTTCCATGTTTCTTTCAGTGTCTAGTTCTGTCTGTAGACCAGTTCAGCCACTGACTACAGCTATATGTGCAAGAAAACACAGGGATGGTAATGGGTGTATTTTGATTACATAAAATGTGTTTGAGCTGGGGCCCTTCATCACAGAGGCAGCTACAAATCAATGGAGGGGAAATAAACCCAAACGAAGTATATGATGATGAGTGTTAACAGACAAAGAGTTGAAGGAATACACATAGGCTTCCAGTCAAATGAGGTGCCAATGCCCGATATTGGGTGCAGGATATATTTAGAACCTTTATAATTTCAAGGAAGTCCTGGCATGACTAAACCTCCGTTGAACATCTCCATGTAGCTTCTACCCGTCCCACATTCTTTCTTCCTTTGTTTTTTTAAATTAACCAATATATAAACATATTGGCACAAAGCAGACGCATAAGAACACTGAAGGAGCCTGCTGGATGAGGCCCCAACTTGCATATTAAATAACTTTTAAAAGACCTATGAAAGGCAGGTTTCAGGGATACGCCATTGCTAAAACGTGCATATATTTTTTCCTGAGGATATTGTCCGTTTCAAAATATGATAAATCCTCCCATTCGTTAGCAAACTTAGAAATTGCCGTAAGTTCCTCCCTGAGTTTTAACCCAGACCTTGTTCTTGACGTCATCTCTTGTACTCTGGAAGTCGAGCCTGGCCTCGTATTCACTGTCAGTAAAGTTTTGCTCCATGGCCAGCAGCACATCCTGCAGGTACCGGCTCTCTAGATTATGGTGACCTATAATTATCTTCCTGGTGAAAATATGAAAAGCCACGTGAGTTCTAAGAGTCCAACGAAACACAGTTTTCCACAGTTGCTGAGCCACCATCTTTCCCAGCCCCGCCTCCCTCCCTCCTTCCCTTCTACCTCTCTGTGTCAAACTCCTTCTGCAGAGCTTGCAGCTCCGTTTGGTAATCCTCCTCTAAGTAGCCAATGCGGCAGCGCTGGAGTTCCAACAGCTGGTCTATGTTGTGCAAGTGGCTGCGCAAAGCATGCGCATATTGAGCTTCTGCCTCCGTGAGGTCCTTAGCGAGGGACTGGAGGGGACAGAGATGCATTAGACAACCACAGCAGGAGACCAATCTGTTTTAAAGAGCTAAAGAATTCCACACTAAAAATACTGAGAATGCTAAGACCTAAAATAATAAATTGTGGTATCTGAAATAACTTATATTAAGCTGGTAAACACACATAAAGCTTCTGAACTGAATCTGCTGTGGATTGGCCCTGGCATTCCACACTGCATTCAGTTCTTATACCACTGGGACCCACTGATAGCAATAATAAAGAACTGTTAAGAGGTCATTGCAGAATTGTACAAAGTGCAAACCACTTTTGCCTACAATACAGATGTGCCCTTTGTTATTCCCCTTTGCTCCTTATTGGCAAGTGTCACAGAGCTGCAGTGAGTCTCAGAAGCTGTGTGACTTCCCTCTCCAATCTCTAAGAGAGCCATTCACAGTTTCACAGTCTCCTTCCAAGGGCTTTTCCCAGCCAGGGCTCACCTTAATGACATTGTCTTTGCAGTCCACCACACGTTCAAAGGTCTGGCTAAGAATCTCGATGTCCTTACGCAGCTCCCTGGCCTTGACTTCACGGAGCACCGTGCGCCACTGTAGGGTGATCTTGTGCAGGTTTAGTTCACTGTTGCGCTCCTCTTTGGCCAGTTTTTCCTGCATTGAGAGCCACAACTTTACCCAGGCAAGCCCAACACAGCCCAGACATCGCAAGATAAGGAACCAGACAAAGAATAGAGGTAGGAGGCAGTAAAATTTGTTTCCTAAAACCATTCTGATCACAAAACTAGTGACTGATCAATAAACACAAGATGCTGGGCTACATGAGCCTTTGGTCTGATAAAAAAGGAATTTTCTTATGTTCTTAAGATGGGAACCTTCTCCACAAGTCAGACACCACTTACACTGGTCACATATTAGCCCCAGTGTCAACTGAGCACCCTGAACATGTTCTGTGCTGATCAACTGCATTGAAATAGCACTGATCCTTTCAGAGTGATGTGGGAGTGCCTTTAAATGATCATCAGGAAAGACTTCCCAAATGTAAAGCCCCTTAGGTCATGTCAATATAGCAGACAGACTGGGGGACTTGTGAAACGTCTTTGGAGGTGTTCATGAAGACACTGTAGGACCACTTTAAATTTAGGGATTTGTATCACTGGGGTCTTCCAACTCTATTGCCATGTTTACCTGAAACTATTCATTACATGACCCAATTCCAGTTTCATACTCAATATGCTACCAAGTCAGTTGGTAAGAAAAGGAACTGAAAGCATTTCAGGCTAATTGGCAGAAACCTTTGGTCAGAAGAAAAGAGATATGATAAAAACTAGAGTGACACACAATCTAAGCTTCCGGTACTAAATTTAAATTCACCCGTTGCCATGGCCCTCTATTGCACACATAGGGTCCTACAGGACCGCCTCTCCCGGTCTGCCCCACGGAGAGCCTCAAGGTCCATAAATAGCAACACCCTAGTGGTCCCAGGCCCTAAGGAAGTTAGATTAGCTTCAACCAGGGCCAGGGCCTTCTCAACACTGGCTCCGGCCTGGTGGAACACTCTGTCTCATGAGACCAGGGCCCTGCAGGATCTGATCTCTTTCCACAGGGCCTGTAAGACAGAGTTGTTCCGCCTGGCCTTTGGCTTGGAGCCAATTTGATTCCCTCCCTCTCTTTCTTTCTTTTTTCTTTTTCCTTTCCTTTCTCCTCCTGTGATGAGGCTGCATTTTAATATTTTAATGCTTCAATATTTTAAGGTATTTTAATCTTGTTTTTAAGTTGTATTCATTCAACTTGTTTTTATTATTGCTTGTTAGCCGCTCTGAGCCCAGCCTTGGCTGGGGAGGGCGGGGTATATGCTTGTTGTAGCAGCAATCAGTTCAATTTAATATCAAAAGCTTCAATAAGGGCTGCACTGTAACTCTGCTCATTGGTCTGAATCTTCATGAGTTAAGAAGTCAGGTGACCATGAGAATCATCCACAGCTCACTTTCTCCAATATAGGCTCCAAGGCCTTTCACTATTCTTCCATCTGAGTAACTTGTTGCCTGCCTACATCAAGCTATTTACCCATCTGCCTGCCTTCTATGTCTTCCGTCTTACAGCAGAACAGAAGCAAAGGCCCCCAAAATGGTACAGAACAGTAATTATAGAAAAATCCCAAAGGTGTTGAGCTTGAAAGACTTCCTCAAAGTAGTTTTAAGATAAACTCCAGCAATACAGGCAGCCATTTAATTAAACATCTATTTTGCTCTCAAAGAAATTCTCCTCTGGGGAAAAGCACTGAGCTCAAAATGTGTTGAGATTCTAGGATTTCCCAATAAAGATTGTGTCTGCCTCCAAACCACTAACCTAGTTTTGACCTTTTGCCTTCCAGAGATTACATATAAACTCTCACTACAATCTGCCATGCTAGATTCAAGCTCTTTCACCTCCTGGCTGCATAAAATGCTGCGGTCAGAGAATACAATTTTAAAACAACTCTTTCTGTTTTCCATCCTGCGTTATCTTACAAGTGGCACGTTGCAGACTAAAAGATGTTCTTAGCGTCACTGCTGAGAACACCCTAAGATTATGTGATTCACCCTGTTCTCTCACATTTGGAAACAAGACCCCTGGAGTACTGTTCTGAATTGTGAGCAGGTCTGCTGACACTCTTCTCCCCACAACATGC
This sequence comes from Podarcis muralis, assembly GCF_964188315.1. Taxonomy (NCBI): domain Eukaryota; kingdom Metazoa; phylum Chordata; class Lepidosauria; order Squamata; family Lacertidae; genus Podarcis; species Podarcis muralis. Next base: position 5,616,824 of record NC_135656.1, read on the forward strand.
CACATATCTTCATGCTTCCTTGTAGCACAAACCCCTTTATGTCCAGGCAAACAAATGGTACCTTTAGGAACTGGGCCAGCATGTCCTCCTTCTTCTTCGTCATTTCTTCCTCAGCCAGCCGCTTCTGTTGCATCATAATCAGCCGTTCTTCATCAGTCAGGGCCGCCCGCTTGCGCCCTCGCTTCTTCGGCATGACTGCACCTATAATGGAGGAAAGTACAAAGAGGAGGAACCCAAGCCTCCTCCTACCCCTTTGGTCTATGCTAAAGGGGGGCAGCTCTAATTGTCAGACCACTTCTGTACCTATACCTCTTTTGTCAGTATAGACCAGTGATGGCCAAACTTGGCCCTCCAGCTGTTTTGGGACTACAATTCCCACCATCCCTGACCACTGGTCCTGTTAGCTAGGGATGATGGGAGTTGTAGTCCCAAAACAGTTGGAGGGCCAGGTTTGGCCATCACTGGTATAGACACACCAATATGGCTCTATTGTAGCCTCCTTTCACTTGTTGTCCATACCCATTCCTTCTTTATTATCCTGGCCTTGCTTTAAGGATCTCAGGATTATGAACATCAGAGGTGGGAAACCTGTAGCCCTACAGATGCTGACTCCAACTCCCATCAGCCCCCACCAACATGATCAACGGCCAGGAATGATGGGAGTTGTAGTCCAACCTCATCTGGAGGGCCACAGATCCCCCACGCATAGTGTGCATGGTCCCTCCCCCTTTCATCCACATATAATCCTGTGACACTGATTAGGTTGAGAAATCATGGCAGGTCCAAAGCCACCCAGGGAGCTTGATGGCGAAGTCCCTGTTTGAACCTGGCTCTCCTCAGATTAAGTCTACTAGCTCTCTCTTTCTTGCCTTTTATTTCCTTCCCTCACCATTATTTTTTATCGCAATTCTTAGAACTCACCTTGCCTGAAGCTTCAAATCTGGGTCAATCCACTGCCTCACAGGCTAGCTATGAAGGCTTTTCCACCAACACTACCAAAGGTTTGTGAGGGACACGTCTGATGAGACCAGAATTGCCAGGAATGCCTATTAGAGGAGAGGAAGCAAGCATGGATGAGCTTAGAAATGGCAAATAATCAAACATCATTGTGGCCTGATGTCAGGGAACTGCCATCAGTACTGGAGGGGGAGAGCGAAAGCCAGAGGGATTCCAGAGAGCGTCCAGGGATCGGGAGGAGCAGCCCATCTTCTGGGGCAGAGAATCAGCGTAGCACCAGTGGAGAAGGGGGGCAGCTGGGGGAAGTGGCGAGGTGGTCTCATGACTCCTTGCCTGGGACCAGCGGGGAGAGTAGGGGTCCTCCATTGCCCACGCCCTCCCTGTGCAGAAGGCTTCCGCGCAGAGAGGGTAGGCAGAGACTAGGCGTCAAAGAACTTCTTTGCTGGAAGAAGTTTAAGAAATGCCCACTGACGGATTCTTCCAGCGATTGAGTCAGCCACGGGTGAGTGGCTGTCCAGACAGAAAAGGTTCACTTTGACAACCCAGCCAGGTGTTTGCACCCAGCCGGGGAGATAGGCACCTGCTTACGCACGAGCAACCCCTAGAACCATTACACCTGACTTGGTTGTCCTTTGGGTGGCCCCACTTCCTAAAAAGTAGCGTTGCCACGTTGTTTACGGACAGATGCTCTGTGCTTTCTTTAAAGCAGTGTGTAGAGGTCAGAAATCAACAAGTCGTGTCTCCTGCTGTCACTGCTTTTTCATGCCAGGTAATGCTCCCATTTTAAATGATTACCTGTCATGCATCTGTTCAAGGAGCAGAGCCTCTGTCCTTAAAGAAGTGGCAAATAAGTTGGAGACAATCCCTTTTTCTTTCTTGTTAGATGTGTTATCCTGCCTGTAAAGTATCCCTCCCTCCTGGGATCAGTTTTGCCATCTAACCCACGCTCACGAGACTATCTTCTGGTTTCTCCCATCAACAAAGCATACGACACCTGTTGTCAGAAGCTCTTAAAGCACTAATTCCCAAAAGGTGTGGCCTGACATAACTGCTAATGGCCACAGGAAATATATTGGCATAATCAAGGGCTCCTGAGAGCCCAAAGCACCAAGCAAAGATTGCTCACTGTGCCCGTCTCTCTCTGTGGCGTCTCTCCATCAGATGCCTTTGGCTCACCCACCCCTGCCCTAGGCCCAATTACCCAGCCTCTGGGGAGAAGGAAGGAGGGCTGCATCTCTGCATGAGTCGCTCCTCTGGGATCACCTGCTTCCAGGCACCTGAAGCTGAGGAGAAACACACAGCTCCCCTGAGCCTGGGTAATTCTCACTCTTACATAAATGAGGTGGAGGAAAAGGCTTTTTGGGTATACGGATGACGATGCATGATTTTAATTTAAAAAAAAACCACATGGATCCAACAGAAATGCTTCATGTTGGATGCTCCCCCTTAGCTGTTGTTTAGTCATTTAGTCGTGTCCGACTCTTCGTGACCCCATGGACCAGAGCATGCCAGGCACTCCTGCCTTTCACTGCCTCCCGCAGTTTGGTCAAATTCATGCTGGTAGCTTCGAGAACACTGTCCCACCATCTCGTCCTCTGTCGTCCCCTTCTCCTTGTGCCCTCCATCTTCCCCAACATCAGGGTCTTTTCCAGGGAGTCTTCTCTTCTCATAAGGTGGCCAAAGTCTTGGAGCCTCAGCTTCAGGATCTGTCCTTCCAGTGAGCACTCAGGGCTGATTTCCTTCAGAATGGAGAGGTTTGATCTTCTTGCAGTCCATGGGACTCTCAAGAGTCTTCTCCAGCACCATAATTCAAAAGCATCAATTCTTCGGCAATCAGCCTTCTTTATGGTCCAGCTCTCACTTCCGTACATCACTACTGGGAAACCCATAGCTTTTATTATACGGGCCTTTGTTGGCAAGGTGATGTCTCTGCTTTTGAAGATGCTGTCTAGGTTTGTCTCCCCCTTGCGCAGTCCTAATTTTGATATGGTGATGTGGCACCACCCCCTGAAAGGAAGGCAGGCAGGCAGGAACTTCGGATCTTGGATGCGGCGCAAAACATCTTCCCAGCCAGTCTCCTGTCGTGGTTAAACCTGCCCCCCCTCCCGCGCACCCCCCCCCGGCTTCGCTACCCCGCCGCCGCGCCTACCTCTCTGTTTCCCCCTTGTTGCTGCCGGCCGAGTCCCTCCGGTCTCCTAGCAACTGCCTCCCCGGCCAGAGCGAGGGCGGCGCAGCCGTGGAGGGCGGAGTCGGAGCGCCCTCTCTGGGCGGCCCGCTGGGCGAAGCGGCCTCTGACGATCCTTCCGACGCGGCCAGCAGCGTCCGGAGACTTTTCCAGGGTCCCTGAGGGGCGGGCCGTCTCATCCAACCCCGTGCCATGCAGGGATCTCGACGCAGGATCCCCAGTCCGCTTTGCAACCATGCCGGACCCTGCTTTGCGCTGCAAAGCTGCTGGCAGTTTTATTGCTGTACCTGCTGCTGCTGCTGCTGCTGCTGCTGCTGCTGCTGGACTCCGTCTGTCTCGAGAGCAGCGCCGGATTTACGGATAAGCTAAACAAGCTCTCTTGCCCCCCCCCCCCAATATACTTCTTCTTAATTGTATTTCACTATTAATATACACAGCCACTGCCACAACGTCCTTTCTTCTATCAGATCAAAATGAGCCGATAACAGCAAAGGTTGCTAGGTTCATAGCAGGGGCAATCAGAATGTTGTTGTTGTTTAGTCATGTCCGACTCTTCGTGACCCCCTGGACCAGAGCACGCCAGGCACTCCTGTCTTCCACCGCCTCCCGCAGTTTGGTCAGGCTCATGTTTGTAGCTTCGAGAACACTATCCAACCATCTCATCCTCTGTCGTCCCCTTCTCCTTGTGCCCTCCATCTTTCCCAACATCAGGGTCTTTTCCAGGAGTCTTCTCTTCTCATGAGGTGGCCAAAGTACTGGAGTCTCAGCTTCAGGATCTCTCCTTCCAGTGAGCACTCAGGTCTGATTTCCTTAAGAATGGATGCGTTTGATCTTCTTGCAGTCCATGGGACTCTCAAGAGTCTCCTCCAGCACCATAATTCAAAAGCATCAATTCTTCGGCGATCAGCCTTCTTTATGGTCCAGCTCTCACTTCCATACATCACTACTGGGAAAACCATGGCTTTAACTATACGGACCTTTGTTGGTAAGGTGATGTCTCTACTTTTTAAGATGTTGTCTAGATTTGCCATCGCCTTTCTCCCAAGGAGCAGGCGTCTTTTAATTTCGTGACTGCTGTCACCATCTGCAGTGATCATGGAGCCCAAGAAAATAAAATCTCTCACTGCCTCCATTTCTTCCCCTTCTATTTGCCAGGAGGTGATGGGACCAGTGGTCATGATCTTCGTTTTTTTGATGTTGAGCTTCAGACCATATTTTGCGCTTTCCTCTTTCACCCTCATTAAAAGGTTCTTTAATTCCTCCTCACTTTCTGCCATCAAGGTTGTGTCATCTGCATATCTGAGGTTGTTGATATTTCTTCCGGCGATCTTAATTCCGGCTTGGGATTCATCCAGCCCAGCCTTTTGCATGATGAATTCTGCATATAAGTTAAATAAGCAGGGGGACAATATACAGCCTTGTCGTACTCCTTTCCCAATTTTGAACCAATCAGTTGTTCCATATCCAGTTCTAACTGTAGCTTCTTGTCCCACATAGAGATTTCTCAGGAGACACATGAGGTGATCAGGCACTCCCATTTCTTTAAGAACTTGCCATAGTTTGCTGTGGTCGACACAGTCAAAGGCTTTTGCATAGTCAATGAAGCAGAAGTAGATGTCTTTCTGGAACTCTCTAGCTTTCTCCATAATCCAGCGCATGTTTGCAATTTGGTCTCTGGTTCCTCTGCCTCTTCTAAATCCAGCTTGCACTTCTGGGAGTTCTCGGTCCACATACTGCTTAAGCCTGCCTTGTAGAATTTTAAGCATAACCTTGCTAGCGTGTGAAATGAGTGCAATTGTGCGGTAGTTGGAGCATTCTTTGGCACTTCCCTTCTTTGGGATTGGGATGTAGACTGATCTTCTCCAATCCTCTGGCCACTGCTGAGTTTTCCAAATTTGCTGGCATATTGAGTGTAGCACCTTAACAGCATCATCTTTTAAAATTTTAAATAATTCAGCTGGAATATCATCACTTCCACTGGCCTTGTTATTAGCGATGCTTTCTAAGGCCCATTTGACTTCACTTTCCAGGATGTCTGGCTCAAGGTCAACAACCACACTACCTGGGGTATACGAGACATCAATTTCTTTCTGGTATAGTTCCTCTGTGTATTCTTGCCACCTCTTCTTGATGTCTTCTGCTTCTGTTAGCTCCTTTCCACTTTTGTCTTTTATTATGGAAATCTTTGTACAAAATGTTCCTTTCATATCTCCAATTTTCTTGAACAGATCTCTGGTTTTTCCCATTCTATTGTTTTCCTCTATTTCTTTGCATTGCTCGTTTAAGAAGGCCTTTTTGTCTCTCCTTGCTATTTTTTGGAAATCTGCATTCAATTTCCTGTATCTTTCACTATCTCCCTCGCATTTTGCTTGCCTTCTCTCCCCCGCTATTTGTAAGGCCTCGTTTGCTATTTGTAAGGCCTCGTTTGTAAGGCAATCAGAATAAGGGCCACTAACTGGCGGCTGATTCAGGACTTTAAATTGTGCTCTTGTATCAAACTTCCTTTTCTGCATATACTGTAATGTTTTACTGTTGCTATGGCCATTGGCTAATGCGAATAAAGTTTTATCTTATCTATTAATATACTTCTTCTTAATTGTATTTCAGTTCAACAGTTACTTTGATAAAATACGTCTTTTGTTATGTGCAAATGGCTTGAGATACCTGTTAAGTCCATAAATTACTATATAGCATATATTCAACACACAAAAACAGCGACAATTTGTTGTTGGCAAAGGACAGCTGGACATATCCTGCGCTGCCCAGACAACAAGACTGATGTGGTCCAAAGGAGCAAGATATTTGGCACCAGCTTGGCTGCAGGAGTTGCCACCCAACTGTCTTAGGGACTCCACTCTGGTTTTGTGCAGGGTTTATTCCATAGCCTTTTCTTCTATGATATCCCTCAAGGCAGAGGAGGTTTAGGATCAGAGTTTTCCTTCTCTGAGATAGGCTACCTTTCCAGTGAGCCCCATCCATCCCTCACGTCCCTCTACATCACATGCAGAAAGTGCCTGTCTTCGCATGCAGGGCAAGTCCCTAACTCACAGAGGGTTTGAGACCCATTGGCTACTCTCATCTGGTTTAGCCAGCTAGCTGAGATGTTTTTAAAGGGGGGAGAAAAGGGGGGTCCCATATAATTGGGTTCGGGGGGATAGTATTTTGGAGAAGCCAGTGTAGCAGCCTCACAGCGGAGGCTGGAAAAAGCCCTCTTTTCTCTCTCTTGCAGCTGCTGTCTGCTCTAACCTACCTCACAGGGTTGTTGTGAGGATAAAAATGTGAGGGGAGGAGGACTATGCTCGCCCCCTTGAGCTCCCTAGAGGAAAGCTGGGGTAGAAACATAATAAATAAATAAAGGGTATGAGGATCCCAATGAAATTGGTCTGCTAGTTTTGAACAGGGGCTTGTTTTGCTTCAATTTTAACACTCATTTGTGAGCTGCTCCGAGCTTTAAAAATGTGGGATTGAAATATTTTCAAGAAATCAATAAAATGAGTGCTGCAGTCCACAAAGGAGCAAAGACCTGGTTGAAAAGCTGCTGGTTGGTAGCAGGATTCAATTTTCAACCAGGTCTTTGCCCCTATGTTATTAGCAGAGATGCTCTGCAGTCCAGTTGCCTAAGGCTGTTACGTTATACCCGTGGCATTCCATATGTTATTGGACTATAACCCCCATCATTCCTGGCCATTAGTCATGCTGGCTGGGGCAGATGGGAGCTGGGAGTCCAGCAACACCTGGCGAGACTCCCTGTCCTGAAGCATCCCCGCACCTGCTAATCCATCCAACCCACTTACCTAAGGCATCCCTAGACTCTCTTCAGAGCCTAAGAGCAATGTCCTGCTTTGGAGCCTCTTTGGAGATGAAAGACTGCAGTTGTCATGACAACAGAACCTGCCTGTGGTACCCAACATTGGATATCCAGACACAGCCTGGCCCATTTGAGGTAACAGCTGTCTAAAAATAACCTGGGGTCCTCCTTTCACTGTCAGACCACAAGCTCTGTTCAATTTCATCAGAATGTAGGAACTTGGATGATGAACACAATAGGTTAAAGCACTGGAGTGGGAGCTTATTCCCTGTGAAGTTGTTACAATGGGCAGACACAGTGCCAGATTTACGTATAAGCTAAACAAGCTATAGCTTAGGGCCCCACTCTTTTGGGCCCCTCCTAAAAAAAAATTAAAGAAAAACAAAACGGGATGTACATTTCCAAAATATAAGATAAAAAACAAATAAAATAAAACCTACATACAGAAACACGGGTGGCGCTGTGGGTAAAACCTCAGTGCCTAGGGCTTGCCGATCGCATGGTCGGCGGTTCAAATCCCCGCGGCAGGGTGAGCTCCCGTCTTTCGGTCCCAGCTCCTGCCCACCTAGCAGTTCGAAAGCACTCTTAAGTGCAAGTAGATAAATAGGTACCGCTTTATAGCGGGAAGGTAAACGGCATTTCTGTGTGCTGCGCTGGTGCTGGCTCGCCAGAGCAGCTTCGTCACGCTGGGCACGTGACCCGGAAGTGTCTCCGGACAGCACTGGCCCCTGGCCTCTTAAGTGAGATGGGCGCACAACCCTAGAGTCGGACACGACTGGCCCGGGGTACCTTTACCTTTACATACAGAAACAGTGTTTTGTGTTGTGTATGGACCTATTAAGTCCATAAATTACCATATAGCATATATTCAACACAAAAAACAGCGACAATTTGTTGTTGACAAAGGACAGCTGGACATATAAGGAGCCCCATTACCTTCAGTAGCTTAGGGCCTCATCAAACCTAAATCCGGCCCTGGGCAGACGCAGCATCCTGGCTAAATGCATTCTATAGTGAGTGGTGTGGCAAAGTACTTTTTCTTCTTTTTATAATCACTAAAAAACCAACTCCAGTCGCCGCACCCTGCTGTAAATATATAACACTAAATATATGAACTGCAATGATTACACTTGCACCACCAGTTTACTTCTGCCTCCATTTCTTTCTTTCCCCCCTGTTGTCTCCCTTGTATCTGTTTCTAACTGGAAGCTACTTGGGGCAGGGACCTGTCATGTTCATGGGCGAGGAAATAATGACAACAGGAATAATTACTACTGCTAAAATAATAATATCATAATAATATGCAATGCTAGGTGATGACTGAAAAACAGTTTGTTAGTATACAAATTGAAAGGATAATGACTGCAGTGGTACCTCGGGTTAAGAACTTAATTCGTTCTGGAGGTCTGTTCTTAACCTGAAACTGTTCTTAACCTGAAGCACCACTTTAGCTAATGGGGCCTCCTGCTGCTGCCGTGCCGCCGGAGCATGATTCCTGTTCTCATCCTGAAGCAAAGTTCTTAACCCGAGGTACTATTTCTGGGTTAGCGGAGTCTGTAACCTGAAGCGTATGTAACCCGAGGTACCACTGTATTACGCTTCTGTTAGATCATTTAATTTTGTTATTGACCTCCCAAAAATGTGTATCGCTGGCACACACTTTTATGACACATAATTTGGGGCCAGCTCTAGGATAAATAGCACCAGGGTGAGAGAGGAGTGCCCCTGGCAGAACATAATAACCGCAGCTCCAAGAAACAGCCCTGCCTGAAGAAATGTTGAATGTCTGAAGCTTTTTTCTGCTATGGAACTTTGTGCCAGTGCTGAGCACCCCTATAAATCTAAACCAGAAGCCCACATGTGTCCTGCACCCCAGCTACAAGCCTTTCCTTATACACCCCTGTGGTGAGAATCGAATGCCCCTGTTTCCATTGGAGAAATGTTGGAGGGAGTGGAATGAAGGCTCAGCTTTCTGAAAGATTCAGTTAGTCCACCCCTTATCTCAGTGCCTGTACCCCAACTGCTCAGAAGGATAAGAGATCACTGTTCACAATATTTGAAACCTTTAGGCAGGAGTTGAGCCCTAATAGGACTTCTAAAGATTCAGGAAGGTAGCCGTGTTGGTCTGACGCACTTGAAATAAATTAAAAAATTAAAAAATTGTCCCATAGCACCTTAGAAACCAACTAAGTTTGTTCTGGGTATAAGCTTTTGTGTGCATGCACACTTCTCCAGTGTCAGAAAATGCCAAAACAAACCACAAGGTGGCAGCACGTCCTAAGAGTTACCAGGCTGTTTTCCTTCTTTTGCAGGCCATCATTTTCTTTTCTGGCAAACTTGTGTATCTTTGACATGTGAATGCAGGAAGAAATTCAATAGATGCTGCTTCCCCAGCATGGTAAAGAGCAGGAGAAAGCTTTGCCTGAGTTTTCCTTTCTTTTTAATCACTTCCCATGAAACGTCCCTATAAAGCAGCTACATGGAACTTGCTCCCAGGTAAGTGTGCAAAGCCAATGTGGTGCCTTCCAGATGTTTTGGATTACAACTCCTGAAAGCTCAGCGTGGTCCATGGTCAGTGATGAGGAGAGTTGTACTCCGCAGCATCTGGAAAGCACAATGTTGGCTCTTCCTGGAGTGTGAGATTCTGGATGTGTTTATGTTACAGCTATTCCTTATAAGTTTAATCAGATTGATTACTTCATTAAATATATTTCAAAGGGTTGTTGCTATCATTGCTTTACTTACAAGTAACGAATGCCATGGCCTTTTTAGAACACGGATGAGGAAGAATGATGAGCATTCAAAGGCAGCTACAGCCAGTTCGGGAAGAGAGCTTCCTGTCAATGTAGGGCAAGAGATAGCAGGAGAATTTAAATACCGTATTTTTCGCTCTATAAGACGCACCAGACCACAAGTCACACCTAGTTTTTGGAGGAGGCAAACAAGATAAAAAGTATTCTGAATCTCAGAAGCCAGAACAGCAAGAAGGATCGCTGCACAGTGAAAGCAGCGATCCCTCTTGCTGTTCTGGCTTCTGGGATAGCTGCGCAGCCTGCATTCGCTCCATAAGACGCACACACATTTCCCCTTACTTTTTAGGAGGGAAAAAGTGAGTCTTATAGAGCAAAAAATATGGTACTTTTTAGTTGTTTATAGCCTTTATTCTGAACTATTACTGCCATGGATTGTTGAGACGGTTGGTTAATACATGGTATTGATACAAGTTGGCTTAGGGGTTACTGTTTACTGTCTGTTTAAGTTTTCAGTCCTTATGTGTAAGTTCATAAGAACATAAGCAGAGCCTGCTGGATCAGGCCAGTGCCCTATCGAGTCCAGCATCCTGTTCTCAGAGTGGCTGAACAGTTGCCTGTGTGGGAAACCAGCAAGCAAGAGCCTTCTCGCCACCCTCGGTTTCTAGCAACTGGTATTCAGAAGCGCTGGTGCCTTCAACTTAGAGGCAGAGCAGAGCCATCGTGGCTAGTAGCTGTTATGTACTGAGTTGAATAGGATCCAAACTGCAGCAGTTTGATTGGTCCTAGAACAATAGGATCCAACATGCAGCAGTCTGATTGGTCCTGGAACAATAGAATTCAGAATACAGCAGTCTGATTGGTCCTAGAACAATGCAGCAGTATGATTGGTCAGCAGGAGCCACCCAATCCAGCTCCAGATAGAAGTGAATCTACAACCTGATTGGCCTACAGGAGAATTCCGGAATTAGCCAATCATGTGCAGCCCACTGTGTAAATAATGTATATAAAGCAGATACTTTGAGGGGACTTTCATTCCCTCCTCACCACTATGAGCTGAATAAAGAGCATGAAATCCACTCTCGACTCTGAGTATATTTCAGTAGCCGTCAAAGTTCTTTCATGACAACTCTCTCTGTCATGTGACTCACTTAAAAATTGCCTAAAATCTTCTAAGCACTGTATGGGACAGTTGCTGTCTGCAAGCTCGCAATCTAATATACACCACACAAAAGGCAAAAAAGGAGGAGGAAAGCAAACATTGGAGCAGCTTCTCCTTCCCTGGCCTGTGGGTGGGAGCCAAGTTGGTCTCGCCTTTATGTTCTTCCAATGTAGATAGGATAAGGGGAGGGGAGACTTTGGCAGTGATCTCAGGTCGGGGAAAGAGGTGTGAAATAACTGGGGGTTTATTGTTTTGTTTGTTATTATGTTATATATTTTTGCATGATCCTCAGATGAAGGGCAGTACAGTGGTACCTCAGGTTAAATACTTAATTCATTCCAGAGGTCCGTTCTTAACCTGAAACTGTTCTTAACCTGAATCTCCACTATAGCTAATGGGGCCTCCCACTGCTGCTGTCGTGCCGCCGGAGCACGATTTCTGTTCTCATCCTGAAGCAAAGTTCTTAACCCGAGGTACTATTTCTAGACTAGTGGAGTCTGTAACCTGAAGCGTATGTAACCTGAAGCGTATGTAACCTGATGCGTATGTAACCTGAAGTGTATGTAACCCAAGGTACCACTGTATATACATTTAACAAACAAACAAAAAATAAACTCAAGAACCTTCATATTTTTCTTAGAAAGCTTGTTGAACATGCATCATTCTAGATACAGTCCAGAATCACTTCCGTCAGAACTTGTCAGCCACTGATCACCCAAACACAGCACTGCCTGCTAGAAGGCTTCTCCACAATGCCAGCACACCACTCAAGGCCTGACATCATTGAGAGGTGGCACATTAGAGCATATTTTTTACTTTTGTTCCCATCTTTGAAGAGCACAGTTTGCCATGGCAACAGGTGGGGATTTGATTGGATGCAGCCACCTATCTCTGTCCTCACCCAGCAGCGCAATTCTTCTTTTGAAAAAATCATTCCTCTCATTCCCCTCTCAACCCCTTATCAAGAGCTCTGCTTCATCCTCCGTTTCAGCATGCTTCTTGAACAGCATCTCTTCAGCCATCTCTGCATCTCTCATGGATTCCTGTTCGCAATTCATTGCTTCCCCTCTTTCTGCTGCAGCTGCCTGAACAGGTTGGTGTTTCACAAATGTCACCATTTCCCATACTTCTCTACCTCTGTCAAACACTCACGGGGGGGGGGGGGGTGACACAGGGGTTCCTCCTGCCCAGAGCATCATCTTTCTTAACATGCAGCACATTTGAATGTCCAAAGTGGTTCAGATACAGTTATGCTGTGCTCGATGTTTCTTGTGAATTGCCCTGAACTTTTATAGGGCAATGTGACCCAGCAGGTCTTTCTATCTGACTCTCAGGATTTCCCTCAAGCCACATGACTCATGGGACGCGGGTGGCGCTGTGGGTTAAACCACAGAGCCTAGGACTTGTCGATCAGAAGGTCGGCGGTTCGAATCCCCGCGACGGGGTGAGCTCCCATTGCTCGGTCCCTGCTCCTGCCAACCTAGCAGTTCGAAAGCATGTCAAAGTGCAAGTAGATAAATAGGTACCGCTCCAGTGGGAAGGTATACGGCATTTCTGTGCACTGCTCTGGTTCACCAGAAGAAGGCTTAGTCATGCTGGCCACATGACCCGGAAGCTGTACATTGGCTCCCTCGGCCAATAAAACGAGATGAGCGCCGCAACCCCAGAGTCGGTCACGACTGCACCTAATGCTCAGGGGTCCCTTTACCTTTACCTTACACGACTCACCACCAATCTTCCTTTCCTTTGCACCCTCTGCGGCATTCGTACGGAGCCCCCGTCGTCTCAGGGACTATTGACCCGTACACCACTAATCCGCTGCCACCAACCAGGTCCTCCCTGGTAAATCACTTAATCTCAGTCAGCTTCTTAACAATGAAGATCGTAGTTTATTGCAAACACAAATAAACTTTAAATGCATTTGAAACGCTGTTACCCTTTACCCTCTTAATCTTATTTTATTCTAACTCTTTTACCTCCCCTCACACATGAACCAACTGCACTAACTGTCTCTCTACAAGTATTTCCATCTGTCTGCCAACTGCTTTCCCAGCTGCCTTTTCCCAACCAACCAACCAACTCTAACTAAACCTCAGGGCTAATCCCTTTTATAAACAGGTAGGCTCCGCCTCTGGCTTTTCTATTGGTCTACCTATTAACTCTTTCTCTCCCCCGTACAGACATTTTCAAAAGAAAGTGCAAACGCCACACCCTCCTTCAGAGTTTTTGTCTGTCTAAGGCAGTGCTTCTCATTCTTGGGCCACCGGCTGTTGTTGGACTATAGCTGCCATCATCCCTAGCTAGCAGGACCAGTATTCAGGGCTGATTGTAGTCCAACCACAGATGGGGACCCAAGTTTGAGAAACACTCGCCTAGGGTGTGTCCTTGAACTCTTTAATTCTTCATGTATTACTGTTCAAAATTTCTTAATTTCCTCACACCTCCACCACATATGTATTGTTGTTCCTATTTCTGACCCCTGGAATTTCCCACCAAAGGAAATGTGGCCATAGGCATAGCCAGGATTTTTGTTTGGGGGGGGACAGGACTTTTGTGCGTGGAGGAGAACCAACTGGTCAGTTAGTTAAGTATTTCTATTGTTTTACTGGATGGGGTCAGCTGCCCCCCACAAGCTACACCCATGAATGTGGCCCTTGGTCTGAAAGGGTCCCCTGTCCTGGTATAAATACTTTTTTAAAAAAAACATTACAATGACCTTTAAAAGCAGGTCAGTATTATTCTCCCCAAATTTCAAATGCGGCTGAGAGATTTGCTTGCCTAGTGAATTCCTGGCTGGGGTGAGATTTTAACCAGGGCCTTCCTGATGAGCAAGTTCCATCTGTCAGCTGCTAAACTTGCTCAGAACATGACTTTCTAAGTAAATGATATAAAAAACCCTCAGCCTGGACTTTCCCACTTTCTCATTAGGCTGGCTCTGATCCATGCATTCCTTTCCTCCACTACCAGGCAAGGAAGGTGTTGTGTTTTTTTGCTACAGTGTTACCTCCGGTTAAGAACTTAATTCGCTCTGGAGGTCCATTCTTTAACCCGAAACTGTTCTTAACATGAGGTACCACTTTAGCTAATGGGGCCTCCTGCTGCCCCCGCACCGCCGGCATGGGATTTCTGTTCTCATCCTGGGGCAAAGTTCTTAAACCAAGGTACTACTTCCGGGTTAGTGGAGTCTGTAACCCAAAGTGTTTGTAACCCAAGGTGTTTGTAACCCGAGGTACCACTGTATTGCATATTTATATGGAAGACATCTCACTCAGCACATAACAACATCAGAATTCCCATGTGCGGTCCCAAATCCAAGAAAGCATTGCCAGGAAATAAGGCACATAATTTGTCTTCTCCAGAGTCTTCAGAAATAAAGCAAGGAATTTGTCTTCCCTTTGTTTTGTCGACTGTCCCTTGTGCTATTTTCCATTCCACTGTCAATTAGGCTATTAAGGGAAATGGCCAGGAAGGAAAGCAGTGCAGCAGTGGCATTTCCCCATCCACATGTTTACATGTGTATTAACTTGAATTAAGATGCATCTGCATCTGAGAGATCTGACTTCTAAAGACACATCGTTCCCCCAAGAAAAGGTAAAACCAGGACAGTGTTTTTACAAGGGAAACAGGGATTGTGCTTCATAAACAGGGGCAACTGGAGAATATGAAGATGGGGACGCAATGGATCCCCTTCCATGTGCCCAGATGGGCTTGTCCCTTGGTGCAGACACACTTAGCCATGTGCACATGAGTGCAAATGCATCAAGGTCATTCCGCTTTCCTCTAGTGCATTTCAAGTCATGTTTAACATTGCTGCACACACCAGCACTTGACTGCCTGATTTGTTTCCCCGGCGCAGGTGGCGCTGTGGGTTAAACCACAGAGCCTAGGACTTGCTGATCAGAAGGTCGGTGGTTCGAATCCCCACAATGGGGTGAGCTCCTGTTGCTCGGTCCCTGCTCCTGCCAACCTAGCAGTTCGAAGCACCTCAAAGTGCAAGTAGATAAATAGGTACCGCTCTGGTGGGAAGGTAAACAGCGTTTCTGTGCGCTGCTCTGGTTCGCCAGAAGTGGCTTAGTCATGCTGGCCACATGACCCGGAAGCTGTACGCCGGCTCCCTCGGCCAATAAAGCGAGATGAGCGCCGCAACCCCAGAGTCGGTCACGACTGGACCTAATGGTCAGGGGTCCCTTTACCTTTCCCTTTAACCCCCGTGAGCTGCTGTTCAATGAAGCTATCATCTGAGCATATGTGATGGGTGTCTCAGATGTACGTACACACCTTACATTTTCAAACTGAATGGAAGCTGGGTTCAGGGACAGTACACCAATCAGCTGCATTTCTCAAGAAACCAGAGGATTCAAACTCGGTTTTCAATGCCAACGATAGGAGTGCATTGGAGCCAGAATAAACAGTAGTGTGTACCCAGCCTTAGAGAAGAGTATTTGACATCCCTGCTTGTAAATTTGAAGCTTCTTTGCATTACTTGCTGGGGTGGAGTTAGAGAAAAGAGAGGGGCGGTTGCCAAACAGTTTGCGTTGAAATTGTTATCCCAAGTCATCAACCTCGCCTTGGATTTGTTTGTGCACAAGACAGTGGGCTTTTGTTTTCTCAGAAACTGAGCTCACAATCCTTTGATGACTCCGGCTGGAAGGCAGGGAGGTGGGGAGGGAGCAAAGGGGGGGGGGCAGTGTGATGCTGTGGTTGCAATAGGGATATTCTGCTAGACAAATGTAACACAAAAAGTAAAGATAGCTGACTAATACAGTGGTACCTCGAGTTACATACGCTTCAGGTTACAGACTCCGCTAACCCAGAATTATTACCTCGGATTAAGAACTTTGCTTCAGGATGAGAACAGAAATTGTGCTCTGGCAGCGCAGCGGCAGAGAGGACCCCATTAGCTAAAGTGGTGCTTCGGGTTAAGAACAGTTTCAGGTTAAGAAAAGACCTCCAGAACAAATTAAGTTCTTAACCTGAGGTACCACTGTACCTGGAATATTGCAATAATAGGGGAAAAAATACTTGGAATATCAGAGTTATTAATGGATCAGCAAAGATAGATAAATTCTAAGCAATATGTTGTGAGTTTATATGTTCTTCTGCATCTTTATCAGTATGGAACTCATTACATATGTTTTTCTTATATGCATCATTTACCAGTAATTCTTCCTGCATGCTGGAGGTTGAAATGTGATTTACTGGCAATATATGTCTTGACCTTGATCTCTGGCATCCTTTGTTAGAGGAAGGGTTGGTTTCGGTTGGATTGTGGATTTTATTCTGTTTCTTTTCCTCATATATTTGAAAATTTAAAATAATTAAAGATAGCTGAGCTGACCCGAAGAAAAATCCCTAAATCTATATCAGGGTAACTAAAACCTTTATTAGCCCAACCAAAATATCACAAATGTAACCAAGGCTTTCCTAGCTCCCTTTCACTTCTATGGGACAGAAGCAAATGAGATATTGACAGTACTGTGGTGCTTAAACTAGTTTCTTTCCTCCCCTCCCCCATTATTAATCTAACCATATTTCTCTCCCACACCACTGACATTTTAAGAACTATCTTGGAATGTAGGAAGGAAAAGTTTGTACAGCTCGGGGATTTTCTCTCTGTGGGGAGTTCCTACTCTGGTTAATGTTCAACGACAACATTGCAACATACATGAAATTCTGAGTAAACCATGCAAGGCTTAGGCTCTGAACTCAAACAAAGCAGGATTTAAGTCTGCCTGGAAGTTACATCAGCTTGAAAATCCTACCCCTAACTCAAGATGAGCTGAACACAGTGAGTTTTCTGCTGAAAATCCCCCCTATTTTTTATATATATATTTTTTGCCCCTAATGATGCTATTTCCTGTTTACCTTTGCGGGGGGGGGGGGACACAAACAGAAGGTGGGAATCATAGATTCATAGAATTGTAGAGTTGGAAGGGACCCTCAGGATCATCTAGTCCAACCCCCTGCAATGCAGGAATATGCAGCCGTCACAAATGGGGATCGAACCTGCGACTTTGGTTTTATCAGCACCAAGCTCTAACCAACTGAGCTATCCAGGCTGTCAGCATTTTTCACAAGGAAACAGGTGCAAGGCCCCAATCTGGAATGAGAGCCCATTCTAGATTGGGACCCCCAGCTGTTATTTTTTTAAATTCAAAATCAAAGTGGCCGGCTTAAGCAGGATTTGGGTTTCTTCTTTATAGTATGAGAAATATAACGTGTATTTTGGTGACAATGTTGCTGGAAGTGAAGGCTAATAAATTTGGGAGAAAATGAATTTGAACCATTAAGATAAAAAGGAAGGGTTGAGACGGCAGAGTTTTGATGTTATGAAGTTGGTTATTACTAGTTCCTATTTCTTTATTTTCACAAAAGTTTGAAATGCAGTTTGCAGGGAACCAATAACCAACCTTACCATCGGATCACCTTTGGTAGCAGGGAACCAAGACTACTGAGTGCTTGTTCTGCCTTGGGAGATGTATGTGGAACTACTCAGGAACAATGTCCAGAGCCAAATTTAGTGACAAGCTGCCCAGCTGACTGCTGGGGGAGCCAGCTCATCAGATAGTTTTCATGGGCTCTCTACTCAGCTATTTACTGAAGACCTGGAACAAAGCATTTCCTTTATTTCTGCCCTGTTCTGACCTGCTACCAGGCATGGAAACCTCTGAAGACAAACCCAACACCCCACAGGTCAAGAACCTTGTGGACAAGGCAGTGTTGAGGCAGTGGCAAGTCTTGGGGTCTTAAATTTCAGCAGCGCCCTGTGCGGCGCCAAATTCTGGTGCCCCTCCACCTGTCACGCTCCATTGTAAATCCTGGTTGTGGCACCCCAGGGGCTGTTTAGACCTGCTGGATAATCCCTGGAGCTGTGGAGGAGGAAATGGAACCACCCCTCTGGTTCTCAAGGATGCTGGCGCCAAAAGGTTTGGGTTCAGGCTGAAGAGCAATGACATAGTAGGCCTCTACAGACCTGAGTCTACTTGCGAGTAAGCATTCCCTGAAACTCCTTGACCAGCACCTGAGGTCAGGAGGCCAGAGTCCATAAGGCGTCCTCTCTCTTAGAGGTTACCCTTTCTGTTTCTTTCTTAACGGAAAGTTTTGAGATTGGTCTGGTAAGAAACAAGGGAATAAGCCAAAAGTTGGCAAAGGCATTTTTGGCTGAAACACCTAAAGAACCCATCCCTTTTGTGCCATCTGTGAGATTCATTTCTCTTTTTTGCACCTCCTCCCTCTTGAGCCTTCAAGTTGTTGGTCTAGTTCCCCTGCCTGACTGAACTTGTGGCATCTGAATATAGACTGCATTTTTAATCAAGACTTATATTGGCTTATATCTTGATCAGGTTCCTAAATTAAATGGGCTTAGATTTTCAAAAGTTTCATGCCAGGCAGAAGACCAGCTGCTTAGAGAACCTTGGCAATGTTTTTCCTCCTAGACAAGGGGCCCCTTGATTTATAGCAGAAAACAATTCTCAAAGTCGTAAAAAGGGAATTACAGGCTAAGAGCGAGGACATTGACCCTACATGTTACAGAAGATAAAAAAAGCAGAGATAAACATAATTAGGAATGAGTAAATAGTAAAATAATACCAATGTGCCTCCCAGTAAAATGAGCCAGATCTTCTTCCTAAGGTTAAAAGGCCAAGAGCAATGGAGAAGCATCTAGCTGGCAGAAAAAGAGCATTTTTGAGAAGTCTTTTTAAAAGCTGTTTCTTTCTTAAACTGAGAGAGTTGAAGGGCAATAAATGTTGGAAAGAGCTAATGGGGAAAGCAGCTGGCTGAGGGAGGGGGTGTAGACTGAAGAGGCTTCTTTTGAAGCTGTTTTTTACTGAGTTCCTTTTTCTACTTTACAAAGGCCTTATTCCTTTTAAGAGGCTACCTGTGTTGTGTATTAAGTATATTGGCATAGATGTAATTATGCAAAGGATTTAAGAAATGCTAGATTCTTATTTCATATAGTTGTAAGAGTTGTATTTATCCTGAAATTAAGTCAGCCACCAGCCTAGCCCCCCTGCCAGACAGGAGACGCCAATCGAGCACTCCTGATATATAGTTGTCAGGCATTTGTTTAGAAACCTTCAAATGAAGGAGATCTTTCAATGTTGATGTGAAACTCAAGATCCTTGACATATGTTTAAGATAAAAATTTAAGATTAACCATTTGTTTTAGAAGGCAATAGGGCAAGGAGGGCAAGAGGTGAGCTGGTAATTAAGATTCCTTGTTGAGACACATGTAAGATATATTACTACTTATTTGTCATTTATAGATGTAACAATATATAGCTCTTTGTGTTCCATATAAGGACAGGAGGATATGGGTGTATCTTTTGTGATTGGATATAGCAGGCAGCCAATAGGAATTTCAACCAGGCTGATTGGACAGAGGCAGCCAAAGGAGGAGCAAGGGAGCTGGGCTGAGGGAATATAAGTGCTGGCCATAATGGCAGGAGGCCAGGCCAGAGCTTGGTAACCATATACCACTGTGCCTCTCATTTATTTGTCTGACAAATAAATTATTATTTTAATTTCTCTATTGCTGCGTTGAATATTTCATTCCAGCTAAGCGTTAACCACAAGCAGGGTGCTACAAACTCTCTGTGATATTGATATTGGACTGGTTCCTGAGCTTGCTTTCTAATCATGTTTGGACCTACACTGATTCCCTGCACTTAACCTTTATTTGATTTAGAGAGCACTGCACTGGGAACTTCCTGAGTCGGTGTGTGCTTAGGTGAGAGGCTTACAGTGCCGGATTTACATATAAGCTAAACAAGCTATAGCTTAGGGCCCCACTCTATTTGAAGCCCCCCAAAAAATTAAAGGAAAAAAGAACTGCATGTACATTTCCAAAATATAAGATAAAAAACAAATAAAATCAAACTTACATACAGCAACAGTATTTTGTGTTGTGTAGGCTCCTATGATGTAAGTAATGGGCCCCGCCTGCTAGCCTGCTCCCTAAAATATCACCGGTAATATAGCATATATTCAACACAAGAAACAGCGACAATTTGTGGTTGAGAAAGGACAGCTGGACATATAAAGGGCCCCATTACCTTCAGTAGCTTAGGGCCTCATCAAACCTAAATCCGGCCCTGGAGGCTTATACCTCCTGCAGCTAGGACCCAAGTCTCTGAGGGCACCTTCTGGAGGATGACAATTTCCTAAGTTCAGAGTGTACATCCTTATGCAGCCCAAAACACACATGAGGGAGGTATCAGTGGGCTCAGTGGAACCCCAGGTTTTGCAGGAGTACAAAAAGTACTGTGTGCAAGAAGCAGAGCTGTCTTTCCTATTGGGCTTACTGGCGCGTTGCGCCAGGGCGCTGGCCTCTCAGGGGCGCTCCAGCGAGTGGGGGAGCTGCGCGGCTTTGCCGGCGGCCTCCCCTTTCCCTGCACGCCCGCCAGCTGCGCCCCGCCAACTATATGGCTGGCAGGTGTGCAGCTTGCCTCCCAAGCCTCCGTGGGCTTGGGAAAAGGTTGACAACTCTGGGAAATGGGGTGGGGAAGGGCGCCTGAGGCATCTTTGCACCATGGCGCTGGATATGCTTAAGATGGCCCTGTAAGAAAAAGAAAAACTAAGGGGAGGGATTGCTGCAGAACCACCCAATCAGCATTGAGCATGCTCAGTGGACACAACATGTTCAGTGAATGTTGGGGGGTAGGGGGAGGAAAACCCCAGAGATTGGGAGAGAGAAGGAATGAAGTATCCTGGAAGAAGGTTGTGTGTCTGGAATACTGAACAGGAGCATTCCACGCATTTTGTGGCAGGTCCCACTTGTAGTCCAAATCGTTAATTTTCCCTTGTAAAGCCGGTGACACTAACCAGTGTGGCCAGCATTCCACTGATGTTCATTTATTTTATTTTATTTACATAATCAATGCCTGTTTGAGAACTGGGTGCACACACACAAGCAATTGTGATCAGATCAATGTATGCAACTGTGATCAGCTTGTATTTAAATTACATTAAAATCATTAAATGGGCTGCATATACAGCACAAGGTATCCAAAAGTTGAATCAACAGGGATGGGACACGAGATGATTTCTGTAGTGTGCCATTTGGTCAAAGGCCACTGTTGGTCACACAAAGGAGATTGAGAGCCGGCAGGGTTGTTTCTCTCCTTGCCCATCTTCGAAATGGGTCCAAGGGCTAAAGATATAGGTAACAGGTGTCTGTATAATTGATCTCAAATTATTGCCTGTGGGTTGTAGGGAAATCACTTTTATAGCTCTGTGCCTCAGTTTCCCTATCTGTTCTATGAAAGGCGATTCATAAGCTCAACTGTTTGAACAGCAGAGAGCAAGCTCTTTTCATCCCCAAATGCTCAGACAGATTTGCAGCCCAGCTGCAAAAGTGATGTGAATTATCTGATGTTGCTAATGACAGGAACTAGACTGTGAATCAACACCTAGAACAGAAAGTGGAAGATGTCACACCTCTTTGACACATGAGGGCCAAATCTGTTTCAAGTGTCTATCCATGATAAGCTATTTTGGAATTCTGCTTTCTGGCTCAGTTAAAGGGAAGAGCCACTGGGAATTTCCACAGCATATTGGGTGGCCAGGACTAACCCCCCCCCTTGCTCTCTGCAGCAACATTGGTTCCCTCCCAAAAGAAATCCACTGAGCCAGGTCTATTTGAATTTTAAGAAAACAAGTCTAGGCTTTGGGTCAGGGGTGGGTGGATGAAGAACCACTTAATATGTTTTATTTGGTTGTTGGCATTATTCTCTTTTTCTTTATTGTTTTGTCATCTGTAACAAAATGTTTTAACAAGGGGTTGCTGGGTTTCACTGTTCTATTTCGTAAGCTGTTTCGAGCATAAAAATTCATAGTATAAACGAAAACTAAATCTTTTTTTTATTTTTATTGCAACTAGTATCGCCCTTTCTCTCCTATGGGGCATAGGCCTTTTCTCTCTACGTTGAAAAGAAGATGGGCAGTTCTTTTTCATTTCACTTGGCACCTCCGTTGAACTTCTTCTTCCTGCCCAAAAATCCTGAAATGACAGTCATGAACATTGCAATCCTATGCTTGTTTACTCACAGTAAAGCCCCACGGAGATAGAAACACAGGAAGCTACATTATTCCAGACCAGAATATTTGTCCACCAAGTCCAGTATTGTCTACTGGCAGGTCTTCTCCAAGGTCTTGAGCAGAGGTCTTTCCCACATGACTCTACCTCTCTTTTAAATCAGAACCAGTGAAGGCGGTGAAGGTCCTGTGTGAGTGCCTGGAGGCGGTTGGAGGATGGATGGCGGCTAACAGATTGAGGTTGAATCCTGACAAGACAGAAGTACTGTTTTTGAGGGACAGGAGGCGAGCAGGTGTGGAGGATTCCCTGGTCCTGAATGGGGTAACTGTGCCCCTGAAGGACCAGGTGCGCAGCCTGGGAGTCATTTTGGACTCACAGCTGTCCATGGAGGCACAGGTCAAATCTGTATCCAGGGCAGCTGTTTACCAGCTCCATCTGGTACGTAGGCTGAGACCCTATCTGCCTGCAGACTGTCTCGCCAGAGTGGTACATGCTCTGGTTATCTCCCGCTTGGACTACTGCAATGCGCTCTACGTGGGGCTACCTTTGAAGGTGACCCGGAAACTACAACTAATCCAGAATGCGGCAGCTAGACTGGTGACTGGGAGCGGCCACCGAGACCATATAACACCGGTCTTGAAAGACCTACATTGGCTCCCAGTACGTTTCCGAGCACAATTCAAAGTGTTGGTGCTGACCTTTAAAGCCCTAAACGGCCTTGGTCCAGTATATCTATCTGAAGGAGCGTCTCCTACCCCATCGTTCTGCCCGGACACTGAGGTCCAGCTCCGAGGGCCTTCTGGCGGTTCCCTCACTGCGAGAGGCCAAGTTACAGGGAACCAGGCAGAGGACCTTCTCGGTAGTGGCGCCCGCCCTGTGGAACGCCCTCCCACCAGATGTCAAAGCGATAAACATCTACCTGACATTCAGAAGACATCTGAAGGCAGCCCTGTTCAGGGAAGTTTTTAATATGTGACATTTTAGTGTATCTTTCATCTTTGTTGGAAGCCGCCCAGAGTGGCTGGGGAAACCCAGCCAGATGGGCGGGGTACAAATAATAAATAATAATAATAATAATAATAATTAATAATAATAATAATAATAATTAATAATAATAATAATAATAATAATAATAATAATATTTGCTCCTGGAAGCTTGTAACTAAAGACGCCAGGAATGAAACCAACAGCCTTCTCCATTTGCCTTAGCATGGCACTGCAGTCCATCTCCAGTATCAATGTGCAATGAGACATCCTGGCAAGCATGCTTAGGATTGCACCCTTAACCTCACTGCAACACATGCACATAGTTGGAGGGTATGTCTGGTGTTGGCAACCACTACTTTTGGTGAAAGTGGGTGGCCCCTTACACATCCTCCAACATTTTTCCAATGAAAATAGGGACATACTATTCCATAATTATAATAATTTTATTATTTCTACCCAGCCCATCTGACTGGGTTGCCCCAGCAACTCTGGGCAGCTTCCAACATAATAAAACATAATAAAATATGTGTAAAAACTAATAAAAATATTTATAAAAAAGGTAAAAAAGTGGGACATTCTGGGATCAAATCAGAAATCGGAATGGCTTCTTTAAATTTGGGACTGTCCCTGGAAAAAAGGGACACTTGGAGGGTCTGTACTTATTCTCTCCTCTGTTCCTTCCTCCCTATAGAAGGGTCCTTCACTCCTAAATAATAAATGTCACTGCACAGGGCAATGGGCAGAGCTGCTGCCTCTCTGCCTCAAGGACAGGGTCACAAAACAAACTCGGAGGGAGTTGCCTCTTGCAACGTACGTGAGAGACCTAAGGCTAAGGACTTAAGGGGGGAATAACCCAAATCAATGCTCTGCAGCTGGCTATTGTACGCTATTGTGCAATTCGCTTAGCCACCAGCCCCACCCTTGGGTGCCATCAGTGAGCAGCAGTGATATGTGACATCATTAATAAGAAGCTACTGGTCACAGGGGCTTTCAGTATCTGAGGCTGCCTCTGAATTTCAGTAGTTGGGGAAATAGGAGAGTACAGTTGGGCTCATGTCCTGTCTTTGGGCTTCCCAGAGGCAACTGGTTGGCCAGACTAGATGTGCCATTAGTCTAATCCATGGGTAGTCAAACTGAGGCCCGGGGGCCAGATCCAGCCCAATCGCCTTCTAAATCCAGCCCAGGAATCAGCATGTTTTTACATGAGTAGAATGTGCCCTTTTATTTAAAATGCATCTCTGGGTTATTTGTGGGGCATAGCAATTTGTTCATTTCCCCCCTCAAAATATAGTCTGGCCCCCCACAAGGTCTGAGGGACAGTGGACCGACCCCTACTGAAAAGGTTTGCTGACCCCATCCCTGGGCACCTTTGGGAGCAAAGGCAGGGTAGACATTTAATTCAGAACAAACAAATAAATCCAGAAGGACTCTCTTTCTGTTCTTATGATCTTTGACAGCTTGATGCCCAGCACACACTCAACAGCTCCAGCTTTCCTTAGCATGCAGTTTCTAGAGGGGGTCTTGTTGTCTGGGCAGCCTTGGACCTCCATATGCACTGCCTAGGCTTGCGCCCCAGAGAGGTCACTTCGGTGCTGCTAACAGCAAAAACCACTAGGGAGGCAGCAGTTACAGCTTAGCGGTCTCTGCAGCCACAGAAGGTACTGTGATTCTCCAACAGTTTGACTTCACTCCTGGAGATGCATTTCATTGTCTTTCAAGACTGTTGGATGCCAACAAGTGTTGTTGTTCAATAACTGATAATAACTGAGTAAGATTTTGTGAGACTGGGAAACTGACCAGTCTCCTCTTGTATGTACAGGCCCAGGGCAACTGTGTGTTGGTACTTACGTGTTCTTTTTGACAGGGATGTTGAAAGAAAACTCTGTATAGCTTCTCCTTCTCAGGACGGTGGATGGGACCAGATGATTTCTCCCTCTGCCATATATAAGGGAACTTCGTAGGAGAATCTCTAGTTGAAAGAATCTAGCTGCATTTTAAAGCCTAAGTAAATTATTGAGAACCTAAGCATAAGTTAAGTGGTTTTTAGCTATAACGCTATAAGGAATATGAAAAAAATGGATTATTAACAGGTAAAAATTTAATGTTACAATATTTTAAGATTAAAGACTAGGATAAACAAAGAGGGAAAGGATTTGCTGAACTAACAAATTGAATTGGAATACAAAAAGGGAGGTGTGTGGAGGTCCGGGAAACAAGCAAATGAAAGATAAGTGATGGAAAGATGGAATTGTTTTTTAACTATTTTTATTTTGTATTTTTATTTTTTATTTTTTCATTTTGTAATATTTTGAAAATCTTAATAAATATCTTTTAAAAAAAAAGCGATCCTAAGCATACACAAACACTCACTCGCACAAGACAGCTCTTTAAATTGGGTGACATTATTCTCAAATTACTCAGTTTAGTTAGTGAGTCTCCACAGCTCAGACAGTGAGCCACTTAAGCAAACATGAGTCCAGCAAACATCACCCAAATTTGGATTCCTCTCTGCTGGAACATGGGAATGTAAAAACTATCTATTAGAAATGCAACAAAGATTACCTCCCTCTCACCGGAAAGATACTTGGTCAGTTCACAAGCATTAAGCAAGGTGAGAAGTTCACCAAACATCAGTGGCGTTGGGACCACTGACTAAAAAGTGGCAACCAAATGCCCACCACAGCCTTCAAAACTCAGATTGGTTCAGTCACAGTTTGTGGACAAGTATAAGAAGGCAACATTCTTAGATCACTGCTGGGAATAGGATGAGTGTGATCCCCCTAGATTAGAGGCAGGATCCCATTCCGGGTCTTGGTCTTATTGTTTATCCCTGCCCATTCCTGGGCAGTTACATCATCATATTTACTCTGGAGCCATTTAAGACACAAACACATCTAAAACGGTATGTTTTGCTGAGCCAACTTGGTCCTTAGAAGTTGCAAGCTTGAAAACTACACGCCCCCCCCCCCTTAGGCAAATGTGTTCAAAGCAATGTGCCATCATCTGCCATGTTGTCATATTACACTTAATTATGTGTATGGTCCTCAGGACTGCTACTGCTGCTGGGGCTCATATCCTGTTTGCCATCCAAGCCCCACATAAGTTCCCAGTAAAGTCTGTTTGCTTCTCCTGTTATTAGAGCAATCTGCTTCCATGCCTGAGAGAGAGGTGACTTTGCGGGAGGCAGGTGTGGAATTTGTCACGGTACGGATTGTTTGGAGGGGCAAAGAATCAGGGTTTGTTTTGGGGGGTTGCCTGACAATTGTTGGTGTGACAACAGAAATGGCTAACATTACACACGTGGCCATAATATAATGGTGCAGCTTGGCCCTTAATCACCAGGTCGTCCAGAATTTCCTTGACAGTGAAGAGGGTTACCATGTTAGTCTGTGTTTTCTCAGTCACTGACCCAAGGTCCAGTAAAGGTGTTTCAACTGCTTCACATACGGGTCCCCAAAACAAAAAAGGTTGGGACACTTAGTTATTTTAAAATACTGACCTGATTCACCATTCCTAGCCACAATCTGACCATCATTCACCAGTGACCATGAGTCTGCATAGAGCATAGAGTTTCTCATGGTATATGCGCACTTGGGAACCTCAGATCCTCCAAGTATCCCTATTTTCGAGGGACATCCCTGATTTAGAGAAGCCATCTCAGTTTCTGATTTGATCCTGGAATGTCCTGCTTTTCCTTAAAAGGTAAAGGTACCCCTGCCCGTACGGGCCAGTCTTGACAGACTCTAGGGTTGTGCGCCCATCTCACTCAAGAGGCCAGGGGCCAGTGCTGTCCGGAGACACTTCCGGGTCACGTGGCCAGCGTGACATCGCTGCTCTGGCGAGCCAGAGCCGCACACGGAACACCGTTTACCTTCCCGCCAGTAAGCGGTCCCTATTTATCTACTTGCACCCGGGGGTGCTTTCGAACTGCTAGGTTGGCAGGCGCTGGGACCGAAGAACGGGAGCGCACCCCGCCGCGGGGATTCGAACCGCCGACCTTTCGATCGACAAGCCCTAGGCGCTGAGGCTTTTACCCACAGTGCCACCCGCATCCCTGCTTTTCCTTAGGATGTCCCTATTTTCACTGGAGAAATGTTGAAGGTATGGAGCTATCCAACTCCTGAGCTGTCTGAAGGCAATCTTGTATAGGGAAGGGTTGTTTTTTTTAAATGTTCAATGTTTTCTGATGTTTTTATATACGTTGCAAGCTTCCCAGAGTGCTGAGGCAAACAAATAAAATGTGTGGGGTATAAATAGTAAATTTTTCATTATGGAATGGGACATCCCTATCTTCATTGGAGAAATGTTGGAGGGTATGGAACCTAAAAATTGGTTGAATGTGGGATGAGGCACATCACTCACACTATACTTTTATTTTTAACCAAAAGCAGGCATGGGGGAACACACTCCTGACCTGGATGAGTGCCTTTGCTATATACTATAAACAGCACATTCAGCAAACAATTGCCACCAGGAAGAGCAATTTTTGGTGGGAAAGTGGTGCTGGGACCAATTTGGATCAGGAGGTCAGCATCAGATTGGGCCCCACCCTCTATGACAGGAACAAGACTGATAAAAGAAAAGAAAAGAATAATGTAACAAGTAGGTTAGCTTGCCACAGAAACTGGTATGCATTAACCAGAGCAGCAACAGGACAAGTCAGGACTTGATCTACTAATTAAATCACGTAGCAGTTTCGCTTTGTGTCACTCGGCTGTTTCTATGTGTTTCCTACAGGGGGCGTTGTTTCCTTTTTTTCTTAGAGCTGAAATGAAATTTTGTATAAATTTCTCAACATTTAGAGAAACGACAGGGAAAACTGAATGTCTTTCTCAAACTTATTTTATTGAACCTACAAAGATTCTTTCTCGTCTGAAATACAGACTCAGATATTGACAATTATTATCTGGGAACATCTGGAGCAAAGGGAGTACCAACCATGACTTTAAAAAAATGTTTTTCATTGAACTGTGGGTGATATTCAACTAAGTCATATTCAGAGTACACCCACTGGTGAATGGACTTAAGCCCACTGCTCTGATTATAGCCAGCATTGGATATTATTGCCCTGTATAATTCTATCAAAGGGACGCGGGTGGCGCTGTGGGTTAAACCACAGAGCCTAGGACTTGCCGATCAGAAGGTCGGTGGTTCGAATCCCCGCGACGGCGTGAGCTCCCGTTGCTTGGTCCCAGCTCCTGCCAACCTAGCAGTTCGAAAGCACGTCAAAGTGCAAGTAGATAAATAGGTCAGTGTTTCCCAACCGGTGTTCCGCGGCACACTAGTGTGCCGCGAGACGTTGCCTGGTGTGCCGTGGGAGGGAGGCGGGCGAGTCGGGCGGCGAGAGGCGGGGCGGCGGCGGCGAGGATCCGCGTCGAGCCGGGGGCGGCTCCGTGGTGGTGGTGCCGAGGTTTCTCTCTCCATTCTCCCCTCACACACACACACAGGAAATAACACAGGATCAGCTGACAGGACCCGGCCAATGGGGCGGCGGCGGGGCAGCGCGTGCAAAAGGGAGGAGCGCGAGACAGCGGACGAGGAGGAGGCCGGCATGTCCGGGCAGCAGCAGCAACAGCAGCAGCAGCAACTCCCGGCGACGGCTCCTCAAGCCCCGGGCAACCCTACTCCCTCACCGGCCTCGGCTGCCCTCCTGCTCCACCCGCCGCCGCCTCCCCCGCCGCCGCCGGCCACCTCGGCCCCGCCGCCGCCCCCTCCTCCGCCCGCTATCGCCGCCACCACCACAACAGCCGCCGCCGCCTCAGCTGGGCCCATGCCTGCCGGGAGCGGCGGCGGCAGCAGCAGCAGCAGCAGCAGCAGCGCCCCGGCTCCCTTCCCTCCCGGCGTGACGCTGCGCGCTGACGTCACGGGGCTGTAATGGTGGTGTGCCTCAAGATTTTTTTCATCAAACAAGTGTGCCTTTGCCCAAAAAAGGTTGGGAAACACTGAAATAGGTACTGCTCCAGTGGGAAGGTAAACAAGTGTTTCCATGCGCTGCTCTGGTTCGCCAGAAGCGGCTTAGTCATGCTGGCCACATGACCCGGAAGCTGTACGCCGGCTCCCTCAGCCAGTAAAGCAAGATGAGCGCCGCAACCCCAGTCAGCCACGACTAGACCTAATGGTCAGGGGTCTCTTTACCTTTACCTTATAATTCTATCATTGAGGTGAGATCAAACAGACCCACACATGCAGACTCACCAAGTGTCTCAAAGCACATATCTCAAAGACTGTACTTGAGGCTTACATGTAAAAAATGAAAATACAAATGCAGACATTGAGATTTCTAGATTTAGGGGTGGTTTTGAAAGAAGAAAAAGAAACAAAACATACAAAACAGTACTCAAGACAATACCTCCCAGGAAAAGATGTACATTGACAAAAGTGTGATTTGTTGTTGTACAAAGCAAGGCAAATCATCAAAGCCTTCTTACAATATTGTGGGGAAACACCTGGCATTAAGATATCCATTCCTTCCCCATCCCCTTCCTTTTCTTCCTTCCCTTCTCATCCCACCTAATCAAATTAAATCAAGCCCAAGCCTTCTGTATGTCTGGGTTGGGGTTTGCTCTGCCTCTGCCTCATCGACATACAGAATAAACCTATATCATAAAAATGTTTTGTGCTCCCAGTTCCTTCACCTGCAACATACAAAACTAGTATGTTTTCCAGCCAGCAAAACAGCCATACCCTCTGAAAACTACCAACCAGCTGATTCTGCGTCTGCCTCTTCCTATTGTTGAGCTATTTTTAACCTGGAAGCTGGCAGCAAATGAATTATTAACTTGCTATAAAAAAAAAAACCCAGGCCCGAATTAGGACAGATTTCGGGATCTGTGTAAGTGATTTCAAAGTTGAGCATTTGAATGACACTTGTTTGGGGAGCAAGACTATTTGGCAGGATGTTGTCCATTTCCTCCTACGTGTGACACTGAAACAAAAAAAAAATTGTTTGGTCATTAAACCAACACACTTAGTCACTGGTTGATTAAAAAAAATCCTGACAACTCCTAGGACAGCTCAGTCAATAGAGCAGGAGACTCTTAACCTCAGGATCATGGGTTTGAACCCCATGGTGGGCAAAAAGATTCCTACATGCAAGACTAGATGACCCTCGTAGTCCCTTCCAACTCTACAATTCTATGATTCTAACTCTCTTTCCAAAACCTAACCTTCAAGCCTGCTCCAGCTCTAGCCACATGAAAAAGCAAACACCAAGGACCCCCTTTAAATGATTTACACTTTGAACCATAGAACCTCTAGACCTGGAAGGGAACCCCAGAGGCATCTAGTCCGACCCCCTGTAACGCAGGGATCTCAACTTGATTTGCCCCACGGTGCCTTGAACGCTCTTCTTTTGCCGTAACCCGCCTCTCCCCCAATTGTACCCTGAGCCCGAAAGGGGAGAAATCCTTCCAGGCCCCGGGATGTAGCTTTAACCTGAGGAGGAAGGAGGGAAAGGAACTCTGACTCAGCCGCCTTGGTCTCTATCACTGGCCACCAGGTCGGAGCTCGGCCTCTCCTGGTTGGCTGCGCCGAGTCCCGCCTCCGCTGGTCATTGGCGTCTCCTGTCATCTATAAAGGTAGCCTCCCCCGCCCCGCCGGGCTTAGTTAGAGTCCTGCAGCCGGGGAGGGAGGCAGCGCGCGCCAGCAGCCGGGAGTCGCGCAGGGATTTTCTCCGTTCCCTTTTGCGCTGCAGAGACGTCGGCCGGTGCGCCCCGCTTCGCCCCTCGACGCCGTCATGAGGGAGAGGAGAGCGCCTCAGCCGGTGGTGGCCCGCTGCAAGCTGGTTCTCGTCGGGGATGTGCACTGCGGGAAGACTGCCATGTTGCAAGTGCTGGCCAAGGACTGCTACCCGGAGGTAAGTGGGCCAGCCGGGATCGGGGCCTCCGCTTGCAGGAGGCGTCGGGGGTCGGGCCTGGGGCTGGCCTGGATCGTCGGGGTGGAGACGTCGCATCGCCCAAAGCGCCCCATCTTTCTTCGGCCCGCGCCCTGCTTTTCACTTTCGGGGAGCTGCGACGCAGCGGCTCCCGATCCGGCGGAGACCGACTCAGCTTCGACGACGTGACGGCGTCCCGCGCCTCCAGGGACTACGATGCGACGTTGCCTCCCCGCCTTTCCAGGCCCGCTTCGGGTTCTGCCTTGGGCACCGATTCTCCCTGCCTGTCCTCTTTTCTGCGGAGCTGAGCGCCAGAGAGGGCTTGCTCTTTCGGAAGGGGCGCGCGCGTTGCTGTCGTATCTCATCCGCTCGCACAGCGGGCAATATGGCCTCGGCGCCCCCCCCCCTTTCTGTGAAATGGGCTTGATGCACATAGCTGCGCACTAACCGGCTTCTGCAAATCGGCGTCTGATGATGCGTGGATGGGGTGTCCGGACACCCACAACGTCGGGGGCTGACCCCACCGCTGTTGGTACTGGAAGGTACTGACCTCCCTGCCCTTCGCATCCTTGGATATCGGTACCGTTCTCCTGGCAGAGCTTGACACTGTAGCTGACAGTTCTTCCACCCCGCCACCAACAAAGTTATAGCTAATGCCTTTGTGTATCTTGTCTCCATTGCTAGACATACGTGCCCACGGTTTTTGAGAACTATACGGCGTGCCTGGAGACGGAGGAGCAACGGGTGGAGCTCAGTCTGTGGGACACATCTGGTGAGGCCCCCTTTCCCCTTCTGGACTCTGCCCCACTGCTAAGGACCAAGCTACACCCTTCTGCTATGCTGCAGTCAAGCGGCCATTCTAGAGGGGGTAACTTGTGGCAATAATAATAATAATAATTCAACTTGTATAGCGCCCTTTTAATAAGATCCCAGAAAGGTGAACAATACAAGTGAATCAGTTTTGAGAACAGATATAGATGAGGAAGTGAGGATTTCTCAAGGGCTCAGTGTGGGGTGAAGTGTGGGGAGCATCCTGTCCGGTCGATGTTTCTGTCTCTTGGTCTACCTTAGCTTTGGGTACGGGAGAATACAATGATAATTGTGGGTGTGGATTAAATTCTGTTCTACCCACCTAGATCTAAAGGAAGGATCTGGCTAGCCCTAGTAAATGGCTTTGAATCGTGTGTGTGTTAGTTAGAAGGGGTGGGGGGGTTCTTCATAATTCAGAGCTTTGGGGGGGGGGGGGAGAACGTGTTATGCACTGCAGTCCTGAGCTGGAAAAAGGGGACACCTAGCATTGGTATGCAGAGCTGATGGCTCCTGCAAAGGAGGGAGGAGTAGGTGAGGCAAAGACTTTAGACCATCTTAGAGTTGGAATCCTGGCCAAAAAAGAACCAAGACCCCGTGTTTAGGGGGTGCTGCCCTAAAAAGCAACTTGTTTGTGTGTGTGCACAGCTGGACAGCTGTCTGCAATACCTTAAATCTGCCCTTCTGGCTGTTAGAATGAGAGGCTCCAGTCCCTCAGGGCTGAAGTAAAAATGCAGTAATCCTCTTTCCTGCCACCCCCACTCGGCTTCCCCAACACTCCCGTTTGTTCCCACATCTCCTGCAGCCTTTGGAAGCTGCTGAAAGGTCTGTGGTCTTCCAGCTTTGCCTATTATTTCATCCCCCCCCCCCTCCTGTGGAATGCAGAAGGGAGGAGATTTGTCCATTGTGTGCATGTTAAGGAGGAGGGGTCCCAGGGCAGAGGGGGCTTGGTGTGGACTTTGGTCTTGAAATTGGGAGGAAATGGGCACTAACAATAAGGGGCTCTCAAAGGGTATTGTGTGTGCGCGCGTGGAGAGGGGTGTAGTGGAGTTGCCCTAGCAACCGGGGATGGGGAATGGCTGCAGCATCCCCTCTTTTGAAGGGGGCTGGAGGTGGTGGGGGTCCCTGGCTACTCGGATCCCCCTTGTTGCCATGGTGATGGTGCTGGTGCAGGGAGCCAGGGGCTGCTTGCTATTCTGGGCACGCAGCGTCTGGGCTGCAGAAGCATTTTGGATGCTGCTGCTGCTGCTGCTTCGAAGAGGGGGGTGCTGGGCGATCCTATTCCTCCTCTTCCACCCCCTTGCCGCTACGCAGCAGTTCCCCACCCCCACCTCCAGTTCTTGCATCCCTAACATCCCTTGCACATATGCAACCTTTTTTTATCTGTCCTCGCTGATGAGTGGCGTTGCTAAGCAACCCGTTCCTCCCTGTATGTTGCATTCCCCCCCCAAAAAAAAAAATCCCTGGGAAAAACGGGAGCCCTGCACCCCCCCTCCTGCCCTCAATACGGCTTGTGCAGAAGGGTAGTGGAAAGATGGCCTTGGTTATATAAACCCTGGTGAAGCTATTCCTTGGGAAGGCTGAATATAAAAATGGGTGTGAGTGAGCATGCAGAGCCCTGCAATGGGGAGGGTGGGTGGGTGGGTTCTTTTTACTTTCACCTAAAAGGCTTATTCGAATCAGATGCTGCTTACTGGCTTTGATTTTTGGTGGAGGTGGGAGAGAGTGTCCTGAGCTGGTTCATGACCTTCCTCTCTGCACAGGGTCCCCATACTATGACAATGTGCGCCCCCTGTGCTACAGCGACTCAGATGCGGTCCTGCTCTGCTTTGATGTCAGCCGCCCTGAGACCATGGACAGCGCACTGAAGAAGGTGAGAGAGATGCGTGCTCATCCCCATTCCCTGCCTCCCCCTTATAATAAGGCCTGAGAGTCTGATTGGGGGTACCTGCTGGCACGGAGTTTAATGCTCCACAAGCCAGACTTATATGCCTCCTGGTAAGAGAGGCATCCTTAAGGGGGTCATTGGTCCCTGACC
Source organism: Podarcis muralis (assembly GCF_964188315.1). Taxonomy (NCBI): domain Eukaryota; kingdom Metazoa; phylum Chordata; class Lepidosauria; order Squamata; family Lacertidae; genus Podarcis; species Podarcis muralis. Next base: position 5,650,429 of record NC_135656.1, read on the forward strand.
TACATGAGAAGTCCAGTTCTGGGCACCACAGTTCAAGAAGGACACTGACAAACTGGAACGTGTCCAGAGGAGGGCAACCAAAATGGTCAAAGGCCTGGAAACGATGCCTTATGAGGAACGGCTAAGGGAGCTGGGCATGTTTAGCCTGGAGAAGAGGAGGTTAAGGGGTGATATGATAGCCATGTTCAAATATATAAAAGGATGTCACATAGAGGAGGGAGAAAGGTTGTTTTCTGCTGCTCCAGAGAAGCGGACACGGAGCAATGGATGCAAACTACAAGAAAGAAGATTCCACCTAAACATTAGGAAGAACTTCCTGACAGTAAGAGCTGTTTGACAGTGGAATTTGCTGCCAAGGAGTGTGGTGGAGTCTCCTTCTTTGGAGGTCTTTAAGCAGAGGCTTGACAACCATATGTCAGGAGTGCTCTGATGGTGTTTCCTGCTTGGCAGGGGGTTGGACTCGATGGCCCTTGTGGTCTCTTCCAACTCTATGATTCTATGATTCATTCATGCTTCCTCTCAGATCTTGTGAAATCTATGAGCATCCAGGCATAGTTATACGGGGGGGGGGGGGGGAAGAACCTCTAATGCAGGTCCCCCAGTGTAGATTCATAGAACTGTAGAGTTGGAAGGGATGATGAGGGCAGGGCCTTGCAGAGTGGCCCAGGCCAGGTAAATAATGTGTCCCCCTTTTTTTACCCTGTGGATAACTGAAGTCTTACAAATAAGTAAGTATATAAATAATTTTCACAAAAGTTATGCTGACAAATAATTTTATTTCAAGGCTTGAACTGTATCTGCATATAAAGACAAAATGGGAAATATAGATATACAATAGTGAATATGCTGACCGAGCCCCCCTTTGGAATCGGAGGCCCGGGCCAAGTGGCCCATATGGCCCCCCCTTCTGTCTGGGCCTGCATGAGGGTCATCTAGCCCAACCCTCTGCAATGCAGGAATCTTTTTGCCCAGTTTGGTCTCGAACCCATGACCCCGAGGTTAAGAGCCTTATACCCTACCAGCTGAGCTATCCCAGCTGTACTTGTATCCGGATCTCAGAGACCCTTTTGTCAAAGTATGGTACACAGGGGGAATTGGCTCCATGTTAATATTTCTTCCGTTTTAACTTTACATGCAGATATACACAATACTGAGAGCTATTTACGCCTGGGCTTACACAAGCACAATATAAACGAGGTGCCCAACTTTCTTATGGAGACTGCCCATTCTGCAAAACTCATCCCTGTCTCTCCCCCCCCCTCCCCAACCACTGTTTGAAGAAGAGTGGCCTTCAAGACTACAGATGGTCTTGGAGATCCAGGTTGTCTGGGAGAATTATGGGGCAATATTTTGAAAGGCCATAAAACACAGCATGAGAGGCTGCCTTGCCCAGTGTTGTCTCACCCTAACCCTAGGGCTGCTGTGGATTGAACCTGGAACCTTCTGCGTGCAAAGCAGGACTGCTGAGCCCAGGACCCTGCCTAATATCCTGTGTCCCCAGAGTTGAAAGTGACTTGCCACATCATCTAGTTATTCTCTCCTTTCAGCCCCCTAAACAAATGCGTTTCTGCCTCTCCTTAAAGGCCTCCAGCACCCACAATTTCTACATGCCATACGGACAATTGCAAATGGATAGCGCTGCTGTTCCCCTTACTTAACTTTTCCTCCCTGGTCTTCAATAAATACTCCAGCAAGGTATCCCTAAAGTCCTGCTCTCTATCAGCCTAACATATAAAAAACAGTTCTTAGTTTCCAACTTGAATTTCTTGCCACTTTGAGCCGTTGTATTTAGAAACGTCTCCGTTCACAATCCCTTCATGTTTGTACATACTTGCTGCTTTAAATCTATGTGGAGAGTATTCTAAGCTGGCACTCCTTGTATAGTAAGGCAGTCAATGAGTCCTTTAGATGAGTCCCATTACTTGTGAGCCATATGACACAAATTCATTGGTAGCATCTAATGGATTCGTTGGTGGGTTAAAACACATTAAAAGCACAAATCCGGAGAAGTCAATTGCCAAAGGAGTATAGGGTGGCTATTAAGGGGGAAATGTGCGCTGATCCACTTGTTCAGGAAGCTGCAGAGTATACGCTGCCTGACAGCTAATCCCAAAGTTAGTGTTACTTTCTTCTGTTAGAAATTGCATTTTTTTCATAGCCTATCCTGCTCAAAGAAAGAGAGGAGGTCTTTAAAGTCTTTTGAAAGAGGTTTGGCCTAAGATATGACTATATTAATAACACCAAACCAACTGATCTATAAAAGATATTATCCTTCAGTTTCTTTTCTGGTAATTAAAATCTGCCTTTAGCTATTTAGGACTGTGATTCTGGATTTTTAGGTTCTGGGGCTGCTTCTCTATTCTTATTTCCACAAATGCTCTGTAATTCTTGTCATGCATAACTGTTAGAACTGTTGGATGGTGAGGGGGCTATAGAGATTGCTTCCAGGTGTGCCCAGTCTATGGGAGTGAGAGAGAGAGAGAGAACACACGTTTGAATTTTCACACAGAACTCTTGACACTGTTTTTCAAAATCCCATGCCCACTGCAGAAATTAAGCAATGGCAACACCATGTTAGACTTCTCCCAGTTAGCAAAACAGCTTGTTAAGTGAGCCCCAGAGGACGGGACAGCTTGCCTCATGGTGATGTGGCAATATCTCTACCTGGGACACGTTTTGAGTCTTGGGATGCTAGAGGGTTCAATTCCTCTTTGGTATTGAGCCAGCGTGGTGTAGTGGTTAAGAGCGGTGGCCTTGTAATCTGGTGAACCGGGTTTGCTTCCCCGGTCCTCCACATGCAGCTGCTGGGTGACCTTGGGCTAGTCACACTTCTCTGGAGTCTCTCAGCCTTACTCACCTCACAGAGTGTTTGTTGTGGGGGAGGAAGGGAAAGGAGAATGTTAGCCGCTTTGAGACTCCTTAAAGGGAGTGAAAGGCGGGATATCAAATCCAAACTCCTCCTCTTCTATGTTTATCTAGTGGAAGACAGAAATCCTGGACTACTGTCCTAGCACCCGTGTGTTGCTGATTGGCTGCAAGATAGACCTGCGCACCGACCTCAGCACCTTGATGGAATTGTCCCACCAAAAGCAAGCCCCTGTCTCTTATGAACAGGTAAGGTCTGCACCTACACACCCACCCCAGTATGAATCCCTTCCTTGAGCAGTAGATGTCTTCTTCTTTTTTAGTCTTCTGTGCTTAGGGTTTTACTTACACCTGTAGATATGATGGCACAGATGATTAAATTCAAGCTCAAATTCCTTCCTCAAGTTGTTGGGGTTTTTTTGTTTTAAGTTATCCCTCAAGGAATTTGAGCTTGAATGTGCTTCCTTGCAAACTGAAATTAGCTTTGTATACAACTTAAAAAGGCATTCTGAACATACCCTCACAAAAGGATTCCAACTAAGAATGACATTTTCAATCTATAGATAAGTATAGATATATATCTGTGCAGTCTTAGAAGTCCTAGGTTGGGTAGAATAACACTCCAATTGCATATACCAACTACAAACATTTCTTTAAAACCCACTGGGTATATAAACTGCAAGCCTCTCTGCAAAGGCTTACTCCAACTATAATAAAGTGGCCTTGCTGAAATACAAATACGCTGAGGAATTTGAAATTTAATAGAACTTTGATATCTTGAATGTTAGGAGTATGGCCCTTTTGTTGGAACTGTCTTGGGAGGAACAAGCCACCGTAGGAACATCCCTCCTTGAGATGGATATTGGCAGCTTCATGGCACCTGGGCTGTGTTTTGGCTGCACTGGCTATAGGACTGTTTCAAATCCAATGCCCAATTGCTCAAGTGTGATGCATTTCAGAAGACTACATTCTGGCACCTGCATCTTGGCTTTACTGTTTGTGGTTTGTTTTGGGGAAAGCAAACCATGATCCTACTTTCAAATGACAATCCGGACTCTGGCTTGTTTCCCGGTGGGGCAGGAGCGGAGTGAGTACTTTTCATCAACATGCGCCAGTGCGCTGCATGTTCATAGTAAACCACAGTGCTCCATCTAACTATGGCTTAATAATTTTATTTAGCCCAGTTCTATACCACCCTTCATTGCAGGACAGTTTGCAGTATAAAAACACAAAAATATATAGCAAACAAAAACAATGATGTGCCAACCATCTCAACATGTGTGTCCTAATTTGGAGCACTAGCTCTGCTCCTCGGCTTGAGTCCTCATGCCCTCCTCTTTTTTTCTTTCCCTTTTCAGGGTTGCGCTGTGGCCAAGCAGCTAGGAGCAGAAACCTACCTGGAGTGTTCAGCCTTCACATCGGAGAAAAGCATCCACAGCATCTTCCGGACAGCAGCGTCCATCTGCCTGAGCAAGCCTGGTCCCCAGCCCCCCAAGAGCCCAGCCCGAAGTTTCCCCAAGAGACTCCTCCGCTTTCCCAGCCGATCTGAGCTCATCTCTTCCACTTTCAAGAAGGAGAAAGCGAAAAGCTGCTCTGTCATGTGAAGGGGCCGCCTACTTCCGGGGAGCAGGGGGTGGCGGTGGCAGTGGAACCATTGCGGACACTGGGCCCTCCAGCTGGCCCTTCTGGGGTGGGGAAGGGAGAGGGCTGCCTGGCTCCCAGGGGCCAGGCCTGGAGACTCCAGAAGGATCCCATTCCCAACTCCCTCGCCGGCTTGAGCAAGCCTGCCGCCCCTTCCGCATTGCAATGCTTCCCTCCATGCAGCTGCAGTGTGCGCTTCTTCCAGATAGACATGAAGCGGGGAGGGGGAGTTTGGCTGGACTGCAAAGGTGAAGGCTGGCCCAAGACCAACCCTGCTCCGGAAAGCCTTGGGCCTTGGCATAGCAACATCGTGGACAGCAGTGGCTCTGGTGGTCGTTCCACATAGATTTGGAAGGTTCTAAAGAATCGCCCCCTTTCTGATGCACAGTTAATATCTTTGTTTGGCCCTGATCACCTCTTCCCATCAGCTGCTTGTCTCCATTGCCTGTGTGAAGCAGGCCGAGTGCAGATCACTTCTCCCTTCTCCCCTCCCCCAAAGCCTGCCGAATATTGTGTCCTTCCTTTTACCCTCCTCCCTCTAGCAGAGAGGTGTCCGGGTACCCTCTCCTTCGCCTCTGCAATTGCGGGTGGAGGGGGGTGGAGGGCAGGACGAGGGAGTGGTTGTTTTATAGACATTGTCTCTTTGTGTATGGGAAGGAAAGGAAATGGGGCAAATCTGTTAAATGTTCAGTGTTATTAAAAGAAAAAAACCTATTTATTAATGAAAATATAATGCAGATTAACATCCACATTTGAGGGGATTCTTATTTGTTAGTATCATTCTTGGATTTTCCTGGTCATGGAGGAAACTGGGAGAGATTGACTTGCAGATACCAAGTCCAAACCAAAGTGAGCCTTTTAGGGAATCCTTTTCCTCATTGACATGTCTTATGGTGCCTCTGTCCATTGCAATAGATTCTGGGGCATGTTCTCAAGTGAGCAGTTAGTTGGCCAAATCCGCCTCATTGGTGCTATGCTTCAGTGCACTCTAGAACATACCCAATGCTCTGTGACAATGTGTGTTTCAGGAATAGCTTATTTCTAGGACAGGTTGTCTGCTGCTACAGATCTTCTGATTAGGGAATGATACAGTTCCTGCAGCAGTTTTGGTTCTCTGCCAGTACAATGGTCAAGTCCCCAAACAATTTCTTCATACCAAAGCCTATCAATACTTCTAGAGTGGAGGGGAATACAATGAATACAGCTAGAATAATATTGATTGAGGGCCATACCTTCTGCAATCACTCTAGCTAAAGTTAATGTAAGATGATGCCAGCACTATCCAATTAAGCTGGGATGCTGGAGGTCGTGGCTCCCTTTTAAGCATCAACTATGGAAGTGCACTCCAGTACAAAGTGGTTGCAGGTAACAATGATGTTAAATTGTATATAGCCTCCCTTCTTAGTGGTTATCTAAGCCCTCACCTGGTTGTGTTCCACAGTTAACCCGCACTACAAGAAGCCTTAGTTTGAGCTGGGCTGGAATTCTGCATCCTTTCACCATGTCTAAATTTGGCTAGTGGAATATAGTATGGAAGTTTTAATCCTGTAGTTTCAAGTGGAATGGAGTGCTTTGAGTAAGAGAAGCTTCTCACACGAGGCTGTCTGTACTCTTCTCTTGACCCAAAAGAGCTCACTTGAGGCCTCATGACTACCTGACCCCTGCTGCTGGAAGTTAACTTGAGAATGTCTGAGGCCAGCTATAAGTTGTGATCTTGCTGTTACTGCCTGGCTGTGCTTGTGTTGCAACTGCAGCTGTTGGGGAAATGGGCAGGAGCCCTACCAGAGTCTCCTGAATTCCAGCTTTCCTCAAAAGGATTGAAGAGTCCTAGCCCTCCTTATGATGCCCTACCCAATGTTTGTTAAAAGGGCTCTGCATATCTACAATTAGAGTACCTGAACAAGAGAGTACATTTGAATAGCTTGACACTTGCAGAGTTGTTTTTCACTTGTTGATCATTATTTGCTTAGTTTTTACATGTTTTATCCTGTTTAGAGCAAGCTTTAAGCATTTTGCTTTCCAAGTGGTTGGTTCATGAATATCCTGTAGCAACCTAATTCTGTTACAGGGATAAAAATTATTGAAATCCAAAGCCCTAAGTAATCCCTTGGGTAGACCTGGCAGAGATCCTTCCTTCTGAGAGAGGGAGAAATGGTGGCAGAAGGGAGGATAGACACCCCACTCCAGCTCTCTTGACCCAGGGTTCTCCCACATATCTTAGTCTTACTATGCAAGGCTGTAGCCCAGCAGGATCTCATGCTGTGCTGGACTTTACCCTCTCAGCAAATAAAGGCCTACTATCATATCCGGCATACTAATTCTCTCTTAGTTGCAACAGCGATACTGCAGGAGTGAACTATGTCATGGGAAAGAGGAGTCACAGCTTCCACAGGTGTGCCCTCTCTTAGCTGCTGAGGTGAAAGGTCCCTGGTTTTCATTTTTGCTTTTAACAGTAATTATGGTTTTTGGTTCAACTGAAAGGACCAGCTAGTCGGTAATGGGAAAGATTCTGACCACAGTGAGTCACTGTTGGTTTGAACAGACAATACTCAGAATGCTGGACTAGCTAGGCCTTGGGACTGATCCAGCAGGATGAGAAAACAGGCTGACCTGGGGGAGGGCAAAGTTAGCTAGACCACCACAAGTGTGTACTCAGAAGCTCAGGCTGCAACAACTGAACCTCATTCCATAAAACAGCACTCTGGAAGCCTCCCTATGCCCTGTCCCTATGCCCATGGCATCAAGCTCTGAGTTGAGTGACTTCCTCTCGCACTGTGCTGCAAATCCATCATGGCAGGCCTCCCAAGATTCTGATATCCCTGCCTGTTCCGCTGGCTGGCACTATGTAATGTGGATGTAATGGAATAAGTTGTATACGCTGTCATCACTGCCATACATTAGACTGTCAACTTCACTACAGGACTGCACCACTTGTCATCCAACTGTCATACTTATTTCATTGACCACAGAAAATGAGGGAGCCAGCTGGGCTCCACAGTGCTAAAGGGATTTAGGAGCAACTGTGTAGATGATGCCTCTCCATCTTGCAATTCTGCAACAAAACTAGGGCCTTGACAGGTGTGTCAAGTCATGTCAACTGGAATGACAGAAATGTAGAGTTGGAAGGAGTCCCAAGGGTCATCTAGTCCAACCCCATCTCAGCTAAAGCATCCGTGACTGATGGTCATCCAGCCTCTGTTTGAAAACCTCCAATAGAGGGTCCACCACCTTCCGAAGAAGACCATTCCACTGTCAAACAGCTTTTGCTGTCACAAAGTTCTTTCTGGTATTTAGTCAGAATCTCTTTTTGTGTGTGTGTAACTTTAATCCATTGGTTTGGGTCCTACCCTCCAGAGAAGGGGAAACAAGTTTGCTCCAGCTTCCATGTGACAGCACTTTAGATATTTGAAAATGGCTATCATCTCTTAGTCTTCTCTACCGGGCTAAACAGCCCCAGCTCCCTCAACCATTCCTCATAAGACTTTGTTTCCAAATCCCTTATCATCTTGGTTACCCTCCTTTGCACATGTTTCAGCTTGTCAATAATCTTTAAACTGCCCAGAACTGGACACGGCACTCCAGGTGTGGTCTGACCAAGGCAGAATAGAGCAGTACTATTGCTTCCATTGAACACGCCCATCCCAAGCATTCAGGAATATTAAATGGTCCCCCTAACACCACAAGATGGAATAACAGCCACTGCAAATCCGAATCTCACCAGGAAGTGATATATACATAATGGTGGGGTGACCTGTAGTCCTCACTTATTACCAGATCATTCCCAGCTCCTCCTCCAGCAGCATCTCTAGAGATGTATAGGCCTGGTGGGGGGAGAATCTTAGGAAAAAATGTGGAATTCCCCCTCGCAGGCCTTCACATCTCTAACCACCACCAAGACTACCTGCATCAGCTCAGGAAGGAAGGCTGTTGAGCAGCAGAGCAGGCTTTACACCAACCAGATCCCTGTTCAGTCTCTGATCCATTGTCAATAAAATACATCCAATTCCAGCTTCCAGACACATTTCTTCCTAGTTAGATAGAATTCCTATGAATTCCACTGCACCCAGTGATGGGCTTTGGGCTCTCAAATTTATGCTAAAATTGGTGCCCTCCCACCTCTCTTGTGCTCTGTTCTACAGCATTGTTGTGGTACACTGGTCACACTACCCTAAAACTGCCTCTGCACCCCCAGTGTTGGTGCTGCTTCAAGTATCGGGACGGCGGGAGGATGAGCAAACTGGGTCAGATCAAGCCTGCCCAGCCCATCCACACAGGTGATACATGCCAGGTGAGCCACCTCATCTACAGTCAAACTGGGGGTGAGAGTTGTTTGCATTTTGGACTGACTTGGCTTCTAACAACAGCAGGTGAGAGATGGCAGGTTGGCATGCCATCCCAAATCTTGTCAGGTGAGGGATGGCCCTGAAGAGGCAACCGCCTTAATACATTGGATACGCCTGCCCTTCACTGGCCATCTGCCATCCCCCAGCGCCATAACACCCTGTGCCTCTTAGAGGCCCTCAAGTTCTCCCTCCACTCAAACACAACCTCCACAAGCCGAAATGCTTTCTAATACCAGCCCTTCAACTAGCTGAGAAGCCAGCAAACCTCCAAGAATGAAATTAATCGTGGTGGCACACAAGAGTTTGTGGTGCACCATGTTTTTATTGCTTTTTTTTTTGCTCTGCTTTATGCTGACAGGCACCTTGTGAATCCTTAAGAGTTTAAAGGGGAAAATATGGGAAAACTTCCAATAAACAAAAAATAAAATAAATTTGAACCCGCTGGTGCCCGTAACTTTGATACAGGCTGGATGCGCCCTCTAATGCCTGCTGCACCAACCTGCAGCTACAAATCAATTGGAACTCCCAACCAAAGGTGGCACCTCGGGTTGGCTGGCTATTTAAAACCTTTTAACCTATCAATCCGTATAATTAAATCTATAAAGGTCCGTATAGTTAAAGCTATGGTTTTCCCAGCAGTGATGTATGGAAGTGAGAGCTGGACCATAAAGAAGGCTGATCGCCGAAGAATTGATGCTTTTGAATTATGGTGCTGGAGGAGACTCTTGAGAGTCCCATGGACTGCAAGAAGATCAAACCTATCCATTCTTAAGGAAATCAGCCCACTGGAAGGACAGATCGTGAAGTTGAGTCTCCAATACTTTGGCCACCTCACGAGAAGAGAAGACTCCCTGGAAAAGACCCTGATGTTGGGAAAGATGGAGGGCGCAAGGAGAAGGGGACGACAGAGGACGAGATGGTTGGACATTGTTCTCGAAGCTACGAACATAAGTTTGACCAAACTGCGGGAGGCAGTGGAAGACAGGAGTGCCTGGCGTGATCTGGTCCATGGGGTCACGAAGAGGCGGACATGACTAAACGACTAAACAACAACAACCTATCATTCAAGTCAATTTCAGACATAATTACGAATTCACAATAAAAATCAAACCAGCAAGTAGTCAAAGTGGTGATTCAGGTTTGTTTGTCTTTTGCACTGGCTGGTGGGGTGTTTTTTTGGTGGTAGTTATGGTTTTGCGGGGGAGGAGGCAGGGTTGGCCCCATTTTGGCACCTGGGGGAACCACAAAAGGAAAGCCCTTCCTTCCCACCAGGGGGAAAGGGGTGAGCGAAGATCCGCATCAGGAACAGCGGTGTGAACGCAGGGCGGCGGTGCCTTTGCGGGGAGCCGCTCCAGCAAACTCCTTCGCAGGAAACCCGTCTCCATCCCCTCGCAAGCCTGAGCGAAGTCCCACGGACCCGGCAGAACAACATTTCCCAGTAGCCCCCATGGGGGGGAAGGCGGCCTTAATCTTCCGTCAAGACGCCGAAACGCCCTCTGGGAATTGTAGTTTTCTTACGTTCCGTTTAGAACGCACAGGCTGCGTACCCTGAGAAGCTTATTTGCCGGGCGAACAGTGCGCCTTCCGAGTGTGGTGCATGCTGGGATTTTTTTTTGTTTTCGTTTTTTCTCGTCCCTGCCTCGCGGTTTCTGTGGGAATTGTAGTCCTAAGCCTGGGCACTGAGGCGGGAGGGATAGCCCGAGTGGACTTGCTTTCCCATGATGCTCCGCGGCAAACCCGCTGTTGTGACCGGAATCAGCTTTAGTAAGATGGCGGCGATGTTGGCGGCGCAGTGAGTTGCTGGTAACGTCGGGAAGGGCTACAGGTGAGGCGCACCCGCGTGTCCCCCGGCCACCGTCGGTGTTTCCAGCGACTGCAAGGAGGGAAAGCTATCCAAGAAGAAGGGCTGCCGGCTTCAGGTCAGCGGTAGTTGCGGGCGCCTCGCGGCGTCGCTTCCCTCGCCTTGGTTTGCTTCCAGACGCTCAGCCCTGACGGGGATGGTGCCAGAATAAACACAGAGGTTTGTGCACCCGGGTTCGTGGGAGGAAGAGACGTTGTTGCTGTTTGTTTGTTAAATTTGTATCCTGCTTTTCCTCCCCATTTTATCCTCACAACAACCCTGTGAGGTAGGCTAGGCCGAGAGTGTGTGACTTGGCCCAAGGTCACCCTGTGAGCTTCATCACCAAGTGGGGATTTGAACTCCAGCCTCCTAGGACCCAGTCTGGCACTCTAACCCAGGCACAGGCAAACTCCGGCCCTCCAGATGTTTGGGACTACAATTCCCACCATCCCTAGCTAACAGGACCAGTGGTCAGGGATGATGGGAACTGTAGTCCCAAACATCTGGAGGGCCGGAGTTTGCCTATGCCTGCTCTAACCACTACCCCACGTGGACTCCCATGCAGAGTGGGGCATTTCTAGCCTGACCTGAGCTCCACTGTCTTACCTTCTACAACACCAAACCTGCTCCAGCTCAAAGAACAAGTTTCTCCCTCCAGCTTTAGGGAGTGAGCTGGGTGCAAGAATTTGAGAAGAGTGAAGTCTTGATTGTTCTGTTAAAGTTTGTGCTGAAATAACTGTGATTGTCATTGTGTATCGTGTGCCACTTTTTCCAACATAAAATTTTATTTTATGCTCTATTTTTATGTTGAAATATGTTTTATTTGTTACATTTTATTATATCCCACTTTTCTTCCAAAGAGCTCATAGTAGTATTTCCTCCCTCTCCCAGCTTTTATCTTCACAACCAATCTGTGCATGACTGAGGGGAGATATGATCCCAGGTCTCCCTTTTTCATCAGTCAGACACTTTTGCTGCTATACCATACAGTCATAGAACCAGCATGTGGCTCATCAGCTGTGAACATGCAGCATGCACCTGATCATGAATTTTTATCATGCCTATATGCAGAAGAACTACTTGTTGTTGGACATGATGATTTTTGTGTGTGCGTGCGCATGTGTTTTTCCACTACCAGTATATATGAATTTGAAACAATTGCTCATTGGCAGACTTTAATTTATTTCAGTCTATGTGACATTTATAAATTTGTCCTGATCAATTTTGGGGCTTCTCCTCTAAAAACAGGCCAGCTGTGTTAAAACTGGGAGCAATAGCCTGTTTAATCAGTATTTATTCTAAGAGGACCATGTTGAGAATGGAGTAGAAGGCAATATGCCAAGACTGCCACCTTCTCAAAATAGCCTGCCAGCAAATCCTCTTTCAGAGATGCCATTCCTTTTTTATGTCTGAATCAGTAACTGGGAGGGGTTCAGGTGGCATTTCTCTTGGGAATCAGGGGCTCCAACTGTTGGTCCCTCACCAACTTCCACACCTTGAAAACTTGCTCAGGATCTTAAGAATGACATAATTGGTGTATAATGCAAGGAGTGAGACTTCAGATTCTTAATTAAGCTATATCCACAGATAGTTGGGGCAATTCCATACTGAAGCAGGTCTCCAATCCCCCTTCCTCTTCCTAATAACTTCTGTATATTAATACCATCAACAAAACTTTTTTAATCCAGATGGCTGGGGAAACTGTTGAAAAGAGAGAGAGAGATTCTTCACCCCTCAAGGAAGAGCGGAGACGCTCACGTTCAGCTGAACGAGAGCGAGACAGGAAAGGCTCCCCCGTCACAAAGGACAGGAAAAGGCACCGCTCCCGTGAGAGAAGGAGAGGCAGTCGATCAAGATCCCGATCTAGGTCCAAATCGACTGAGAGGTAAGGCCAGATTATAGGTCAATTTGGTTTGCTGCAAGGATGATGAAGGTTAGTCAGCCTTGAGTGTCTTAAGTAAGCAGGGAATGCTGTTAGCTTCAGCTGTTTTTATTTGGCTATTAGTAGGATTCAACAATCCAGCACTGAACTAGATTTTGGACTCAAACCAACGATTTACCGAGGTAGCATCCAGTTTCTCAGAGCAGTTACTTTCAAATGCTTTGGGGGTGAACTTAGTAACAGAGTCACAATCTATTCCCAACAGAAATGGTGCTTACATAAGTTCAAGGACACCCAGTGCATGTCCTTTGTAGACATACTGTTCTGCATCCCTTGTTACACTGGGGCTAGGTAGTCGGTATTGTTGGTTTTGAAATAAAAAATGGGTACAAAGTTTTCCTAAACTACACTGATAGAGCTTGTTTTCTAAGACTTGCAAACACTGTGCATGCTAAACAGATTACAGTGTATCACTTTACTTAATATAACGCATCTGCTTTCTTTGGGGAAGGGAGCTTGTGAGACAATGCAAGTTAGTGAAGCCCAACCAATGAAAATGTTGCTCTGTCCTAATTCTCTCCTGAATTTGAGCTGTGGCTAATCTTTTTTTTCCCCCCCGTTTCATTTTTAAGAAAGAAAATGGAGGTTCTTATGATGCTGAATTCAGTGCTCTGTGCCAAATTCAGCACTTCAGAGGCCCTGTTGCAGAGTTACATCCACTCAGTCTTGATTACATTTATTGTCAATTTCTATGCCTTTCCAGGTCTGCTGTACAGATAAACCACAGCTGTACCCTTTATATAAAGGCTGAGTTGATGGGTGTGAGCAAAACATAAAGGGACTATATCTATAGGAGGATGCTAATTTAATTTGGTGGGATTGAACAGTTTCTACAGTTGGTTGGTTGATTTCTATTGATTCAGGTTTCTGCTGTCTGATGGAAGGGGGTGGCTTGATCTGTGTGCATTGAAATCAGTTATTCGCATGTAAACCATTTGTTTGTAGAGAGCGACGATATAAAGAGCGGGAGCGAGACAAAGAGCGGGAGCGCAGCAAGAAGGACCGGGATCGTGAGAAAGATGGGCACCGGAGGGACAAGGACCGTAAACGGTCCAGGTAAAACACTGTTTCCTAGACAATGAATGCAGTTACTTCTGAGGTGTCGCAGCTGTTGTGGAATATAGCATTGTTTCATGGGTAGCTGGGGTGGAAACATGATGAAAAAGATACCTACAATTTCACCATTTTAGCTTTATGTTTGGATTTAAAGAGAAGTTTCATCTAACTTCTTGGGTTAACAGGTTACTATTATGGGAATTGGGCTCAAGGTACAAGGCCTAGGTTGTTGTTGAAAGGGCAGTAGCATCTACAGTTACCATGAGTGACTGGTGCTGAGGATTCGTTCAATAGATTTATTTAGATTTGGATATATTTAAATATTTATAATCCATACTTTCATGAAGTAGATCAGAATGGTGAGTAACATACCGTATTTTTCGCACCATAGGGCGCACCGGACCATAGGGCGCACCCAGTTTTTAGGGGGGGATATCAAGAAAAAAATCTTTCCCCCAGCCCCAAAGAGCAGCGTACAGGCTGCGCACAACCTCTCCCTGCCGGAGGGGTTGCGCGCAGCTATGGAGCAAGCCAAGGCAGGGGGCGGGATGGATCCCGCTCACTGTTTTGGCTTCCCCTTTAGCCCCACGCAGCCTCTCCTTGCCGGGAGACGCTGCGCAGGGCTAAAGAATCCATAGCCCCGTGCGGCCTCTCTTTGCCGGAGGGGTTGCGCGCAGCTATGGAGCAAGCCAGGGCAGGGGGCGGGATGGAATTCCCCCACCTCCCGCAAAACCGGCAGAAGCCGCGCGCACTTTAAAAGGGCTGCACGGCTTCTTCTGGCTTACCTGGGAGGTGGGGGGATTCCCTCACCTCTCGCAAAAGCCCGCAGAAGCCGCGCAACTCCTTTAAAGAGATTGCGGCTTCTCCTGGCTTTCCTGGGAATGGTCCCTCGTTGAGGCCAGCTGAACCTAGATCCACCCAGTGAAATGCGGTAACCCCAACTCCTGTCTCTTCTATCCCTCTGGCACAGGAGCTCTTCTCCAAGTCGGAACAAAGACTCCAAATCCAGGAAGGACAGAGATTCTCGCAGAGGAGATGATGATGATGATTCATTGTCAAAGAAGGAGAAGGTAACTGCATGTGCCTTCTAGATGTCCAGTGCTTGTTCAGTTCTCTGAAATGTGTACAGTTAAGCTGGGTGGGTTTGAATTCCCCACAGCACCAAGTCCATGTATATTTTTCAAAGTGTGTTTCTAGGATGGCATAGATAAGAACCTTTTGTTGATTGAAAGGCCTTATACTATAAATCTCTGGTATGTTTCTGTTCTCTACTTCTTTATGCAGTATTTCTGGAAAGTGAGATGAAAGGGCAGCTCTTCTCAATTAATCAGGCTACTTAAAAACAGTTTTTCACATTCTCTTTCAGCCTTGCTACTTTGGAACTTTATAGCATAGCACTTTTTCCGTACAGCCAAAAGTATAGACCCCACAGCTTCAGTGATAGCAATTCCTACTTTTTGGGTTTCTCTCTCCCACCCCACTCACCTCCACCCCTGATTTTAACGTGCACTTATTTTGTTCACAGGCCCAGCCACTTTCTCTGGAGGAGCTGCTGGCCAAGAAGAAAGCTGAGGAAGAGGCTGAGGCCAAGGTAAGAGCATGGGGCATGCCTCCACTTTCTTTCCCCCCACCTATCAATTCCATTTTTGCCCGGGTGAGGCCAGCAGGTGGGTGTATTGGATTATAGCAAGCTGTGTGTGTCTAAAGCTGTGCTTTGCTTCCTGGCATCTCCAGCAATACTTGATGAGGGAAGTACACAAGGTTTCCTTGCACGCTCAACATCTTGCTCTGATTTCTTGCAGCCGAAGTTCCTTTCCAAGGCAGAACGAGAGGCCGAGGCCTTGAAGCGACGGCAGCAGGAGGTGGAGGAGCGGCAGCGGCTCATAGAAGAGGAGAGGAAAAAGAGAAAACATTTCCAAGAAATGGGGAGGAAGATGCTAGGTAAAGATTACCTCTCAGGAGATCATCAGGTACAGTGGTACCTCGGAAGTTGAACAGAATCCGTTCCAGAAGTCCGTTCGACTTCCAAGACATTTGGAAACCAAGGCACGGCTTCCAGTTGGCTGCAGGAAGCTCCTGCAGCCAATCGGCAGTTGTGTCGGACATTCGGGTTCCCAGGAACATTCACAAACCGGAACACTCACTTCCGGGTTTGTGGTGTTCAGGAGCCAAAGCGTTCGACTCGCAAGGCATTCAGGATCCAAGGTACAACTGTATTCAGCTTCAGGGGCATGATGTGATTCCCTGCTCTGAGGTTGTGTCCTGATGCCATGTTTCCTGACATTCTGCCATTTACTACAGAAGACCCCCAGGAGAGGGAGCGGCGTGAGCGGAGAGAGCGCATGGAACGAGAGACCAATGGCAATGAAGATGAGGAAGGGCGGCAAAAAATCCGTGAGGAGAAAGATAAGAGTAAGGAACTTCATGCCATCAAGGTAATGCTAGGCCATTTCATTTTCTCTCTGTAAAAAGTATAGAGATGAGGATTAATGGGTTTGAGCAAGGGGACTGGGATAGGAGAGTGTCTTTGATGTGCATCCAAGTGACTGAAGTTGAATTCATTGATCAATTTAATGCAATCATACCAGTTTTTTGAGTGAATCATCACAGTTTTCTATGTCCTGAAAAATATATTATTGGTGTGGGTTGATTGTCACAGTAGACCCACTCACAAAATCAACCTGACAATGCCAACGTACTTTCAACCTCCCAAAAAGCCAGCTTTAGAAAATGGTCCGTAAAATTGTTTGATCACTTTTCATCACTCATTTCTTGTCCTTTACATGACTTCATAACCTTAAGGCTAGGCTACTATAATGACTTTTCTTTGGGGGTTCCTGAGTTTTTGAAATGTACACCTGAAGAAGAAAGCAACAGCCCAGTTCTTAACAGGAACACATCTTCAGACACAGCTGTTTGGAGTTTTCAGCATTGGAATAGAAGGCTTTCCCCCCCCTTTGCTTTGCTGCGGCAAAACTGAGCCGAGATCAGAACCTATGCAAATTCATTCTTCCTGCTTTTTCCTGGGTCTTTGTTCCCAAGGTCCAATGATGATACACATGTTTTCTGGGCTGGGAATGAAACGGATGATCTGGATATGAGCCCAAGTGAGCAAAAAGCTGATTTGGGAACCAATGCAGAGTCTGAACTGTTAGCCGGGGTGTCCCTAGTTCAGATTGCACTTCTGTCACTACAGGGCCTTAGGGAAACTCTTGTCTTGTCAGCCTCAGGCACGTATCAGAAATATGAGGAATAATAATACTGACCCACCTTACAGGGCTGTCATATATGAAGCGTCTGGAAAACTTAAAAAGAGCAGCATGCGTGTTTATTGTAATTTTGATCCAACCGGTGTGTGTATTGGATTATAGCAAGCTTTAAGGTATATTTTGCTCCTTAGCATGTTCACCAACAATCCTTGTGTCTTCACGGTCAGACTGAATTCTTGCAAAGGGAGGCACATAGAGTTTCCTTGCAAACTTCCTTTGTGTTTCATTGGGAAATGTTGTCTTGTTTTTCCTTTGGAAAAGTCTGAGAGGGCATGAACTGAATAAATAAATAAATAAATAAATACCCATGTCCCCTTAGGAGCGGTACTTGGGTGGGGTCAAGAAGCGGAGACGTACTCGGCATCTGAACGACCGCAAATTTGTCTTTGAGTGGGATGCTTCCGAAGACACTTCCATTGACTACAATCCCCTGTGAGTATTGCTGTGGGAGGCAGGTTCCGTATGGGATGCTATGGGTGTCCGCAGAGCCACATATCTATCCTTGCTCCTGGGAACAATCTGAAAATCCCATTTCCTCCTTAGCCGGTATAGCTGACACAAATGAACCAGGAATATTCCCAGCCCTGTGAGAGGAGGATGACTAGAGGTCTGGAATTTGTAGAAAAAACTACATCCTTGTACCCTAAAAATACAAATTCTCACATGGCAGTGAGTTGTGCAAATTGAGTGGGCTTGTGGAAAAAATTGAGATGGGGTTCTGGGAGTTCCTAACCAGATTCTAACCACCTACGGTTTGGAGTGTATACAGTACCATTTGACATTCTGTTCAACAGGTACAAGGAGCGACATCAGGTTCAGCTTCTGGGACGTGGCTTCATTGCTGGCATTGACTTGAAACAGCAGAAGCGGGAGCAGTCGCGTTTTTATGGAGACCTGATGGAGAAGCGGCGCACGCTGGAGGAGAAAGAGCAAGAGGAGTAAGTTACAGGAAGGAAGGGAGGCAGGTGCTGGTGTTGCAAAGTTCATGATGACATTTCTCCAGCTGATGAGGGAACAGTTAACTTTTGTGGTTTTGCGTTCAGGTGGATATGGGAAGACATTCTGTGCTTTCATCACATATACAAGGATTGGGGGGGGGTGTTTCCAATTCAACCAACCAAAACTCTCTGACAGGGAAAGTCCGACTCTAAGAGTTCATTGTGAGGAGTGTAAATCATGAAAATTGTTCAAATTATATGCATACTCTATTAATAGATCAAATCCATTGTTGGGTTTTTTAGCCACACATGCCATTCAGCATCTACAGAAGTAATGAATAGGTTACTTGAGCCAGCTTGTGCTCACCAGTTTTCTTTTCTGGCTAGAGTTTTGTGCTTTTAGCAGTGGGGCTTGCTAAACCTCGCCACGGTGGCAAAAAGTGGCGGCAGTCTGCAAGTTCTCCTGGCGGTAGTAGGAGGCAGTGGCAGAAGCTGCGGCAGCCTGCCTCAGTGAGGCCTTGCAGGCCGCCACTACTATTGCTGCCACTGCAAGGCCTTGCAGGCAACCATTACTGCCACTACCATGACAAGGCCTTTGCAGGCTGCCACCACTTCTGCCCCCCGGCCTTTGCTGATTCTACTGCTGCCAGGCTGCTGCCACTGCTGCTGCTTAGTGGGCATGCTGGCAGTCTGGCACTCCCAGATTATTTGTATTTACTATGACTCATTGCCGTGCTGTGGATTGTCCTGAATACCACCATTGGGTAGTCAAACCCAAAACTAAAAGTCCTGTTTGGATGCATTTTGCCTTGACTGATTAAAGTGATTAAATCAGTGATTGAAGTGACCATGAGGTGATTGATAATATTATCATTTATCCGTTTTAGACCCCTAAGTAGCAGCAGTGGCCAGGACATTGTCATTTTTGCCTTTGCATAGTTCCATGCTTATTTCAGACATTGTGGTAGATTGTGATGTTTTGCTGGTGATAACATTGCAATGTTTAGCTGGGGATACATTGCAATGTTGAAAACCAGATATCGCCTAATCCTCACACATACTGTGATTCGTGATATATTGCCAGGTAAAATATTATGAAGGGACGCGGGTGGCGCTGTGGGTAAAAAGCCTCAGCGCCTAGGGCTTGCCGATCGAAAGGTTGGCGGTTCGAATCCCCGCGGCAGGGTGCGCTCCCGTTGCTCGGTCCCAGCACCTGCCAACCTAGCAGTTCGAAAGCACCCCCGGTGCAAGTAGATAAATAGGGACCGCTTACCAGCGGGAAGGTAAACAGCGTTTCCGTGAGCTGCGCTGGCTCGCCAGATGCGGCTTTGTCACGCTGGCCACGTAACCCGGAAGTGTCTCCGGACAGCGCTGGCCCCCGGCCTCTTGAGTGAGATGGGCGCACAACCCTAGAGTCTGTCAAGACTGGTCCGTACAGGCAGGGGTACCTTTACCTTTACCTAAAATATTATGAAACAGTTATCATGATGTGAATGTCTAACCGGTTTTGGACGATATCTCAATATATTGCCCAATCCTATTCCAGGCATAGTTAATAGGTTGCAGTAAGCAAAGTTTTGTGCGAATGTGGGCAAATAAGAGCAGCCCTCTTCCAGTTTGCTGGGGTTTTTCTTTGCTTTTGTCTTCTACCATTTTGGCCTGCCTATTCTGACCCTGTTGGGCTCTTCCTTCTTCGTAGGGCACGTCTGCGCAAGCTGCGTAAAAAGGAGGCCAAGCAACGCTGGGATGACAGGCATTGGTCTCAAAAGAAACTGGATGAGATGACAGACAGGGATTGGCGTATCTTCCGGGAGGACTACAGCATCACCACCAAAGGAGGCAAGATCCCCAACCCTATTCGTTCCTGGAAAGACTCTTCGCTGCCCCCTCACATCTTGGAGGTCATTGACAAATGCGGCTACAAGGTGAGATGCAGATCACTTCATAAAGATGGATTGGCCCTTCTGTTAACCATTGAAACTTCAGTTTATTTTGAGAGACTGTATAGTGTATATTTTAAATCCTGTTTTAAAGTATAAAAGTATATATTTTAAGATGATCATTTTTTAAAAAATGATCATTTAGTTTATGGGGGTGGGTGTTGTTGAACAGGGACTGAGCAGCATGGCTTCTGGAGATCAGCTTTGTTCTTGAAAGGCCATATTGTTTTGGATGTTGGGGAAGGCTAAGAGTCAGGATTCCTGGTTCTGTTGCTGACTGCTTGAATTCCCTTTGATTCCTCCCAAGAAGTCTAGTGCTTTCCTGATAGGTTTTATGCCCCGTTTTCCACAGGAACCAACTCCTATTCAGCGTCAAGCCATTCCTATTGGTCTGCAGAACCGTGACATCATTGGCGTGGCAGAAACTGGCAGTGGTAAAACAGCTGCCTTCCTTATCCCATTGCTGGTGTGGATCACAACACTTCCCAAGATTGACAGGTGAGGGAGGGAGTGATGGGTGCTGCGGCAGGTTAGGCCTCTTTTCCGGGGGGGGGGGGAATGAAATGGACATTGGAGGGTCCTGGTTTGGGACTGGGTCCAATGCTCACATGCAAATGATTCTTCAGCACCACAGTTTGCACTGGTGCTCTCAACCGCCAGGCATTCTTCTGTGAGGGAGTGATATTTATCTAATACCACACATCAAGTACAGTTGTACCTTGGTTCTTGAACTTAATCCTTTCCGGGAGTCCATTCAACTCCCGAAAACATTTGAAAACCAAGGTGCGGCTTCTGATTGGCTGCAGGAGCTTCCTGCACTCAATCGGAAGCCGCATTGGATGTTTGGCTTCCAAAAAGCATTCACAAACCGGAACACTTACTTCCGGGTTTGTGGCGTTCAGGAGCCAATTTGTTCAGGAACCAAGGTACCGCTGTAATCTGTTTGGGAAGCCTTTGTAACCCCCCTAATATTTCAGTAACTTTTGGTGGCAAAGCTCAAAATTGTGCTAGTCACTGCTCACCCCTGTTTTTGTGTGTATGTGAGAATGAGTGAGAGGTGGGGAGATGAGGATTTTTCTCCCATGGTAAAGCCATTGCTTCCAGGTGTGCAGCTTTGAGTGAGCAGGACCACAGTCATGGCCTGATAACAAACATAAGAATTGACAAAAAAAAGTCAATCTTGTCCAGCAATGCTGTTTCCATCAGTGGCTACCTGGAGACTTCTGGGAAGCTCACAAACTAACCATGCTGGAGATAAGCCAAATCACTGTGGCTAGATGGCTCCCACCCCCCGCCCCTGTGTGCACTGCAAGGACCTCCTTGCAGCTGTGTAAAGACCTGAATGGCTGGTGTCAACTTATGAACATAGAAAAACTGCCTTGTTCAGAGTCAAACCATTGGTCCATCTACCTCAGCATTGCCTACACTGACTGGCAGTGGCTCTCCAGGGTTTCGGGCAGGTTTCTCCCAGCCCCACCTGGAGATGCCAGGGATTGAACCTGCGACTTTCTGCATGCAAGGCATGTGCTGCACTGCTAAGCCAGGGGTAGGCAACCTAAGGCCCATGGGCCACAAGCCGCCCATGGGGGTCATTTAACCAGCCCGCAAGCCACCCCCGAACTGAGCCGCCCACTCGGCAAGTCCCCACACGCTGCCCTAAACTAGCACGGCGCAGCGCAGGGACTCGCTTCCGCGATGCTGAAAATCGCGTCTACGCAGACGCCGGAAATCATGGGTGTGCATGCAATCCGGCGCACGGAGGAATCTCCGCTGGAGTGAACCGGCCCAGGCGAGGTAAACCTTGCCGACCCCTGCACTAACCGATGACCCTTCCCCAGAAACCGTGGCTTCTAGATGAGCTTGAAATAATCTGGTTCAGTTGGAACCCATTTACTTCACTGGGTTGACACTTTTGTGGGGGGGGGGGAGGTTTGTTTCCCCTCCGCCAAAAAAAATCACATGGCGCCCACCCTTACTTAATTTTGTTTCAGTGGTAGTCAGTAGATCGAGGTCACAAATGTATACATTTCTCACAGTCCAATCTAGCAGGCGGAAACCTGGGGCGTTCATTGGTTGGGAGCCTGCCTTTGCTGTGAAGTCTTGTAGGCCAGAGAGGGATGGTTTCACACTGTCTGCTTCAACTCAGCGTGTGTTTTCTGTTCACTGCAGGATTGAGGAGTCGGATCAGGGACCCTATGCCGTCATCCTGGCTCCCACCCGTGAGCTGGCCCAGCAGATTGAGGAAGAGACCATCAAATTTGGAAAGCCCCTGGGCATCCGCACAGTGGCTGTTATTGGTGGCATCTCGCGTGAGGATCAAGGCTTCCGCCTGCGCATGGGTTGTGAGGTGAGAGGGGCACCCTTCTGCTTTAAAAGTTAGGGTGGGTGGTCTGTAAGGGCCGCAGTCAATGCTGCTGCTGCTGACACAACCAACTTCTCATCCTGCAATGGAGCTGCTTCTTCCTCTACTATATCCCCCTGCACACCCTCAAAATCAGTTGCAGAGGGTAGGGGGAGACATTAGAGTAGATTTTAGGGGTACACAGTGGGAGGAGAGGAAATGGAAATCCTGTTGTACCAGCAGAACACTCTTGGCTACATATTGTTGGTTACAACCCTAAATGTTCACTTTGTGCATTAGCACAGTGCTCCTGTGAGTGATAAATGATGACACCCATTCATAGCTTAATATCCTCTTAACTTGCCTGGATAGTACATTGGGAAATGTTGCACTGTTTCTTGAGTTTATCAGGGAAGGATGGGGAAAAGCTGTATGGACACAGGTTGCAAGGATCATTTCCACCTGCATGTATCTGCTCTCTCTCGCTGAATGCCACAGATTGTGATTGCTACACCGGGCCGTCTGATTGACGTTTTGGAGAACCGTTACCTGGTGCTGAGCCGCTGCACCTATGTAGTACTGGATGAGGCTGACCGCATGATTGACATGGGCTTCGAGCCTGATGTGCAGAAGATCCTGGAGCACATACCTGTCACTAACCAGAAACCAGATACGGACGAGGCTGAAGACCCTGAAAAGATGTTGGCCAACTTTGAGTTGGGCAAGCACAAATATCGGCAGGTTAGTAGGGTTTGGATGCCTTGCTGTCACATCTGGTGTATTAACTTGTAAAAAGTAAAGCACTGGGGTTCAAATCCACCATTGAGTTCCACCCTTTGACCCAAACACCCTTTAATCTGACCTGGTTAGCAATGTTTTTAAATTCACATGAGAAATAAGGCACTTTCTTTGAAGGGATGGAGGGTGTGGTTGGTGGCTGCTTATGGGCAGGGAGATGCTTTTATCTGAAAGCTGTTTCTTAGGAAACCATGTTCATTCCAGAGGGCAGTAACCCACTAAACAGCACAAAGACTTTTAGTTGTTCAATAGAGCTTCCCTGTCTGCTCCTCTCTCCCCATATGCCCTCTGTGTGCACTGTAAAACTGTTCTGGAGGTTCCCTCTATCCTCCAGAGCTGATTTACAGGGAGTGTAGGGAGAGGAGGCCCTGAGACCTTCAGGTATAGGGCTGTATATTAATAATAATAATAATAATAATAATAATAATAATAATAATAATAGTCCTTGTGCTAATGGAACTGATCACTTGGGTTCCACCCAGAGCTCAGATTCATAGGCACAAAAGAAGAGGCGGTTAAGAGGATGGTTGATGTTAGTGGCCATTCCCTTTTCTGTAGAACATACTGAGTGCTTGAAAGTGTGCTTTTAGAGGGAGCGAGGCAGAACAAGGAGAACATTTAAGCTTGGGCACCATTCACAGTAAAAAAAACTTACCAGCCAGAAGTGATAAAATGGTAGGATTAGATGCCCTTTGCAGGGTGAAGGGATCATTGATTTCCTTTATTTCTAGCTAAAATACCGCAAATGGAAGTGTGGAGACTTGTTTTAGCTATGATTGGAGGTAACTCTCTTAATAAAAGAGCTCTCTTTGTGGCTTTGTACATAATTTCCTGCAATGTGATATTTGTGAAAATGCATTCCTCCCCTTTTCTGCTTAAATTGGAGGAGTTCCATTATGTGGAAGGAGAGGCAGACTGCCTTGCACTCATGCTCTCTCTTCTCCCCCCCCCCCCCGCAGACTGTGATGTTCACTGCCACCATGCCCCCTGCTGTGGAGCGCCTGGCCCGCAGTTACCTCCGCCGCCCGGCAGTG
Source organism: Podarcis muralis (assembly GCF_964188315.1). Classification (NCBI taxonomy): domain Eukaryota; kingdom Metazoa; phylum Chordata; class Lepidosauria; order Squamata; family Lacertidae; genus Podarcis; species Podarcis muralis. The sequence continues at coordinate 5,674,436 of NC_135656.1, forward strand.
GTCTACATTGGCTCTGCTGGCAAGCCACATGAGCGTGTGGAGCAGAAGGTCTTCCTTATGTCAGAGTCGGAGAAGAGGTAACCGCTGGTGTGGGAGGTGGCGTCAAGGGGCTTGGTTTGTCTAGTTCAAACGAGGTAACGGGAGCCTTTGAGGTTTGGGCCCTCAGGTGTGGTAGGCATAGAACAAAGAACTGTGTTTGTTTTGATTGGCACAGGGCTCTGTGCTTAAAAAGAGAACCCTTTGCAGAGGCAATTCACATCCATTTTATGCTTTATCTTCGCTCCTTCCAAAGTGTGGCATAAGCACATTTCTGGCTATAAAGTAAAGCCTCAACCCAAACATGGGGCTTCTGCCGTAATGTAATTTCCAGAGATGGGCTACGTGGAATGAGCCAGCATTCCTCATGACTTGAACCATGAAACGGTTCCCACATTACTCAAGCAGAGTGGGTGGAGGTCCAAAGGAACCATGTACCCTCCTGTCGGGAAACTGAAAATACCAGTGACTTAAAACGTGTGGAGAGAAACATGGTCTTGCAATTACCTGTGGGGTGGGATCAGTGGGTCAGGATAACAACCAGTGCATCCTTTCCTTGGTGTGAGTGCAGAAAAGAGAACGTGGCATGTGGCTTAGAGTTGCAGAGGGACCCCAGAATATCATTCAGTCCAGCCCCCCCCCCCATATGCTTACTTGAATCTGGGTGCACATTTTAGTTACGTGTTACAAGTTCTAGCCCTCCTTTCTGCCAAGAAGCTCAAGGCTGTACACATGGTTTCCCCTGTGTTATTAGTGTTGTTTCTAGATGTCATGGTACTGAACTGTTCCAAATGATAATACAGAGATGAGGCATGTCTTTGGCACGGACGGTTAGAGATGTGTGCCAGAGGGCAGGGGTGCAACGTAACATTTCTGCTGAACAGATTGCATCTTCAGACCCCACCAACGTGCCTCACCTGTTTGCTTCTCCTCTCCTTTCCCCCTGTACAGGAAGAAACTGCTGAACATTTTGGAGCAGGGCTTTGACCCACCCATCATCATCTTTGTGAACCAGAAGAAGGGCTGTGATGTGCTGGCTAAATCCCTGGAGAAGATGGGGGTAAGTGGTAATCTCAGGAACTGTAAATTCAAGAACTGCAGGTCCTGTGTCAAAGTATTTGAGGCCCATGTGAGATTAGCCAGCCCATCTTGAGGCTCCCAGAATTGGCGTCCTTGTGTCCTTTGTCAAACTTCAGGAAGATACATAGGTGTTTCCTCTCACACTATCAGCAAATTATCAGAATAATGCGGTGTGGCTGTTGAGCTTATGGCAGCTGGTAAGACATTTTCTGGCTGGCTCTGCTGAGCCCAGAATTGGCAGAATTCAATGCTCATTCTTGGTCTGGCAGTTGCCATCCCCACAAGCCCCTTGCAAGGTAATCCAACATCTCTTGGTATTCACTAGGAATGTCTGGGAATGATGGAGCACTCTGCCCTAGTGTCTTCTCTTGAAACATTTGGCTGTCTTTGTCTCTGGAGGAATTGTTGCTTGTTCATTGCCTTCTTGTTACTGTCCTCATTGCCCAAACAAACATGTAACCCGTTGCTCTCCCATCTCTGCAGTACAATGCCTGTACCCTTCATGGCGGCAAAGGTCAGGAGCAGCGAGAGTTTGCCCTCTCCAACTTGAAGGCTGGTGCCAAGGATATTCTGGTGGCTACAGATGTGGCTGGACGTGGTATCGACATCCATGATGTGTCCATGGTGGTGAACTATGACATGGCCAAGAACATTGAAGGTGAGCTGTCCAGTGCTCTCTGCCTTTCTATAGAGATCTTCTGGGCACTTCCTGGGTCTTAGAACAGAAACCTCTGTGCCTGTGAGGCATGGCTTCAGCAATTTGGGCCACCGAACGGGAGAGGCAGGGTGGCCGTGTTTGGCATGCTGTGCTGCTGAAGTCACAAAGTTGATGTAGGTCCTTCTAATTTCATGTCTGGGAGTTGGCAGTGTGTAGTCACAAAGTGCACAAGTTAGAAAGTCTGGGTCAAATCTTGTCTCTGCTGCTCTGCAATGTGGAGTTGTTAGTAATGGCCTACCTTTTTCTAGGACTGTTGTAAGGATTAATGTGATGTATGAAGTGCTTTGAACACTGAAATTCTATACTAATACCTCATCTTCATTTTCGTCTTTAATGGCTTTTCTGTAACTGTTAAGGGGTGATAGATTCAGGCAGGTAGTCGTGTTGGTCTGATGCAGTAGAAATATATTTTTAAAAATTTAAAAATTGTCTAGTAGCACCTTAGAGAGCAACTAAGTTTGTTCTTGGTATGAGCTTTCGTGTGTGTGTGTATTTCTGTTAAGGAGTGGTTAGTCTCTGTCCTTGACCCTGTAGTATGAGCCATCATTTAGATTTTCCATCCAGCACCAAAGGTTAGCCGCGTTTTAACACCTTCCTTCCTCCTTGCTTACAGATTATATTCACCGCATTGGCCGAACAGGACGAGCTGGCAAGAGCGGTGTAGCCATCTCTTTTGTCACCAAGGAGGACTCGGCTGTCTTCTATGACCTTAAGCAGGCTATCCTTGAGAGTCCGGTGTCTTCATGCCCTCCAGAACTGGCCAACCACCCAGATGCACAGCACAAGCCGGGAACCATCCTTACCAAGAAGCGGCGGGAAGAGACTATCTTTGCCTGAGTCCTGTAGGGTTGCTGTTCAAGAGGCCCATCTGTGATTGCAGCCAGGGGACACTCTGGGCCACTGCCTGGAGCCTGGAGCAGACTGAGAGCCTCCTGGTGAAATGGCTCTTTCTGGCCCACTTGCCTAGACCTTAAAGAGGCAGTGGCTTTTAATGTGCTTCCCCCTCCCCTTCAAGCGTAGTAGGTACAGCCCTTGAGCCATTGATGTGACACCCAGCAAAGAATTCAGGACCAAAGAATGAAGACTTCAATCTAAAAAGTTATAATGTCTCCTTGGGAATCCTCAGCTAGACAATTCTCCCTACTTCCATTTTCCTGGAGCCTTGCTTTACATTTGAGTTGGGAAGCTGAGATAGGCCAGGCCTGCAGACTCGCCTTGCTGATTTGTGCCACTTGGTGGCTTTAAGCCTGCCACCTCCTCTACTCCATGATCAAGCGAGACTCTCAGGTTTTTCCCGACTTTTTGGGGGGGGGGTGATACAACTTGTGGCACCCTGGCTGGGATGCTGCAGGGCCCTCCTTTCCTTCTCTGGTGAGAACATCACCCTGTTTCCAGTACCATGTTTCAGGGTGGTAATTTCATGAGGAAGGGTGGGGTGAATTTCTTAACAAAACTTGATTTATTCAGAGGTTAGTACCGGCTACTTTCAGTAGAAGGGGACAGGTGATGTACAGAAAGACATGCATATTTTTCAATGATGTTTCTGTGCTTCTATAAATCCATGTGAAATGTTACTCAGGTCTGTCTCTTCCTTTACTCCTCCCTTTTCACAGATGCAAGTTCAAACTGTGTCTCCTCTGTAGAACTTGTACTCCTCTGTGTCCTGCTTCTGTGCCTTTTAAATGTAGCAATTGCCCTTACAAGCTATTTTTGAGACTATGAGCTAGAAGCAAGATAACCAGTTTTGCACTACTGATATAGTAAATCTTGTGTGTGTGAGGACAGTAGCAGTAGTTGGAACAAAGCAGTGTTTGAAGATGACAGCTGGAGGTCTAGAATAAAAGGGCAACTTATTTTTGTTAAAAACAAAATGTGTAGAAATTGTTTGTTCTTTATGTCCCTAATCCAAAAGGTTGATGGCATGTTGGACTTAAAACAAACAAAATATTTCTAGCTCAATATCCTCTACACTGCTCTCCAGGGGTTTCAAACAGAAGCCTTTTCTTGTCCTATCTGAAGATGCCTGGGATAAAACCTGGCATGTCTTGATGTTACTGCTGAATGTCTCATCAAAAGTGTGCACAAGTAGATGTTTGAAGAGAAGTGGGACCTCATTTGTGTTGCCGTAAAAGTGAACCATTTGCAGACACCATGAGGCACATGTATTTTTGCAAGCGAGTAGCTCTATGTCCAGTGAGCTGCAGCCCTACACTCCTGTTGCAACCCAGAGGTGGTCGTTTTTGGCAAGAGTGCCCCAAATGAAATTTAACATACAGTGGTACCTCTGGTTGCGAACGGGATCCATTCTGGAGCCTCATTCACAACCTGAGTAGAATGTAACCCGTGTGTGCGTGGGTCGCAATTCACCGCTTCTGCACATGCACATGACGTCATTTTGAGCATCTGCGTGAGCGGCGAAACCCGGAAATAACCCATTCCAGTACTTCTGGGTCGCCGTGGGACACAACCTGAAAAGATTTAACCTGAAGCGTCTTTAACCCGAGATATGACTGTAATGTGACTGGACAGCACCCCATTCAGTTTGTGTAGCCCTCCATGCTTTGGGGTGACTTTACCTTTATTTGCTGGCCTGCTCAGCACTGGATAAGGCAAGGGCTGCATGTTGAAAAGCTCTCTTACTCTGCTGCAACTGGAACAAGTGATGCAATATTGCATAATCTGAAATGTAAATTAAGTGCCCAGGGCAAAGAGTATGGATTTTCCACCAATAAATTTGCATTTCCACCAGGAATTGTGATAATGCAGAGATGAAGACATTTATGGTAGAAAGCTGCAGTGCTGAGTTCACTAACTATGGAGTCTGGTTCATTGAAAGCAGGAAGGCCTGTCTTACCGATGCTTAGGACTGTACCACGTGGACTTTGAGGACAGTGTGTTATTGAACCATCTTTGTTCTCTGGGACTGGGTAGCCACTTCCACAGCTTCATCTGCATATCTGCAGACTAAATTCTTCAAATGTGCTCTTTAAAAGACTTTTTGAAAGCGTCCTCACAGCAGGTGCTGGACTGCAGAGTCCTCAGTGTTGTGCATGGGAGAGGGGAGGTTGCAGGGGTGGGTAGGAGAGAAGGCACTTCATGTGATAGTTTATTGTGAGGGGAACTAAATAATTACGCAAATTCCCCTTTTGCTCCTGGTATACATCTCTGAAAACCAGGACACACATACATTGGAAGCAAAAGTGACACGCAGCCATTCACATACCTTGCTTTGCTTGTTTAACCCAGTAGGAGTATTAACACCTGAAATGCGAAAGGACTCTTGATGTGCAGACTCAAACGTTCCTTTTGGCTAAAGTGCACTTTGTGCTGTGCTTCAGGTAGTGCTGACGGAGGGCAGGGTGTATGCTGCTGAATTGGTAGCTCCAATTTAAGGCTCGGTGGGAAATGCACATTGAATTATCAGCACACGAGTCAAATGTCAACGGCCTCCCTCCCTGCCCGGCTTTTTCACAAATGACAATTGCTTCATGTGTGTGTGTGTGGCCTTGTCAAGTCCAGCTACAGCCAACTGAACTTCTTTGGGCTGCAGCTAAGCTCTTGAGATTTTCCATTTGATTTATGTGTTATATACCACATTAACTGCCATAGATTCCCTTAAGGAATCCTTAGGAACTATGGTTTTGTGTGGCACAGCAGAGAGCCTTATTTCCAGGGATAGGAACACTTTTTGTCCTGAGAGCCACATGCACTTCTGTGCAGCCTTCCTGGGGCAGCGTGTTGGTGGTGGGTGGTGGGGCAGAAGTAAAAAATGTGTGGAGCAACAGATGCAACTTTTCCCCTTGTATGGCAGGTTATGTTCCTGCTCCACAAAAACCCACAGGCCTGTCTCTATTCAGGCAAGCGAGTGGCATCGTTGCAGTTCAAAGACACATTCCAGTCTGGCAATGTCCAGCCTGGCAAAAGCAACTCGGGCTGGGTGCCTAGGGAGAGTCCTGAGGACTGTGAAAAGCTTGCCTCCTGGGTCTGAGGTTTCCCCCAATCCTCTGCTGTCCTAGGCTCTGCCTCAAAGAACTAAACAATGCGGCAAAGAGCTGTTAAGCCTCTTTGAAGGTTTTTGCAAGAAGTATTGTGTTTGTGAGTCAACACTGAACACACCTAACCCAGTTCACAGCAGGCCCTACCCACGTTGCCTTTAAGAGTGCATAAACCATACAAAACATTAATTTCTGCTCACTGATTACCCACTGAGCGCCACTGTTCTTTACCCATCATATTCCATTTAAAAAAAGACAGACCAGCCATGTTTTATAAACAGCAAACGCTTGTTGTTTCAAACCGCTTACAAGTCAGGGAAATAAGTGCTCTCTACAAAAGAATAGTAACAAAGCTCTTGCCATGGCCGACTGACCGGCAATTGCAGGGACAGAACCCGGATATCCCTGGCCCCTGGAGCCGCCTCAGTTCCTCCGGCCAGCCCAGGGCGTAGGACACACACTCGAAACAACTCCCCGATGGTAGCATGCAGTATTTACAGGCTGATTTCTGATAGGTGTGTACGTGGTTTTTAAAGGCAGGGAGCTGCCATCCGCTGCCCAGTGAAGTGCTGGAGGAGCCTGGAGCAAGGGGCGGCGGGAGAACCGAAGGCAGGTCAGCTGGGCCTTTGGGGTAGGAAGGGGGCTTGTGCATGAGATAGGAAGCAGGAAATGGGGTGGGGTTGGCTGTAGCCCTATGCCTCCCTCCTCAAAACAGAATCTGTGAGTGATTCAGGTGAGCATCACTGCCAAGCAGCAACGCTGGCTGGTACTCGCCCACCCCTCCCAGACAGACTATGGAAGATCAAGGCCTCATGCAATTATAGCAGAGAACTCCAGGGAGGGTGAAGAAGAAGAAGAAGAAGAAATTATCACATTGTGGCTTTACAACTGATTGTTATCCCACCAGCTCCTCGACAGAGGAGGAGTGGCTGTGCACTGAATGGAGGCGAAGAGTCTCTGTGAGGGGAAGAAGGGGTCCAGTGCAAGCAGACGCCTGGACTGTGGATCTCTAAGGAGATGCATTGCTCATTCGTTACAGGCTTCTCTTCTGTGCCAGGGAAATAGTTGAATATTATATCCCCTGGTCTCCGGAGGCTGCAACTTTTTCAACAGCAGAAGGGTGGAAAGGAGTGCTTCATCTTTTCTCCATTGCCTGTTCCCTACTCAAAATTGTACTCTCCTCCCACCGAAAAACATGTTTCCTCCACCTGCCCCCTCCACCCGTCTCCTGTGGATCTGGTACCCCCATCACTGCAATAGCATTTTTAGTGCAGCCAATTTGCAAATGATTGTGCAAACCTGCTGCTCCCCTATCCAAAATCATACCGTCCCAAATCTGCTTTAAATATATATATCTGAAGTGCAGTAGGATTGCAACTTGCACACATTTAACTTGAACGATCGCAGCTTTATGCACTTGGCAGCTGGCCAGCTGATATCGTACAAATTAAACGCACAAAAGGCAGAAAATGCTTTTAAGCTCTCAGACTTTCTCATTGGGTTCTGAGAAGGTCTTGTGAGATCCTGGACAGCCCCACAAGATCTCGCACCATCTCCTGAAGGTAAAATTGCTTGCGTGATGGCGTTTCCAGGGGGTTGTTTTGACGAGACACAATTTCGGCTTTATGTGCTACCCCCTGGAAATTAACCCGTGTGCAAGACATGATTCTACTATATCAGGACTTTATTACACATGTTTGTGTAAAATGTGCAGTTTACCTCTCATGTTCCTAGGAATTAGGAGGGCTTCCCCTTCACAGAAGCCAAACTGGGAGAGAAGAAGAAGAAGAGTTTGGATTTGATATCCCGCCTTTCACTCCCTTTAAGGAGTCTGAAAGCGGCTAACATTCTCCTTTCCCTTCCTCCCCCACAACAAACACTCTGTGAGGTGAGTGAGGCTGAGAGACTTCAGAGAAGTGTGACTAGCCCAAGGTCACCCAGCAGCTGCATGTGGAGGAGCAGAGATGCGAACCTGGTTCCCCAGATTACGAGACTACCGCTCCTAACCACTACACCACACTGGCTCTGTGGAAGAAGGAGGAAGGAATTTGGGGCAGTTCTTACGGTTACTTTGGAGCATGACTTTGCTCATAGCGGCATCAAATCTCATGGTCTCAGAGGAGCAATGTCAGGCAAAAGGCCATGTAGGCCTCTCCTATTGGCCTTAGCCACACCTGTGAGTGATGATGCTGAAAAAACAAGCACCCCACTTATCAGGAGAATATCTCCAGGTGGAAAAGCCGCTGTGGGGTGGCCTCTATGACTGCATGTGGATGCTGTCTGACATTTCACAACCCATCATTCACCTCTTGGATTATGCCACATTTTCCCACTGCCATGAATGGAAGAGGAGGGAAAGATGGAAGAACTGTTTCTAGACTGCTACTTTAAGCTACAGGTAAGGGAATCACATTGCTGAATACATATATCTCCCTGCATACAGAAACTAAACATGAAGAAGAAGCATCTTAGTCTAGCCTTCTCCACACTAATTTTCTATATGAGGGAAATTCCTTTCCAGTATGTTTAACTATGCAATTCTTCTACCCCTGCAACTTGAAGTGGATCAGCCCAGGGGACAGTTAGACCTGCCCCCCCCCCAACTGCTGCATATGGCTGTGTGTGATGCATCAAAGCACCTGCACAAACAGTCGCCAATGCCACAAAGCTCAGGTGTCATGACTTCACCCGCTGCAACTGCAAATCTGACCACACCCATTCCCACAGCAGACATCCGTGTTCCTCAGCAACCCCAATCATATTACTTCTGAACTGGCCAACAGCAAAGCATGAGAATGACCCCCAAGTCCTTTCAGCAAAAGCCCACAATCTTGTCTTTCCGCTTGTAATCCATCTACTCCGTCTTACCAGGAAAACTGATCCTGGTGTTGCTCCCTGCTAAGCCTCCTTTGTCCTAACACTAGCCCTGCTCACCTGGAGTCAGAAAAAGAGAATCGCAGCCCTTTCTCCACCCCCTTTTGTGTGTGCACACACACGCAATCGCCTCTCTCCTGGAGATGCCCGAAGCCCAAATCCCTCCCCCAAAAAACAATGGACCTGGGATGAGAAGCTACCAATGGAATTTACCCTGCAAGGACGTTATTGTGGCCCTCATTAACCCAAAGCAAAGGTGAGCGAGAGATTCCACCCGTCCTGGGTCTAGGAATCAGGCAGCTGTGGCTGTGTCTGGGGTTCCATGGATAGCACCTGTATACCAGGGCAGGACCTGTATACTGTGGGGCTGAGCTGGGAGGGGAGGAAGAGAGGAAGGCTTAATACCAGGCAATTGTCGTGACTCGAGAGGAGAAGGAGGCCTTATCCCGTTTCCCTGGCTGCCCAGCCCAGGGAAGGTCGGGAGGAGCCTGGCCAGGAGGCCTCAGTAGCTGTCCTTAGCCCAGGGCCGGTTGCGCTGCCAGTTCCTCTCGTTGTGGTTGTGCTCTGTCTCGCGCTCCAGGAGGCGGTCCTGGGAGTCGTGGCCGTTGGTGCTGTGGAGGCCGCTGTTGTGGTTGCGGTGAGGTTGGTACAGGTCAGTGTAGGCATCCGAGTACTCTTCCTCCAGGTGCCGGGAGCTGCGCTGAGAGGCCGCCGTCCAAGTCTTGCGGGAGGCATCGCTCGCCTCGTCCGACTGCATCAGGCTGTCATGCTCCACCGGGGAGCGTTCGTTGCCGCGCTCGCCCAGCGAGGCCTGGTTCTGGAGTGGGGAACCGTAAAGCGGGTCACAAAAAGCACCCAAGGACACAGCGCCATCTGGGGGAGCATAGCGCGTCTGGGCAGGGCCCATGAGACAGTTACAGTCACTCACACTTAAATCCCACTGAAACAATTCAAACTAAAAATGGCAACCTTGAGCCAACGTAAAGGTAAAGGTAAAGGTACCCCTGCCCGTACGGGCCAGTCTTGACAGACTCTAGGGTTGTGCGCCCATCTCACTCTATAGGCCGGGGGCCAGTGCTGTCCGCAGACACTTCCGGGTCACGTGGCCAGCGTGACAAGCTGCATCTGGCGAGCCAGCGCAGCACACGGAACGCCGTTTACCTTCCCGCTGGTAAGCGGTCCCTATTTATCTACTTGCACCCGGGGGTGCTTTCGAACTGCTAGGTTGGCAGGCGCTGGGACCGAGCAACGGGAGCGCACCCCGCCGCGGGGATTCGAACCGCTGACCTTTCGATCGGCAAGTCCTAGGCACTGAGGCTTTAACCCACAGCGCCACCCGCGTCCCCTGAGCCAACGTACCAGGAAGCAATTCCCACTGGGTATGGTAGTCATGCATGGAATTGTGTTGCATCTCGCACAGCTAGTTCCAGTGGCACTTAAGGGTGACTTATTTTATTGGGCCTGCCATAAGGTTGAGGCTTCTGCACTAACCCGCCCCCTCCCAGCAATTTTCCCCATCAGAGTCAACAGTCAGAGATTATGGGACTTGCAGTCCCAACACCTGGAGGACCACAGCTCCCTGCCCCAATTGTTAGGTTATTTGTACCTGTAGGCCTGGAATGGCAGTTGAAGGTGTGGTGAGGTTTTGGCCGCCGGCAGCATGCGCAGGGTGGTGAGTTGCCCGCCAGTATACTTCCAGGTAGTCTGCCAGGTGTTCGCAAGCATCCTCCAGCTGGTTCTCGTCCAGGATCACATCAAAGAGTTCCTTGGGGGAAAGGGATGAGGCGCAAGGGTGAGAAGAGGGAGGGAAAGGGATCAGTTCCTCAGAGACCCAGGCACAGAGGGCAGGGCAGGGCAGAAGATGAGGCTTGTAGTGTTGCGTGGAGAACGTAAGCAAGTACTGGGCGGCCTGGCATGGTGTATAGCAGAGGCACAGAAGTGCCACCATCAGCTCCAACCTTTAAATGTTTTCCCCCAAATTTGAGGATGGGGGACTGCAATCTTAAGGTTGTCTGTTAAACGAGGCAGGAGCACTTCTTAATTTCTAGACGAAAAAGCTCTGCAAAGGAATCTCTGCCACTTGTCCTGGAAGGATGTTCCTGAATTCTAAACACATAAGGGCAGATTCAGTTTGCTCAGGGGCGTGGGAAAGGCGCTCTGCACATGCTCAGAGGCACGTTTTACCATATGAGACGACTTCACATCAGTTTCTTAAAAGACAGAGTGTGGCCATCTCTGGCGAAAGCACTTGCCTGGGGTTCCTTCTGCCATTAAGAGAGGACCAGGAGGTGCTGAGTGGAGGAAGTCAAGTTACAGGAGGCACAGAAGGAAAGTGAAGAGCCAGACAGAGCCCAGGGCAAGGCAGAGGCATGTCACACACAGAGAGAGAGGCAGACAGAGAAACTCACTGGAGGACACTGCACAAGCTTGTCAGCTGCCATCATCTGCACGTTGAGATGCTTCACTTGTGACTTCCCTCTGGACTTGATAAGCCTCTGCAGCACCTTCCAGAAAAAAATAAAATTAGAAGAGGACACAGCTACAGAGCCGGAAGGCTCCCAGCAGGCCACCTAAAGCGGGCAGGAGGGGTGCATTGGCTGAGATGACTGAGCTGTGAAGCAGAATTTACTATGAAACCATCACATGGTCTCTCTCAGCCTCCTCTCTCCACCTCTGCAGCTCCTAAAACTTATGAAGCCACCGACTGGCAGAGCCATGGGGCTAGAAGAGGCAGCAGGGAAGCCCAGGCTTTGAGAGGGCACCATTGCAGATAATTAGTGCCTCCTCTTTACAGCGTTGCTTCGGAGAAGGGGGTGTGCAGGAAGGGGCCTTATATTGAGCCAGACCACTGGTCCATCTAGCTCAGTATGGTCTACACTGACTGGCAGCAGATCTCCAGCGTTTCAGACAGGGAGATGCGTGGAATTGAACCAGGAACCTTCTGCATGCAGAGCAGCTGCTCTCCCACTGAGCAGATTACACTTCCTGTAATCCTATATCCTAAATGGTTTATGGGAGTACCATTAATCCCACACACTCTCATGGGAAGACTGCATGCTACATGGGGCACCTGACACTGACATTTTCAGTGAGAAAGTTCTTGCTGCTGCCACAGCCACCCAACAACTGAACCTCATATGGGGGAAAAAGCAAACACCAAGAAATCCAAGCACACATTTCCCACGTACTATTGCTGCCGTCCCCCACAGCACGAAGCTTGACCTGGGCAACCAGCTTGGCTAAAGAGAAGACCTTCTGTGTATAGTAAAGGTAAAAGGGTTGTGCGCCTGTGTGGAAAGTGAGCCAACCTTGTGTTTTTCTTTGGCCCAGCAGCTGGAATTAGAGTGGCCAGGTCTTCACCCAGAGACCTCCCCTGTATCTTCAAATCTCCAGAGTAAGAGAGCAGCAACTTTCTCTCCTCACCTGCCACCAGGAGTGGACTTTGGTAATATGGCGTCCTGTGTGAGGAGAAAATGTGGTGCCCCCACCTCAAGTTTCTTATTTTCACAATAATTCCTTTTGGTACTTTGAGTAGGTACCAGTATAAATATAGGTATATTAATGATGATGATGATGATGATAATTTTGCACCCCTCAGTTCAGCGCCCTGTGTGGGGGAACCAGCCACACAGTCTTAAATCGAGTGCTGCTGCTACTTCACTGCCCGGTTCCCCTGCTGGCACCTGTTGGGCAGCACACCTGGATTCCTTCTCAACAACATGCAGAGTCAGAGTTGGGTTTCAAGGTAACTGGGTGCAGCGGTGGTGAATCTCTGGGTTGCAATCTGGCTGTCCTAGAGGAAACCAAACCCTGAGCTGAAATGCTAACTTTGCAAAGTGGGGATTTCAGGGAGCGGGTATATATAACTCTTTTGGTAAGGTTTTAAAACAGGACTGTGGGACCTGCTGTCCTCCAAACATTGCTGGACTTCAGCTCCCATCAGCTCCAGCCAGCATGCCCAATAGTCAGTGTCAGGGAACTGCCATCAGTGTCCGAGGGAGAGAGCAAGCTCCAAAGGGGTCCCAGAGAGCGTCCCGGGAGTGGGAGAGGCAGCCCATCTTCTGGGGAAGGGAATCAGCGTAGCTCCAGTGGAGAAGGGGGGCAGATGGGGGAATTGGCGAGGCGGTCCCATGACTCCTTGCCGGGGACCAGCGGGGGGAGGAAGGGTCCTCCGCTGCCTACGCCCTCCTTGCGCAGAAGGCTTCCGCGCAGGGAGAGTAGGAGGAGACTAGGCATCAAAGAGCTTCTTTGCTGGAAGAAGTTTAAGAAATGCCCACTGACGGATTTTGCCAGCGATTGAGACAGCCACGGGTGAGTGGCTGCTCGGACAGAAAAGGTTCACTCAGGCAACCCAGCCAGGTGTTGGGACAAGCTTACGCACGAGCAACCCCTAGAACCATTACAGTCAGGGATGGGGGGAGCTTAATATTCGACATCCGGGGGGCCCTAAGCGCCTATCCCTGTTCTGAACATGGTCCTGCCCATTCAGGAAAACGTGGGGTGTGCATAAATTAAACTAAACAGAAACCAGCTTACCTAGTGAGTTGGGGAACAACCTAGAGACGGGAGGAATCCACCTCCCACTGCAAAACTAGGGGATAGCAGAAAACACAGCTGGGAGAGCTGAAAATGCTTCAGAAAAACTGAGAATGATTCAGAGGAATCCCCTTTGTCTCTGAGGAGCCTTTTCCTCCCCTGCTTACCTTGGGGGAAGAGACCTTGACGTAGACGATGATTGGGGCCAGCGAAGTTTTGGCCAGTTGTGCTGGGTGGTTGATGGTGTCCGCATCCAACACAACCAGCTGCAGCGACTTGGCCAGTTCAAAAATTCGCTCGATCTCGCTCTGGACTTCAGCTGCGAAGGAAACAGAAGGACAGTTGGCTGGATGCCCCTTTGAATAGGCAGGAAAGAAGGCTCTGTCTGCCTCCTGCCTCAGGCATCTCTCTGGCATCCACACACACTGGAGTCTCACCTCCACAGCTCCTCACCACCTTTGAAACTGCAGTTTTTACTGTAGGCAGGAACCCATTCTGAAAATGCTGTGAGAGGTATATAAATAACAACAGTGTGTTGCCTCCTGCAGGAAGCGGTGAAATGCAAGACACCGGGTACATTCAAGGAGAATGAGGAGGCTGCTTCAGGTGAACTGACAGGATCCAGTTTTATAGTACAATGTCAACGTAAGGAGGAAAAAACCACCTTTAATTCTGCTAATGTTACTCATTTTTACAGGGTGACACTGAGATGCAGCCACGTGACGCTTTCGCACTGCGTCTGCATTCTGCGCATTCCCACATGTGCAACTATAACTGCACAGATATCGTGCAAGAAAACAGCATTAGGGCACTTCACTCAATTGTGCCGTCTATAACTTTTCACCCCACATGAAACTGTATGTTTACAAGAACAGATAATCTAGCTCAGTACCGTCTGCATTGACTGACAGTGGCTCTCCAGGGTTTCAGACACCGTATTTTTCGCTCTATAGGACGCACTTTTCCCCCTCCAAAAATGAAGGGGAAATGTGTGTGCGCCCTATGGAGCGAATGCAGGCTCCTTGGCTTCAGCGATAGCAACCCGAAGCCTCCGAAGCGCAGAGGAAGAGCTCCCCCCGCGCTCCAGAGGCTTAGCGTTGCTTTCGCTGAAGCCGCCTGAAGCCCCCGGAGCGCAGGGAATTCCTGCTGTGCTCAGGGGGCTTCAGGCAGCTATCTGCAAGCCTTCGGAGCGCAGCAGGAGTTCCCGCCACGCTCCGAAGGCTTGCAGATAGCCGCCTGAAGCCTGGAGAGCGAGAGGGGTCGGTGCACACCTATCCCTCTTGCTCTCCAGGCTTCGCTTCACTGGAGAGGCGCTGCACAGTTTTCCCTCTTTGCACAGCGCCCCTTCAGCGAAGTGGGAGGAGAAATGGAAGGGGCTCTGTTTCTCCTGCCGCTTCACTGAAGGGGCGCTGAACAGAGAGGGGGAGAATTTTTCCCCTGCTGTTCTCCCCCTCCTATGGTCCGGTGTGTCCTATGGTCCAGTGTGTCCTATATAGCAAAAAATACGGTAATTCTTAGCCCCACCTGGAGATGCCAGGGGTTGATGCCTGGAGCATCAACTCCCATTGACCTTGTGGGACCTGCTGGGACTCACCGATACTGGACCGGGTAGTGGATCGCTCAATGATGGCCCGCTTGCCTGGGTTGTTCAGCACTGAGCGCTTGGCCAGTGACAAGTCAGCTGTGACCCGTGTGATGGAGATTCTGAAAGACAGGATGGCAGGCGACAAGACCATTACCCAACACTCACTAGCGGCACGGGAACCAGGCAACAGGTGGGGGTCGAAATTGCTCTTCATTTCAGAATAGTGCCTTACCTGCCATCGAATCTGTGCTTGAGAAAGTCAAAGAGAGCTTTCTGCATCATGTCTGTCACCTGAAAAGAAAGGACAGAGGGCAAGAGAGCAGCGGTGCTGGTCAAATGACTACCACAGCCAGGAATTCTTTTGTGACATGGGAGCTATTTTGTGCTGGTACCCGCAACACTTTTAGGAATATACGAGTACTGGCAGCTCGTCTCCCCCCCCCCCCCCGCCCCTACCAAAAAGGCACTGGCTACAGCCATATTTCAGAATGTGGGTTTGTCCCTTCCACGTTCCCATACCTCATATCCTTTCAGGGATGGCCCCACCAGCACCACCGGCCTCATGGAGGGCACGACATCGTAAGGTGGGATGTGCTCTGTCTGTAAAAAGGAGGGTGTGTCACAAAATGGCTTTTCCCCCTCCTCTGCAGCCCAGAAAGTAGGAGAAAGGAGAGCAGTAATGACAAAGTGGGGGCTCTCTCTATTTCAATCGGAAACGCATATACGCAATCCCAATGGATGATGAGGGATCAGATCCCACCCTTATATCCCTTTTGCTTTGCTACAATATCATATCAGTATCAACAAGCTACGAACTCCCCCCAACAGGTAATGGCCTCACCTGCTCAGCCCCAGCCCCTCTTCTCTGCCCTACACTGCCACCTCCTACTGCGCCCACAGCAGCCACCCAAACCGCTACATGTGGGCATTTTTCTGGGTGGCAGGGAGTAAAACACTGAAAGGGGAGAGCAAGCTAGTTTCTCACCAAAAAATGGGAAGAATAGAACCTGTACTCCCCCCTCCCTCTTTTAAATGAAAGCTGGGAATCAAGGAATTATGGCTAAACTAGGGTCAGCAATTGTCCCTCCTTCCTGTGGACACCCGGCCCACCAGCCTTCCCCTCCTCTCACATTTCTATGCTGAGCATGGGGAGGAAGCCCAATGAAAACTGATTAAAAAGCCTGCTGCCTTTGCATCCTGGTCTACATGGGGCAAAATGCCCCCCAGCACACACTGAGGTGGCCCTGTAAGGGGGGAAGACCCCCATCACTGCAGGCTGCTCCAGCCAAAGGCAGCTCCACCTCGGATGCCATTCTAGCATGAAATCCACTCTGTTCAAAGTTAGGTTGCATACACACGTATGTGCAAAGCACATTGGAAGCACGTTCCGCGGGGGGCCCTCAAAGAATTCTGGGCACTGTAGTTTGTCAAGGATCGCTGGGAATTGTAACTCAGTGGTGAACTACAGTGCCCAGAATTCTCTGAGGGGGGAAATGTGTTTCGAATGTGGTTTAGAGGCATACTGGAAATGCAGCCTTGGACAGGATGGCCTCACAGTTCACCCCGTCTTCCGCTTGTAGGACTGGCTAGCGGGGAAAAGACACAGCAGAGAAGAGGGTCATCCCAGCATTGAGTCCTTACCTGCTTTTGCTTCTGTTTGGCTTGTTGGGGGGAAAAGAAAATACGGGGTTGTCAACAGTGAAGTATCAGCAAATGAACAAGACTACACAGAGGACAAGGGGCCCTGCAGTTTAAGAACTTTAATCCCTTGGGAGTTGGAATTGGGGTGGGGGGTGGCTGCCTTCCTGTTTCCCCTTCTCCCCCGGCCTCACTCTCGCAAGGCATCTGTGGCCTCACTGTTGTGGCACCCCCTGAAGCACGGCACCCAGTGTGGCGCCGGTTGTGCAACCCTAAAACAACCTCTGATTTGCCAAATCATGTGACAGGGCAGGCACAAAATAAGCCTAGGCCAGGCATGGCCAAACTTGTCCCTCCAGCTGTTTTGGGACTACAACTCCCATCATCCCTAGCTAACAGGACCAGTGGTCAGGGATGATGGGAACTGTAGTCCCAAAAGAGCTGGAGGGCCAAGTTTGGCCATCGCTGGCCTAGGTCTTAAAGGGATACATTTGAAGTCAGCAGTGGCTTTTGCACGTATGACATTAAAAGCATTTAACATTTGGTGCTCAGGGCATTGCATCCAAATTTTGTGCTAAGGAAAGTGAAATCCAGACAACTGGATGCATTGCTGTGTTTCCCTCTTTGACTGCAATTCTCTGTTCTTTCAGCTTCCAATGTGGTTGGCAACACTATCTATCTTTCCCCGCCTGCACTGAGAATCCGGCGCTCTTGTTTTACTTGGCATTATTTAATTTTTGCATTTATTCATCGCTTACTACATGTCTCAAAGCGACTTACAATGATAAAAGCACAAAAGAATACAAAAGTTCAAACACACCAAAAAGCTTAATGAACATTACTGACTAAAAGAGCCTGTCCTGAAATTGCATAAAAAAGGACATCTCCCACTCCACCCTATTAAAAGATAGCCCCAATGCAGGCTAGGGGAATCATCACACCGTATAAGCCCAATTCAAAGCTAAATGTCTGGATGAAGAGGAATTTTATTTTTTTTAATTATTAAATTTGTATACTACCCTTCATCCACAGATCTCAGGGCAGTTCACAACATAAAAATAAAATATAAAAGCAGAAAATACATGATAAAAACCAGAACAAGAACCAACCAGCCAAGAAGTCCCCCTCTTTGCCTGGCACCAAAAAAGCTGATAGTGATGTCACCAGGTGCATCTCTCTAGGGAGAACATTCTACGGTCAGGGATCCACCACTGAGAAGGACCATTCTCCTGTTGCTGCCCTCTACACTTCCCTCCGAGGGAGGGGGCACACAAATAAGGGGGTCAGCAAAACGTTTTAGCCGTGGGCCGGTCCACTGTCCCTCAGACCTTGAGGTGGGCTGGAGAAGCAGCACTGGGGGGGGGGGGGAGCTGGAAGAAGAGGCGAGGGGGGCAAGTAGTCCTCCTCCCAACCCCCCAACCCCAGCCGCTGCGCTTATCTTCCCAAGGGCTGCCACCACCACCACTGCTACTTCTCGTGAGTAGGCAGAAGGAGCTTCTCCGCTCAGCTCTCTGGCCCATAGGAGCACCAGGGCAGTGGCGGAGGGGAGATGAGCGGCGCGAAAGGGCTGGCTCCGGAGAGGGGCTGCTTAAAATGCCGCCCAGCCAGCTCAGCCCAGCTCCCTTCCTCCTCTAGGCAGGGCAGGGAGAAGCCAGGAGGAGGGAGGGAGGAGGCGCCGCCATGGGGTGTGTGAGGGAGAGGGGGCAGGATGGAATGGCGCGGGGGGGGGGGATAGTGCAGCCCGAACAAACAGAATCCCCATGCCGATCCACTGACGGTCCGTGGGCCGGATCCTGAAGGCAATTGGGCCTGATCTGGCCCCCGGGCCTTAGTTTGCCGACCCCTGGCCTGGGCTGACAAATGCAAGGTCTGGGTAGGTTCAGGCAGGGAGAGGCAGCTCTTCCCTTTTGGCACTGCCTGTCTAACCACCCCTCCAGCAGTATCTTTTTGGTCTCTCTCTGTTTCTCAAGGGGGAGAAAGAGCTGGCAGAGGTGAAATGCCTCTTCTACTACAATTTCTCAAGGAGCCTTCCCCTTGCCACACCTGAAATTCTCAAGACAATAAAAAATCTTTTTGGCTCCAGCAGGTGGTGCAATTTGACACTAGGATCTGGCTTCAGCGCAGTTTATTTAGTCAGAAATTTTTCACCTGGCGAGTACCTTCACTTTTTGGTGACTGCTAAAAACATTTATGTTTAGGCAAGTCTGCCCAAATATGTAGAATGCTGATACGTATTTTAATCTGCTTTTAGCTTATTGTTGATTTTAATTATTTTCTGAATGTTTCAAATAGCTGTTTCGAACTGTTTATATTGATAATTTTATTGTTTTGTTCTTTGTGTAAATTTCTTTGAGGTTTTTTCCCTTACAAACAAGTAGTATATCAAATTTAAGAAATAAATAAACCAAACCAGAATTGTTTTAAACAAAAGTGCGGGTGGGTGTTTTTGCTTTGCTTTTCTGCCTGCAAAAACATGCTAAGATTTCACCAGTCGTTTTCAAGCGCATCATTGCAGCCGTAAGGGCTAAGATCTTGCTTCTGTGGTTTAATAAAAGCTAAGGTTCTCAGGCGGTTGCATTCGGCACTCCCACAGAAACACAGCAGATACCCAACCCTGTTTAAGGTTTTACCTAGTGATGGGGGAGGCGATCGCCTGTTGCTGATGGCGGGATTACCAGACTGCCTAATTGAGGAAGAAAAGAGAAAGTCAGAGAGAGAAATGTGGAGCTCAAGCTTGTGTGGATGTGCTTGTTCCGAAGAGGAAAGCAAAGTCTGGAAGCTTCAGCAGCTGCCTAAAGAAAGCACGCCCTCCCACAGTCCAGTTTTCTCAGTGGAACAAGGGCCAGTGCTGTATACTGAAGGTGGCTCACAGGACCTAAGTTAGCATCTCATGCAGCTCTTCATTGATGCTAAACTTAGAATTAGCATCAGTGTCCCTGAACATGTACCGTATTTTGTGCTCTATAAGACTCACTTTTCCCCTCCTAAAAAGTAAGGGGAAATGTGTGTGCGTCTTATGGAGCGAATGCAGGTTGCACAGCTATCCCAGAAGCCAGAACATCAAGAGGGATTGCTGCTTTCACTGCGCAGCGATCCCTCTTGCTGTTCTGGCTTCTGAGATTCAGAATTTTTTCCCCCTGTTTTCCTCCTCCAAAAACTAGGTGCATCTTGTGGTCTGGTGCGTCTTATAGAGCGGAAAATACGGTATATTAAGAACCATGCACAGTATCACACAGCGGTTTGAGTTTAGCTACCAAAGAACTTAGATGGGGGGGGGGGAGGTACACAGTACTACTGCCAGTTTTACAACCTGCCTCCCACCCCACAGAAAAGTATCATACCCCTTTCTCTTGCTGGTGGGGCTGACTAAGCCAGAGTTATGTGCCATCCCACCCACTGAAGGCCCTCTTACCTGGCTTTCTGCTCCTGCTTCAGCCGAATGGCCTCCAGCCGCTGTGGGCTGGGGATGAAAGCGATGTCTCCCCCCTCCTTCACTAGCCGCCCGATCCACCAGTCATTGCTGTACTTCTGCAGAGACATCATGGTAGAGGGTCATGAATTAGACTTAAGGCTTCACAGATCTGTAGGGCCATAGACCCTTTAAAGACACCTTCCTACCATATACAGTGGTACCTCGGGTTAAGAACTTAATTCGTTCTGGAGGTCTGTTCTTAACCTGAAACTGTTCTTAACCTGAAGCACCACTTTAGCTAATGGTGCCCCCTGCTGCCACCGGGCCGCCGGAGCACAATTTCTGTTCTCATCCTGAAGCAAAGTTCTTAACCCGAGGTAATATTTCTGCGTTAGTGGAGTCTGTAACCTGAAGCGTATGTAACCCGAAGCATCTGTAACCTGAGGTACCACTGTATAGAAAAAGAGGAAGGGAATGAGAAGTATCTCTCACTTATTAAACTACTCATGTAAACAACTGACGTTAGAACTTATATATTTTTTACTATTTTTGAATCCTCAAGATGAGTAACAATATGTTAATTTTAAAAAACCAAAAACCAAGCCAACATCTATAAATCTTGCAGTAGCTAAAGATCTGACCCTTCAGTACCAGAAGGCTATGACCAGATTTCAAGTCACATATCAGATAGAAGGACCACTGGCTGTAGCAATCAGAGAATCGGCAGGATTTAATAGATGAGAAGCTAGCACTGCAGAGGAAGTGGGGAGCAGATGGGGCTCCTTCACCTGGAAAGGCATCCCATCTAGGAGAAGGAAAACTCAAATTAAACCTTCGCTGCCTTGGGGGATATCTCTGGAAGAAGAAGAATGGTACCCTACACAAATCCAGAGTGAAGTTCCTAAAATGCCCTGTGAGCCTCCTTCCGCCTTGCTGGTGCCGAATGTCTTGCTTTGCTTTCTGTCTGGACGACAGTGGGGGGGGGGCAGTCCTTGTCATCTGTGCAGCCCAGGACCACCATACACCACAATATGCACCAGGGAGGTCACTTCGGTGCTATTAACTTCGCCCCCCAGAGGCTCAATCCATTGTCTCCCAAGTCAGATAGATACCAACAAAAACAGCACTAATCCAATCTAAATTTGCCCCATCTGGTCCATTATCCTGGACCACAGTGGCCATGTCAACTCTGATTTTGGCGCTAGTACACAATCATCAAGACTAGTAGCCATTATGCTCCATGAATTTGTCAAATTCCTTTTTAAAGCTGTCCTTTTTGACAGCCATGACTACATCTCTTGGCAGCAAATTCCATTGTTTGTCTATGCGCTGTGTGAATAGTACTGATTTTGTCTGCCCTGAATCTCCCCTGATTCAGCACGTGGCATCGTACCTCCAGGACAAAGAGGTACTACAATTGCAAGCTGTTGCTGACAACTCTTCTCCCTCTCCCCATCTCCACCCAGGCCCCACCTCTTTGATGTGCAAGAAGTCTTTGGCTTCAAAGTTGATGGCAGAGTCACGCACAGGACATTCCTCATCCAGCGTCCCACAGTAGCTGACATTGGTACGAACAGCAAATGCGACCGGCTTGTTCTGAGGAGGAAAAGAAATCAGAGAGGGAGCCTGTCAGCGCCAGGTCAGATGGGACCTCGTCACTTCCCTCTCAAGAACAAATGTGCAGGATCCGTCACTCTCGGGATTATGCCCAGTTCCAAAGGGTAGCGAGGGCAGTTGATGGGGCAAGGGCCAAGGACCATGGAGCCGTCCACTGAGGAAGCTAGACAAGGAAAAGTTCCCCTTAATGAGGTTTGTTAGTTCTTTAGAAAATTTTCTAGACTGAACAAGGTTTGACTTGGTTGTTGGGTTGTCTCGTGAGTGTGGGGTGTGAAACACAGAGCAGTCAAATACAGCATTCCTAGAGTAGACATAAAAAGGGGGATGTCTGGACCAGCCAGTTGGAACTTCCTGTTTCCTCCTGGGCTGGGACAGACTTCCTCTACATGTGACCAGAGGTGGGCGTGACCTCACCTGTGCAGGTAACAAAATAGCACAGGGGATGCAGCCATCTCTCTCTCTGACTCCACTCCTCAAATAAGCAACATCTCCTTAGCCTGAGATGCTCTCTTGGCTTCCAGCCAAGAGAGGAGAAAGGAACTATCTCCTTATGGGATAGATTCCACGTGTATATATCTTGTAACTTAAGTCTGCCTTCTGGGATCCATCTGTGAACAGAACGTGTGAGTAAACTCTTATATTTTTATACAAGATTGTGTCATATCTATTCTTTTTAAGAGGGAACAAAGGGGAATTACCAGGAAACTTATTTTAGAGGCTTATACAAGCCGTGCAAACCTATCCGCTGTGAAAGTTTAAAAGGGGAATGTTACTCTGCTAAATTGTAGAACTTGTTAACACAAGTTGGGAAGGATATAAACAAACAATATATCCTCTCCTGCCTCCCTGGACATTCCCACAGTGAGTTCATGGCTGCAGCAAGGCTTGAACCGAGAGCAACCTATATTGCCATGATATCATACATGTATCACAACTAATGTAATATGGATTATATAGAAAAGTGATTTATGAGGCCAAATCCAGTATTACATTTAACAGTCTTCAGACTCCCATGCTTCCTTCGCGCAAGTGATGAAAACAGTTGTGGGAAGCAAATTTGAGCAAGAGAATGGCAGGAGTAGAAAGGCCAAAGCAACCCCTCCCTCCCCCACTCCTCAGATCAAACCCACAGCCTCACACAGTGCTTTTTATTTATTAAAAAAATACACAACAACCACGATCAGGAAAATATTGTCTGAATCTGCTTTGTAATATTTAGCTTGGCCCTTAGTGTGGTCATTAGCTGCAGCAACAGAACACGCAGGGCAGCCCAGATGTGCTCCCTCCCATACGGGATTGTAGCCCGTTTCTCTTTTATTCACTAATAAATGCCACCCCATTGGCTTGTGCGTGTTGTGTATGATGCCTTTGGAACACACGGGTGAGGATTACATCAATTGTAATCTACAGAAAGGAGAAGAAACCGCAGTCATGGAAACCAGTGAGCAGAAGGCCAGAAATTGCTCGCTCCCCTGCTCTCTGTGGTCTTCAGAAGCCAAAATGAAGGGCAGATGTGGGGCCACCAAGAAGTCATTGAAGAGCAGCCCACCCCCGTCATCATGGATCATTTTGATGTCACTGTTTGGGGGAGGGCTGAGGCACCGTTATCCTGAAGGCAGATTGGGAATGCACTAGTCCTTTCCAGAATGTTCATGAGAAAGCAGTATGATGTTTACATAAAACTTAAAGATTATTTTCTGCTCCTTACAGTCCACCCCTCCTGGCCCAGGGCAGGGCTGGGGAATCTGTGGCTCCTCAGATGTTGTCTTGGACTCCCACTCCCATCAGCCCCAGCCGGCATGGCCAGTGGTTGGAGACGATGGGACTTGTGGTAAGGAAATATATGGGAGGCCACAGGTTGCCTCCCTCCCTGCATTCAGAGCTGCTGGGGACCAAGGGAAGCTGTTTCATGGACAAAGAGGTCCTCACCCAACATCTGCTTAGCTGAAACCAAGGCTGGCGTACCCTCCCCTGCCAGTACCTTGGCTTTCTCGAGTTGCTGCTGGGCCTGGTTCTCCACTTCGCGCTTCACCCCCTCGCGCTCCTCCTCGAGCGACACGTCGGAGTCCAGCGATGGGCGGCTGGTGTACGAATCAGCGGAGCCCTGAGGAGAAGGTTCAAAGCTCGAGTGAGGTGAGGGATTTGGCCATACTGGAAGTCAGGATGCAGCCTGATTTGAGGAGGCCTGCCAGAGCTTCTCTCTGAGATGGGACTTTTCTTTCTGTAATGGCTGCTGAAAGGAGAGGTACCTCAGCCGCACAGTTTCACACTGAATTCTGAAAACCTGTGCATTTGGACTCCACACACTTTTAGGTTGAGAGCCTTGCAAGTTGCCAAGCTAGGCAAGGGTGGATCTGATGTGTGCCTGGATGGGAGACCAGATGGGAAACCACATGCATATGTCCTCCAATTCCATGATGGAAGAAAGAGAGGATAAAAAACTTATTAACCTCTCCCCCACCCCTGTGATGTTTGAGGTTTCCCTGGCAGGGTCAATACAGTGGGCCAGCCATATCAGAAGCTACAGTGCTAAACTATAGCGCCTTAAGGCACTGTTCTGTTCAAGGTGTAATAGCCTATAGTCCAGCCTTCGCCAACGTGATGCCTATCAGATGTTTTGGACTACGACTCCATCAGCCCCAGCCAGCGCAGCTGTGACCCCATCAGCTCCAGGATCAAATAGTGGGGCTGATGGGAGTCATAGTCCAAAAGATCTGGAAAGTAGCAGGTTGGGGGAAGGCTGGTACAATTGGTAGATGCTTTACAACGCCAATGGTGGAGATGTTAAATCAGAATTCTTAAAGCTTGTTCCTCAGCTAACATTTCCTCAGAAGTATATAAGACTGCAGCCTTAATATTCAAATTAGATACCCTCCAACAGCTCTCCGGAAAAAGAGGACACTCTTGTATAATTACAGCACACTTGTCTTTGAACTAAAAATCACTGCCAGAAGGCTACCCGCTTCCCCACACCCCAATACACACACACTATTATACACTGCTGAAGGCTCTTAGCTGTATGCTATATTTATTTCCTGTGCAATCACCTGCTTTGTGCTGGTTTTGGATGAAAGCTTATTAGTAAAGCAAAAAAATAATAATATATCCTTTTTTAAAACAGCAACCTAAACAATATTTTATAGCATTTATTTTCACAAGATATATAGTCAGACTTGTGGAACGGCTGCAACTCAGATGCATTCAAGGAAATGTTCACAGCATGGCTGAGGTGCAAAGGAAGCTTGTGCACTGTGCAAGAAGCCTAACGTGGCTTGTGGGGAAATTCTTTAGATCCCCAAATCTCCCCAAAGGCAAAATGCAGGCAGCCAAGGTCCCAGGGACAAGTAAATAGGGAAAGCTGGAGCATATAAGGGCCAGTGGTAGAGCATCTGCCTTGTGGCTTCAATCCCATCATCTCCGAGTAGGGATGGCAGATAACCCTGGTGACATCTTAAAGAGCCCCTGCCAGTCAGGGCAGACAGTACTGAGTTGGTGGAATAGTGGTCTTTCTCAGTGTAAGACTGTTTCCTACGTCCCAAAGTCAGAGCAAGTTCTGTTCTAGTATAGAATAGCTCAGTGGTCAGGGTGGCAGCTGTGTTGTTTACTTTGCACCAGGACTGCTCCTATACTTTCACCAGAACTGCTGTGATAGCTCAGTTAGTAGAGCATGAGACTCTTAATCTCATGATCGTGGGTTCGAGCCCCATGTTGAGCCAAAGATTCCTTCATTGCAGAGGGTTGGACCAGATGACCCTCAGAGGTCCCATCCAACTCAATAGGGTGAAGCTTTTCCCACCGTGCACCTTGATCCCAGGAACCCACCAACTCTACATGTTTGGGTATCCGACTGTCCTTAAAGGTACAGGAGCAGGGCCCACCACAAAAAGAGGGCAAAAGTCCCTCATTCCTCAGGCCCTTCTCTCCTCCGTCACATATTCGCTAAGTCAGCTTTTGCCAACCTAGCGCCCTCCAGACAGGTGAAGCCTGCTCCCCCCCCCCATCTGCAATACGAGGACAATAATACTGGCATCCCCTACAGGGCTGTTATTGTAAGAATTTCTCAGAGAAGCCCTTAGAAACCAGACACGTGCTACATAAATGCTAAATTACATCATTGGTGCTGTTGGTATTTATTGGTTTGCCTAAAATCTTATTCCTATGGCAGCCAAGCTCTCCTTTCCCATTTCTCCACGGCACTTCATATATTTTATCTTCCTTCCTTCAAATCCCTCCTCAAATCCTACTTTCCCCTTAGGAAACCCAGATGAGTCCCCATTTCTAGCTTCAATCACGTCAGTTGCCTTTGCCCACATCCCTTCCTTGCTCCCACTTCTCTCTGCCTTGTCTTATCTTCTCCTTGGCTGGTTTTCACGTGCAAATTCCTTGAGGGAAGGGGCCTGCCTATATCAGCTTAACAAATTCTGTGCATACAATACTGAACAAGAAAAGGCTGCCGGAGGTGCTGCTGCCCCACCATCCCGCCAAACAGCTTACAATCTAAGCAAGGTGGGAATTCAGAGAAGGAAAACAGAGGGGGTTCAGATAAAGAAGGCATGAGGAAGTGACCTGGGCAGCCACTGACAACCTGACTGCTTTGTCCTTAAAGGTGGAGGTGGGGTTTCTCAGTCTATCTAACAAGTGATACACCAACAGCAATGTCACTAGGGAAGCAACTTGGAATGCCATCCTATTGGAAGTCAAAAACAGCCGCCACCATTATTAATGCCCAGTATACCTGAAGGAACGTCTCCACCCCCATCATTCTGCCCGGACACCGAGGTCCAGCACTGAGGGCTTTCTGGCAGTTCCCTCACTGCAAGAAGCAAAGCTACAGGGAACCAGGCAGAGGGCCTTCTCGGTAGTGGCACCCGCCCTGTGGAACACCCTCCCACCAGATGTCAAAGAGATAAACAACTACCTGACA
This sequence comes from Podarcis muralis, assembly GCF_964188315.1. Classification (NCBI taxonomy): domain Eukaryota; kingdom Metazoa; phylum Chordata; class Lepidosauria; order Squamata; family Lacertidae; genus Podarcis; species Podarcis muralis. The sequence goes on from NC_135656.1 coordinate 5,700,851, forward strand.
TTTAGAAGACATCTGAAGGCAGCCCTGTTTAGGGAAGTTTTTAATGTGTGACATTTTAATGTATTTTTAATCTTTGTTGGAAGCCGCCCAGAGTGGCTAGGGAAACCCAGCCAGATGGGCGGGGTACAAATAATAAATTATTATTAATACTGCGTATTTGAAATGTCCCAACACTTTGTGTACATTATGCCAGCAATCCTCCACAACAGCCGTGTAAGGTGGGCTATAAGTGGAGCAGCAGCTCTGGGAATAAAAAGATGGATGAGTTGGTGACTCTGAAAGATCCCAAGAAGGTCCCATCAGCACAGTTCAAAGGGCTACATCGGTGTAGGAAATCTGTGGCCGTCCAATTGCTGTTAGACTCAAGGTTCCCCATCACTTGACTAGACCAAACCTCTCTCAAGTCCCCACCGCCCTCTGCTACATTAAATGTGGTGTGTGTGTGTGTGTGTGATGTGTACTTCTATAACAGTTGCACCGGAGAAGGGGGAGTTGTGACACAAGCAGGGAAGCTTCTAGTAAGTCAAGCTCCATTTCCCAAAATTCTCCATTCTGCCCAGCAATGTAAGAGATGCAGGAATTCCCCCCTCCCTTAAAAAAATGGGAATCTGAAAGTCCTGGCTGCTTCCCCCATTAACTTTAAAAGAAAAGAGGTAGTTCATCAGTGGGGTTTGCACTTTTAATCCCCCTTCCGCTTCCGTTTTCACAGATTAATAGTAGGCAGTGGCATAGCGTGAGGGGTGCAGGGGGGGCCGGCCGCACCAGGCGCAACATCTGGGGTTAGGGCAAATCCACGGGTTAGGGGGTGCAAATCCACGGGTTAGGGGGTGCAAATCCACGGGTTAGGGGGCGCAAATTACTTGCCTTGCCCCGGGTGCTGACAACCCACGCTACGCCACTGATAGTAGGCATGTCTACTCAGAAGCAAACCCTGTGGAATTCAATGGGGCTTACTCCCAGGAAAGTGAAACTAGGGCTGCAACCTAAGCTGCAAGGAAAACATAGCAGCAGCCTATGCCTGGTTTTGGCGCCAACTGCTTCCAGAAGGATACCTTACACCAGGGGTAGGCAACCTAAGGCCCGTGGGCTGGATCCGGCCCAATCACCTTCTCAATCTGGCCTATGGACAGTCTGGGAATCAGCATGTTTTTACATGAGCAGAATGTGTGCTTTTATTTAAAATGCATCTCTGGGTTATTTGTGGGGCAGAGGAATTCGTTCTTTTTTCTTCTTCCAGCCCACAGCTGAAAAAGGTTGCTGACCCCTTACACACATAAAATGTGTATTTATTATTTTGGTATTTTACAATATTGTAAAATACGCAATGGGTCAGTGTGTCTGGCTGTAAACCAGAAGGTTGGTGGTTCGAGCCCACCCAGGGACGGCTGTGGGCAGGATTCATGAATTGCAGGAGTTGGAATAGATGACTCTTGGAGATCCCTCCAACTCTACAATTCCATAGTTCAAGCTCTGGTTTTCCCAGTAGTGATGTATGGAAGTGAGAGCTGGACCATCAAGAAGGCTGATTGCTGAAGAATTGATGCTTTTGAATTCTGGTGCTGGAGGAGACTCTTGAGAGTCCCATGGACTGCAGGAAGATCAAACACATCCATTCTTAAGGAAAACAGCCCTGAGTGCTCACTGGAAGGACAGATCCTGAAGCTGAGGCTCCAATACTTTGGCCACCTCATGAGAAGAGAAGACTCTCTGGAAAAGACCCTGATGTTGGGAAATATGGAGGGCACAAGAAGAAGGGGAGGACAGAGGACGAGATGGTTGGACAGTGTTCTCGAAGCTACCAGCATGCATGAGTCTGACCAAACTGCGGGAGGCAGTGGAAGACAGGAGTGCCTGGCGTGCTCTGGTCCATGGGGTCATGAAGAGTCGGACACGACTAAACAACAACAACATGAATACCTAAGTGTGACTCTCTAAGATTCCAGTGGGAGGAGGAGGATGGGTACCCCCTCACCTCACCTCTCCCGGAAGCCATCTTCTCTGCCCTCCCTTCCCACGCCCAACAGCGTGGCACCAAAAATGCCACGAAAAAACCGCCATGCTGAACCGGTGCAGGGGCAGAACAGCAGCCTCCGATCTTCCCTCGTCTCGACTGCGGGGAAGGTGGCGTCCCTCCCCGGGGAAGGAGCGACAGAGAGAGACGAAGAGGGAGAAGGGAATTGGGATTGCTAGCACCACAGCAACGCGCAACGCCACGGGGAGGTGGCAGCACGAGGGCCTGTGTGAACGCAGGAGAAGAAGCGAAGCCGGGCAGGGGCGAGGGCGATGGAGGAGGAGTGGGGCACCGTTTTAAAAACACGCCGCGCTGGCTGGCTCAGAGCTGCTGCTGCGCGCCCAGCCCCTTTGGTAAGGATGCGCACCAATCGCCCACGCGTGTCTCTGCCTGTAGATTCCACAGGGAGCTGCCACCACCAGGCGTGTGTCGCGCGTCCACACGGCCCAAGAGGCACGTGGCAGAAGCCGCGCGCAAGAGGGGCCCGCGACGGAGCTTAGATCACGCGTGGAAGTGGGGGTCTCTGGTGCAAACGGGAAAGGAGCCTTTGCGTCTAGGCGCCCCCGTGTTCAGCCTTCAGACCCTCTCCTCTCCTGCCCGCCCCACACGTGTACGACGCGTGCGTTTCTGCTGGCTGGAGCTCGGCGGCCCACGGTTCTTCCGCAACGCGGGAGTCTGGCAAGGCGCGCGTGGGTGAGAGAGAAGATGCTTCTTCGCGCATCCTCGATGCCCTGCCTGTTCCCGAGCTTGGCGTTGCAGTGAACCGCCTGCGACGTAGATAAACTGGGGAGGGGAATCGGGCCTGCGAAGCACAGGGGGATCCAAAGGGGCTTCGTTTCCCAGGGTTAATTGACAAAAGGAGACACGCATCTGCCTTGAAATCTTTCCCCAAAAAGCCAAATGGGTTGAAAAGGCATTTGACATTTTGCACATGCGTGCTGGCGCTCCTCTTCCACCCCAGCCCCTAATTTATTATGGGTTTTCATTTGCTTGAGAATAACGGTGTGGTGCAAGGACGAAAGGCTGACGTGCAACTCCAGTTGTGCCAAGTTCGAATTTCACCTCTGCTGTGAACTCACTCGGTGGCCGAAGGCAAGCCGCTTCCTCTGGGCTTTACGTCATGGGGCTAGTAATCCTGGCCTACCTTGCAAGGTTGTTGTGCATGGGGATGTGAAGCGCTTTAAAACACTCCGAAGTGCTAAGCAGGAAACTCAGCACCAGACTTGGGAAACAACGTTAAATTAACATGGGAGAGTGTTGATGAAGGGAAGAAATGGAAATCAGTAATTTAGGTGGGTTTTCCGAAGTACATTCAGGTCAGCTACATTTTGGATTATGTTTCTTGTGTACAGTTGGCCAGTTTAAATGGCGGGCAGAGAGATAGAGAGAGATAACACAAGATTTTTGAAATATTTCATATTCTTGCTTCCTATGAGTAACTTTCAGAACTGGTGGCTGAGTTTGCTTTTATCATCCTCCCTCTCCCTCCCCTTTTCCTTTTGTGTTGTGTGTTTCAGATTATTTGCCTAATGACACAGTGTTATTTTTTTATTGCTCTAGGGACCTTTTCAGCTGAAGATCAGGGTAAAAATGCTTTAAATCAATAAATAACCACCAGATTAAATACAAATGCTTTGACAGCTTCAATCTGCAGAACTGGCATTGTTCTGCACTTGTAAGAAATCCATCTTTTAGTGTGGCAGCACCTGCAACCTGGAACTCCCTGCCTATTGACACCAGGCAAGTGCCTTCACTTTTCAGCACCTGCTTAAAACGTATTTTGTTTAGGCAAGCTTATCCAGACATGTAAAAGTTACATGTGTTTTATTTCTTTTTCATTACTGTTGGATTTAATCATCTTTTGAATGTTTTAAAATACCTGTGTTTAACTCAAATTGTCATGCTTTATTTTATATTTTTGTAAACCGCTTCAACATTTTCTTACAATAAGGCAGTATATAATTTTGTTAAATGAAATGTCAAATGCATATGTCACCTTCTGCTAGTACGGTATAATAAATGCACTTTGATTTCTCAATACAGGTTCAAATTCAAGCATCTACAGCATATTTACAATGACTGTCAGACTGGTGCCAGACACTGCTCATTTCAAAAACTCATGAGCAAACCCCCAGTAATCTAGCACTTATTAAACCATTATTGTTCTTTTCACACTTTTAAGAAGACTGGTTTATGTTATGGATTTCCCTGCCTTTTTTATTACATGTCCCAAGAAAATATTATTATACAGTATTCAAAAATAGTTTTAGGCCTAAACCCTGACTCAAATTAAGCCTTTCCAAGCAAAGTCAAGCAAAGCAAGGCAAGGGTGTGGCAAACTCTGTGGTCCTCCAGAAATTGCTGGACCTCAGTTCCCATCAGCCCCAACCGGCGCGGCCAGTGGTCAGGGATGAAGGGAGCTGTAGTCCAACACCATCTCTCCACTGTTGGTCTAAAGCCACATGATGCAGCAGCCTCACAGTGAAGCTAAGCAAACCTGGAGCCTGACATGTACAGTGGGCCAGTGTGTCTGGCTGTTAACCAGAAGGTTGGTGGTTCAAGGCCACCCAGAGACAGCTGTGGGCAGGATAGCAGCATTGCAGGGATTGGACTAGATGCCGTTTGGGGGGGATGATTCTACAAGACCATCTAGGAACCTCACCTATGCCATCTTGAGATCCACTCTGGAAGAAAGGTGGAACATAAGTGCAATGAATAAAATGAAGCAGGGAGTGGGCCAGTTTCCAAAGGTGAGGCGGGAAAAGGTAAACAGCATTTGAACGTCCAGAGGAGGCATCTGGGCAAGACTTGTTCAAAGACAAGGATGCGATGGGGCCCATCAAGGACGCCTGGAAGAGCTGACTAGTGGGGAGCAGGGATGCATATGGCAGCTTGTTGTGATGCTACTGGGATGCACTGCTAAGCAAGAGGAGCTCCAGAAGCGAGTGAGGGAACAGAGCGCATAGCAAATTTGCATCAGCTAGCTCGGTTAACAAAAGCGGGCCATGGCAGCAGGAACAAAAGCTGTAAATGCACCCTTTCAGATTTAACAAAGAGAGCAGAAAGTCCAAAGTGATCGGGTGCTACTGCTAGCGGAAAGGGGTTATTACAACCCGCTCTTCTTCTTGCATTTCATCCACCCTGACACAGAACATTTTGGGCTACAGGAAGACTCCCAAGTTGAGGTCTGTGTACCCGCTCTGAAGCCCATAAGAGATCATCACGAGCTGAAGGAGTTTCAGATTCAAAGCCCCATTTTGCACTGGCATCAGATCAGTGATAATAGGACACCATAATTGCTGTTCCAAGCATCCAGAATGTGATTTTCAGCCTCCAGTAAGGGGGGGGGGGCTTCAAACTAGGACTGCCTAAGCAGCAAATGCACAGTTGTGTGCAAATGGATGTGATGGAGCCCTCAGAGCTTTTGTTCTGCTTCGCTAAATTAAAGCGGTTTCAGGTATACCTGAAGGAGCGTCTCCACCCTCATCGCTTAGCTCAGACACTGAGGTCCTTCTTCAAGGGTCTTCTGCTGGTTCCTTCACTGCAAGAAGTGAAGTTACAGGGAACCAGGCAGAGGGCCTTCTCGACAGTAGCGCCCTCCCTGTGGAACGCCCTCCCTTCAGATGTCAAGGAGATAAACAATTACACACCTTTTAGAAGGTGTTTTATTATGTTCTTAGATATGCTGTAAGCCACACAGAGTGGCTGGGGAAACCCAGCCAGATGGGGGTGGGGTATAAATAACAAAATTATTATTATTATTATCATAATCATCCCCACTTCTGAGTTGCAGAAACAGTGGTGAGGGGCTGCTTAAGCTGTTCCCCTTTACTCCTGGGGGGCATGATTTTGAGCAGAAAATGACTGGTGATGAAACGGTTAATCAGCCCCTCCTGCTGCTGTTTTCCCCCACAAAACCGCAGCTTCCCCAAACCTCATTTCATTTATTTAAAAACTCAGGAAATTGTCACATACATTTGCATGTGCCATGTGCCTGGACAGCTAAAAACCAACAGTTTGGACAGGTATTCAAGGAATACTTTTTGGGCTTCTCGTGTGCCGATGTTTCCTTTGGGACTTTTATCTGCCTGTGTGCTTTGTAATGCTTGCTCAACCTATCCGTGCATAAATGCAGCATGATGAAGAGACTGTTAAGTCTCCAATGCTCTCTCCTCCAAAGAAAATGGACCTTGTAAAACCGGGTCTGCCAAATGTTGCTGGACTACAACTCCCATCAGCCCCTGCCAGCACAGACAAGGGTCAGAGATGATGGGAACTGTAGTCCAAAGCAACTCAGAGGGTCACAAATTCCCTATCCTTGTGCAAAGGTTGCTTTATGGAACTCTGACTGTCTGGGAAATGAGAGGGAGTGGGGTGGGGTGAAACAAGACATGAAAAACATCTATTATGTTTCGATTCACATTCAGTAAGACTCACTGAAATTAATAACCATGAAAAAGTTGGGTCCATTAATTTCTAGTACAGTACTCTGAGGAAAACTTAGTTGAACACAACCCAAGGCGTAGAGAATCAAGCCTCCATTCTACTGATATCTGAACCTCAACATTGGCCAGGGAAAGGACAGAGGGAGAGGAGTGACTCTAGAGCAGCGGTTCTCAACCTGTGGGTCCCCAGATGTTGTTGGACTACAACTCCCATCATCCCTGAGCTCCGGCCTTGCTAGCTAGGGGTGATGGGAGTTGTAGTTCAACAACATCTGGGGACCCACAGGTTGAGGACCGCTGCTCTAGAGTCTAGAAACAGCAGGGTGATATTTTGTGCTTCATCAATCACAGCTAAAGCAAAACAAAACAGTTGTGCCAGGTCCTAGTCAGAATTCTTGCCCATTGCCCTGGATGCCAGTCATCCTAATGTCAGGTCAAATGCATCCAAAGCGTATATTTTAATCAGTGGCGAGAGAAAGGCACATTGCATGTGGCTAAGAAACGTGTCTCCTTCATTCACTACTACCTTAAGATCCCCTACCCTGGAGTCCTTGCCCAAAGTAAGCCTTAGAGCGGAGGCTCTGAAATTGTGATCTCTGGTGACCTGCAAGCTCCATTCAGGCAGTCCACAAAAATATTGCAAAACAATCACAAATCTCTCTACTGGCCTCGACCAGGGCCAGAGCCTTTTCAGCCCTGGCCCCAGTCTGGTGGAACGCTCTGTCACCAGAGACCAGGGCCCTGCGGGATTTGACATCTTTCCGCAGGGCCTGCAAGACAGAGCTGTTCCACCAGGCCTTTGGTCCAGGCCCAGTCTGACCCCCTTCTTTCTATGGGACACTGTATGTAAGTGGCCTCCATGGCTCTTTCTATCGGCCCATATGGGACCAGCATGGGTGGGCGGGCCTGGTGAACTTTTGATTCCTTACCCCTACGGTTATGATTCATGGGTTCCCACTTAATTTTATTTTGATTTTAAATGTGATTCGAATTGTATTTTAATCTAATCATTTGATTTTGTTTTTCAATGTATATTATATATTTGGTGTTAGCCACCCTGAGCCTGAAGGGACGCGGGTGGCGCTGTGGGTAAAACCTCAGCGCCTAGGACTTGCCGATCGCATGGTCGGCGGTTCGAATCCCCGCGGCGGGGTGTGCTCCCGTCGTTCGGTCCCGGCGCCTGCCAACCTAGCAGTTCGAAAGCACCCCCGGGTGCAAGTAGATAAATAGGTACCGCTTACCAGTGGGAAGGTAAATGGCGTTTCCATGTGCTGCGCTGGCTCGCCAGATGCAGCTTTGTCACGCTGGCCACGTGACCCGGAAGTGTCTCTGGACAGCGCTGGCCCCCGGCCTACAGAGTGAGATGGGCGCACAACCCCAGAGTCTGGCAAGACTGGCCCGTACGGGCAGGGGTACCTTTACCTTTACCTTACCCTGAGCCCGGTCTCGGTCGGGGAGGGCGGGGTATGAATAATTTTTAAATTTTTTTATTATTATTATATTTTTATTTTTATTATGTTTGTTCACAATGGATTTCGCCCCTTAAAACTGACCCATAAAAGTGGCCCTCCTCAACCATCTGGCCTAGGCCAAACAATTTGTATAAAGCAGCACTGGTTTTGAAGCAGAGGCTGAATGGGGAGAAAGTTTATCAAGTGATCCAACAGTTTTGAGAACTGTTCCCTAAGAGAGCCAGTGCTGCTGGGCTCCAGCTTCCAGCAGCCCCAGCCAGCATGGCCCAGTGGTCAGGGATGATGGGAGTTGTAGTCCTAAGATTTGGAGGGGCTTCCCACTTTACAGACACCCAAAAGATGAGCGCCTATGTACTGACATGGCATTCTCCAGACAGGCTGAAAGGAACTGGACTTGGAGGCACAAAATGGAAAATCCTTAAAATGTCACCCTCTCTGCTATGGCGGAAGAGAGAGAGGCTCTTTCTGGCCCAATCTGTGTTGTCACAGCTGCAACCACAGTCCCCCCCTGAGAGGAGGATGAATCTCGGCCAAAGAGCTTAAGATCCAAGCTGTCAGTGAGCAACAGTGCCTCGCTCTCTCTCCTCTCCTCTCCCCAACGAAAAGCTCCACCACTTCACCCAGCTCCCTTCTCTGTCTGCCTCTCCTTTTTGCAGGGGGGAAACACCCACCCTGGGAGATCAATGCGAAGGGAGACGGGTTGCACTGTCAACTCGCTACTCCTACACCAAGGAAGGGCACGAGAAAGGGAGAAGGAAGAGGACCAGTGCAGTGCCTTCCAGATATTGCCAGACTGCAACACCCATCGTGGGAATTATGGGAGTTGGAGTCCAACAACAAACAGAAAGTGCCACAGTGACAATCCCTGGTATTCTGCCTCTCAGATACCAGAGCCTTAAACAACCCAGGCCCCCAAATATCTGAAAGATTTCCTCTTTCCCTGCAGACCCTCCCAGGTGTTAAGGTCTGCAGAGGGAACCGTCTTGGTAGTTCTCCCTCCCTTGGGAATTGGGGTGTGTGTCTGTGGCTTGGGATAAGGCATTCTCTGTGACAGCCCCTAGGTCAGGGGTCAGCAAGCCTTTTCAGCCGTGGGCCGGTCCATCGTCTCTCAGACCATGTGGTGGACCAGACTACGGTATATTTTGAAAAAAAATATGAACAAATTCCTATGCCCCACAAATAATCCAGAGATGCATTTTAAATAAAAGGACACATTCTACTCATGTAAAAACATGCTGATTCCCGGACCATCTGTGGGCCGGATTGAGAAGGTGATTGGGCAGCATCTGGCCCACGGGCCTTAGGTTGCCTACCCCTGCCCTAGGTTTTGGCATTCCCTCCCCAGCCTCAGTCTGACCGCCTCCCTTTACAGCTTTCAGCGAATGCTGAGTCTGCCCCTCTTCACCCTGGCCTGCGACACCAGAAATGTGTGTTTTCACAACACACCTGATCCTTGTGACAGTAATTTGTTTTTAATTCTGAATTTTAAACTTGAACAATAAATTTGATGATGATGAGCTAAATAAGAAAGCAGTCCATCTTCTGCTCCCTTTCCAGACCGTTGAATCAGATTACCATTACAAGAATTGGAGGATTCAGAATAGCCTGAAGACCAAAGCTGGCTATTGTCTGGACCCCACTTCCTCCTCTCCCTTTGCCGCCAATTCAGATCCAGTTCAGCCTTGCTGTCCACCCCATTCCTACCTTGCCCTTTGAAAACCAGAGTTAGCATGTTGTGTAGTCATTAAGAGCACCAGCCTGGAACGGGAGATAGGTAAAGGTAAAGGGACCCCCTGACCATTAGGTCCAGTCGTGGCCGACTCTGGGGTTGTGGCGCTCATCTCGCTTTATAGGCCGAGGGAGCCGGCGTACAGCTTCCGGGTCATGTGGCCAGCATGACTAAGCCGCTTCTGGCGAACCAGAGCAGCACATGGAAACACTGTTTACCTTCCCGCTGGAGCGGTACCTATTTATCTACTTGCACTTTGACGTGCTTTCAAACTGTTAGGTTGGCAGGAGCAGGGACCGAGCAACGGGAGCTCACCCTGTTGCGGGGATTCGAACCGCCAACCTTCTGACCGGCAAGTCCTAGGCTCAGTGGTTTAACCCACAGCGCCACCCGCGTTCAAATCACTACTCAGCCACATTGAGATCACCAGGAAACCTTGGGTTCAGTCACTCTCTCTCAGCCTAACTCACCTCACAGGGTTCTTGTGAGGATGCAATGCAGGGAAGGAGAACCATGTATGCCAACCTGAGCTTGAGAAAGTCAGATTACAAGTGTAACACAGGAACATAGGAAGCTGCCTTATACAGAGTCTCTTGGGCAGGGGCTCTCCAGGGTTTCAGACAGGGGACAATCTCAGTCCTCTCTGGAGATGCCAGGGATTGAACCCACGACCTTTTGCACGCAAAACAGATGCTCTGCCACTGAGCCAAATTTGGTCCCCCGCCCCTGCAAAAATAAATGTAAATAATCCAGCTCCCATAAACCAAGAAGTAAGATTGGAGATGGTATGAACCAGGAGCGAGGATTTCTGGGCACAACTTGATTCTGGTTCCCAAGAATTTGGAATGCGAATGGAAAGGTGAAGGCCTCTAATAACTCGCAGCCCTATGCTACCACCCGCCATTCTGCACCTTCACTCTCCTCCCCTCCCTCTGCACATGGAGTGTGATCAACAGACACCAAGAAGAAGAAAATACTTTGCAACAGTCTTTAAAAAGTGCTTTTATGACTTAGGTAAGAGGTGCTAGAAATGGAGGCGGGGGGAGAGGTGAACATCTCGCACTTACAGCATGCAGCGTCTCTCTTCTCTCCCCCCCCCCCCAGCTCAGGCAGACACTAGGAAATGCCAGCCCCCTCCCCCCTCCAAAGCCCAGTTCCGTCATGTCAGCTGATCATCCACCTCCTCCTGCCGACACCCACCCACACATTTCAAAGCGGAGCAGCTGTGCCTGCTGTGGATGCCTAACCCCAACCAGGTGGGCAGGAAGCCCAAGGACCGGGCATGATAAAAACTGTGCTGGCATCACACAGGGGAGCCCCCACACCTGACTTATAATTGATGGGCTCCTACAGAGGTTGACAAAGAGGCTCGTTCCAGACCTGCTGAACTAGCCTACTGGGTGGAGATTTTCCTAGCCATGTGTCCTCTTCCCTTGTCATCTATCTAGATTATAGCCCCTGTTTGCTTACACATGTTAGGTGAAGGGCCATTGTCCAGTGGCTAGAGCATCTCTTTTGCATGCAAAAGGCTCCAGGTCCCATCCTCAGCATCCCCAGCTAAGAGGAAGATCCCCGCCTGAATTCCTGGAGAGTCTCACTGCTAGTTAGCGCAGCCAGTAATGAGCCAGGTGGACCCAATGGTCTGGCTCTGTACAAAGCAGGTTCCTTTATGCCCACATCCTCCAGCCAAAGCCCTCCACAAACTCTCCATCCAGGATTTCCGCAACTCCTCTTTCGAGCTCTAATGCCTGGGTGACAACAGCCAGGGAAAGTGCAGAAGAGAAACACCTCCTCCTCCTCTTTCAGGAAGGAGTTATTTTTGGGATCCCACTTGAAGGGAGACGTGAGACTTTCTCCACCCCTTACCCAAGCCATGTAGGAGGACCTCCAACCAAGGATCTACCCCAAAACAGGTGTGTGGTCTGAGGGACTCTGCACTCGCTCCCGCCGCTCCTGGCTCAGGAAAGCACAAGCCCTTCCCAAGAACCAGCTGCTGACAAGGAACACCATGCCAGGGCATCTCTGGGCATGGTTGGGAGAGAGTGAAACCCTGCAAGACTGAGCTAGATGAAGCAATGGTCTGACTAGGTATGCAAGGAAGCGCCCCATGTTCCTGCGTGCTGGATTCACCCACCAGCAGGGGGAGCTGTTAGGGGAAAGAACACCACTTCCCTAGAATGCCAGGGCAACCAACCTCCTGCCCGCTTGCACCCGGACATATTTAGAGCACCCCCATCTATCCAGAAGCATTTTCCTCCACTCCTTGGAGATGACCAAGCCTCCAAGTGTCTTCCAGCCCTGAGCCAAACAGAAGCCAAGGAAAGCAACTTACCACCACCCCATAACTAAGGGGTACCCTTAACATGCCTTGGTCCTCCTCCACCAAAGGTGCCCAGTTAAACCCTCGTGGCATCTGTGATTGTGCCCTGAGCTCAGTCGCCTACTCCACTGTCTCCCCACCCCCGGCCACAACCCCCCAGCGCCCTCATGGGTCCTCTGCCCCAACTTTCTAACACCTAGTCCATAGCCCCAGAGCTCACCCCACCTTACCCCCTGCCATCCAGCCCCGCACCCAGCGAACCAGGACGGTGCCAGGTTCTTGTAAGTGGGCGGTTCCCCTGCTGAAAATAGCCCCTGGCTTCTGCCAGACTCACCACCTCGGAGTCTTCGAATCCATGGAGACACGAGTCGTCATACATGGGGGATGAAAGAATCGCTCAGGAACCAAGACAGAGGTGGTGGTGGTGGCAGCAGCAGCAGGGTGAAGGTGGGGGGGGGGGTGAAAGGGGGCAGCTCTTCCAATCGGAGGGATGCCCAGCGCTGTGCCCCCTGCCCCAAGCTGGGTTGGGGGCAGCGGATGGCACGCAATGGCAGAGCTGCTGTCTGCTCCCCGAGAAAGATTCCCCACCCTGGATGCGCTCGCTCGCTCGCTCGCTCTCTCCGCTCAGCAACGACGGCAAAAACAATAGCGCCCACCCACCAGCCCTCCCCTGGGGGCAGGCATTGAGACAGGCAAGCACGGAAGGAAGCGGGGAGGTGGGGGGCGGGCAGAGAGAAAGAGAGAGAGAAGAGAGAAGTGGGGCAGGCGGCAGCTCCTGAACTGTCCGGATGCGTCTGCACCCACCTGGGGCAAGACCAAAGCGGGGTGCCAAGGGGCGCGGTGCAGAGAGCAGAAGGGGAACAACAGGGTGGGGAGAGGGAAGACACGACCGGAGGGCATGTGATGTGGGTTTTTGGGGGGCAGGGGTCGTTGTCAGTGCATTCTTGGTGCCCACCAAGCTCTGCCCTTTATTCTGGCTCCAGAGACAGGGAGGGCAGAGAAGGATGCCTTGCTGGATACGCAGCCAAACAAAATGGATTTGGGGGTTGGGGAGACACAGCCTTCCTGCTTGGGCCAGGAGAGGTCCGGGCACCAAGAGCGGGCAAGCGAAGGAATGTGGGCAGTGAAAGGGTGAGAAGTCCAGGCCACCACCACGGCACGACGTGCGCCCCACCCTGTTCCTTGAGTGCCCCTGTTTTCCTAGCCCCGGCTGCCTAACTGCCTGCAGGTCACTGGATAACCAGGACCAACTGGGTGCTTCTCCGCGCGACCCCTGGCAATGCCACCCTCTGCCTCCCTCCAGCTTCCCTGATGCAGCGCCTCTCCCTAAGGCATCAAGGGGGGTCTCTCCTCCGGCTCTACGCTCCGGATTGCCCACCCAGACGGTCTCACAGCTCCATCCCTAAAGGGCAGATGGGGACGTTCGCCTCCCCCCCCCCCCGTTAACTTCGGTGCAGGTGCTGCTGCCCGCTGATCTGGACTCGGTCCTCCGGCTCTGCCGGAAATGGGGCCCGGTGGGGTTCCCCCTGCCATTCCCCCAAGCTGCGCCTCCAGATGCCTCTCCAAGCCCGGTGCCAGGGGTGCAGGCTGGACCCCCACCCCGTCCCACGGAAGTTGGGCAGCCCCTGCAGAAAGAAACCCCTCCGCCCTTTGCCAGCGAGGACGCAGCACCAATCCTGACACCCCAGCCGCGAATCTAGGAAGCGCAACGGGACTGAAGGCGCGGGAGAGAGAGAGGCGAGGAGCCCGGCGAAGGGGCGGGCGAGGCGCGCAGCCGCCCGCCCCTTCTCCCTGGCGGGCTCCCGGGATCCTCCCGGAGTTGCTGTATGGCGCGCGTGGGGGTGGGGAGGGATGCCTGGGGCGCGCGAGGAAGCTGCCGCTTGGCGCGGGAGAGGCGCGCGAGACGAGCGGGGCGGGCCTGGCGCCGGGGCTGCCATGGGGCGGGGGGCGGCGGCGGCGGCGCGCTGCCTGGTCGGTTACCTCGTTGAGCAGGAAGGTTGCGCTGGAGTCAGAAAAAGACATAGACGGCGGGGGAGGGAGCCGGCCGGCCGGCGGGCGGGCGGGCCCGGGGTGCGCTGCCCGCTGGGGAGAAGGAAGGAGGAGGGAGGGAGGCGCCCCCCCGGCCCCGCTGCGCCGCTTCCGAAGCGCCTGCCCGGCTCTGGCTGCCTGCGCTCGTCCGCTCGCCCGCGCTCTCCTCCTCCTCCTGCCGACGAGCGCGGTGCGCGCCGCCGCGCCTCCCGGCCCTCCTCCCGCCGCGCTCCACGCGCCCTTCCCAGGCTGGGCTCGGGGACGTGCCAGGCGCTATATAATCACGGGGGGGGGGGGGGGGCGAGGATGCGCCCTGCCAAGCGAGAGCCTCTCCGATGGCGCCCTCTCCGCGCGCACAGCTCGGGGCTCCCCTCTCCCCCTCTCGCCCGGGTGGGGCGCTTCTGGGCTGAGGAAGAAGGGGGGCGCGCTGGCGTGCAGGATGCGCCTCGCTCCAGCCGTCGACCAGCTCCAGATGCTCATCCAGCAGATAGAGAGATCTCCAGCTTCCCGGGGTTTTAAGGCCATCGCTCCCGCTCCCCCGCCCGTCGATGGCATTGCAAATCCGAGAAGCTGGAGATGGGCGAAGCCGCTCGCCCGCCGCCCTTCTCCCCTGCCCGTATACCACGCCTTTCCCCGGGGTTTCAGCCGGCCCTGGCACGGCAGAGGCTCATCCCTGGGGGAAAGGGAACAGTGGAAAGGACCCCAGAGCAGGAGCAGAGTGCATTTCCGCGGAGTGGCTGCAGATAATTGCCAGAAATCAGCCACCGCCGGAGAGTTGTGTCTGAAGGCCCTCCGGCCCTATAGCATCTCTTGCGTTAGAACTTAAGCTTTGCCATTTCCCGCGGACGCCACCCCCGACCGTTAAAAAGCAAGGCACATCAAGGCACATTATTCTCTCTCGGCTGCTCCAGACCCTTCCCGCCCCGTTTCCAGGGATTTCAATGTGGCTGCATCTAGTCCCTTGCCCCAGCTCCTTGGGGCGCCCCCTGGTGGAGATAAGAGGACAATCGGGGTTCGACTTCCCTTGCTAGGGAATATTTGGTGCGTTTAAAACAGGATTAATAAAGCAGATTCCTATTTTAATCTCAGTTCGAGGCTTTTGTCATCAGGGAAGACAGGCTTCGGCCAGGAAGACTGGCGTGCAAATGCCGGTCATAAATAAATAAAACCCCATATTTATTTACAGTATGAAACAACAGCTGGATTTGAGAAGGGAGGCAGAGGGAAGATCAGCTCTGCCACTGGACCCTCTTACTGAGGGTGGGCGATGGGACACAAATCACTGAAAAGCTTAGCTCAACCTGGGCAGGACCACCACTCTTAACTTGGGGAGGGAAGGAAGCCCAGGGGGTGAGGAGCAGTGGCGTAGCGTGCGGGTGTGGGGGGGCCAGCCGCACCGGGCGCAACATCTGGGGGGGCGCTCGCACTCGCAGCTCTCTGCCCCTACTAAAATCCACGGGTTCGGGGGCGCAAATTACTTGCCTTGCCCCGGGTGCTGACAACCCACGCTACGCCACTGGTGAGGAGCGAAAGGAGGGCAAAACAAACTTTGGTGCCACCCTGGTCAGTGCAATGGGAAATTGTTCAGAATAAGCCTGTGAAAATAACATTTTAGAATGGAGCCTTTGTAGTTCCGGCCCTGCAGGGGGCACTATGGATTGAGGGTCAATAGTTTTAGGTATTGTGGAGGGGAAGCTTCTGACTATGCTGTGTATGGGATGAAATCTGCAGAGAGCACAGATGGAGGAGGAATATTTTAGTTATTATAAGAGTTAAAGCAGAAAATATTCAGCTGCTGGACTCTTCTGTATAGGGGGCAGGCAGTGCTCCTGCCTTGGTGGTCTTCACTCAGCAGGGGCACTATAGGGCACAGGCCTTGAGTTCAGGGCAAGGGGGAAAGGGGCACAGCAGAGCTCAAACACACCTTTGAATCGCTGCAGCAGCTGGTGCCATCTGCCTACCTGGGAAAACCTAACTCTTCTTGACAGCTCTGACGAGCCTCTCAACCCCCATCTCCTGCACCTGACTCCACTTTCTTCTGCTGCAGTTCTGCCACCCAGGCGGCCCACTCGCCAGGCTGCTCCCTCACCCCCTTCTCACCCGCTCCTCTTTTCCCAGCCCGCCCCCCAAGAGACAAGGATGGCGCCACTTTACCTCGTTGAGCAGGAAGACACTGGAGTTGGAGAGAGACATGCAGAGTGTCTGCTTTGCTGGACTGTAGCTGACTCTGCCTGGCTCACACACCTCCTCTACCTTCCTCACATGAACCCAGCCCAGCTCACGGGGCAGACAGGAAGCCCTGCCCACAGGGACTCTCTCGTGGGATGGAGAGCCAGCAGCCTGCAAGCTCAGGGGCACGAGCAAATTGTGCAACGGTGCACGAGCATTACAGGTCCACCCCACCCCCGTGCACACTGTTGTCTTGTGGCGCCGTATGCAAGCATCCCATTGGCTCCCAAGCTCTTGTGGGACACTGTGGGTGTGGATGGGTGTGGGAGTGCGCATCACAAAGCCAGCTTTGTGGACCATCATCTTTTAGCACCAAGCACAAACAGCGCACCAGCCGCAGCAATGCATTTAAACATGACGCTGGCTTCAGGCATCAGCTTGCAGCTTATCAGCTCACAGCCTCTTGTGGGTCCCAACAGGAGCAGTTCGGTGGCAGCCCATGACTATCGCGGGCCTATAGTGCAAATGGCTCTCATGACAAAGATTCTCACAGGGTGGAGGCAGTCGCTTGGCAGGATCTCAGCGCCATGGGTCTCTGGGCTGTCAAAAGTGGCTACTGAGAAATGATGCCGTCTAATAATCACTTCTGGATCAATTGTTGAAACTGGTAAGTGAGCCCCATATGACTGCAGTGGAGACAGATCAGAGGAGGCATGACTGATGGGAGGAGCGCAGAGAGGAGAAACGCCATGGTGCATCTGCAGCAGCACAATTGGACGCCTTCACCTGCCCCAGCTGCAACAAAACATGTCTCTCTTGAATTGGTTTCCCTTCCAACAGTTTGACTTTACTCCCAAAGGAGCACTCCTCCACTGTCTCCCAAGATGCCAACAAGTGCCCAATAAAAGCCTAAACCAGGGCTTCCCAAACTTGGACCATCCTTAGCTAAGCAGGACCAGTGGTCAGGGATTATGGGAACTGTAGTCCAAAAATAGCTGGAGACCCAAGTTTGGGAAACCCTGGCCTAAACCTTCCTGAGAGATCCCTCTAAATTGTAAAACTGCTATAAGATGGTACATCATCAGCAAGCCACCCAACACAGCAGCACCCACGTTGGTCGGCATTAGTTCCCCTCACCTTGCTGGAATTTCTCTTCCAGCTGTGGCTTCTTCCCACCATTGGCTCAGTTTCTAGACCACGGATGGGCTCTCAAATCACCCTCAGCTGGACTGATATTTATCTTCAGTACATGTTCAGCAATTAATAATAATAATAATAATAATTTTTTATTTATACCCCGCCCTCCCCAGCCAAGGCCGGGAGCGGCTTACAAGCAATAATAAAAACAAGAAGAATGATTACAACTTAAAAACAAGATTAAAATACAACATTAAAATATTGAAACATTAAAATATTAAAATGCAGCCTCATCGCAGGAGGAGAAGGAAAAGAAAAAAGAAAGAGAGAGAGGGAATCAAATTGGCTCCAAGCCAAAGGCCAGGCGGAACAACTCTATCTTACAGGCCCTGCGGAAAGAAATCAGATCCTGCAGGGCCCTGGTCTCATGAGGCAGAGCGTTCCACCAGGCTGGAGCCAGAGTTGAAAAGGCCCTGGCTCTGGTTGAAGCCAATCTAACTTCCTTAGGGCCTGGGACCACTAGGGTGTTGTTATTTATGGACCTTGAGGCTCTCCGTGGGGCATACCAGGAGAGGCGGTCCCGTAGGTACGAGGGTCCTAGGCCGTGAAGGGCTTTAAAGGTCAAAAGCAGCACCTTAAATCTGACCCTGTACTCCACCGGGAGCCAGTGCAGCTTGAAAAGCACTGGGTGAATATGCTCCCATGGCAAAGACCCCGTGAGGAGCCTCGCTGCAGCATTCTGCACCCGCTGGAGTTTCTGGGACAGCTTCAAGGGCAGCCCCGCGTAGAGCGAATTACAGTAGTCAAGCCTGGAGATGACTGTCGCATGGATCACTGAGGCATATTGGGAACCCGTCAGATAGAATGTGAGAGCAAGAGGAGGCTCCTTTGCTCTCTCCATTGCCATTCCTTCCAGGACTCCTCCAGGCTATCACCACTGAAGGCTTGCAGCCAAGGGGAGCTTCCGGGCTGGTGCTGCTTTGGGCTGGTATTCAATCACACACGGGTTGTAGTGGATTGGGCGGTCTTGCACAACAAGCTCGCTTCCCCCAAAAGATCAGACTTTGCAATCTGGAAAGTGAAGATGGAAAATGCATTCTCTAACATCCCTGCAAACAAATCAGGGTGCATGCTCAATGAATATCTGGAAGAGCCCAGAGTCACAGTACTTCTTCCCAGATACCAGCTGTCCCTTGTAACCACCCAACAGAAGATCCAAGTTGCCTTTTATATGAAAGATGAGCAAAAGGCCTTTGGGAATATTGTGGACAGCGTGGTGGGGAGGGGGAGCGCTCCTTCACTCCTGCATCCTTTCAAGGCAACCGCTCTTCTGCACTTTGCTGGTGAGCCAGAAGCAACTGCATGCTGGTCTGCAACTGAGACCCCCCCCCCCTTTCCCTACAGCACACGAGACCAGAAATACTGAGGTCCTCCCCCCACCCCCCTCACCATATTCGACAACTTCTGCTTTATTCTGGCTGATTTTGGCCTAAGTAAAGACCCCCGCCCCATTTGACAGGTTGAGCAATTTATTTTCCCAGTGAAATGGTTTCTGAACCACTGAGGGATTGCTGGGAAGCCTTGCAGCTCTTTCATGGGATGGCACCTTACTGAGAAAACCCACGGATTCAGTAGGGCAGGCTCCCCCAACCTTTGTTGTTGTTTAGTCGTTTAGTTGTGTCCGACTCTTCGTGGCCCCCTGGACCAGAGCATGCCAGGCCCTCCTGTCTCCCACTGCCTCCCGCAGTTTGGTCAAACTCATGCTGGTAGCTTCAGGAACACTGTCCAACCATCTCGTCCTCTGTCGTCCCCTTCTCCTTGTGCCCTCCATCTTTCCCAACATCAGGGTCTTTTCCAGGGAGTCTTCTCTTCTCCTGAGGTGGCCAAAGTCTTGGAGCCTCAGCTTCAGGATCTGTCCTTCCAGTGAGCACTCAGGGCTGATTTCCTTAAGAATGGATTGGTTTGATCTTCTTGAAGTCCATGGGACTCCCCAACTTGGTGCCCTCCAAATGTTTTGGTATACAACTCCCATCACCTCCCAGCTGGCACTGGAGGGCATCTGGAGGCACTTGGTGGGTGAAGGTGGTGGTGCTCCAGGCATGAAGAACTCCACCCCAGCAGCAGAAAACTCAGGCCATCTCAGGTGCCTGAGAAAGCCTCCTCCATCTCCTCCTAAGGGACCCTTCCTCTTCTGCCCCAGTGTGACAGCATTGGGGGACTTGTGCTCAGTTATACCCTGAAGGCGTAAAAGGATAAGGAGCCTGGATCTAAATTATTTGCGCCCCCCCCCTCACACACTGTGAGTCACTCCGCTTAGAAGAGTGGGGGAGGCAGGGCTGGAAGTGTGTGTTGTGTGTGTGGAGAATCCTTCCATTTGGCTGCCTCAGAGCAGCTTCATAAATAAGAAAACACAAAGCCAGGCAGGGCGGGGGAGGGGCCCTCAGAGTGGCCTGCTAATGGATGCTCTCCTATGCCAAGGCAGGCCCTGGGGATGCAAGAAGCATCTTCACTTTCCAGGAGAAGGAGAAGAGGGGAAGGGAATGTGGGGAGGAGGGGAGGCAGTGGGGGGGGGCCCTTCGCTCCCTCCCGTTGCATTTGGGGGAGGGAGGACAGATCCTGAGTTCACTTTTGTCAGGGATCCATATCGAACCGCGTACACAACCGGTGGCTCCCCAGCCCCCAACCCTGTTTGTGGACAACTTATACCGGCAGCCCCATTAGGGCTTTGGGGTTCTTGGCCAAATGGGCCCTACCAAAAATAACCTCTCTGCTGAGAAACACTCAGCCATTCTTCTTTTTAATGTCCTAGTGCTGCCAGATCTTAAGCCAGAGATTGTGCTTATGCAGGAGGGCCATTTAGGGAGAGTATTTCCCTGCTTTTGTTCCAAATTATAGGACTGTTCCTCCTAAGCAGCTGTGTCAGATTCACCGGTCTTTCAGGACCTGCCCAACACATTTTGCTGCCGGGTACAAGATGGCGCCTTCCTGTTCTACATTATAGAACAGGGGTAGGCAACCTAAGGCCCAGGGGCCGGATGTGGCCCAATTGCCTTCTCAATCCATCCCGCGAATGGTCCAGGAATCAGCGTGGGGTATAAGAATTTGTTCATCTTTTTTTCCAAAATATAGTCCGCCCCCCCCCCCAAGGTCTGAGGGACGGTGGACCAGCCCATGGCTGAAAAAGGTTGCTGACCCCTGTTATAGAATCAGGCTGGACTGACAGATGAATGTTACTTCTACACAAGCAGTGGCTCATCACACTTGGGGACAGCAGGCTAGCCTAGTGGGAGGAGCCGGGGAGCCTAACATACGGGACTCAAGGGAATGAGAGAGGGGCATTCCCAGTTCTACTTGGAGTTGCCAGAAACTGAGCCTGGGACTCCTGCAGGCCCACCAGATGCTGCACCACTAAGCGACAGCCTTTCCCCAGGGTAAATTGTTCTGTGAAGGTGGCCCCTTCTGGATTCAAAGGACACAGTGGTGACATGGACCACTAGAACAAGGAATTCCCAGTTGTGGGATATCGGGCAGGGGCAGATTGTAGGCCTGCAGGATCGACTTTCCCCCCTCAATAGAGCCCTGAGATGCATCAAGTGAAGCTGAATGCAAAATGGTGGTTCAAGAGGGCAGACGCGAGGCACTTTCAGACTGCCGTTTTGCGGGGTCTTGAACAACAAACCTGCTTCCTCAAAGGAACAGGCTTTTGTGATAAGGGAAATGATATGGGGCAATGCACTGGGAAGTTTGGAATGGCACTTATTTCAACAGAATGTCATCTAAGCTCCCCAAAACACTTAACCCCAAAATTAGTTTTGGGTACCAGGACTGGAGCTTAAACACAAACCCTTTTACCTTTTATACAAATCTTCTCCTGCTTGACTGCACCAGCCTAATTTAGGAGAGGGGAAAGGCTTTTTGTTCCTGCTAACATTAGGAGTCTAAAGCCCTTGTTGATCTACTTCAGATTACTCAGAGATCTACCAGCGGAACCCGTCCACCTTCTTCTCATTCTGGGTTGTATTACAGAGCAAGGCAAGGTTAATTTTCCCTGGCATCCTGGGATTTAGGGGCCCAAAAGACTCAAACCTGATGGGCTGGAGAGCTCTTGCCAGTTAGAATAAGGGGCTAACAGTGCAATCTTATGTATACCTGCCCAAAAGCAAAAACACATAAGCAAATCCCACTGATTTCTATGGGACTTACTCCCAGTAAGTGGGGTAGGGATGCAGCTTAGATGGACTGGTGTTCTGACTCAGTCCAAGGCAACTTCTGATGCGTGGTGCAAGGGAGGAAGTATCGCTTTAACGTTTCACCAAATGTGCTAAAACAACCCGCAAGAACTCCACCGGTGCTCAGAAGGCACACTGTGACTAAACATTCCAACATGCTCCCCCACCGTCACCATCAAATGGCGGCATTTGGATTGTTAGCTGGGAGGTTCAGCCTGGGCTCCACACGCACCTCCCTCCTTTGTCTCCAGCTGGGCTGAGCGCAACTGCCCACCTTGTCACCCTGCCAGCTGGTATTTCAGAAGGCTCAGCAGCTCCGGATGCTGTCCTCTGACACAGCATTTGCTAGATATAAAAATAGCAAGACAGATCCAGGCAGCGCTATCTGGCCGGCATGCTTCCTGCTGACTCTCACAAGCTTTGACGGATGCCACAAAAGTCCTCCGTGGCTCCGCCATGTGCTTAGCAAAGTCAACGCTGGCCCCTTCCTGGCTGATATTCCAGAGGCCTCACCGTGGTCTCCTTCAGTGTCACCATCACAATGGAGTCTTCGTGGGGGCGTTTGACTCCAAACAGCTTTAGCAAGTTAAAAAGAGATGAGTGGGAGCTCAGAGGTTGCTTCTGCTTTTGCAACCTCAGGGATGAGGATGCTCTAACCTTGGCAAAAGTTGCTGGATTACAGTTCCCATGATCCCTGGCTACAGAGCCATGCTGGCTGATGGGAGTCCAAGCACAGCATCTGGAGGGTCCCCCACCCACGTCCTAGCATACTGGATATGGAGGGCAGCTGGAAATTAAAGAGTGCATGTAAGAACAGCAGGTGATGGGAGTACACCACAGAGTTTTATGCCCCTGGAGACTCCAGCAACTTCTGACGTTTCTTCATCATCCTGCAGAGCAAGGTTAGGAAGAAACTAAAGGTGTGGGGGGTTTTTGTGGGGGAGGGGGAGAGTTGCTGCCAGTTTGGATCATGGCCCAATATTCCCTGTGATCCAAAAAGCAAGAACTGCTGCAAATTCACAATGTCTACCTATTTATTTTTATTTGTTGTTGTTGTTTAGTCCAGAGCACGCTAACTGCCTCCCGCAGTTTGGTCAAACTCATGCTGGTAGCTTCGAGAACACTGTCCAACCATCTCGTCCTCTGTCTTCCCCTTCTTTTTGTGCCCTCCATCTTTCCCACCATCAGGGTCTTTTCCAGGGAGTCTTCTCTTCTCATGAGGTGGCCAAAGTCTTGGAGTCTCAGCTTCACGATCTGTCCTTCCAGTGAGCACTCAGGGCTGATTTCCTCAAGAATGGATACGTTTGATCTTCTTGCAGTCCATGGGACTCTCAAGAGTCTCCTCCAGCACCATAATTCAAAAGCATCAATTCTTCGGCGATCAGCCTTCTTTATGGTCCAGCTCTCACTTCCATACATCGCTACTGGGAAAACCATGGCTTTAACTATACGGACCTTTGTTGGCAAGGTGATGTCTCTGCGTTTTAAGATGCTGTCTAGGTTTGCCATCGCCTTTCTCCCAAGGAGCAGGCGATTTATTTTTATAGAAAATGTTATACTGCTTTATGTACAAGGTATCCAAAGTGGTCCACAACCTTATGAAAACAAAACAAAGCATAGCAATAAAAATAATTAAAAACTGCATTACCATTCCAGTTATAAAAGCAAACCTTCGCTAGGTGACAGCATGTGCAGCCAATATTAACGACCAGAGGATTCCAGGGTAAACAAGGAGGGCAGTGTAGTTTAGTGGTCAGAGTGTCAGGCTAAGACCTCGAGACTAGGGTTCAAATCCACACTTGGCCATGAAGCTTGGGCCAGTCACTGCCTCTCAGCCTAACCTACCTCACAGGGTTGTTGTGGGGACTCAGTGAGGAGGAGGAGAACCATGTATGCCTCCTTGAGTTCCTTAGAGAAAAAGGTGGGCTGTAAATGAAATAAACAGCTAAAAAAATGTGATGAAAGCACCTCCTGCATCTCCAAACAAAAGATGCTTTAGAAAAGAAAGGTGGAGGGAATCTGCTGAGAAGATGGGTTCTAGTCTGGATACTAGCATCTAAGTGGAGCAGACACAGGAACATCTGCACTAAAGATTTACTTACCCAGCTGCAATCCTAGACTCACTTGAAAGCAAATCCTGTGGAATTCAACAAGGCTGATTTTTTAGTAGAAGAGCTATATAGGCTTGCCCTGTGCATCTGGTTTTAATAGTCAATCCATCTCTGCAAGGAACCATTGGAACTGTTTTGTGAAGATCTTAGCTAGCAGAACATAGGAAACAACCGTGTAACATCTACCTCAAGATCACCCACACTGACTGGCAGCAGCTCTCCAGGGGTTTTCTCCTTGCCACACTTGGAAATGCCGGGGACTGAACCCGGGGCCTTCTGCCTGCAAGGCACAAGCTCTGCCACTGAACTACAGTCCTGACCAACAATGACCAGTTGCAAAGTTGGCAGCCCTAGTTTAAACCCCTAGCTCAGCTTCAACAGGCCAATAACAGAGCTTCCTCACATTCCAAAATAAATCCCTTCTTTTGCTTTCCTTCCACTTTCAGTAGGCCACTGACTAATTGGACATCTGGGGTGAAATATATTTAATTAGACATCCTTCGCACTGTAGAGTTAAATGTTCTGGTTTAAGGCCCATGCAATAAACACCATGGCAGGTCTGTCTAACTCTTGCCCCAAGGCACCAAAGCCCAATGTAGAAATGACAAGCCGTGTGTGTGTGTGTGTGTGTGTGTGTGATCATTCCCCTTCTAGTCTCCCTAATATTTCATTGCATTCCAGTGTCTCCTGAATTCTCTCTGTTGTGGGGGGGGGGGAGTGGGGAGAGAGGGGGGGAGGAGTGGGGAGGAGCAGCTCCCCAAGCCAAGACAGTCTCAAAAATTAGGACATCTTGCAAAACAGCTTCGGCAGCGTATGAATTATTGAGGACTGTAGAGAAAAAGAAGTCTGCCAGGTGGTTTGGGAAAGAATGCAGGCGGAAGCAGGCTAGGGGGTTGCACAGCAGGGCCGGGTGGGGCCGGGGAGAGAATCTGGGCAGAATAGGATGGGTGGGGAGCATTAGGATGCAGCTGGCAGGGCTGAGAAGAGCCCCAATGTGCAGGGCGCTCTGCGGCCCGACCACATCAGTCTCCAAGCAGCTTTCTTGGTGGCAGAATTCCAGAGACTCTAAGATAATCTGGAAAAGTTCTGCCGGGGAATCACAAGTGATCTCTGCCCCACTCCGCCCTGCTCCCACTAATCCAGGCCTTTGGAACTACCCAGTCTGAGCTGTGTAGGGATGGTTGTGAGAAAAGGCCCTCCCATTTGGAAGCAATTTTTTTCTATTTTTGATCATATATCTGTTCACTCATTTTAATTTGCTTTGATGGATGCAGTCGGTTTAATTGACGTTATAGAGGCGATTTGTTTTGTATGTGTTTTTATTGTGCAGTGAAATTGCTTTGCGGGGCTTCCTAAGCAGCAATTCCTAAATGAAATTATGGGAACTGCTCTCAGGAAGACCCTTGTAGAAGAAACAGAATTACCTTCCCACCTCCTCCCACCCTTTGCTAGATAAAACTAGATGCAGGTGCGGAGCAGCAATTAAAAAAATAATAATCAATTTTTGCCAACGTCAGCAAAATAGCTTGAGCTAGCCCTGGCTCCAGACTGTCTGTTCTAGAGAAAGGACGGGTGGGAGCTGGTTGAGAGTGTCATAAGATGGGCATTTTGGGTAGTGATGGAGAGAGCAAGCAGTACTTGAGAAGTATTGTAGCTGGAAAGCAGACCTGAAAAGCCAAAGTCAAGAGCAGATTAGTCCTGTGGACTGGCGGCCACACAGATTATGGCAGAAGTGACCACAGGGAGGGAAAGGAGACGCGTCACAGCATGTGGCTTGCCCAGCTCATTTCTCGTCAGCTTACAGAGATAGCCAATGTTGTGGTCATTGAGCTACAACTCCCATCAGGCCCTAATGTGTCCTGGGCTTGTGCCAGAAGCAGCAGGACAACTGCATCTTCCCCTCCATTCTCACAGTATCATCTTGTAACACAGCAACAGCAGCTGCGAGGTGGGGTGGTGATGTCATCGCACGGCGAGTTTCCCTGCAATCAGCAGTCAGTTGAATGTAACATGGAGCTGGGAAAGCCAGAGCGCGGTGACATCACAGTGACGTTTTTGGGATATCGAGATGCTACAGAGAGACTGTAGGGGGCGCTGTGACTTTTAATGGCATGCCAGGCCTGCTCAATCCATCCAGATGAGTTCTGTAATGTACCGTATTTTTTGCTCTATAAGACTCACTTTTTCCCTCCTAAAAAGTAAGGGGAAATGTGTGTGCGTCTTATGGAGCGAATGCAGGCTGCGCAGCTATCCCAGAAGCCAGAACAGCAAGAGGGATTGCTGCTTTAACTGCGCAGCGATCCCTCTTGCTGTTCTGGCTTCTGGGATTCAGAATATTTTTTTCCTTGTTTTCCTCCTCCAAAAACTAGGTGCGTCTTGTGGTCTGGTGCGTCTTATAGAGCGAAAAATACAGTAGGTTGCTTCTGGACGACCAGTTTACTGAGCATTCATTCTCACTGGGTAGGCCAGAGGACGTTGGGTCAAAGCATGTGTGAGCCCACACCCTCCCGCGAATCTTTGCTGCCATTTTTCCTTATCGCAAAAAGTCAGATCAGTTGGGGAAGTGGATTTGTTGCGCGTGACCCCCCCCCCATCAACTCTAACCTTGCAACCTGAGTTTGTCGGCATGGGGGTGAATCTCGCCAGAAAAGAGCCACAATCTGCACACACACACACACACACCCCGCACAGATACCAGAGAAGGCTGTTTGTTCATCTAAATGAATGCAGCCAGTTGGCAAGCAGCGGCTTTGCAGGGTCTCAGCAGAGAAAGACTTTTCTCATCACCGGCTCCTGTGGACTTCCGTGCAAAGCATGTGCTTTGCCACTGAGCTGAGGCCATATTGAGTACCAGAAGCAGCTGGCCCTCAAGAAATGGAGGGAGACGAGCCGCTTGTTGGCTCGCAAGCCCAGAGGCGAATTCCAGAAGACTGGCCATGTTAGGGCCAATTTGTACAACCACTCCGCATGTTAGATCCAGATGGTCTGCTTCCTTCCTGGACTGTGTATCCAGCCGGGATGGGATGGGAGAGAATTTCATTTCAGTTTGCAATTTAAAGGCGAATCTACTGACTTTTCACTTTCAGAAACAATTTGCAAGCAGACACACAGCCTTCCTTTGAGATTCACATGACTCTGAATTTTACAATGCAGTTCTCTGGTACAAAAACGTGTCTGCTAAGGTTAAAATGTGCACAGAGATGCATCTATTTGTGAACATAACCTATAAGGTGCATTATATTAGGGAACAGTGCTTTGTAAAAATGTGCATATTTGGCAAAATTGCATACAAAAATGTGTCTATAGAGGAAAAACCTGTACAAAAATTGCTGGCGACTTTTCATGAGGACTTTAAAAACAAACCACCACCAACTAACATGGAAAAGTGAAGAACTGAACTTCGAAATTGGAAAAATGAGAAATGGATATGGACAGAATCACCCACTTGGGCTTCAGCATTCACTCAAACGGCACATTCTTCACCTGCGCAGCGAAGAGAGAGCAACTGCCTTTAACATGTTGTGGCAAAAGAGGAAGGGTATCTTTTTATATGCGACGGCGGCAGCAAGAGTTTTGATCGCAGCAAAATGGAAGAGTAATGAAATCCCCTCTATACAAGATTGGATCCAAAAGCTGACAGAATATGCTGAATTAGATGGTTTATCAGAAAAAATAAAGAATAAATCAAAACAGGAATTTGTTTCAAAATGGGAGGTTTTCAAAGAATATCTGAAAAATAAATATAGTAGTTTAAATTCTGTTGCAGCATTTGAGGAACTTCAGTAATAGTTGCAAGGTAGATATAAGAAATTAGATTTATTAAGAATAAGTTTAATTATGATAGAAGTGTTTATTGGCAATAAGTAATATGAATTTGAAATATGGAATAGACGGGAGGTTGGGTCTTTAGTGTTAAGACCAATAGATGTTTTATTGTTCGCTAAGAAAATTATGTGTCTATGGTTATTCTTGTGTGTAATTTGGTATTTGTGGTTTTTTCCCGTTTTTCTTGTTGTATCAATAAAAAACTTTATTTTTTAAAAAAACATGTTGTGGCAACAGGCAAGAGGCCACAGCAGCACCCAGAGACTAGCTGGCTCCTTGCTCCATGAGCACAAAGTCACCCTCCTGCCATTGCTGTCCCCAGGGCATCAGAGTGCCAGGCTTCAACTAGCTTGTGCCTCAGGGCAGCTAGAACTCATGGGGTGTCTGCTGCCTCAGACAGAGTATTGGACTAGGACTGGGGAGACCTGGGTTCAAATCTCTGCCCAGCCATGAAGTTCCTTGAGTGAATTCCTTTCTCTCTCAAAACAACCTACTTCACAAGAACCGTCACAAGGATAAAATTGGATCACATATACCATGGGAGGCCAGCCTTGAGGGAAGGGGAGAAGGCGCCCCTGATAAACAGATACTAACTGCCAACAAGTGGTTTTTCACACTTTGTGTCAGGTGAACTCAGGTGTTCCTCAGGACTTTCGTAGAGACTTCTTTGTCATCATCACTGCAAGGGCTGACACAACTTCCACTGTCACTAACTATTACCTAGAATCTGTAGCTGCAGAGGAGCACTAAGAGTATTGCATCTAGGCTTCCTGTTTAAAGGAGGGTGGTCACTTATGCTTCACCCAAAATAAATAACTAAATAACTAACCAAACCTGCTTCCTTGGAGGTTTTTAAGCGGAGATTGGATGGTCACCTGACATGTATGATCTAGTTGAGATTCCTGCATTGCAGGGGTTGGACTAGATGGCCCTCAGGACCCCAACTCTACAATTCTATGATTCTGTGAAATAAAGGCAACACACTGCTGAAACTTGCAGATGCTAAGTGTTCTGGTCAGATGTAAATTTTGAAATAATTACTGTAGTTTAAATAGGAAGACCATGTTGTTTAGTCATGTCCGCCTCTTCGTGACCCCCTGGACCAGAGCACCCCAGGCACTCCTGTCTTCCACTGCCTCCCGCAGTTTGGTCAAAATCATGCTGGTAGCTTCGAGAACACTGTCCCACCATCTCGTCCTCCGTCATCCCCTTCTCCTTGTGCCCTCCATCTTTCCCAACATCAGGGTCTTTTCCAGGGAGTCTTCTCTTCTCATGAGGTGGCCAAAGTATTGGAGCCTCAGCTTCAGGATCTGTCCTTCCAGTGAGCACTCAGGGCTGATTTCCTTCAGAATGGAGAGGTTTGATCTTCTTGCAGTCCATGGGACTCTCAAGAGTCTCCTCCAGCACCATAATTCAAAAGCATCAGTTCTTCGGCAATCAGCCTTCTTTATGGTCCAGCTCTCACTTCCATACATCACTACTGGGAAAACCAGAGCTTTAACTATACAGACCTTTGTTGGCAGGTGATGTATCTTCCCATTGGGGTGTTGGGGTGGGAGGCTGTGACCTGGGTGTCCCCCTGGGTGAAGCTGCTCAGGCTTCTGCCTAGGCACTCACTGCTGGGGGGCAGCTTCATGGCCCCCTTCCCTGCTCCCCCCTGCTTCTTGACCAGACATGCCTTCAGAGCACCGTCCCCTGTAAAGTAGGGTGCGTGACCACCCTGATTAATAGTGGCCTTGCATTCAACCCCCATATGATTGTGTCATGGGGTAGGGGGGCCAGCCAGTGTTTCAAATTGACTCTGAAGTCTAATAGCAACTTAAGGCACGGACATTAGCAGACGATACAGCAGATAGCAAGTTGTGTGCTGGGAAAAGCTTCCCCTTCTGATTCCTGCAGTTCAAAACCTCTGTTAAAGAGACCGGGGGAGCAAAAATCAGTTGGCAATTCGCTGTGCAGACTAGATCTGGACTCAGATAAATGGTGGAGGATCTGCTAGAACCCCTCCAAGGACTGTTTCCCATGGGCTCAAGCAAGGTCTGACACCCCATTAAAAGAGATCTTAGCCATTGAATTGCACAATGGGGGGTTTTCCCGTTGATGCAGTTAATTAAACTCTTGATTAAATTTGCATAGGGGTAAAAACAATGGCTCTCACAGCAGCAAACTTACTTTCTCCTCCTTCTCCAAAGCAATAATGGGGAGGGGGGAGAGCAGCAGGGGGGCAGCCCCCACCCACTTACAAGGTTCATCATGGAGCTTAGGTGAATCGTGCTGCCACCAGAAGACACCAGCCCTGACCCTCCTGAGGTGTGTTAGAACAGGAGGCCTCATAGCCAACCCCCACTTTGAGCCATATAGGAGGGGAGGGGATGAGGGGTGGGTGGTTTTTCAGGGTGGGTTGCCGCCTCCTCCTGCTCCTCTACCCCACTATGTCTGAGAGAGTCGTCCGTCCCCCCGCTCTGTTTGTTATATTTTTATCCTGCTTTTCAGCCAAAAATTGGCTCCCCAAGCAACTTGCAGCAATTATCCAACACAATATGCAGCTGAGGGAGGTTCTCAGCTGGAGCCGAATGCAGGAACAATGGAGGGGCACCTGGCTGCCTCCTGCCCCCCCTTCCCGATAGCTGCAGAGCAGTTGTTGAAGTGTGTGCAGGGGGGAGAATTTGGCCCCAGATCTCCCCCTTCCCCCTTATTGTTTTTTTTCTCTGAAGGGAAGTAGGTGGAGGAAATCGCCCATCTCTCCATTTTGCCATTGCCACAATTTGCAACCGTTCACAGCAGAGGGAGCCAAGGTTGTGCTCTGCATATGTTGTTGGACTCCAAGGCAAAATGCCCAATCATCAGGGATGGAGGCAGCTAGAATCCAAGCCATCTGCAGGGCACTACGTTGACTATCCCCAGTCTATAGGGATGCAGAGGAGAGGTGGGAGGCACCAGATGGGGAACCCCAAAAGGAATCCCCAGGAGAAGAAGGCTCAGAGCCAGGGGGCTGGTGGTGGGGTGAGAATGAGCGGTCAGAGGGAGAAGAGGCAGCAGACTGGGAGGAGGAGGAGGTGTCAGAAGCTGAAGAGCTAACAGGACTTAGTGAGCAAGAAGAGTCTGTGGCAGAGAGCAGTCCAGAATCGGAGACAGGAGATGGAGATGAGGCAGGCTGCAGAAGATTCTAGGGAGTCTTCTCACCCTCCTGAGACCATAGAATCATAGAATCATAGAGTTGGAATAGACCACAAGGGCCATCGAGTCCAACCCCCTGCCAAGCAGGAAACACCATCAGAGCACTCCTGACATATGGTTGTCAAGCCTCTGCTTAAAGACCTCCAAAGACGGAGACTCCACTACACTCCTTGGCAGCAAATTCCACTGTCGAACAGCTCTTACTGTCAGGAAGTTCTTCCTAATGTTTAGGTGGAATCTTCTTTCTTGTAGTTTGGATCCATTGCTCCGTGTCCGCTTCTCTGGAGCAGCAGAAAACAACCTTTCTCCCTCCTCTATGTGACATCCTTTTATATATTTGAACATGGCTATCATATCACCCCTTAACCTCCTCTTCTCCAGGCTAAACATGCCCAGCTCCCTTAGCTGTTCCTCATAAGGCATCGTTTCCAGGCCTTTGACCATTTTGGTTGCCCTCCTCTAGACACGTTCCAGTTTGTCAGTGTCTTTCTTGAACTGTGGTGCCCAGAACTGGACACAGTACTCCAGGTGAGGTCTGACCAGAGCAGAATACAGTGGCACTATTACTTCCCTTGATCTAGATGCTATACTCCTATTGATGCAGCCCAGAATTGCATTGGCTTTTTTAGCTGCCGTGTCACACTGTTGGCTCCCCTCTCCCCTGGTCTCCCCAAACATGAAGAGGGCGGAGCAATGAGATACGAGGCAACAGAGTTTTAGGTTGCTGGGGAAAGACCCTGGAGGGGAGGATCCTTAGAGCAGTGTTTCCCAACCTTGGGCCTCCAGCTGTTTTTGGACTACAACTCCCATCAACCCTAGCTAGCAAGACCAGTGGTCAGGGATGATGGGAATTGTAGTTCAAAAACAGCTGGAGGCCCAAGGTTGGGAAACACTGCCTTAGAGCATGGTGGGAAGGTGGGGACCTTCAGGCCTCCTTGCAACAGCCTCATTGGGGCAAGACCTACTGGGAAGGGTTGCTGTGATCACTAGGCCTGCACTGTTTCGGTTTCTTTCAATAAAGAGTTAACTTCACTGACACTGGTCTTCTTTATTGCTGACCTACACCTGACTCTGGTTCCTGACCAGGTGCCAGGTACTTTATGCATATGTAGCATCCACCTGCTTGGTTTAAAACAATGTAGCATCCACCTTCCTTGTAAAAACAATATAGCAATATTTTCCTGTATATACAGAATTACCACCCACCACCCACCCTGCCTTTTTTTTTTTTTTTTTAGGGCAGTCACCCATTTCACTGATTGACATCAGGCCACTTAGCACGCTAACAGAAGGAACTAGTGAAACCTGCAACAAAATTATTATTATTTGAATTTATATCCAACCCTTCCTCCTGAAGGAGCCCAAGGTGGCTGGCACAACAACAACAACAACAACAACAACAACAACAACAACAGTTGCAATACCACCCAGAAGTGGAGTGTCCCTACAGTTCAACAAAGCCAAACACCCTTTCTGTGATTATACTGGTTGATTATTTAATTTATATATGGCTTAATTCATTAGAAATATCTCTAAGTGGTGTACAAAAAAGAAGCAACAACAGACAACTGAAACAAAGCATTACAAAAAAACACAGTTGCATGTAAAAATGTTACATTAATACAAAGCTATATATATATATCAATACGTTTTTCTTCTGACATACCCTCCCTCTCAGCCACCACGTTTTCACCCAGGGTCCAAACCTTCAATGAACCCACAGAAGTCTCACAATAAGAAGAGCTGCTGGAAACAGCAGCGATCACCCTGGTCTCTCATTCTAGTCTCACTTTTTATCGACAGGGCCAAGGTGGAGGGCAGTTCCTCAGGCTGCCCACAGGTGCACTCTGCACACCCAGTTCCAGGGGCAGCAGGTTTGTTGAGCTTCCCAGGGGTCCAAACCATGGGGAAAGGGGGTCCCTCCACTCCCAGCTCTATCTTCACCCTTCTGTCCTCTCCTCCTCCAGCTCCAGGTGCACAAATACCCAAGAGAGGGGACTCCATTGGGAGCCAAACCACACAGGGTACACAAATGCACATATAACTGCAACATGATGGGCCCTTTTCAGAATGAAAAACCTCTTAGGAGAGTGGAGAAACAGCAGGATAGAGGTTTGGCAAAAGTTGTGCATACACAAACCAGCAGTAGGAATACTCTGGGAGTGGACAGGAGCAGCCCCTCCAAATGTTCGTATTTTCCAGGGACAGTCCCAGAAGCCATCCCAGTTTCCGATTTGATCCCATAATCTCCCGTTTTTCCGTAGGAAGTCCCTATTTTCATTCGAGAAATGTTGGAGGGTATGGAGTTATGCATTCCCCGAGCCAAGGAGGTAAGTAACTATACAACCTTTGGAAGGCATCTGAAGCGAGCCCTGTAGAGGGAAGTTTTGTTCCTGTTTAATGTTTTATTGTTTTTATATATGTTGGAAGCCGCCTAGAGTAGCTGGGGCAACCCAGTCAGATGGGTGGGGTATAAACAGAATAAGAATAGAATAGGATGTCCCTATTTTCACTGTGGTGTAAACCACTGAGCCTTGGGCTTGCCGATCAGAAGGTCAGCAGTTTGCATCCCCGCGACGGGGTGAGCTCCCGTTGCTCGGTCCCAGCTCCTGCCAACCTAGCAGTTCAAAAGCACGTCAAAGTGCAAGTAGATAAATAGGTACCACTCCGGCGGGAAGGTAAACAGCGTTTCTGTGTGTTGCTCTGGTTCACCAGAAGCGGCTTAGTCATGCTGGCCACATGACCCAGAAAAACTGGCTGCGGACAAACGTTGGCTTCCTCGGCCAATAAAGCGAGATGAGCGCCTTAAATCCCAGAGTCGTTCGCGACTGGACCTAATGGTCAGGGGTCCTTGACCTTTACCTTTTTATTTTCGTGGAAGTAATGTTGGAGCGGATGTGGGACTGTGTGTGCATTGTCGGTGCCATTTTGGGAAGTTTAAATGGTGACCAGATCCAGCCAGTCAGCCCTACTCAGACCACAGGTGGGGCTGGGGATGTAAATAATAATAATAATAATAATAATTTATTATTTATACCCCGCCCATCTGGCTGGGCTTCCCCAGCCACTCGAGGCGGCTTCCAAAAAAATATTAAAATACTATAATACATCAAACATTAAAAACTTCCCTAAACAGGGCTGCCTTCAGATCTCTTCTAAAAGTCTGGTTGTTGTTCTCTTTGACATCTGGTGGGAGGGCGTTCCACAGGGCAGGCGCCACTACCGAGAAGGCCCTCTGCCTGGTTCCCTGTAACTTGGCTTCTCGTAGCGAGAGAACCGCCAGAAGGCCCTTGGCGCTGGACCTCAGCGTCCGGTCAGAACGATGGGGGTGGAGATGCTCCTTCAGGTATACTGGGCCGAGGCCGTTTAGGGCTTTAAAGGTCAACACCAACACTTTGAATTGTGCTCGGAAACGTACTGGGAGCCAATGTAGGTCTTTCAGGACTGGTGTTATGTGGTCTCGGCGGCCGCTCCCAGTCACCAGTCTAGCTGCCGCGTTCTGGAAGGGGAACCCAGGACAGGCAGCAGCAAGACTCCTGCCCAGTGATGCTTACAGTAGCCCCACAACCACTTTGTCTGAATACAATGCTACTTCTGGCCACTGCCTTGCGCTTGTGCTGAGCAACCGGTTTTGTTAAAGCCCTGTAGGATCTCTGGAATGTTCGGGGGAGGATTCCCCAGCTGGAGCTCATCAGCCAGGAAAAGGAGGGCGGAGGGCGCCCCCGTGTGGGAAAAATGCGTCACTTCACCCAGAACACCAAGCTCTCTTGCCGTCTCAGACCCACAGGCTGCAACTGCAGTATGCACACCCAAACCTGCATGCATAGGCCCACAAGCTCTTTTAAAACACAGAAAACAGGGCGTTTCCTGCCTCACGTAACCGATGCGGTCCATCCATCGCTGAGACTGGCCAGGGCTCAAGCCGTTTCCAGCCCCGCCTTCCGTGCTTTTATGAAGCACTGAGTCAATGCACAACTATTCCACGAGGAGGCGCTGCTGCCTTAGAAGTGTGAAAAGGCGGTTGCTGCTTTGATCCCAACCGGGCAAATTGTCCCCTAAGATCTAACTGCAAAAGCTAGCCCTCAGCCCAAGTGCCTTTGGATAGCAGGGTTGCTGTCATGGCTCACCTCAGATCACCTGACCTGAGGCAGGAGGGAGGTGGCGGCAGGTGCCTCCAGACAGGACAGCTCAGGAACAATATAGAATCACAGAATTGTGGAGTTGGGGGGACTCCAGGGGTCATCAAGTCCAACCCCCTTGCAATCTGATCTGGATCACACAGAACAGATGGCCATCCAACCTCTGCTTAAAAACCGCCAAGGAAGGAGAGTGTGCCACCTCTCGTGGGAGTCTCTTCTGCTGTCAAACAGCTCCTAAGGTCAGAAAGTTCTACCTGACGCTTAGTCAGAATCTGTAATTATAAAGCAAAATACACCTGTCTCTTACAGTTTGCTATGGGGAAATCCCATGGAAGCCATAATGGGCAGGAGGCCAGTTGCTCTCAAAAGACAAGACAGCATGCCCCGCTCTGATGCTCTGAATATTGCTGTGCAGCAGTAAGCTGGGGAAGGTTTTGTTTTGCGGCATGGAAATTAACATTGTTGTTGTTGTTTAGTCGTTTAGTCGTGTCCGACACTTCGTGACCCCCTGGACCGGAGCACGCCAGACACTCCTGTCTTCCACTGCCTCCCGCAGTTTGGTCAAACTCATGCTGGTAGCTTCGAGAACACTATCCAACCATCTCGTCCTCTGTTGTCCCCTTCTCCTTGTGCCCTCCATCTTTCCCAACATCAGGGTCTTTTCCAGGGAGTCTTCTCATGAGGTGGCCAAAGTATTGGAGCCTCAACTTCAGGATCTGTCCTTCCAGTGAGCACTCAGGGCTGATTTCCTTCAGAATGGATAGGTTTGATCTTCTTGCAGTCCATGGGACTCTCAAGAGTCTCCTCCAGCACCAGAATTCAAAAGCATCAATTCTTTAGCCATCAGCCTTCTTTATGGTCTAGCTTTCACTTCCATACATCACTACTGGGAAAACCATAGCTTTTACTATACGGACCTTTGTTGGCAAGGTGATGTCTCTGATTTTTAAGATGCTGTTTAGGTTTGTCATTGCTTTTCTCCCAAGAAGCAGGCGTCTTTTAACATTACTAGCTGCTAATGTGTTCCCAGTGGGTGCAAAGGTGCCCTTGAGAGCTTTCCCTCTTCACTCACTAAGTTTCTGAGCTCACCAGCACCACCTCCCTTTGGTCATCAGGTGGTAAGGATGGTGTCCTTTCTTTCTCTTGAAATGTATATCGAGCCAAAGAGGGAAGTTGAAAGAGTGATGCTCTCTCCCACTTCCTTTTTCAGCTCTAGATGCTTGATAAGACTCAGATTAAGCATACATCTGGTTCCAACTGTATCAAACGGAGAAGCAAAATTTGTGTGACATGCTTTCTGTCTTTTGGGGGGGCAGGAGGAGAGTAGTGATCCAGGGGGTGTGCCCACAAGTCTGAGGAGGTCAGTAGACCCTGTACAAATGACTGCACACCTAGTTGGAAGAGGCACAGGAATGGGGAGGGACAATCTTTAAAAAAGTTGGGAACCCTATATGCTGTGAGCGGAAACTTCCACAGCTTCAGATAGGACAGGGTCAGGAAGGCCTCTGTTGAGCTGCTGCTCTGCTGTGGTTGACTTAATAATAATGATGATAATAATTTATTATTTATACCCTGCCCATCTGGCTGGGTTTCCCCAGCCACTATGGGCAGCTTCCAACAAAATATTAAAATACAATAGTCTGTTAAACATTAAAAGCTTCCCTAAACAGGGCTGCCTTCTAAATGTCAGATACGTAGTTGTTTATCTCTTTGACATCTGAAGGGAGGGGGTTCCACAGGGCGGGTGCCACTACTGAGAAGGCCCTCTGCCTGGTTCCCTGTAGCTTTGCTTCTCAAAGTGAGGGAACCGCCAGAAGGCCCTCGGAGCTGGACCTCAGTGTCCAGGCAGAACGATGGGGATGGAGACGCTCCTTCAGGTATACTGGGCCAAGGCCGTTTAGGGCTTTAAAGGTCAGCACCAACACTTTGAATTGTGCTTGGAAACGTACTCGGAGCCAATGCAGATCTTTCAAGACCGGTGTTATGTGGTCTCGGCGGCCGCCCCCAGTCACCAGTCTAGCTGCCGCATTCTGGATTAGTTGTAGTTTCCGGGTCACCTTCAAATGTAGCCCCACATAGAGCGCATTGCAGTAGTCCAAGTGAGAGATAACTAGAGCATGCAACCACTCTGGCGAGACAGTGCGCGGGCAGGTAGGGGACTTGGAGGGTTTTCCTCGCTCACACAACAGGGTTTCTTCAAGCTCATTGTGCAACTTCATAGCCGCATCTGCCATTTGATGACTTAATGTGATTAATAGTCACATTCTGTCACAAAGGAGCAAGAGGCTATGGGTCACCGAGATGGCATTAATTCATGAATCACAGAATCATAGAATTACAACGTTGTGTAGGGTCATCTAGTCCCCCCCCCCTGCAATGCAGGAATCACTTTATTAACTTGCACACAGACAGAGTGCTCAGCTGCAAAAGAGGGCAGGGATCCTGCATCTTCTGATATCTGTGCAGAAGAGGGAATATCAGCAGGTGCATTCCCCTTTTCCATGCAACGATGAAAGTGCAAGAGCCCTGCCCTCTCCTGCACCCGGTCACCCTACGCTCAGAGGAATCCTTATACTTATCAGAGAGAGAGCCCTTTCTAGATTTCCCCCCAAAGCCGGCAAGCTTCTCTCTCTCATATCGATCCAGAAGGCTACAAATTAGGGGTGCCTTCAGATGCTGCTGGAGCACAAATCTCATCACCCCTGACCATTGTCCTTGCTGGTGGGGGCTGGTGGGAGTTGGAGCCTGAGAACCACTGAGAACCACATTGCCTATGCCAGCTCTAAATATTGCGAGAAGTTGCAACACAGCACTGAGCAAATTGCTCCATCAGTGCTTGCCTGAGGGAACTATCTGCCCTGTCCTCCTCCCCTATGCTGTTCTGGGGGCTCTCCTGACTCCCCCTCCCACACACAGGCAATTTTGGGAGTGCAGGGGACAGCACAGTACGACCTTAAACCAGGCATGGCTGCAAATGAGCATTGATGTTGTCTAGCCATAAAATTGCTGGTGACGAGCACTAATGCCCAGGCACCGCAGGAATGAGGCTTTAGCTCACCAGGAAAAGCACATTTGTGTAAAAGCCCCCATGTTCAAGCCCCGGCACTTCAGCACTGAGCTGGAGGCCCAATGGTCTGACTCAGTAGAAAGGCACCTTCATAGATGTTCCCCGTTTTCCTTGCACCTGTCAGCCCCTGGATCACTTTCACACAGGAGTTGATTGCATTGCTCACCTGCTTAATGTGCTGTGGAGAGGTAGGCGTTCTACCAAGAGTAACACCAAGGTAGCCTGGCAACGGTTCCTGGGCAATTTCATACCACAGTAACATATTTCCATACCTTTGATCTCATCTGCACAACTTGAGATGAAATCCCAAGAGCAGCGTTTTGTTGTGGTTATCGGAACTATGGCACGTACAGTTGAGATCTTCACACCAAAACTGTTTCTTTCCTTGTGGCTCAGTTCCTTCCTCCTGCTAGATGGGTGCTTGCATTGCTTGAAGGGCACCCACTCTAGCATTGTGGGCACAGCAGAGATGGGGATGCGCGAGGCTCTTTGAGCCCATGGATCACATTCCCTCTTGGGCAGCTTTCCAGAGGATGTAATAGCAGGCAGACCAACCAGATGTGACTCTTGTCATAAGAACCCGAGAAGAGAGCTCTGATGGATCAGGCCAATGGTCCATCTACTCCAACATCTTGTTCTCACAGTGGACAACCACTGCAAGCAGAACCGGAGCACATCTTCTCTGCTAGCCTGACACTCTAACCACTACTACATCCCTCCTGGCTTTCAGTTGAGCTCAATTCTTTGCTCTGTCTTGTGAGTTGCATCAAGTCCTAGCCTTAGCTTTCCCAGAGGTGTAGAGGAAGGTGAATGCAAGAGAGCACATATCCAGGACTGTTTTTCAGAATCAGAAGGAGTGGCAGGGCCATTGATGGACCCTCTTTGCCCTGGAAAGTGAATGAGGTGGTAATGTGGCTTTGAAGTTTGTTTGTGACTGAGCAGCATAGAGCAGGCATGGCCAGACTTGGCCCTCCAGCTGTTTTGGTAATACAACTCCCATCATCCCTAGCTAACAGGACCAGTGGTCAGGGATGATGGGAACTGTAGTCCCAAAACAGCTGGTGGGCCAAGTTTGGCCATGCCTGGCATAGAGGAAGGCAGAAAATTTAAGCCGTAATACCTATTTGCTGGTTTGTAGGCATTTCTAGTTGAAAGCTAGAGGTTGCATTTGGCAGACTGTCTTTTGTTAAATGCTGGGGTGGGGAGCCTGTGGCCTTCCAGGGGTTGCTAGACCTCAGCCCCCATCAACCTTGACCACTGGTCAGCCTGTCTGATAGGAATTCCATGAACACCTGAAGGGACACAATTCCCCCACCCCTTCTCAAATGTGTTTTGTGAGTTGAATCTATGCAGTCAGTAGTAAACACCCCTGGATTTAATGGAGCTTATTCCCCAGCATGTGAAGACAGGCTCCGGCAGACTGAGCAGATGAGACCAGTCGTGGGTCCAACTGTCAAGAAGGCAGATTCTGCACATGCTGTGAGGAGCAAGTGGGGCTCATCCACCTGGGAAGGTAGGCCATCAGGGAGAAGAACTCTGATCCTAAACCTCCACTGCCTTGCAGGAGATCTTCAGGAGAAGAAAAGGCGAAGGAGCAAACCCTACACAAATCCAGAGTGGAGTCCCTCAGATGATTGGATGGTGCCTTGTCTGCCTCCTTCCTGCAACTCCTGCAGCCAAGCTGGTGCCAAACGTATTGCTCTGCTTTGGACCACCGCAGCAAGGCCAAGGTGGAGGGGTCTTGTTGTCCGGACAGCCCAGGACCTCCATACACACTGCCCAGGATTGTGCCCCAGGGAGGTCCCTATGGTACAGGGAGGTCTTCATCCTCGGGAGTGCTCTCCATTGCCTCTCAAGACAGACAGAAGCTAACAACTCCCAGGAAACCATGTATAGGATTGCAGTCATGATGATCCTGTTAAATGGGTATTGTGCTATGTACTGCTCCCCTTTGGTGTGTGTGTGTGTGTCGTTTGTCTATGCATGTAATCATAATGGATCGACACAGCTGCCTACACTGTTGGACTCTCGCTGGGGACTTGGCTATTGACTCTTCTCGGGGAGTTGGGGTGGCAAAGCGGGACTGTCAAGAGGAGCACTTGTGCTACTAGGCCACTGCATCTGTTTAGCCTGGACTCCATACACAAATGCTGCCTATCTGAATCTTCTCTACTGGTCCAGGCCTTGGGTGTTGGCCGTGTTCACACTTCTGAGCAATCAAACTTCTTCTACACATTTTGTGAAACTTCAGCAGTTGACCGTTGTCTGCAGAGGGGCTGGATCAGGATCACAGGAACGTAGGAAGCTGCCTTACACTGAGTAAAACCATTGGCTCATCTAGCCTGCCAACGCTCTTCAGGGTTTCAAACAGGGGTCTCCCCCCCCTCTCCAACTAAAGATGCTGGCAATTGAATCTGGGACCTTCTGCACTAATAACATCTGCTCTACCACTAGGCAAACTCTTATAGCCAAAAGCAACAGTGGTTTTAAAAATGGCAGCCTGAGTTTAGAGGCTCTGGGAGTTTTGCTATCATTGGGCTTATCTGATTGTGCAACTTAACTGGCAAAACTTGAGAAGCTTTTCAGAAGGACCTGGAAGCCTGTCTGAAAAAATGTGTTTGAGGAATGTCTAAGCCAGAGTACACAGGTAAAGGGATTGTTTTCAAATCTAGTGTAAACATCTAAGTCCTTGTGTACTGGCTGTACACAATGGTTATTCAATGGCGAGGAAGTTTCCTTGTGACTTTTAGCAAACTCAGCCATGGAGTCCTGCCTACTTGCTGCCTGCTCAGCCCTGCTTGTCATTTACCGAAATATACCCACAATGGCTGGGAAGAAAGCATATATAAATCATTAGCTTATTTGTTTTTATGGCATCCAGTAATGTGATGACTGCACATGTTAATTTTGGGATCAAGCTTTCCTGTGTGTGATTGTTCCCACAGTGCATGGCTATGCTCAGTGGAAAGAATTTCACTTGGCAACGAACAATACCTCCATTTTACAGGCAACTTAATAGGCGGGCTCAGGGCTGGAGTTTCTGACTCAACACAATGTTCGTGCAAAGGTTCCCCGGCAATCAGGTTGCCAACTGATCAGAAAATGATCCCGACAGGCCCGCTCCTGTGCCTGAAAAAGAAAAGACAGCTCAATGGGAAGAATCAGGTGAAGATAATGTTTGTGCATCAAGCTGCTTTGGAAAAACACAGCTGCAGTGCCCAGGGGGAAAGTTGGCAACATTGCATGGCAAAGGGCATGGTGTAGTGGTTAGAGTGCTGGACTGTGACCTGGGAAACCAGGGTTTGAATCCCCACTCAGCCATGAATGTCACTGGGTGATCTGGGGCCAGTCACTGTATCTCAGCCTATCCTACCACACAGGGGGTAAAATGAGGAGCGGAGAACCAAGTACTCGACCTCGAGGTCCTTCGAGGAAAAATGGGATAAAAATGCAATAAATGAATAAGTAAAATGTAGGTTACTGAGCTAAGCCTTACCTGGGCTGGACCACTTCTGGAATTTGATGTGCAAATGTACAAATCCACTTACAAACATGTAGGCACTCCCACACAACCAAACATTCATATATAGACACTTGTAAACACCCACAGCAGGATTCAGTAATTAACTAAAGCGTTTGGTTAGAGCAATAGGTGCACCTGCCATAGGTGCAACCCAATATGGTGATGGGCCATATTGAACATCCAAGATAATGCAATATATTGACAGGTATTAAATGAATGCTAAATAATGCGGTGTTCCCTTGCTCGGAGGCTTAGTGAGGGCAGCAGACCAGACTGATTGGCATGTTTCCATTGGCCAAGTGCGTGCAGTCTAGCCCATAAAAAGACATCCAGCTATTGTTTGGAGAAGTGGGGAGAGACCCTGTACAGTAACAGTTAGCAGGTTTTTTCACCCAAAGGCTTTCCGAGCAAGAGCAGTCTATCTGAGCAGCAAGAGCATGGAATTTCAGCAGCAGTATGGCTACACTCCACAGCCCTTCTTCCTGGTGCCTGAACCATTCATCCTGATTCTTCGTTTACAGGTTCCCCGCCCCTGGATTAGACCAAGGCTAGCCTCTTTTGCCTTCACTCCCATCACCTCCTGAACCCACACGAGGGTTAGATATAATCCTGCCATAGTCCATTCATAGAATCATAGAATCATAGAATCATAGTTGGAATAGACCACAAGGGCCATCGAGTCCAACCCCCTGCCAAGCAGGAAACACCATCAGAGCACTCCTGACATATGGTTGTCAAGCCTCTGCTTAAAGACCTCCAAAGAAGGAGACTCCACCACACTCCTTGGCAGCAAATTCCACTGTCGAACAGCTCTTACTGTCAGGAAGT
Organism: Podarcis muralis; assembly: GCF_964188315.1. NCBI lineage: Eukaryota > Metazoa > Chordata > Lepidosauria > Squamata > Lacertidae > Podarcis > Podarcis muralis. The sequence goes on from NC_135656.1 coordinate 5,743,061, forward strand.
TCTTCCTAATGTTTAGGTGGAATCTTCTTTCTTGTAGTTTGGATCCATTGCTCCGTGTCCGCTTCTCTGGAGCAGCAGAAAACAACCTTTCTCCCTCCTCTATATGACATCCTTTTATATATTTGAACATGGCTATCATATCACCCCTTAACCTCCTCTTCTCCAGGCTAAACATGCCCAGCTCCCTTAGCCGTTCCTCATAAGGCATCATTTCCAGGCCTTTGACCATTTTGGCTGCCCTCCTCTGGACACGTTCCAGTTTGTCAGTGTCCTTCTTGAACTGTGGTGCCCAGAACTGGACACAGTACTCCAGGTGAGGTCTGACCAGAGCAGAATACAGTGGCACTATTACTTCCCTTGATCTAGATGCTATACTCCTATTGTTGCAGCCCAGAATTGCATTGGCTTTTTTAGCTGCCGTGTCACACTGTTGGCTCATGTCAAGTTTGTGGTCAACCAAGACTCCTAGATCCTTTTCACATGTACTGCTCTCAAGCCAGGTGTCACCCATCTTGTATTTGTGCCTCTCATTTTTTTTGCCCAAGTGCAATACTTTACATTTCTCCCTGTTAAAGTTCATCTTGTTTGTTTTGGCCCAGTTCTCTAATCTGTCAAGGTCGTTTTGAAGTGTGATCCTGTCCTCTGGGGTGTTAGCCACCCCTCCCAGTTTGGTGTCATCTGCAAATTTGATCAGGATGCCCTTGAGTCCATCATCCAAGTCGTTGATAAAGATGTTGAATAAGACCGGGCCCAAGACAGAACCAAAGACTTCTCCCCATCATAATCACCCCCATGGACTCCTTTCCCATGGAGTGATAGATGCAAATGTGCAAAGGCCATGGAGAACATGAGAGGCTTGGTTGCCCCTGAGGGTTTCCACGGACTATTATTATTATTGATTGAATTTGTATATTGTCCTTCATTCATAGATCTCAGAGTGATCTGCATCTGATTGGTTCTCTGGATTTCCGTTCTTTCTCCCCCTGTGCTGGGGGGCCTTCAGCCCTTCTTGAAACAAGATGTCCTCCACCAACTTTCACCCCCTCCACCGGTTGCCACAGCAACTTTGTTGACAGCGTAATTTGGATCAATGGAATCCCAAGCTGAGCAGGCATGGGGCCGGTTGCTAGGCGACCAGAAGCCCTGGATGCCTGTGGATCCTTGGTGTTGGCTCTTCCCTGTCCTCCAAGTTGGGGAGGTTTGCTTTGGGAGCAGGGTTAGCCCCTTCAGGCATGGTGACTTTGCAAGAGAAGCCAGGAAGCCTTTCCCCAAGCACTTGGGCTGGTGGGCGCCACAAGGGACTGAATTATTAGTCAATCCCGATGGAGGGCACTGTGGTGAACACAGAAACTCTTCACTTTCCATGGTATGCTTTGCCCTCGTGCATTTTGCTTCCTTTGGCTGAACAGGTTTTGTGTATTTGCATATTTTTGAGAAGGCACAAAAATATGCTTTCTGTAGGCAAAAGTGGTGCATGCACAAAAGTGGTGCATGCACTCTTTTCCAAATTGCCTACAGCTCTCTCTTTAGAAGAAAAATAAAGATCTGTCTGCTGTTTTGGCAGTCTGGAAGGTTGTTTGCCTGGGAGCCACACATGTATGTGCTGTCTTCTGAAGATACAGTTAATACGTTTTATATACTAAACGATGCTGTATACCCTTCTCACCTGAAAGGAGCACTCCAGACTGCCTTTTCCCTTATAGAGAAACCATGTTTTCCATTTCAGCTTTCTAACTGAAATTGTTCTGCACTCCATGCTTAGCTCACTGGGCTGTTGGGCAGATTTTATTTTATTTTTGATTCCCTGCATACTTTGGTTCTCATTCTCACGTGCCGACATCTCCCTTCCGCTCCTCAGTGGAGCCAGTTCAGCACTATTTCCGTGGGCTTGTGGGCTTCTCGCCGCATGAATTTCCAAGGACTTGAGCATAAGAGGAGTAAACTACACCAGCAGTCACTTTTGGGTGGGGGTGAGAGGAGAGGCCATGAATCCTCCTTTCAGTAAAACGCAGGAAAGCGTCTGGCGTGGGAGGAGTGGAGAAGAGAAAGTTTCTTCAAAATCTTAACATGATTCATCTTTCAAGATTCCAATCAGGGCTGGATTCTCTCTCCCACTCTCCTCCCTCCCCCACCCTCATCCCCTGAAGTCCCCGATGGTTTAAGCCTGGAGAGTTCCGGGTTGGCTCCATCTCGGATTGAAACCCTTGGGGACATGGATTTGCAAAGGGCTATTGTTCAAGCGGCCCGTTTCCTGCTTCAGCTGCTGCTGTTTTAAAGCTTGGCACAAACGCACTGCGAACGGGAGTTGGGAAGAAGTCACTTCTGACCTCTGCTCCTCTACACAGAAGCCTTTCAGGGAAGTCTGAAGCCCCCTTAGATCAGATCGCTCAGGGTGGGAATGCAGCGCAGGCCAGCCCAGGGTCAAAGCCTCATTCCATGACTTTTGGTCTCCCTCTTAATTCTCTCTAATGGAATGAGAGACTAGCCAGAAGGCTGTGACCTCCGCTCATTAGGGGGCAGAATTCAGAGCTGCCCTCTGCCATCAGAAATTTGCAGAAAGCAAGTCCAAGCTGGGTACTGCCTAAATCACGGCAGCTCTCCTAACGCCAACCCTTCCAGGAACCTCAAACGAAAGGCTTTATGGTGTAAAGGCTCGCTGGATCAGATGAAAGGTCCCCCTCGTCCAGCATTCTGTTCCCACAGCAGCCAAGCCAGATTTGCCTCTGGGAAGTTTCTGAGCAGAGCACAAGGACAGCACTCCTTCCCCTTCTGTGTGTCCCCAGCACCCAACATTCACATACGCTCCCTGTTTCTATTTACCAGGAACAGTCTGTCTTTTTTGGTACATGTCCCAAGTAAGTCACACGCCTTTGTGGGAAGCCTTTTTCAAAATGTTTGCAGCATCTTCAGGCGTGTCCTAGCTGCCCATTCACCACCACCACTCACAGCATGTTGCTGATGTGCTTGAACTGCAGTTGTCCCATCATAAGTACAACCAGACACATTGTTAGATTAAACAAACCATTTCAGACCCTGTGAAATGAGGCTTTCTTGGTCTGAATGAATAAATTGAATAATATATATTCTGAAGCAGGCATAGGCAAACTCCAGCCTGCCAGATGTTTGGGACTACAATTCCCATCATCCCTGACCTGTTAGCTAGGGATGATGGGAATTGTAGTCCCAAACATTTGGAGGGACAGAGTTTGCCTATGCCTGTTCTAAAGGTTTGGGATTTGTTTTTTAAAGGGGGTATTTAACACACATTGTAAGTCAGGCTATAGCAAGTTAAATATATATGGTATTCAAAAAAGGGCATCTTACGGAATGAAATGAGGTGTGCCTTATGTTACTTTGGGTGAGGACAGTTTACAAATGTCCCAGTTTTTGCCTAGGAAATGTTGGAGATTTTCCTTGTGTGATGGGACCTTATCTTCTTCTCCTATGTACCTTTGCGGGGGGTGGGGAGTGGGATCACAACCCACCACACTTCTTGGTGCATCACAGAATCACATTGGGGGACCTATTTTTAAAAGGGGGGGGAGCGTTTAGGGCTGCCACCTTTATCCCAACCTTATCAACCGACTGCATGTGCACAATCCTGTTCCAACACCACAATATATTGTTTTCATATCTAGTACAGGGATGGCTAACTTCTTTTGCACACCAGATTGTTGTCTGCATTTGAATTGATCCATTGTTCACTGCCTCAGAATTAAAAGTTCCTAGGAAGAGGGAAAGGCTATGGAACTGGTTTATGTCTGTAGAAGCCCAGCACTTTGCTTCAGCTGTCCATTATTCTCTCATTCTGGGGCACCACTGCATTGTAGAACTGTAAGGGGAAGCACGGAGAATGGTTCCACAGCTAAACAGCAATGCTTACATGTGATGTGACACATTCATTTAACTCCAGATTCCAGAATTGAGTCTCAGTGTGGAGAATTCCATGTCAGAAGACCTAAATTACAAGGAAGAAAAACAGATGGCTAGAGGCCAGGACCTAAGTGCTGCTAAGGGAGTGAGGGAGGGGGGGAGCATTAAAAATAAGTTGTGGTGTCTGTTCTCTAGTGCTGTAGCGTTCTGAAATGTTCTGGGGTAATAGGGACAGTCCCTTTAAAAACATGGTGATTCTGGCAAACCTTTCTGTTCCTGTCTTGCCTGATAAATCACTCTGTGACCTTGGGTAACTCTCCCACCCCGTTTTCCCAGCCTCAGTCTCCCTTCCTTGACACAGGAGAATTGGTTCAGCTTGCTTCATCATGGCAGACTGTGGCGTTCAGTTAATGAACGTTAAGCCCTCTGAGATGTGTTGGCCGGGTTCTTCTTATCGCTGCTCTGGAATCTCCCAGCAAAAAGAAAGAAACGGAAAAGGGGGGGGAGCTGTTGTAATAATTAACCTCACCAAGCTCTGCAAACTGAGCTGGCAAATTGCACGTGGCCGTGATTTCCCGGCTCAGGAGTGGGACGCAGGCCTCTCTACAGAGGAGGGGAGAGATGCAGTAGCTGCATAATGCAACAGAGCTGCGCCACTGTTTGGAATAGGAGGCGACGGAAGATGGGGAGCGAGCCTGTGTCGCTATGCATGGCAAGGAAAGATTCCAAAGAAAGAAAGTCCCTTAGGTGGCAGATCCTGGTTGCTTGTGCTAGGCAGGGGTCAGCAAACTTACCGCGCCTCGGGCCAGTGTCTCCAGCGCCAATCTCACAGCGGGCCAGAGGGTGGGGATGCGTGTGCCCATACACGTGCGCGCACGCTATTTCCGGCGAACTTCCGGGTCGGAGGAGCACTGGAAATAGCTTGTGTGCATGTGCACGGGCCTCTTCCAACCCGGATGTGCACTGGAAATAACACTTGTGCATGCACAAATAACACTTGCGCATGCACAAATAATGCTTGCGCATGTGCACAAGCTATTTCCAGTGCTCCTCCGACCTGGAAGTGGGCAGCGTGGCGCTGATAAGAGCAGGCGGCGGGGGTTACTGTGCGCTGGATAAACGAGTCCCTTGGACCTTATCCGGCCCGCGGGCCTTAGTTTCAGGACCCCTGTGCTAGGGGGACTGAATGTAACAAGAGCCTTCCTGGATCTGCTGTCTCTCAGGTGCCTGTGGGAAACCCACGAGGAGCACATGAGTGCAGCAGCACACTTGTGATTAAGGTAAAGGGACCCCTGACCATTAGGTCCAGTCGTGACCGACTCTGGGGTTGTGGCGCTCATCTTGCTTTATTGGCTGAGGGAGCCAGTACAGTGGTGCCTCGCAAGACGAAATTAATTCGTTCCGTGAGTTTTTTCGTCTTGCAATTTTTTCGTCTTGCGAAGCACGGTTTCGGAAAAGTTTTGGAAAAGCTTCAAAAATCACCAAAGTCTTCAAAAACCTCATAAAAGGCTACCACACCGCATGCTATGAGTTGCTCCTCGAAGTCAAGTCGCAACTGTATTAACAGTTTTAAGAAAAAGGAAACAAACTTGCAAGACGTTTCCGTCTTGCGAAGCAAGCCCATAGGGAAATTCGTCTTGCGAAGCAACTCAAAAAACCAAAAACCCTTTCGTCTTGCGAGTTTTCCATCTTGCGAGGCATTCGTCTTGCTAGGTACCACTGTATACAGCTTCCGGGTCATGTGATCAGCATTATTAAGCCGCTTCTGGCGAACCAGAGCAGCGCACAGAAACGCCGATTACCTTCCTGCCGGAGCGGTACCTATTTATCTACTTTCACTTTGACGTGCTTTCGAACTGCTAGGTTGGCAGGAGCAGGGACCGAGCAACGGGAGCTCACCCCTCTACTTTCACTTTGACGTGCTTTCGAACTGCTAGGTTGGCAGGAGCAGGGACCGAGCAACGGGAGCTCACCCCGTCGTGAGGATTCGAACCGCCGACCTTCTGATCGGCAAGTCCTAGGCTCTGTGGCTTAACCCACAGCGCCACCCGCGTCCCCCACACTTGTGATTACTAGCTACTATTATACAGAGGGATAGTGCAACTGCTGGCGACTGACCCCAGCACTCTTTTCCCTGCACCAGGGAAACATACCCAAACTATACATGATGGTGGAGAGCCAGGAGTGCATCTCCAAAATCACTTTCTCTTTTGAAAAACAGCTGTTCTTTGTGTGTGTACACATGAGAGAGAAGAGAGAGCTTTGGATCAAGGAAGCAAAGTGAAGAGGTTTAACCCTTTCTCCCCTTTCCCCCACATCCGTTCCCTGATGCAAACCCTCCCACCCCACAAGAGCAGCTATTAGCTGAAGTGGTGAAAACAGATGCCATATTTTAGCTCAAATGAAGCTCTGTGAAAAGCTTGATTTGAGCCAGGGCTCAGCTTCTGAACATACTATTAGTGCCAGGTCCCACCCCTGAAATATGCAAACAATTCAATCATACCTGATGAACAAATGCACCAGAATTACCAGCCCTCATAGGAGGTTGCCTGTCGCATCTCTGCATGAGTTACTATTTGGGGTATGTTTCTTTTTAGTCTTTGCAGATCTAAGAGTGTTGCGTTTCCCTTTTCAATTCAGATAGATTTTGTGCCTCAGCTATCCGAAGTTTAGGAAACACTGGCCTAGAGTCCTCCAATCCCACACCTTGCAAGATTGCTAAACCCGCAGTATAGCACCATAGAATCGACTGAAAAAGGAGCAGTATTTATGTTTGTTGTTTGCATCCTGACATTCCAGTCTCAAATATTTTCACTAAGAAAAAGTTCCACTAAGTTCAATGGGAGAAATCTTGGTGGTAGGCCTGATCTCTGCATGTTTAAGGTGCAATGAGTGCAGTGAGATTGAGTGTTTGTGGGGGGCGGGGAGGGAGGCTCAGTTAATTTCATTGTACACAGGTTGTACATTGATAATAAAGGTATTATTGTTATTATTATTATTATTATTATTATTAGGAATTAATTTCCAGTCAGTTCACTGAAACTAATTCCCTGGTGAGTGAGCAAAGGCTTGCAGCCTTACCTATGTCATTCTGGTGCACTGCATTCTGTATTGGCTCTTAAATTCCCCATTGTGCTTCATCCACTGGTGGAGGAATGGGGGGGGTGGGGAAGCGCCCCCCCGCCCGCATCATCGGGGAGGGGGGTACCAACACAGCCACACCCCTGGACATGCGCCGCACCCCCCCACACTGTGCCGGGCCCCACGCCCTCGGGACGCATGCCACCCCCCAGCCTGCTCTCCGTCCCCCCCCCCCCCGTGCCAGAGCATGTAGCTTCGCCACTGGCTTCATCTACAGCAGGGGCAGGGAACCAAGGGCCACATTCCCCTGGGCAACCTTCTGAGGGCCACATGTCAGTGGTGGGTGGAGCCAGAGACAAAAGTAGGTGGAGCAACAAATGTCAATTTCCCCCTTGTACAGTTGGCTAGTTTCTACTTAGACAAACATGTTGCTGTCCTCCATCCACTCTGGCAAGCAAGAGATATCCAGATTCAAGGATGTTTTCCAGCAGGCCATGGCAGCCTAAGGAGAGCTCCGAGGGCCAGCTAGAGAGGCTGCATTTGGCCCTCAGCTCTTTCTTCTCGCCTTCTCAGTGCATGTATCTTTGCCACCCAGCCCAAGACCAGTGGGGCATAATGCTCAAAAAGCATTTTAGGTTTGATGCCACATGCAATCATCTAATGCAGGGGTGTCAAGCTCAAATTCATCGGGGGCCACATCAGCAGTTTGGTCACCCTCAAAGGGCCGGTTGTATCTGTAGGACTATGTGTCCACTCTTTATTATCATAAATTATTGTCACTGCATTCAATTATTACTGTTTTTTGTAATAATGTAAGTAATAACTAGCTCTGAAAGCAGAAACATAGGTTTCCTGAATGCATGTAAAGTGGAGGTTTCCTGTGTAGAACGGCTGGCGCCGCTAGAGGGCAGACGTTCTCTGGCTTGTAGGCTGCCGCGCATGCGCTAAAGAGGCGGCTTTCTTGTGTCAAAAAAAAAAAAAGCGAGAATAAAAGGTGAAGGCTGGCGGCCGCTACACGGGCCACATGATGAGGTCTGGCGGGCCGGATTCGGCCCGCGGGCCTTGTGTTTGACACCCGTGATCTAATGTCAGGATTTGAAAAATCATTTGCAGCAGGCTTGGATTATTCCAGGATCAGGATCAGGCTGACCCTAAACATTTGGCCTCTGCGGAGCACTCTTCCCGCCATGGTGATTGCTCCCAAAACCTTGCACAGAATTAGTGTGGAAAGAATCTATTTAACACCCCCCCCACCTGCTAGTCCTGGGCTTTAAGGGCTCCTTCATCCCCAACCTGTGTAGCTTTGGGGATCTTCCAGACTCCCTGAACAATCACAAACACAAATAATCACAAGCAGGCCTTTGGGGCAGTTGTTCTTTAAAGCTGGGGAAATTCCATTATCTTCCCCGCTTTCCATTGGAAAGGAAAACTCAGGCACCAAGAGGCCAATCCAAATGAGAGGGCAACTGTTAATAAGAAATCTACAGCTCAATTGGTTACATCTACTCAGATGTAAGGGGACGCGGGTGGCGCTGTGGGTAAAAGCCTTAGCACCTAGGGCTTGCCAATTGAAAGGTCGGCGGTTCGAATCCCCGCGGCGGGGTGCGCTCCCGTCGTTTGGTCCGAGCACCTGCCAACCTAGCAGTTCGAAAGCACCCCCGGGTGCAAGGAGATAAATAGGGACCGCTTACAAGCGGGAAGGTAAACGGCGTTTCCGTGTGCGGCTCTGGCTCGCCAGAGCAGCGATGTCACGCTGGCCACGTGACCCGGAAGTGTCTCCGGACAGCGCTGGCCCCCGGCCTCTTGAGTGAGATGGGCGCACAACCCTAGAGTCTGGCAAGACTGGCCCGTACGGGCAGGGGTACCTTTACCTTTTTACTCAGATGTAAGTCCCACTGAGTTCATTGGGGTCTACTTTCTAGTAAATGGATATAGCATAGCAGCCTTACATGACTTCCAGGTGAAAGTTTATTGTGGAATTGTTGCTGTTCACACATGCAAGGTTTTTGCACCGTTCATATGACCATTCTTGCCACCAAAATGGTGGCACAAAGTCTCTCTTTCTCTTTTTTTACATTTAATCCATATCTCCTGTAAAAAAGCTGTTCAGTACAAATAACCCATTATATACCTGCAGTGACTACTGGAGCAGAAGCTTGCCAGCAGATGGGGGGCGGGGGGGGGCTGTTTGTCACATGCGTGGTAAATGTTTTAGTAGGTTGTCCCCATTGCCACACTCCTGCTTCTATCTGCTCCTCACCTGAGCACAACTTGGCGATTTTGTTTCCCATGACCCAATTTTATTTTATTTTACATTTTCAAGTTCAGTTTCCCCATCTACTTCTGCCAATGACCACATGCCGAAGGCATGTCAAAATTTTCAACAGCCCAGTTTGGAGGAGCTGTTTTCCCAAGATCTCAGTGCATGTGAGGGAGTCCCTTGAGGACTGCAATCACAACACATACATCAGGTCTTTAAAAATAATAATACAAGATCTTGCACAAGACCTATGCATCAGAATTTCTGTATAGCTAAACACAAGCTTTTCACAACTCTTAAATGAACATTAAAATAAATAAATAAATGGAACCAGATCTATCTGCACAGCATAAGCCTTCATTTTGCCCATAGTGAAGCATGATAACGAGAGGTAAAGTTTACTTTTGTCCTCTACCTGTGATTTTTTTAAAGCTGTCTGTGGCCTGGAACAGGATAAGGTGGCATTGGGGTGGGGGTGGGCAGTTGAGGGAAGAAACCAAAAAATGTAGCATCTCATCAAGATAGGAAACAGCTGAACAGCTATGAAAAATCTATAACTAAAAATGGAGTGTGTTGATGGTTGCATGCCAATCACGTACACACAAAAATCAGATCTGAATTACCTGTTCGTGACAAAAAACAAAACAAAACAAAAACCTGTCTGGAAGCACGTAGTGTTTAACGTTTTCAAAATTCAAATAAAGACTGTTTTTGAACAATTAAGCACAAAAGATGCATCATGAGATTATACTGGGACATGTGTTACTCAGGGATAAACCCACTTTTAGAACAGGGAGGTGACTAGCCAGCACAGGAAAGTGATGTCCTTGAAGTGGGACAATGATAATGTTTGCAGAACCTGTGTAAGCAGATGCTCATGAATCTTAAGGGTTTCATAAAACCCTGCTTGAAAACACTCTCCTATGACACTCATTGGAGCAGGAGTTAGAAAGCTTGACTCCAAATAACTGCCACCAGCCAGGTGAAAAGGGAACTTGCAAAGAAAACACCACGTCAAATTCACAAACTGGTGAATTTTCTTCCATACTCGGTTATTAGAAAAGGAGTTAAAATGCATCCATATATTTAGAGTAGCCATATTAGAGCTCCACCAGGAAGAATGGAGATGTCGAAGAAGACAATGGCTGTGTACATAAGACAAGTTTAGAGTGCATGACTTCACACAAAGAATCGTGGGAACTGTAGTTTGCTAAGGGTGCTCTGAACTGTAGCTCTGTGAGGGTTAAGCTACAGTTCCCAGGACACATGGCGGAAACAATGTGCTTTAAATGCACAATGTGTACACAGTCAAAGAAAAGAAAAGAGGCACCAAAGATATGTTAATGTGACGAGTTTCTGCCACATTTTCTGGCTCTTGTTTCTCTCTGTGTCCAGTTACAGTCCGGGAAGGGTTAAGGCCATCACATGACACCCAGTCCTAATCCCCCTGCCATCAGCTATGATGCAATGGAACATTCAGGAGAAAGGCTTCGGAATCAATTAATGCCTTTCCCACCCCCTTCCCCTCTTCCTTGCCTGGGGAGAAGCCAAGCAAGCAGGCCCGGGGGAAGCCCAGACCTTCTTGCGCAGGGGATAATCACTCCCCAAACAGCGCTTTAATAAGTCACTCTGTTAAGGAGATTTGGTGGCATTATTCCATAGCCAAGCCAATCTGCAAAGCAGGGAGGGAGTGGAGGTTTTGCACACACCCAGCGGCACAGGGGCACGGGGGCAGGTGCCCTGGAAGAACCGCTCCACTGTGCCCTTAACAAAATGCCATCCTTGCCACTGCGGGCACTTCCCTGGCCCCGTGGGACTCACGGTTAATTAACAATTAAGCTTACCTCTTCGGAGGATTGTGCCACGGGGAGGCCTGCCTTCCCTTTTTTCCCTCGCTGGCACAAACTAAGGGAGTGGCACGAACAGAAGGATTTAGGGCTTGTCCTCTGCCTGGCACTGTCCCCATGCCAAGGGCAAGCTGCTCACTAACCATTTCCCTTCCTCGGCTTGTATGCTGCTAGCAAGCTTGCGGTGGGGGGGGGGGGGGAGACTCAAACCAGCCCTGAGAAATTGCCTGGGATCGGGATCTGGAGCGCAGGAAAGCGGCCTCCAAGTTGGGCAAACAGGCTGGCGAGCCACTTGTTGATGGATGGAGTGTATCTGATGACTGAAGCCGTGGGCATCCAAACGGGTGGACGCTTATACGGCTGGCAGAGGCATGCCTACTCCGAAGTAAGTGCCGTTGTTTTCAGCGGGGTTGGCTCTCAGCTAAGTCCGCACAGACTTTCAGCCTGATATTCCTGTTGTGCGTTGGGGATAAGCAAAAAGCAGAGGGGAGAGGGATTGCCCTGGTTTAAGAGATGGCAACAACAGGTGGTTCCTGAGCAAAACCCAAAACGGCATTAAGAGATTCCCCCTCTAGGCGACAATACTTTGGGATCCACTAGTGTCCTGGGATTGGGAGATTTTTTTTTATGCTGGGGTGGGGGGGGTGTGCGTACGAAGAGGAGAGAGCCTCAGAGACCCTTGTAGCCAAGAGTTGTGCTTTAGGACACCGGGGATTGTCGCCACCCACGGGCGGTAGGTGTTGCGTGTATCTCCCGGCGGGCACGCGTGTGAGCCGAGCCAATCCATCTACCGCAGCGTGGGGAGAGGCGGGTTGCACCACTGGGCCCAGCTGCCGCTCTGCCTGCTTGCAGCAGGTGCCCCTGCTGCTTTGGGCAGCCTCCGCCGCCTCTCGTTGCCAAGCGCCCTCGCCGCCTGGAATCACAGCTCCTCTCTCCCTCGGCATCTCTGCTTCCCCCGCGCCCACGGCCCCCGCATCCCCGCGCAACAGGCGGCGGCAAGGCGACAAAAGGGACCTTGTGCCTTTAAGGCCTCCTGCTTGGCGATCCCGGTCAGGAGCGCACGGAGCGGGGCGAGCCTTGTGGATCCGGGCTAGAGGGCGTTTACTCTGGACAACGCGGGGAGGAGGGGACGGGCCCAGAGCGGGCGGGCGGGCAGGCAGGAATGGAGAGGAGGCGAAAGCGGAGAGGGGGGCGCGTGGTGTAAACAGATAGCGAGGGGCTGCAGAAGGATCTGCTTGCCAGAGATCGCGGCTTGCTACACCCCCCCCGCCGCCCCACCCGCAGGAGAGGAGGGCCCTGCCGTGCCCAGAGGCGGCCCAGCACCCGGAGGTGAGTGGCAGTGGCGGAGGTGGTGGTGAACGGGAGCAAGCCGGAGAGCGCAGGGAGCACGGAAGATCTCTCCGAGGGGGAAATACGCTTTGCGCCCCGGAGGACGCATGGAGCCGGGCGGCGGCGGCGGCGGGGCGCTCAGAGGCTGGCTCTGGGAACCGCCGCGTCCAGAAAGGCCGGGCCTGGCGGGGGCGCGGCGGGGAGAAGCTAGCTGGGGAGGTGGTCCCGAGAGGGATGGCAGCGCAACGAGCAGAAGGGGGTGGGAGCAGTTAGGCCGTCCCCACGGCGACTTGGCGCCCGGGAGGAGAGGGGACAAAGCGCGCCGGCTGGGGGCGCTCTTTGGGCCCAGAGACCCGCGGCGACTGCGGGGAATGCAAGAGGGCGCGGGGGGGAAGGGGCGTGGGGACAGGTGCGCACAGCAGCGGGCCGATGCGGGGCCCTGGGGGGGGGCGCACTTGCCCAGAGCCGGGAAAGTTCCCTGGCTGCCCCCCGACTGGAACACTGGCTATTGAATTAAGTGGGGAAAGAATAAGGTGCCTGGAGAGCGCAGGAGAAAAGGCTAATGATAATGCAACTCCCAGAGTTGAAAGATTTCACCTTCCTTGTGTTCGCAAGGGCTGAACGCGGTAGGACTTTTCTCCCCATTTCTGCTTCCCCGAGGATTGGTTTTCTGGGATCCCTCTGCGGGGATTGGTTGGCTCCCGAGTGTGGGCTGGCCTGGGCAGCTTAGCTTCTCAGCCTGGTCAGGTTACATACCTGGAGGAGGAGCAGGTGGGCTTCCCCTAAAGCCTCTGTCTTGCGAGCTGTGGACTTTCTTATTCTTTTGCCGTGTCTCCCCTTTAAAGCAGGCAGAGGGAAGGGGGTCTCAGGGCAGAGAGTCTCTGTGGGGCCCTAGGCTCTTTTCTCATTGAACTTTGGAACCACCTCTCCCAAGCCCCCTCGTAGGACCTGGGGAAGGAAGTTGACCTATAACCTGGTGCAAGGCAGAGGGTGCTGTGCTATAGGGAACAGGCTCTTGAGTGAGGGGTGTTGGGCTGCAGGGAGTAGGGTAAAAGTGACTATGCGAGGGGGCATGTGTTATTCCTAGGATGCATAGCTGAACCAAGGAGGAAGATGCTGTTGCTGTTGTATCACTTTGTTATGCTTCATTATTGCATCACTTACGAATGTGGGGGTTTTTTGCGGGGAGGGGGGAAATCCATGCTGGGGGAGCTGAGCAGTAATAAACCTTGCTATTAAGCCAAAGTCCTTCCCCCTCCCCGCATGCTTGAGTTTTATTTCAGCCCGGCTTCTCCCTGGATGGGTTATGTCCTGCACCCCTTGACCTCCTCCGCTTGCCACAAAGCTGTCCTCATGTGCTGCTGGCTGTTGCTTCCCACAGCCCAGGAGGCTGCGTCAGAGTGCTGCTGGTGTGTGTGAAGCCATTCCTGGTGTGTGTGTGTGTGTGTGTGTGTGTGTTGTATGGGGATTGGAGGGGAGGGGAAGGGGGGTCCAGCTTCTGAAGCCTGCCTGTGTGTTCCTACAGTAAAGGGCAATGATGTCATGACGTTGACGCCATCTCCCTGGATGGATGCAGATAAGAACAGTGTGGGAGGGCACTGGAATCGCTCTCCGAAGGGGTTGGAGCTAAAACAAGCCCTGGTTTGGCTGGCACTCAAGACAAATAGAGTTTGAAAGGGGAAAACTATTCCACTTTGGTTTTGCAGTGAATGGGCGAGCTAAGCCAGAGGAAGGACCCAGCTGCCAGGAACTAGCACCGCTGCCCCTCCTGCCCCAAACTTTCCCTGGCCTCTGAAATCTCTCCTGTTGCACCCTGGGCAAAACTCCACACCGTTTGGAGAAGAGGAAGGGAACAATGCTGAGAGAGCAGCAGAATGGCGAGCTGGAATTAGTGGACAAGTAAACTGAGTTTGGACTGAGCTGTGCCCATATAGTTCCTTTCACCTTGTGTTCTGGATCTTTGATGCATGGATCAGGTGAGCCAGCAAGTGTCGGAGACCAGTGGGGTCTGATCTGAACTTCTGGAGTCTTCTGGACTGCATAAGGAAGGCTGCATATCGTAGGCTGTGTTCACTGTACGTTTTAAACTTTTCTATGCATTTTCTGTGTGTGTGTGTGTGTGTGTGTGTGTGTGTGTGTGTGTATTCGCTGTGCAGAGATACCATTTTGATGGGCAGTGTGGGAAAAGGACTTGTGTTTTACAAGGGCTTTGGTGGAGATTGGTGGGTTGCTGTGTGTGTGAACGCTCTCTCGGTCCTCTCCCTTTGCCTCTAGTGACAGCCAAGGAGTGTGGTGTTGCCTTGAGATGTCTCTGAATAATTCAGTCCCTTCATCTGCATTACTCCACCTTTGCTTCTGTTTCTTGGGCACTCTTAAGAGTGTGATGAAATGTTAGGAACCCGGATTTGATGCCAGGCTGACACTCGCAGAAGACTCTTCCCACTTCAGGGGGGAGAGAGGGGGCAGGGCACAGTCGCCTTGCCACCAACATGCCACATGCCTTCTCAACCTGCCAGTTAAACAGGGAGGCTGGCCTTTGCTCCACCCGACCCCCTCCAACAGCATTCTGTAAGGCCTTGATCAATGCCAACAACCCCCTCTGTCCCCTTATGGTTGCAATGGGCAGGATGTGTATAGAGAAGGGACCTGTGTATAGCACCCCCTCCCCATGGGATCTCTGTTGGTGAGAGCAATGCACAGGGAGATTTTGCTTCAGCCAGCCACTAATTCTCCAGGTGCAGCACTTTCACTTTCTCTCTGGAGGAATTACTGACAGCCGTCCTCTCCCCTGTGGGAAGTAGGGAAAGTGTGCAAGTCCACTGTTGGGGTGGGGCTAATCCCATTCCCCGTTCCCTTCCTTGATCTTGGGGATTAAGAATCAAGCAGGTTTCTCCTTCTGCAACAAACCCTTCCTCATCCACATAACACCATCCTTTTGGGTTCCCCCCCCCCTTAGTCCTTCTCGAGTGGGTTGGAATGTTAGGAGCCGCCTTTTTAAAGAAGGAAAGAGAGATTAGCATATTGATCACTGTTCTTTTGTTGGAGCTGACCTTGGTAGGACAACTGTTGCTGCCTGTCCTCCACTTTGCTGCACCAGGGATGCTAAATTGAAGCAAGCCCCCCCCCCCACTCTGTTAGCTGCTTTTTGTGCAGGTCGGGGGGGGGGGGCATGCAGATATTTCTGATTCCCAGTATCAGCAGCAGATGGTTCAGTGACCAAAGTACCTGCAAGTCTCCCTCTGTCAGCGCCACGCAACCTGAGGTTACAAAGCGACTTGTTTGAGCTGTCCTTTTGACTCAAAGCAGTTTAATGTATTTACTTGTGTTTGTGGGCTGTTAGTTAGAGCATCGCGCTCATACTGTCATCCGTGTTGGAAGGGGAATAAGGGATAGATATCCTCTTTGCGTCACTCAGCATAAAGTATGCACGGGGCGAGGGGGTGTCATACCCTGGTGGGAATCTAGTTGCATCTCGGGGGGAGTGCCTGTAATAGAACTTGAGGCCCAAAGAGAATGTGTGAAGGTAACCACAGATTGGCAAGGAGAGAAATATCCAGTCTCCAGTTCCAGAGAGCAGGAGAACGGGAATCAATGGGGGCTTCAGCTTTGGAAGATCATCGAGGATGAACAAGCTTGACTGCTTTCTTTTCTTTGAACAGGTTGCCGCTCAATGCTGAAGAGGAAATAAGAGACGCCCCTCACTTCTGCTTCTTTGCCTTCCCTACGGGGATCCATGTCGCCTCCTCGTGTCCAGTTCCCAGCGGCCTTCCAGGTATTGAATCTCCCCAAGGCAGAGAGGGCAGACTCTGATGCACTGGGATTCCCGATGCCTCATTATATTCGAAGCACCGACCCTTAATAAATCTGAACCCTCCCTCTGCAGGCTCTCAAGATGCTCTTTTCCAGAATGTGGTTGCTCTGCTTCCCCTGTCCCACCTCTCTGCGTGAGGCACCTCTGGTTTATGTATCTTGCCACACAAGCCTTGCCTCGTCCCCTGGCACTGATCCGGCTGCCCTGCTTGAAGAGCATCCTGTTTGGTGGCCGCCATCCTTGTTACCTAAATTGGAGACGTCCCAGTGCCCTGTGCGCTTTGCCTCTGTGGCCCATCCTCCCGTAGAGCGGGGAATAGCTTTGCCCAGGAACTGGTGGAGCCCTCCTTGCCAGTGGTCTGCTAATGATCAGGATTTCATTCTTCCCTTGTCCTTGCTTTGTATCCGGCAAGGAAAGAAAGCACCTCCTTCTAGGTTGCAGGGACCCATGGCAGGAACTGCTCCCCTTACTGGGCTGTGTGGGGAACAATGTGGGGTTGGTCCTCTTGGACAGGCAAGCCCAGCTGACTTTCTCCCTTGCTCTGCCTGTTCTTATTTCTAATGCCCTTTCCCCTTCCCCCACAGTATGTCCTGGTTTAGCGGCATCCTGGTGCCCAAAGTGGACGAGCGGAAGACTGCTTGGGGGGAGCGCAATGGGCCCAAGCGCCACCGCCCAGCGCTCTGTGGCCCTCGCTACATGAGTTGCCTGCAGGACCCGGAGCTGGAGCGCGGAGGCAGCGGGGGACTGGGCCTGAACTGTTCGTGGCAGGAGGACCACTATGGCAAGAAGGCGCCGCCGCCACCCCCGCCTGGCACTGGGGACCTGGGACTCAAAGCTGTGGACCTGGGCTTCGAGGACGGGGGCGGAGAGGCCAAGGGGCTCTCGGCCAGCGACTGCGGCCGGCGCCTGCTGCAAGTGTTCCGCTCCAAGCGCTTCCGTTCGGCCAAGCTGGAGCGGCTCTACCAGCGCTACTTCTTCCAGATGAACCAGAGTTCGTTGACGGTGCTCATGGGAGTCTTGGTGCTGGCTTGCAGCATCATGCTGCTGTTCCACTGCGTGCCTGGCACTCCCCGCGTGCCCTATGCTGCCGCCCTGGCCGTGGCGGCCGCCCTGTTCCTCTCGCTCATGGTCCTCTGCAACCGGACTGGCTTCCACCAGGACTGCATGTGGGCCGTGAGCTACCTGGTCATTGGGGCGTTGTGCGGGGTGCAGGCTCTGGGCACTCTCCTGGTCTCGCCGCGCAGTGCCTCCGAGGGCGTCTGGTGGAGCGTCTTCTTCATCTACATCATCTACACCCTCCTCCCCGTCCGCATGCGGGTGGCGGTCCTGGCTGGAGCCTTGCTCTCTGTGCTGCACCTGGTAATCTCCTGGCACCAGAACAGGGCGGACTCCTTCCTTTGGAAGCAGGTAAGGGGGAAGGGATTAATGAGTCCCTTGGGGACAAAGAAAAGCCTTGGAAGCTGTGAGGAAAGGCACACTTGAAACCGTACACTAATTGGGCAAAGGCCTTGGGTGTGAAACAAAAAGGCTGCCAAGTCAGGGACTCGCATGGTAATTGCTTCAGGCTTTTGTTGGGGGAGCAGTCAAGTGGCCTGCAGCCTCCTTCTCCTGTTGAGCTGCGTGGGAACCATGGATCTGTCGCCCCTTCCTAAGCTGGTAGGAGCAGCTTTGGGTAGAATGGGAGGAGCCTGCCTGTGGCTCCTCCCCATGCTGTGGGATCAGCCCAGTCTCTGGAAGTGGGTGATTGGGATATTTCATTTCCTGAGTTCCCCAAATAACACGGTAAGCTTGGCTGTTGGCGCTAAAGCCTTGTGTGTGAAAACTTCGTTTTGCTTCTGCCCCGTATCTGATTGGTTCTTGCCCGCTTTTCATTGCTTGGTGGTGACAGAGGAACGTCTGGGAATCTTCTTTGGCCAGAACTAGCACTGAACATCTTTTCCCAGCACAGAATCCTATGGCACGTCCACAGGATCCTCTACTTAACACAGGCATGTTCTTTGTGGTGCGATGGTTGGATATTTTGGGGCAGTTTTAAGCTGCCCACTTGGACTCCTCAGTCTCCTGCCTCTTGTTGCTGCATGACGAGTAGCCCCTTTTTCCATCATGAGTTTATCTAACCCCTTTTAAAGCTATCCAAGTTGGGGGCCACAGCCGGGACAGCCATTTCCATAGCTTAAATATCACTGGGTGAAGAAGGTTTCTTCCTTGTCTGTCCTGAATCTCCCAGCATCCATTGGATGACCTCGTGGCTCGAGGACAATGAGAGAGAAACCGCTGCCCTCTTTCTCCCCACCTGCATAATTTTATATACCTGTCTGGAGGTCTCTCCTTGCAGTGGCGTAGCGTGGGGGTGCAGGGGGGGGCCGGCCGCACCGGGCGCAACATCTGGGGGGCGCGCTCCATGGGTTAGGGGGCGCAAAATCCACGGGTTAGGGGGTGCAAATTACTTGCCTTGCCCCGGGTGCTGACAACCCACACTACGCCACTGTCTCCTTGCCCTTCCCTGGCCTTACGTGCCTTTTTTTTAATCCCCTGCAGTTCAAAAAGCATGTCAAGTGCAAGTAGATAAATAGGTACCACTCGGGCGGGAAGGTAAACAAGCTTTTCCGTGCGCTGCTCTGGTTCACCAGAAGCAGCTTGGTCATGCTGGCCACGTGACCCGGAAGCTGTACACCAGCTCCCTCGGCCAATAAAGCGAAATGAGCACCGCAACCCCAGAGTCGTCCGCGACCGGGCCTAATGGTCAGGGGTCCCTTTACTTTTTAAGCTAACAAGTCTGGTGTGCTGTTCATTTTTCTCATACAGGAGTTGCTTCAGCTCTTGATAATTTTGGTCACCCCTTTTCTCTGAATGAATTAGGAAATCAGGCATTTGAAAGTGAATTAGAACAATTTGTATGATGAAGAGTTCTCTGCTGTCCAGCAGTTGCATATTATAAATCAGTGCCATGAAAGACAAAGTCTTACGTATTTTGTACCTTAGAGCAGTGTTTCCCAACCTTGGGCCTCCAGCTGTTTTTGGACTACAACTCCCATCATCCCTAGCTAGCAAGACCAGTGGTCAGGGATGATGGGAATTGTAGTTCAAAAACAGCTGGAGGCCCAAGGTTGGGAAACACTGCCTTAGAGAGTGATGTGCTAATTATGGTCTGCACTCCACAGAGAACCATATCTACACATTACTCCTAAGCATCTCTACCTGCTGTCATCACTGTATCATTAGTGCTACAGAGTCAGTGCTGTGTAGCATCCAGATTTATGGTGACCTTTTTATCAGCCTTCCCTAACTTGGTACCTTCCAGATGTTGTAGACTACCACCATCCCTTGCTATTGGTCATGCTGGCTGGGGCTTGTGGGAGCTGTAGTTTTAAAACATCTGGTGGACATTAGGCTGGATAAAGCTGTTTTTATATGCTTACATTCCAAGCCTTGAATTTACTTCCCTGGTGCTCTGTTTGCTGCAGAGATGAAGGCAAAGGTGTAATTTAAATGTCCACATTTATTCAGCTGGTAAATGCAGAAGTTCAGCTAACCATAATGTTAATAGTCAGTTCCATCACCTCTTTTTGTGCTTCTGTTTCTTTGGCCCTAGGAAGGAGCAGCATAATTTACCCATTTCTTTTGTATTTTTATCCTTTTGAAATCCGTCAAATTCAATGTGTCTAAAACTTACATAATTGCATTGCAATTAGGTTTTTGAACTACTACGTAACATACCTCTTAAACACGGGTCATTAAAATTGTGGCGCTGAACACTACAGTGGCAATGAGGCATAATTCTAAAATGTGTAATGTTTGCGTGTGGAGAGGAGAAAATGGGAGGAAAGGAAAGAGGCCAGAAGAGGGTGGCCTACATAGAATAATGATCTGGCAGCTTGCAGACTCCCTCGGTGATTTCTATCTGTGCCCCTTTATTGACATGGTTTTAGAAATGGGTCTTTAAAACACTCAAATCCGCAAGTTCACTGGTTGTTTCTCCCCCACTGCTCCCCAGATCTCTCCTGTTCTTGCACTGTCTGTTAACTTTGGTTAGCCCAACTTTCAGCCTTTCTCTTCTGGGAATAACTAGAAGGATCTGCGTCTGCAAAGTTATCAGATTGATGAGTGCTGCCACTGGCGACGGAGAGGCAAATGTGGTGGTCAGTTTGCAGCTGCTTCTGCTGTTAGTGTAACCTCACGGCCTGCTTGGGTTTCATCCACGCCTCCATTTGGTTCCCCTCCCTCCTCGGTTCAGCCTTCCAGTGCTCCTTTCCAAAAAAGGATCAAGGATACAGCTGCTCACATCAGCCTTTTCTGTTCAGCAGCAAAGAAATAGCTCCTTTCAAGCTTTGGGTTACTGTGTATTTCTGTTTTTTTAAACAAACACACAAATAGCTCCCCTATGATGCTTGGAATTATTGCTGTATCTTCAACTCGTAAACTAAATTAGAGTTAACCCTCAACTATCCATTGCTGGCAGCAGCAATTGGGGAATTAGCTTGGAGTCTGGAGGTGTCTATAAGTGGCCCAGTCACCGTCTGCCATAAGTTGGTGACATCCTAGTGGGCATTCATTTTTGCTACCTTTCAAAACTCTGGTCAGGATTTATTACTGTTATTATTTATTACATGTCCATACCACCCTTCATACAAAGATCAGAAACCAAAGTTTACAATATAAAAACACAAAAATACAATGCTCCCCCCACAGTTTAAAAGCCCATAGATTGTTTATTAGCCCAAAGCCTGGGAGGAATGCTTTGCTGGTGCCTAAAGATTAATAATAATACTAATACTAATACATTTCTTATACCCTGGGTTGCCCCAGCCACTCTGGGTGACTTCCAACAAAAATACAGGGGGAAAACCAACAACAACGCAGCCAAGGGGCCAGGCAAGCCTCCCTGGGGAGAGCATTTTACAGGCGAGGAGCCACAGCAGAAAAGGCCTGTTCTCGTGTTGCTGCCCTCCAGACCCCTCACGGAGGAGGCACAGATGATGATCGCAGGGTCCGGGTCACTTCACATAGGGAGAGGCGGTCCTTGAGGATTTGTTGACCTTGATGAGATGAGATCAGAGCCATCAGACTGTAGTGGCATTGTGGGAAAGAGCCCGCTGTTGACGTTTGTGCTCCAAGACTCATCGTGCTGACAGCATCCCTAGAACCTACCATCAGTGCCCTGCAGTAATAAGCACACCTTTACCTGTGAGCATTCCAGCATTTATAGAGTGGAGGTTTCACCTGCCTCCTCCCACAGCTGACCCCCAACAGATGTGTTAAGATCCTGTTTCCAGTTATCATGGCACTATTAGGTGACCAGGGAAGAAGCCTTAGCTTGTGCATTATTTACATATATATTATTTAGACTCCCCCCATTCTATCTCAGTGGCTTAGGGCAGATTACAGATTGGCGTTGCCTATTGACTGCATTAGAGTAAGAATGAATTCACCCAAGCTGCCCAGGAAGCTTACAAGGATACTGAGTACCTGTCACTGTGACAAATGTTGTGAGGAGAGAGAGCATGAGCTACAAAGAAAGTCCAGAGTGACCAAGGGACAGCAGGTGCAGCTACGTGTGTGTGTGTGTGTGTGTGTGTGTGTGTGTGTGTGCATGCGTGTGCATGCGTGCAAAAGTGCCACTGATTAACAAGGCCGCAGATTTTAAAGTTGTATTTCATATTGTATATTAATGCAGCTTCTTACCAAAAAATGCAGGTGAGAAGTGCAATAGATGGTAGGAGTGGTCACAGGCTTTGCAGGCAGAAGGTTCCAGGTTTAATCTTTGACATCTCCATTTTTCATGGAAAAATGCTGCCACTCTGAGTAGACATTATTGGGCTCAATAGATAAATAGTCTTTCCTGTTATTATAAGGCAGCTTTCTGTGTTTCTTATGTTTGTAAAAGAAGAGTCGTCGTCTCTCCCGTCCACATAACCATGTGTGCACACTCAAGGAAATGCCTCTTCTAAAATAGCACTTGCTTTGTTATCTACCAAAAAAATGCATCTTGCTTCAGAGACATTGTTTCCCCCTTAATGCCACTGTTTGCAAATGTGCATGCAGACATAATTGATCACACAAACTTAATTAATAGGTTAATCAAATAAGAGTTTCAGCTGATGAATCAGTTGAAATGTCTCTAATTGAGGTTGTTGCCCTGAGAATAGACATCGGCCATAGACCAAGTCTGACAATTTCTTTTTCATACCTACTTGGTATGGTAGCAATTGCACAAAGATTTCAAGCTGAGGTCTTTCCCAGCCCTGTCACCTAATCTTAGGCCTTCCCCATTCCAACTAGAGATCTGTTAACTGGAGGAGCTGGGGATGGCCTGTGGAGCTAATCATCATCATCATCATCCACCCATCTGACTGGGCTGATCTAGCCACTCTGGGAAGTATCTAGCAAAACATAAAATACATGATAAAACACACTCCCAACCAGGTCCTGTCCAGACCTGCTTGGCTTCAATATGGCGGCTGCATCAAGTGCCCATGGACCATGCCCTCAACTTTTCTGAATAAATCTGTGCCTCTGTCAGCTTGTTTGCCCATTCCCTCCCAATCCCTTTCTCCATCATGTCAGCTGGACTGTAAGCTGGTGGGGAGAGGCTAAGGTGTTTTCTTAATATTTGTGCAGTACCTAGAAAACATGAATTAATTAAATGATATCAAGTTAAAGAGCTGAAGTGAGATTTCAGCTGGCAGCTTCCTGGCCTGCAGCTCACCCTTTTATCCACGGCACCATCCCAGTTCTCTGCAGCACCTTAGCTCAGCGGCAGGTGAGTCCTGGAGGCAGGGCAGGCCCAAAATGTGTCATTGCCTGAGGCAAAAAACAGAACCGTGCCTCCCTGTTGCACATAACAGAAACCAAGCAGGCTGCTAGATTAATCTTCCTTCAATTATGGCAACAGAAGAACAGGCTCAGCTTAGGCAGGCCAGGCTATGCGGCCCCCACAGCGCTCCTGCAACAGAGTGGAAAGGCCAAGGGGCTGTTGCTGCTGCCTATTACCTCCCCCAGCAGCAGCCACCTGTCAGGTGTGAGGCAGGTGAACACCTGGCTCTGCCAAAAGGGGATTAGCAGGTATTGCTGGTCAGCTGATCAACAGGGCCTGCAAAGTGCTGGACAAAATGGTGCTCTAAAATGGGCTTCTAAGAACAGACAGTCAGCCAATGGTCTAATATCCAAAAGCTCCTTTCAAAGTGCTGCACAAGCACTGACTGTGAGGGGTGTAAGAGTTTGGCCCAGTGGTCAGATTCGGTTCCCTAGCCCTGCCTTAAACCTTAGGGAACTGTGTTTTGCTTGTTTTTCTTCCCACCCTCTGTCTCCCGAAGGCACAGTATTGGGACCCCTTTTGTATCCTGGCAGCAGTGGAGGATGAGACTCCATTATGGGCCAAGAGGGTCTCCTTGGCTTGCAAAAAGCTCCCAATTCATTCTTTAGAGAAGGGAGCAGAGGGTAATGGCACCTCAGGTGGAGGGAAGGTGGTCCACCTCACAAACGTCAGGAACTGGAGTTGAAGGTGAATGGGTTTTTTAGTAGGTCTAGGTTTCCTGCTGAAAGCTTGCTGGGAAAGAAAACTGCTTGAAGCAGGTAACTTCTTTCCCTGCTCCAGTATGCGTTTCACTTGGGTCCTTCTCTTGCTTGCAGCTTGGAGCCAACATTTTGATATTCCTGTGTACCAACGTCATTGGCATCTGCACCCACTACCCGGCTGAGGTGTCGCAGCGCCAGGCCTTCCAAGAGACCCGGGGCTACATTCAGGCACGGCTACACCTGCAACGTGAAAACCGCCAGCAGGTGAGGAGCCATTGTGGGGCCAGGGTTGGGCTGCAGCCTTGAGCGGGAGTTGTGGTGGGCAGGGCTGCCAGTTAAAGGGCCAGCTTGGCCAGTCAGTTCCTGATCTTGTGTGGCTGGCATTAGCCTGCTTGGGGACGAGAAGATGCCAGAATTTTGAGAGTCTGGCAGTGTTGGGGGGGATTGTGAATTGGGACAGAAGGAATGTTAAGGTTGGAAGAGAAGGGTGGATTATCTGTGACTAGGCTGAAACTGGTGCCTTTAACTTCAGTGTGTTGTGTCAACATTCTTGCTCTGAGGGGAGTATTTATGTGGCTTTCTCTCTGGGGTGGGGGGCAGGAGCGGCTCTTGCTTTCAGTGCTGCCCCAGCATGTTGCCATGGAGATGAAAGAGGACATCAACACAAAGAAGGAGGACATGATGTTCCACAAGATCTACATCCAGAAACATGACAATGTCAGGTACCAAGCTATTGGGATAGGGGGTGTGTGTTTGCATGTGTGCACCCATGCCTGGGAGTGACCGAGGCCTAGGAGTGGCAAGGACGTCAGTGAAGCAAAGGCCGTTCTACTGTAAACATGGAAAACTTAAACTGCAGGGCACTTGCTTTTTGACAAGACGTGAGCGGGTGGGTCGCTGGGTGCGCAAGGAGAGAAAATGTTGGCTGGGTTCCGGGTGGGTTTATTAAGCCAGATAAGACAGAGACCCCCCAGGCTGTTAGCTCCTTGCAAGTTCTTATGCTCATTTCCTGTCTCTTCTCACCCCAACAGCATTCTGTTTGCTGACATTGAGGGTTTCACTAGCTTGGCGTCCCAGTGCACAGCGCAGGAACTGGTCATGACACTGAACGAGCTTTTTGCCCGTTTTGACAAGCTGGCTGCGGTAAGTGTGTCTCGCAGGATCGGCCAGTGGAACAGCTGACCTGTGTGGGAATGATGGTCTGCCTGTGCTCATTGGAGGAATATGGCCCAGTCGGGGTTCTTGCAAATGTCTGCATGTTTTAAGCATG
Source organism: Podarcis muralis (assembly GCF_964188315.1). Taxonomy (NCBI): domain Eukaryota; kingdom Metazoa; phylum Chordata; class Lepidosauria; order Squamata; family Lacertidae; genus Podarcis; species Podarcis muralis. The sequence continues at coordinate 5,768,047 of NC_135656.1, forward strand.
CACACCTCCCTTGAGCTTTGTGCTTATTACAGGTGTGCCTGCAGCAAACACAGGTGCCGTGTTAAGAAATCCCCATAAATGTTCAGCTCCGGTACCACCACCTTCCCTACGTTTGTGGACAAAGCAAGACCCTTTAAGGCACATCCCACAGCACTCTGTTTATTCTTATAAGTTTACTTCCCCTATAGAAGTACAGTTTTTGGCTGCTGGAGGGTCTTTTTGTAGCGCAGGGGCAGAGGTATTGAACTGAGGTGAGATCATAACATACAACAATACAAACAACCAAATAAAAGACTTCCTTTATCCTGTATCTGGCCTCCTTATTTACTTCTTATAAACTGTTTCCTTTATGAATAATTATTAAGATTTTTCTAATTATAACTTAAATATCCACAATGTTATGCTCACTGTATGTTATGTTCACGTTTAATGAGGGTGGATTTGTGTATTGGGGGTTTGTGTTAGGTTGTAAATAAAATTCCAATTAAAAATTCAAATTCAAAATGAACTGAGGTGAGATGTGCTTGGAAGGGGCATGTTGGAGTTTGGGGTGGTGGTATTTCTGACTTCCTCCTCCTCCTCCCTTTGGCAGGAGAATCATTGCCTCCGCATCAAGATCCTGGGGGACTGCTACTACTGTGTCTCTGGACTTCCAGAACCGCGGGCGGACCATGCCCATTGCTGCGTGGAGATGGGCGTTGACATGATTGAGGCCATTTCGTGAGTGTGAGAGGGGGAAGCAGTTTGGTTTGTGAGGGCTGCATGCGTCCCTTGGGATAGTCAGTGCCTCGCCATATGCATGTAACATGTTCCCTGTGACAATTTCCAGAAAGGTAACCTTTTTAGCCTGTCACAGCGATCTTTGGGGCACTTTTTAAAGACTAATACATTTTCTACGGCATAAGCTTTCACTGGCTAGGATACCACAAAATTGTGTGTGTGTTTACTGTTTCATATTGCACAATGGGCTAGTTTGGATGTACGGTAAACCGTGGTTTGTCGTGATGGGAACAAGCACCAGCTAGCCTAGGGTGTTTGTGCTCTCCCCACCTCTAGCATGGACTGGATGAGGGGACTTGAATATTCAGATTAATGACAATTTATCAGTATATCCATTTCATAAACTCTGGTTTGTCTGAAGTAAGCCCACTTCATAACCCATGGTTTAAAAAAGGTAAAGGGACCCCTGACCATTAGGTCCAGTCGTGACCGACTCTGGGGTTGTGGCGCTCATCTTGCTTTATTGGCCAAGGGAGCCGGCGTACAGCTTCCGGGTCATGTGGCCAGCATAACTAAGCTGCTTCTGGCGAACCAGAGCAGCGCACGGAAATGCCGTTTACCTTCCCGCTGGAGCGCTACCTGTTTATCTACTTGCACTTTGATGTGCTTTCGAACTGCTAGGTTGGCAGGAGCAGGGACCAAGCAATGGGAGCTCACCCCGTCGCGGGGATTCGAACCGCCGACCTTCTGATCGGCAAGCCCTAGGCTCTGTGGTTTAACCCACAGCTTATTTCAGATAAACTCTGGTGAAAAAGAATTGTCAAGTTTGGATGGAATGTCAAGCTTGTTAATAACTTTTGGATGGAATGTCAAGCCTGTTAATAACAAGCTTGCAAAATCTTCCAGTCACCCCCTCATGGCCACTCTGGAGGAGGAATGGAGATTGTGTGACCCTCACAGGTGCAGCCTGTTCCCATCATGATAAGCCGTGTTTTATCAGGATATCTGAATCAGCTTACAATGTGTGAGATACACCAGCCATGACTGTGGCAGTTTGCGCATATGCTTGACGCACAACATACAGGTGGCAACATCCTTCTTTATCGCAGGTCACAATACAGAAAGCTACATTTGTTACTTCTCCATTTATACAGATCACTGAATGGTTTTAAAAACTTAGTATCTCTTTCACACTTGCAGCATTCAGTTGGATCCTGGCTTGATAATAGCTTATATGAGATAGCATCACCAGGGCTATGAAGCAGAAATATCTAATCTCAGTTCCTTGAAATGCAAAATTGTGGAACTGAATAAATCATACATGTTGGGGAAGCTTCTGTTATTCTCCCATAATGTTCTTAGTGTTGCTTTGGCTGGCAGTAGGGAGGGAGGTGCCTTCCCCTGCCTTTGCTTCCTGGCCATTCCTCAGCACCCCTCCTCCTCGTCCTCAGAATCTTCATACTTCACCAGGCATTGCCTATGTAATGGCAGGATTATCTTTACAGCCATATGGTCTAGAAACTTCCTTTTTGCAACACCCCCACCCCCCATAAAAGCCAAAGTCCTCTCAGGGTGTCAGTTCTCTGTGCCAAGCCCTGTGCGCTTGTGCAGTGTCACTGAAGGAAATGGGAACGGAGAACCCCATGGGGTTATCGATGGACAGTTGTGAAACTGGAGCCCCTTCCAGAGGATCGAAATGCTTTATCTATAGGCCCATTTTTTGTAAGACAGAAGGATCCGCGAGGTGAAGAGGTGCGTGATAAAAGCCAGCAATGCCACCAGCTTTGTCACATCTGAAGTCACGGGTGGCTGTATTCTGTGTCCCACACTGCACCATCCAAAAGCGGCAGCTGGTGTCAAAGCAGCAAGACGCTTTTTGGTCCCTCAACCCTCTGGAGCAGGAAGTCTGTTGCACAAGCAGAATTGCATCATTGAATACAACCCAGTGGTTTATCATGGTGTCCCACTTCTGTGCCTGTTGTCTTTGTCCATGGAGTTTTCTTGGCAAGGTTACTGGAGTGGCTTGCCAGTTCCTCCTCCAGGCTGATCACCGAAGAATTGATGCTTTTGAATTATGGTGCTGGAGAAGACTCTTGAGAGTCCCATGGACTGCAAGAAGATCAAACGCATCCATTCTTCAGGAAATCAGCCCTGAGTGCTCACTGGAAGGACAGATCGTGAAGCTGAGGCTCCAGTACTTTGGCCACCTCATGAGAAGAGAAGACTCCCTGGAGAAGACCCTGATGCTGGGAAAGATGGAGGGCACAAGGAGAAGGGGGCGACAGAGGACGAGATGGTTGGATAGTGTTTTCGAGGTTACCAGCATGAGTTTGACAAAACTGCGGGAAGTAGTGGAGGACAGAGGTGCCTGGCGTGCTCTGGTCCATGGGGTCACGAAGAGTCGGACACGACTAAACGACTAAACAACAACAACAACAACCCACTTCTGTGAGGGCTCACTCCAGTCCCAAGTAGTTGCTATATGTATGTGTAGACACATTCCCCCCCCCCCACAAAAAACTAATCTGAACAAAAACACAGAAAATAAAAAGAAGCATACAAAGTCTTCTTTCACAGGTAAATCTTAACTTGACCAACACAAAACCACTGATAAAAGGGTCTAAAGATGTGCTTTGGGTATAGATATGGTGACAAATTAATCTACAGGTGCTTGAGGCTCCATATGCCATATATTCCATACATCAAAGTCTTGGTGCCTACCTTTAAAGCCCTAAACTGCCTCAAAGGCCCAGTAGACCTGAAGGAGCGTCTCCACCCCCATCGTTCTGCCCAGACACTGAGGTCCAGCTCTGAGGGCCTTCTGGCGGTTCCCTCACTGCGAGAAGCAAAGCTACAGGGAACCAGGCAGAGGGCCTTCTCGGTAGTGGCATCCGCCCTGTGGAACACCCTCCCACCAGATGTCAAAGAGATAAACAACTACCTGACATTTAGAAGACATCTGAAGGCAGCCCTGTTTAGGGAAGCTTTTAATGTGTGACATTTTAATGTATTTTTAATCTTTGTTGGAAGCCGCCCAGAGTGGCTGGGGAAACCCAGCCAGATGGGCAGGGTACAAATTATTATTATTATTATTAATATTGTTGTTGTTGTTATTGTTATTGTTGTTATTATTATTATTATTATTGATAATAATATTGTATAGCCAAAGCTTGTCTATTGATCTTAGATTATTTCGTTCTCGTACCTCCATCCCCACCCTGGCAACTTGCTTGCAGGAAGTTTCATTGCCCATTTTAACATCAGCCATCACCCTTCAGGGCAGTGACCTGTTTTCTTGTACTCTGCATGAATATGACACTTTGTTGATGGTATTATAATCGGTCTGACACAGACTGCGTTTCTTGCTTCACGCAAGTGAATTCATGAATGTATGAAGAGGGGGAGGGGTGCTTTGACACTTCCTTTCCTCCTGCTTTTCAGGCTGGTGCGTGAGGTGACGGGGGTGAATGTGAACATGCGTGTCGGGATCCACAGTGGACGTGTACATTGCGGAGTGCTGGGGCTACGCAAGTGGCAGTTTGACGTCTGGTCCAATGATGTCACCCTGGCCAACCACATGGAGGCTGGTGGCAAAGCTGGGTAAGTCCAGTCCCCATAGGCCTGAAGAAAGGCAGGGGCAGTGATGGCCAGTGGTCAGGCATGATGGCAGTAGGAAGTCCTGGAACTTGTGACTGGAGAGCCACAAAGTCTCTTTCTTTGGAGTAAAAGGAGGGGAAAGTTGGGTTGGTGGAATTACTAAGAGGTGGCTCCATAAAGAGGAATGAGTTGATAGCTGGAACTGTAGGGTTGTGTCTGTTGCCTGAGACAGATCATGTGGAGGTGAACAGCTTGTACATGTATTTGTGGGTAGGCTGGAGGAGAATTTGTGAGCTCCCCCTTGGCGGATGTCACAAGCACTGTCCAATAGGCGCCACCTTCCCTGTCCCAAAGGGCCTGCCCTATCCTTGATACTTGGAAGTGGGGGTTGCTGTTATCCAAAAAATGAGGCAAGAGTTTATTTTTAAACAGCAGCCATTGTCCCGCTGCCACAAAGATGCATTTTTGCTGGGGCAACGTTGTCTGGCCACCTCAGCCACCTCCACATGGCTCTGCCCACCTCTGTGCCAGGAGTGGCCCCATAGTTTTGCATAAACAAGCAGCTTGGTTTGGCCAGGACTTCAGCTTGCTGGTGGCATGAGCAAAACCAGGCTCTCTAGTTTTGGTGGTCATGGTCTTGACCCAATGGTGGGGAACTGGATCTAAGCTTGCAGGCCAAGCTTGACAGGTGGGTGGGGTGGACCACCCTGACAAGCACTTGATAGCAAGTGGCCCAATTTGGCCCTCCTGGTTTGGAGTCAATCCTTGCAGGCAAAGTTACTGCCATCGGCTTATCCCTGGCACTCTAGCAAAGCCCTGTCCCCACTACTTGAAGTGGCCTTGCAGGCCACAAATGAGGGCATGTGGGCTGGAGTTTCTCCACTACTGCATGGGCCAGGTGTGGTGAAGGTGACCAAAGACTGGGAAGACTTCCATCTCTTCCCTTGAAGCTTCTCCAATGGCTTTTCCCAGTTGCCACCTGCAGCCTCTTCACACGTCTAGTCCCTTCATTCAACACTCTTCCCTTCTCATCTCCCCTTCTTAACCCATGAAAAGCCACCTGTCATTGCCTCCCCCAGTCCTGTCTCGGTGGCTTTCAGCCATGCTGTTCCCTGTTCCCACCTTAGTTCCTGAAGACACACCTTCGAGGCTTTCCCCTGATATTCCGCTTAGTCCACTTTTATCTTCCCTGCAATCCTATTGCTACCTCTTCTAATTTTACTACCCACCTACTTGCCCTTTCTGTTCAATTACCCATCGAACCTCCCATGAGAGGTGGGAGTTTCTCCTTCACTGGAGGTTTTAAAGCAGAGGTTGGATGGCCATCTATCATATATGATCTAGTTGAGATTCCTGCATTGCAGGGGGTTGGACTAGATGACCCTTGGGGTCCCATCCAGCTCTGCAGTTCTATGGTTCCATGATTCTAGCCTCTTGCTATCCAGCTTCGTGGGCAGAGACAAAACCACTTGCATGTTGAACGGTGTCTTCTTCTTCCTCTTGTGCATATTAATTGGCAGTTGTAGGTGTGGCTCAGAGGGAGTGGGAGGGGGGGCTCCACCAGATGACTTGGCTGAGTGACAAAAGTTCTGTGCTAGGCGGATCCACATTACGCGAGCTACGCTGCAGTACCTGAATGAGGACTACGAAGTGGAGCCAGGGCACGGGGGCGAGCGCAATGCCTACCTTAAGGAGCACAACATCGACACCTTCTTCATCGTGGGCTGCAGCCAGAAACGAGTGAGTCCTGGAGGGACTGGGGAAGAATATCACAGTAATTTGCTCTTGTGCAGGAGTCACGAAAGGCTTTCCCTCCATGGCTCTTGGGCAGGTGCCCCTGTTTTATCTGTCTTTTTAAAGGGAAGCATCTAGCCCTCCTAGAAAAAAAGTTATGGAGCAAAATGTGAATATACCTTCTGAGGTATATGTTTCCTGGTACTGAGATAGGTTCCCTGTTGCTTTTAGACTGCAAATGTTTGTGTGTGTAAGTAGAACCAATACTGTGTGATCCCTCAGAATCACAGCAGGACATACCTCCCGCCCATTAGTAAGTCTGAGGTTGTCGGGGGTGGTAGTCTCTAAATTTGTGTTATGCCGCATTCCCCACGGCAGTCATCGTGTGTTATGCAGTGCCACCCCAGTGGTAGCAATTTTGTGACTGGCACTCCCAGCACACTCTCAAAATTTGATATGTGTCCCGTGGGCCAAAAAAGTTGCCTCCTCCCCTTCTCTAGGGTGTGGAGGGTTAGAAAACCTACCTGCCAGCCAGCAGGGCACTGCTTATGCCCTGTAGGTCTGGTTCACGGGGAAGGTGAGCATTCTGCTATCCAAAGCTGGAGCAGTGGAAGCTGCAACTCTGGCCGGCCAAGAGGAGCAGCCTTATTCCAGGGGAGGGTATTGGAAAGGGCCTCCCCCCTCTCCCCATGGCCCCCCCCCCCAGCTTCTATGTTTGCACCTCCATGGCCTGTTTTTCTCTCCGACAGAAAGAGGAGAAGGCCATCTTAGCCAAGCTGCAGAGGGCTCAGGCCAATTCTACCGAAGGACTGGTGCCTCGCTGGGTGCCTGAGCGCTCCTTCCCCCGGACGAAGGACTCCAAGGCCTTCCGACAGATGGTGAGTGCCAGCGAGGGACAGAGAGAGGGCTTGCTTTGGGGGCACATCCAGCCAAGAGGGTGGGAGCAAAAAGGCAACCGGGCTTTGATCACGTTACACATTTGCTTGCAGGTCCCAGGTGGGTAATGGTCTGTTGTGTACATTTTACACTATTTATTATCCTTAGAGAAAGAGATGGAAGCCCCCAAAAGGGCCTGCTCTCATGAATGTTTGAGCACAGAGGGTTGTAGCCAACTTAAGAGTAGACCCGTTACTCTTCATGGACCTAAGTTAAGCCGTGTCTTAATTTCAATGGGTCTGCTCTGAGTCAGGCTAGCATTGGCTACAACCCATAGTGCCCATGGCAAAAGCCTTGCCTGTGGTGGGCTTTTCTGACTGTGTGGCAAGCTGGTCAGATGGCAGCATGTGCAGGATCTGGTCTCTTCGCTTCTTATTATTGGCGCAGATGAAGCTGATTTCTCTTATTGAGTCCAGTATTAATCTACTTTGCCCAGATTGATTGGCAAAAGGACTTTGGGTGGGGATCTTTCCAAGGGCTGCTTATGTGAGCTCCTTTTACAGGAGCGGCTGGGGAATGAGCTTGGTGAAATCTATGCATCCAGAGCCTGTCTCCACTGCCATTTGGGCTGCTTCACACAGGCTCTTGAATGCCAGCCCAAATGGGAAAAGCCTTAAAACACCCTCAGAGTGCTTGAGAAGGGAGCCACCAATACCGTATTTTTCGCTCTATAGGACGCACCTTGTTTTAGAGGCGAGAGAACAAGGAAAAAAAATTCTCCCCCTCTCTGCCCAGCGCCCCTTCAGCGAAGTGGCAGGAGGTGCTGCGCAGAGAGGGGGAGAATTTTCCCCCTTTTGTTTTCCCCCTCTAAAACAAGGTGCCGTTTAAGGTGTGTTCAGTCGCCTTCAGGCGGCTACCTTGGAAGCCTGGAGAGTGAGAGGAGTCGGTGTGCACCGACCCCTCTCGCTCTCCAGGCTTCAGGTTCCTTTCGACCTGCTCTTTGGGGCTGGCGGGGGGAAGCCCACCACCAGCCCCAAAGAGCAGGTCGGGGAGCAGCGGAAAGGCGGGCAGCGGAGAGGCTGCTGCCATAGTCGCGCGTCACCTCTCCAGCAGGGAGAGGGTTGCGGGGCTACGGCTTCTTCGCTCCATAGGACGCACACACATTTCCCCTTCATTTTTGAAGGGGGAAAAGTGCGTCCTATAGAGCGAAAAATACGGTAACTTCCCTCTTTGGTGGCCTGGGTGGCGCAGTGAAGAAATCTGTCTTGCTTGATTCTGCGACTTGCGGTGGAGCAAAGGAGAAAGCCTGTGGAATTAAGGGAGAGGATTTCTCTGAGGCTTCTGTGCATTAAGGCTGTTTATAGGTCAGAGCAGCACCTTGACTTGTGCCAAGGAGACGATAGTGAGCCCTGTGCCAAAGGAGTTGGCCCAGAATGAGGGGGGGATGGGGATAGGGTGGGAGTAGCTGTTTAAGGCCATAGGCCATAACCATAAAGTTGCTTCCAGTGCAGTTGGATTACCAGCCATAAAACCGAACGTGTCACATGCCAGAGTTACAGTTTTACCCCACTTGCAGCAAATTGCATCCATGAGAACCAGGCTGTTACTGATCCTAGCAGCTGAGAAAGCAAATAATGTCCCCACCCTTTATGTGATGTACAGATAATATATTTGATGCTCAACAAGCAGGCTGTTTTTCTCTTTTCCTTGTGGCATGGGCCAGTTGGAGGCTTTGGGCTGAATCTGCTCATGTAATTTTTCTAAGATCACGAGGATAGCATAAATATATATATATATATAATGTGGAAGGTCCTCCTCTATCTCCCTCCCAGCTCAGCGTGAACCTACCCACGTTACAAGAACTTCCTTGGAGACTCTGTTCTTCCTGAACCCTTTTGCCATTTGAAGTAAATTGAGGGCAGAGTTACTTGGGGTACGACCTCCTTGGTGGTGGAATCCAGACTCTGGAAGTCCCTCCCTCCCAAGAGATATTCACACTTTCCCTGATCTCTGTTTATTTTTGCTGCTGTTATTGATCTAGGCTGTGCCATCTCAGGCTGCCCTCAAAGTTGAAAGAGAATCTCCCACCTTCTGCTAGGTTTTGGTCATTGTTTATTGCTGCTAACTTGATTGATCAATTAGTTCTTGATTATTATTATTTTTAAAAAAAAACATTGTCTCCCCTCAAATTATATTTATTTGGGTTCTTATTGTTAACCATTGTGTAGATGCTTTGGCTCAAAAAGGCAGGATATAAATTTTCTAATAAATAAAAGCCTAGATCCATATGGAGATATTGAGTAGCACCGCTTTTTAACTTTGGAGAGGAACTGGCTTTTGAAATGAGATGTCAGCACACCAGATGTCCAAGAGTCTGCTTGGGTGTTGCAGCAGACGCGAAGAAGCATAGGGAATCTCCTCAATGTGTGTTTTTGAATATGTGTGTGGAATGAAGCCTGCTGTCTTTCTGTCTAGGAGTACTCTCCATGAGGACAGCAGAAGGGCAGATAAGTAGACTACACCACCAGCACAGATCCAGCTATTTACCCTGTCAATCTTTTAGAGGCTAGCTGACCAATGTTAAAAGGAAATCTATTGATACCATGCAGATAGGGAAGATCTGATGAGTTGTGTCAGCACATCATATTTTCCCTCGAGATAATCATCCTGAGAGACCAGCTAATTGGACAAAGGAGGTGTCAAATATCCTACAAACAAGAGAACAAAAATACTTTTACCCTTCTTTTTTTGGAAAAAAAAGTTATGGAAGGAATTGGGGTTAAAATAGGACAGCATTGGTAGAGCACATATGCTGCATGCAGATGGTTCCTGGCATCAGTCCCTGGTGTCTCCAGTTAAACAGATCAAGTAGAAAAACCTCTATACCAGTGTGGTGTAGTGGTTAAGAGCGGTGGACTCATAATCTGATGAACTGAGTTCGCTTCCCCGCTCCTCCACATGCAGCTGCTGGGTGACCTTGGGCTTGTCACACTTCTCGGAAGTCTCTCAGCCTCACTCACCTCACAGAGTGTTTGTCGTAGGAGAGGAAGGGAAAGGAGATTGTTAGCCGCATTGAGACTCCTTAGGGTAGTGATAAAGCGGGATATCAAACCCAAACTCCTCCTCCTCCTCCTTCTTCTTCTATTTGCCCGAGGCCTTGGAAAGAGACTGTCAGAGTTGATAGTGCCAGGCTAGGTGTATAAAGGGACTAAAGAGCAAGTATGGAGTAGCAGCTAAGAGTGTCAGACTAGGGACTGAGAGACCAGGGTTCAAATCCCCACTCAGCCAGGAAGTTCATGGGGTGACCTTGGCTCAGTCACCTTCTCTCAGCCTAACCTACCTCACGTGGTTGTTGTGAGGATACAGTGGGATAGGGGGAGAACTCTGCACACAACCGAGAGCTCCTCAGAGCACAGGATGGGTAGAAATGCCAGAAAGTAAATTGGCTTTCTCGGCTCCTGAATACCTGGGGGCCAGCTCTCTCAGGGGGAGGCACAGCAAGGCGCTGAGGGAAGGAAACTCTTTCATGCTTCCGATGGACTGTGTAAGCAGGAATTGGGTACCATGCCCATGTCACCCCAGCCCACCCACCCTGGCTCCATGTTGGCTGAAACAGGACGGTTTTCAAAATGTCTGGAGACCCAGATGTGGGGCAGAGCTAAAAAGTGAAGCGTTCTACAACTGGAGAATCACAATTTTTAAGTTTAACCTTTAAAGCCCTATACGGCCTAGGACCCTCATACCTACGGGACCGCCTCTCCTGGTATGCCCCACAGAGGAACTTACGGTCTTCAAATAAAAACATCTTGAAGGTCCCAGGCCACAGAGAGGTTAGGCTGGCCTCAACTAGAGCCAGAGCTTTTTCGACTGCGGCTCCAACCTGGTGGAATGCCCTGTCGCAAGAGACAAGGGCCCTGCAGGACTTGACATCTTTTCGCAGGGCCTGTAAGACAGAGCTGTTCCACCAGGCCTTTGGTCAGGGCGCAGCCTGACTCCCTCCTTTGGCAATCTCTACAAAGCTTTAGTCTATGGTTGCCATCAATTTGTATTTTAATTAATTTTTAGAATGTATTTATAATGTTGTACTGTTTTAGTGTTGTTAGCCGCCCTGAGCCCGGCTTCGGCTGGGGAGGGCGGGATATAAATAAAATTTATTATTATTATTATTATTATTATTATTATTATTATTAATTGACCGTTTTATCTGAAAACTGAATGGGTGGGGGCAGAGTGTGGATTCTTTAAAGTCTGGCCTCTGGTGAAGAAATGTCTAGTTACAATGCGGTTTTGAAGGCGTTGGGAGTACATGGCCTTCTGAGCTTTGCCAGATAAATCCAAAGCATTTGGGTTTCTTAGGCTGATTAAGAAATACAACAGCTATCAGGACAGAAGGTGCTTGCTTCAGGAACTAGGAGGATTATTTTGAAGCATTAGGGCTGAGGGACACATTCACATGTGAAAGAGCATTTATTACAGCCCTCTGGACAGTTCTTCTCCACATTAGAGGAAAGTCTTCTGTGTGTAAAGGGTTTTTGAAGTGGTGGCTTCTGTGGGGAGTGGGAGAATGTCCAGATTCTCTTTTTATGGCTTGTTGGTTGGGAGGGTGTGTTGCTAGCGGCCATTCTGAGCAGGTGGATTTTGCCTGGGGCAGTTTCAGTGCAGGTTGTTTCCAATCAGGCACTCACCCGAGCGAGAGGTGAGGTGAGCGGCTAACTAGGAAGAATTTCGTGCCTGAATTACTCTGGGCTATCTTGCTTGGGTGGCAAGAATGAGAGTTGCTTGTGTGCTTATTTGGTGGGTAGGGGAACCTCCCAAGGTTTTCTGGGCATTCATGTAGCAAAAGCCCGAGCCCTTTCTGCCCTTAATCCGGTGTTTCCCCAAGTTATCGTCTGATAAGTAGGGCACACCTTTTCCCGCCTCCATTTCATCTGAACAGATTTTATGTTGAGAAAATGTGCAAAAGTAAGAGGAGGTCTCTTACTTCTCAAAGGAGGTCGCCCCCTAGATTTCTGTGCAAGACCCCGGTGCCAGTGTGCAAACCTGGTTTTGCTACTCAGGCAGAGATGTAACTGTTGGCCTCCTAAAGGTAAAGGGACCCCTGACCATTAGGTCCAGTCGTGACCGACTCTGGGCTTGCGGCTTTCATCTCACTTTATTGGCCGAGGGAGCTGGCATACAGCTTCCGGGTCATGTGGCCAGCATGACTAAGCCGCTTCTGGCGAACCAGAGCAGCGCATGGAAACGCCGTTTACCTTCCCACCAGAGCGCTACCTATTTATCTACTTGCACTTTGACGTGCTTTCGAACTGCTAGGTTGGCAGGAGCAGGGACCGAGCAACGGGAGCTCACCCCGTCACAGTAATTCGAACCGCTGACCTTCTGGTCGGCAAGTCCTAGGCTCTGTGGTTTAATCCACAGTGCCACCCGCGTCCCATTGGCCTCCTAGTGGGCGAGTAATTCTGCTATGTCTATCTATACATGGAGTGTATTTACATGCTCCAGTTGCACCCAGCGGAGTGATATAGCAGAATTAATTGCTCCTACCAGAGGCTGCTGCGAAGGGGCAAGGCAAGGTCTATGAGTTTTATTCAGCTAGGTCCTACTCAGGGTAGACCAACTGAAATTAACCAACCTTTGTTAGTCATGGCTGTTAACTTCGGTGGGTCTCCTACTTTGAGTAGGACAAGTGTTGAATACCACCCAGTGAAATTGTGCAGAGTTGCAGTGGATGCATTTCCTTTGTTGCCAAGTATGGTGCGGCTCAAATTACATAAATTGTTAAATTTATTTCATGGCACACAGTTTAGGATTTACTGATCTAGCATTGGAAGGAGTAATTCTTCCCCTCCCTGTTAATCATCCACATTCCCCCCACCTCCCCACCTCCCAGGATATGAAGTTCAGGCTGGGTCTGCCTATGGAGCAGGATGAGGTCTTGAGAGCTGGTACATGTGAGGCTTGCAACAAAATATACAGTGGTACCTCAGGTTAAGTACTTAATTCATTCCGGAGGTCCGTTCTTAACCTTAAACTGTTCTTAACCTGAAGCACCACTTTAGCTAATGGGGCCTTCCACTGCCGCCATGCCACCGGAGCCCGATTTCTGTTCTCATCCTGAAGCAAAGTTCTTAACTTGAAGCACTATTTCTGGGTTAGCGGAGTCTGTAACCTGAAGCATATGTAACCCGAGGTACGACTGTAGTAGGATTGAGTGTTCCTGTTCAGGATCTCAACCACTTTTGACCTCTTCTGTTCCCACTTCACATGCAACTGGCCAGCATTCTCTGCCCGCTGAACATATTTGGGCTGCTGTGAGTTTTTTTTCTCAAAATATATATATATATATATATATACTGGCAAACTCTGGGGTTCTTCTGTATGTTTATGTGTGAATGGTGCTATTTTGACTACGCAAGGTCACTTCTGTATGCTGCCCATGTAATAAAAGAAGCATAGCTGAGAAGAGATCCATTTTAAGACCAGCTTCTCCCCTACTTTCTCTGTGCATGGAGTGCTCTTCTATGGAAAAGCTTTCAAAAACATTCCTTCCCCTCTTGCTTAGAGTCGGTCTGCTCTGCTGCCTCCGTTCTGCTGCAGGTGTCGAGCACATCTCAAAGAGAGTCTTGGAGGAAGGTCCCCTTCTGGACCCAGTTTCCTTCCCCTGCTATCAGCCGCCACAGCCACCAGCTATCTCTCTCTCACCCTTTTCTTCCCACCCGCCGGCACGCCTCACCCTTGGTCTTTCTAGGAGAACTGGAATCTTGCTTCCCCTGAGTCTTTCCTCCTTCCTTCCTGTGACCTCGGCACAATGCCCTGCTTTTCTAAGTCTCCCTCCTCCCAGCCCTATTTTGCTTCATAAATTGCATGGAGCATTGTTATAGCAACAGTTGTTGCACATTGGGGCAGCTATTGTTCCCAATTTGTGTGTGTCAGGGAGGGGGAGATTTCGAAACTAACATGGCTATGGCCATTATCTTGATGTGCTGGCTAACTTTAAGACTTTGGAAGCATTTTTTAATATATAAAAAAATAAGTTACTACATGTTGTTTGCTTTGTGAGATTCTCACAAAAAGCCAAGGTGACAACCTATTTAAATAGCTGGGATACCTCAGTCGGCAGAGCATAAGAGACTTAATCTCAGGGTTGTGGGTTCAAGTCTCACGTTGGGCAAAATATTCCTGCATTGCAGGGGGTTGGACTAGATGACCCTTGTTGCCCCTTCCAACTCTACAGTTCTATGAGTCTATGAACTGAGTGAGGCCTTAGCATGAAATCTACCAGCTTCTGCACAATCCTGAGGCCTTGGCTTTTATTTTAAACAAAACCAAAGCAAGTTTGTAGCCCCCACAGCCCGTGCGTGAATGAGAAAATACAGATGGCTAAGTTTTCGGCTCTCATGGCCAGGGTGTGACCCACAAGACCCTTTGAGCTGATCACCAATGCTTAAGCAAACTGTGACATTTTAATCCTGAGTTTCTGCAGAACGACCTTGGCTGTGCCTCTACACACTTGTTCCACGGCTATGAGGGCCCTTATTGTTAGATGTTGATAACTTTATCACAGAGCCTGACCGCATCTGAAGGGATCCGATTGTGCCACAAAATATACTCCCAGGCCACAGACATGTTTCTTGAGAATAGATGGCAGATCCCCCAATACTGAAGCTGCCTTTCCCTGGTTTCAAAACCCAAGAGTGTTGGGTTTTTTAAAGTGAGACTTCGTGCATTGCAACAGTTGTTTGTTCTCACTGCGCCTTCCTTTTTCTGTGTTGGAAAAATCCCATTTGCCCTGCATAAATAAAACATGGTTGTCTAGGGATTTTAAACGCTGTCAGCTCCGCATGGAGGTTGGTTTTTTAATGCAATATCTATCCAGACTTCTTAGTCTCTATGACCTATCATTTCTTAGACTATCTCAATTTCTGGCAATAGAAAACTTGTATACAGAACCTTGTAGCCGCTACCCTGATTTCAACAGTGTAAAGTGTGAATTGAGCGAGATTTTACACCAATTTGCATAATTCCAGAGTTTAAAAAAACCACCACTACCACTTAATGTGCTCTTCTTCATCATATTGTCACAGTTTGCTGGTTGCTAAGGGACGACCCGTAGTCTTGTGTCATTCACTGTGAAGGGTTGCTGTTACTTTGGTGATTGCTCGATTGCAGGTTGTTGCTATGGCACTGGTTGCTTGGGGTTTTGTGGTGTGGCATCTGTTGCCATGGCATTCTTTGCATCTTAGGAGGAGCTTCATTAGCATGGTAGGAGGAGCAACTCTGCCAGTGGTGGCAGCCCATTGTCTGACATGGTTTGGTAGTGGCTGATTGGTTGCCACGATACTGGTGGCTGTTGCATGATCTGGCAGTGCCCTTTGCTCCCAGCAGCTGTTGTTGTAGTTTAGCTACTTCAATACAGTGGAATGGTTTGTTGGTGGTTCTGGTGCCTCAGGAAAGTCTCTGGGCTCAGGCTTTGACTTGTGCTTGGGGCCTAGGAGTGAAGCAGTTTGGGGTCACTTCAGCCCTACATGAATTTCTGAGTTACTTACCTTTTCCTCTGATTATGGTTGGATCACTTCCTGCTCAGATTAAGCTCTACTTGGCCAAAGGCGTGAGGGCAAAGAACTGTGTTGTGGGCACCAGCAACACCCTTTCCCCCAATGCCCCACATATCTACTCCCAGGCTTCTCACATTCAGGTCTGGAAAGAGATTAAAAGTGTATTCAGCTGGATGGTGACCAGGAACTCTGCTTGTTGGGGATGTCACAAGGTGGGGCCAATGTTTCTGTTATGTACTGAAGTTCTCACCCTGGGCCAGCAGGGGGATACTGTAGATAGTTATGCAAATAAGGGATCAAAAGTGACGTTCAGTGATTGGATAGTTTTAGAAAGTTGTTACAGTAACGTTGTACTGGAACTCTATATAAGCAGGCTGACTGAACCCTTCAGTTCAGTTCTCTCCTGGCCTGTGAATAAACAAGAGCCGTTTGAAGAATCGCTGTGTCATCTGATATGTTCACCCACAACTTAACAGTTTCTTCCACCCATACACAGTCTGGGCCCTTATGAGTTTGACTCAAGTGCCTGAACAGGACTTTAGACTTACGGCTATCCTGTTGAAGAGGAACCTGTTAAGATGGCCTGCTTTCAGAGGCTGTTGGATTCCTGAGAGGCCTTGGGCAGTTTGGGGCTAGTATTTCTGTCAACGCTTTGCTCTGTGCAACATGGAGGTGACTCAGACAGGTGAAACAATCCCGCTAGAAAGAGTCCATTTGCTCCTTGGTTTGCTGCACTGGCTAGCATGGTGTTGGCAGTAGCGAATCCAACCAAACGCAGGTAACTGTTCATGATTGCCATTATTGACACAGAGTAGATTCAGTGAAGGAACAACACCTCCCCCTCACCATTGTTACCTCACAATGCCATCCACTGGAGGGTATGTGACCTTCTCCATCTGAGCCCATATCCAGCTGTTAAAGACTCCCCAGAGGCCAGCTGCGACTTATTTGCTAATCATTTCAAAGGCAGAATTGCTCATATCTGCACGGACTGGAATGCCTCCTTTACTGCCGTCTCTGTGATCATGTTCAGAACACCACTGAGTCACATTTTGTCGCTGAGGCCTGAGGCCACCGACAGGCTGCTCTGAGGGATGGGGGCAGCCTTCTCCCTGGATGCTCAATCCTTGCCCTTCCTGGCTCATTACATCTGCCTGGGGTAGTTTCATCTGCGGGGTCTAGGGGCTAAAAATGTCTCTTTCTGAGATAAGACTACCTTTTAAAGAAAATCAAGGTATAAGCATCGCCCTGCATTGCAGAGGGTTGGAAGAGATAACCCTTGGGGTTCCTTCCAACTTTACAGTTCTACGATTCTATGACCATTCTTGATAAAGGGCATCCAAATATTCCCTCCTCATCCGCCCCCCGACATTACAAACATTCCATTTTGGGGCAAGGTTCTTGAACTGAAACTCAATCGAGACAGGATGGAGCTACTATGCATGGCTTATCTGACCAAGAAAGTGTGGTTCAGCCTGTTCTGGCTGCAGTTAAGGATTAGATCTGTAGTCTTGGTATGCTATTCGGACGGATGTTATTCGAACAGAGAAGTTAGGCTGGCCTCAACTAGAGCCAGGGCTTTTTCGGCTGTGGCTCCGATCTGGTGGAACACTCTGTCACAAGAGACCAGGGCCCTGCGGGATTTGACATCTTTCCGCAGGGCCTGCAAGACAGAGCTGTTCCACCAGGCCTTTGGCCAGGGCACAGCCTGACACCCTCCCTCGGCAATCTTCGCGGAGCTATGGCCCAATGGTTGCCAGTGGCTTGAATTAATTAATTTTATAATGAATGATTTTTAGAATGTTGTTTATGCTGTACTTTTGTACTGTTTTATTGCTGTTAGCCGCCCTGAGCCCGGCTTCAGCTGGGGAGGGCGGGATATAAATAAAATTTATTATTATTATTATTTTGGTGGAGAACCCAGTGGCTTTCTCAGCTTCTAGATCCTTTTTACCACCTTGGGTGGTACACCAGATGTGGTTTCTCCTTGGCCGAGATTCCAAGCTGCAGTTTAGTATGCACTGATAACATCCCATTTTGATTATTGTATTTAGTGTGCTATATAAGGAGCCCCCTTAGAAGCTTCTTTTTTTAAAAAAATGATATTTATTACTTTTTGAACAATTACAACACAACACTACAAACAAGAAAAGAAAAGAAAAAGAAAAAGAGCAATACAAAAACACTACATAACACATTAAACTAACAAAACAAAACAAAAACAAACAAAAACAATTTAAAAACACCTCAAACATTTTCAATATCTTATCTTTCATTCGCTTATTTCCAACGACCTCCTCACACCTCCCTTTTTGTATTCCACTTCTATTAATTGTTTCAGCAATTCCTTTCCATCTTCCTCTGTTTTCTATCCTATAATTATCTTAACACATTATTGCCTTATTTTTTCCTTTAATTTTCTATTAATCTATTTATACTTAATTCCTTATAACATTTCTACTAAAGCCATATAACTTCATTCCAACATTCTTCTAACATTCATTAATTTTACAATATTTCTATAAATAGTCTTTAAACTTTTTCTAGTCTTCTTCCACCGACTCTTCTCCCTGGTCTCGGATCTTGCCAGTCATTTCCGCCAATTCCATATAGTCCATCAACTTAATCTGCCATTATCCAACACTTCAGTGCTTTCAAGAAGCAGCCATTCTCTCAGCCAGCAAAAAGCAGATGGTTTAGGGGTCTGGCAGGGCAAGTCCACCTCCTTTCCCCCTTAGAAGCTTAGAAGGTTTAAAATACTGAAGATTGCTGCTGGGAATTTGGGGTTTTGATTGTCTCTCACCAGTTTTGAAATCAACTGTGGTGGCTTCCTGTCTGCTTCTAGGCACGATTCAAAGTTCTGGTTTTGACCTTCAAGTCTCTAAATGACTTGGGTGACTTTGAAAGCCTATTTTCAAGTGCTCCCTCCATCTAAGGAGAGGTGGGAGGGGAGCCAAGATGGAACTTCCTCTCTGTTTGCACCCTGTCGTTGAAATGTGTTCCCCAAGAGAGATTTGCCTTGCACTGACTTGGTTTATCTTCTCAGCACCAGGTGAATACCATTCCCTCCCCCAGGTCTTTTGGCTACTGCTGTGTCCTGATCTTAAAAGGTAAAGGGACCCCTGACCATTAGGTCCAGTCGTGGCCGACTCTGGGGTTGCGGCACTCATCTCGCTTTATTGGCTGAGGGAGCCGGGGTACAGCTTCTGGGTCATGTGGCCAGCATGACTAAGCCGCTTCTGGCGAACCAGAGCAGCGCACGGAAACACCGTTTACCTTCCCGCTGCAGCAGTACCTATTTATCTACTTGCACTTTGATGTGCTTTCGAACTGCTATATTGGCAGGAGGTCCTGATCTTATGTGGTTTTAATAACTGTATGTTATGCTCTGCTGTTTTAATATTTTACGTAGATATTTCTCTATTATTATTATTATTATTATTATTATTATTATTATTATTATTACTACTACTACTACTACTACTACTACTACTACTACTATTATTCATATTTTATTTTTATCCGACCTTTTCTCCAAGGAACTCAAGTTGGTATTGATGGTTCTCCCCCTCCGCATTTTATCCCGGGTTTAGGTTGAGAGGTGGTGACTAGCCCAAGGTCAGCCGGCGGGTTTCATGGCTGAGTGGGGATTTGGTCTCCCAGGCACTCTAACCACTATACCACATTAGCAGTATTTTGGTGAAGCAATACTTAGCAGGATTTTAAACAACTCTCCTCCCAACCCACCAGCTGATTGACAGGTGTGTGCGTGTGTATGGTTTGGGGGATATGACCCCAGAGCACTAATTGGACCCCTTAATGGACCAATGCACTGGAGATTCCCCACCGCTCTCATAAATAAATAAATAAATAAATAAATAAATAAATAAATATTGCAGGTATTGCAAGACTAATAGCATTCCCTCACAGTTGTTAGCCATCTCTGCACTTTAGACATTCACAGTAAAGACTGCATGATTATATATTCATGTTCTAAAAAGATCACAAGTTCTACATTTTCTGTGCATGTGTATACAATTTTCTTAAAATCTTCTGTGAACACTTGAATGATATCCACACCGTGGAGAAGTCTTCTAGCAAAGCTCCGATGGGCATCCATGCTTTTGACTTTCTGGTGTCTCTTGAATACTGTTTTTAGGCCAACAGGCTTTTGCAGCTGTTTGATTAGCCAGTCACTTGGATGATTTTTTGAATTGTTTTGAATGGCTCTTAATATTTTGTTGTTGCGAACCACCCTGGTATTTTAAGATAAGGTGGTACAAAAACACTTTTATGAATAAATATAAATATCTGTTTCCTCTCTGTGTCTCCCTCTCCTTTCTCAGGGTATTGATGATTCCAGCAAAGACAAGTGAGTATCTTGCCTCGCTCTTGGGACCCTAGCAGCGGGTAGGGAGGCTGTGCCAGTTAGAGCCCCTTGCCTGTGTTGGGACAGTCTGGGAGCTGGCGAGATGAATGTGGGGGGAGGGACTTCACCGGCAAGGCTTGCTTTACTGCCACTTGATGCCCCCACAACTAGTCATAAAACTGGGACATTGCCTCTTGCAGCCGAAGCACGCAGGAGGCCCTGAACCCTGAAGATGAAGTTGATGAGTTTCTGGGCAGGGCCATTGATGCTCGAAGCATTGACCAGCTGCGCAAGGACCATGTCAAGCGCTTCCTGCTCACTTTCCAGAAGCCAGAGCTGGAGAAGAAGGTACCTTCCCATTTGCTACTGGAGTCTTCAGCTTTCAGTCTGGACATGGAAATCCCACACCTCTTTGTTCCGGTTCAGGCAGAACCACCCCCACTCCCTGCTGGTAACTTCCCTTTCTCTTCTCCTTCCACCCTGCAGTATTCCAAAAAGGTGGATACCCGCTTTGGCGGCTACGTGGCTTGCACCGTCCTTGTCTTCTGCTTCATTTGCTGCATCCAGATTGTCATCTTCCCGCAGTGAGTGACACATATGCAAGAGTACGTTCGTCATGTGCTCTTTCTGCAAACGTGGTACATATGCATTCATGCCCGTGTGTGCGTGCTCATGTGCACACGCATTGAAGGCACACGCTTCACAGGATCCCAGTATGTGCAGTGGGTCTGCATCCTACACTTCTCCACTGCTGCATATGGTAGCCATAGGCGAGGTAAGGTGGCATGTATAGATGCATAGTCCTAAGCACACCTAGTTCTCATAAAGGCTTATTATGCACTACTTGCCATCATGTGCCACCAACAGATGCACAGGACCCTCAAGCCGCTGATTCCCAATCAAGGCACACCCTGACACTGGGGAAGAAATTGGGCCGGGGGAACCTCAAAGTCATAGGAAGCTGCTTTCTACCAATTCCAACTATTGGCCCCTTCTTGGTCGTTATTGTCAGCACCAGCTGGTGGAAGCTCTCCAAGATTTCAGACGGGAGTCTTTCCCCTCTCTGCTTGGAGACACCAGGGATTGAGTCAGGGACATCCTGCATGCAAAGCAGGTGTCGTTCCACTAAACCACAGTCCTTCTCTCAACTCCATCTCCTTGTCCACAAGTGTGGAGGAACGCTGCTTGAACCAATGGGTTTCAGTTTCCAGTTGGATAACCCAAGATATCCCTCATATATTTAGCCAACTCTGCCTGGATTCCAGTCAGTAAAATTATTTGCTGCCACAAATGTTTTAGGGGAAGAGGAGGGAAGAATTCCAGTTGCAGTTATTAGGGAGCATAGATGTGCTGTCTATCTGTGAGTATATTTACACTTTGAACCACGACACCCAAGTTCCCCCTCTCGCCTGTGTCACACACCTGATGCAGAAGGGGTTGGCAAATGTCCACGTGGCAACATTGTGAGAAAAGGCGATATGCTAGACTGATTAAATGGCTAATTTGGGGATATCATTGAGCGAAGGAGGGGTAAATGGGGAAGTGGGGAGAGCACAGTCTGTGGTTGTGGAGGTTTTTGCTTTCAGGCTGATTCTTAAGCAAAAAAAGAGGAGGAGAAGTGACTTACCAACACAGCCAAACTGCTCTTGGGAGTCAGGGGTCACCACAAGTGGAAAACCCACACAATACACTATTTTAAATTTTTTAAATTTAACATTCTGTCTTGCAACAATATGCACAATATTGTTAACTTACACAGTACTTCTGCCTTCCCTGCACCTGGGGCCTGGATCTTGTTGGGACCACAATTCTATCATCCCTGACCATTGGCCACACTGACAGGGACTGGTGGGAGTCCACCAACATTTGATGAGTGGTGGAAAGCCACATGCGTTATGGTGTTCTCCTGACTGATGGGGCTGATTCTGCCTTGTCTCCCTGCAGCTCCCCTCTGATGCTTGGCGCCTACATCAGCATCTTTGTCATCCTGGCCACCATCCTTTTTGTCTGTGCCATCTACTCCTGCCTTGGCGTGAGTGATTTTCTCTTCATTGGGACCCCATGTCTTTGTGACTCCTGACTATCCTAAGGACTCCCTGACCTTCCCTCTGCCAGCCTTTGGACCCCACCTGGGAACACCCCTTATGCCTTTGAGGGTGCAGTGTGTGGGTTCAGTCTGGTTCCATGTGCAGCTCCTGGGTTTTTGCCACAGCGTCACCCCCCTGCCCTTAAGCCCTTGATATGCTGGGCTGAGCAGACGGGCCTGCTGTCCTGGTGTCAGGTTCCTGTCCATTAAGGGTGAGGAAAGGCAAAGCAAGTCAGCAGCCAGGAGGAGGAGGGTCCCTTAGTTGCTCAGGCCAATGAACAAGTTGGGTCTGGAAGGTTTTACATGGATCTGAGAGTATCTTCTGACCACCTCTGGCCTACTGTAGCTAAGAGGCTTTCTGGCTAATCTCCCTGCAGTTTCCTCCTCAGACCAGTCAGAACACAGGAAGCTAACTTCTGTACCAAGCCAGACTATTTGTTCTCCCAGTGCTGCCCTGGCTGGCAACTGCTCTCTAAGGTCTCTCAAACCTGCTCTGTTCAACAGGTCATGCCAGGGAGTAGGCCTGGGACCTTCTACATACCAGGCAGGAGCTCTGCCCCTAAGTGCGCAAGCTAAATCCCCACCTGTTATTGCCTGGGTTCAGAACCTGCTGTGGGTTTGAATGCTAACACCTGATTCTGGTGTAACCAGGCTGGTGTGGATGAGGGGGCAGTCAAGGCTTGTTCTAGCCTCTTGGGCATAACGGGGTGTGTGGTGGTGGCCCCCCCCATCTCATACGACCTCTTGTGATTCCCTACAGCCTTTTCCAGCGGCCCTGCAGCGTGTCTCCCGCAAGATTATCCAGTCCCGAATGAACAGCACGATTACTGGTGTTGCTGCCATCCTGCTGGTCTTCATCTCTGCTTTTGTCAACATGGTATGAGGGTTGGGAGAGGTGGGCAGGTCTTGCGGTGAGGCCTTGACTGGTGTGGGGACAGTTGAGAACCAAGGCGATACACTTCTCTTGTCCTGCTGTTTCCCCGGATCAAGCAGATGTTTGGAACAGTACAAATTTCTATTTAGCAGTGGGCAAAAGTGGGAAGAAAGTATACATTATGAGCAGCATTCCCACTTCCAACCCTCTCCGAACCTTCAACTCTCCGAAGAACCCTTTGTCTGTCTCCGGCCCCAGAGCCCAGCCATTGGCTCTCCATTATCCTGGTTGCCATAAGTCTCTGGCATTGGGTGGGATCGGGCAAGTCCAAAGCAAACAAGAGCAGCATTGAGTTCCCTGTCAGCCCTACATAGTCGGCCATTTTTCCCCCCTCAACCCAGTTTGCTTGCAGCCGGCTCCGCCTCCAAGACTGCGCTGCCGGGTTTCTCAACATTACTCCAGC
Source organism: Podarcis muralis (assembly GCF_964188315.1). NCBI lineage: Eukaryota > Metazoa > Chordata > Lepidosauria > Squamata > Lacertidae > Podarcis > Podarcis muralis. The sequence continues at coordinate 5,791,321 of NC_135656.1, forward strand.
CGCCGTGGGGCCCTGCCACCTACATGCCCTCAACTACTCGTTGGCATCAGACACGCTGCCCTGCCAGGGAAATGGCGCTTCTAGCTGCAGCTTCCCTGAGGTAGGTGTATTTCAGAAAGATCGGGGGGGCGGTTTCCATGAGGTGTGAAGAGTTGTGGGTGGGACTTGAGGGTTCAGTGACTGGGCCTGGGGTCAGCATTTACCTGTAAGTCCAAGGATGGTCTCTCCTCCCTTCCTTTACATCCTTGCTCCCACAGAGTGCCTTGATATCTTGTGGGTTTGTGGCCCTGACTGGGCCTTGAAGGTTGCTCAGGTGTGAAATCTGAGGCAGGTGGCATATCTGTGAAGACAGGAGGAGAATGTAACACAAAAGGATCCTGCTGGATCAGACCAAAGGTCAACTGAGTATCCTGTTTCACACAACCCAGGTGCCTGTGGGAACTCCACAAGCAAGGCACGAGGGCGATGATCTACCCCGGTTGCTTCTCAGTGGATAGTGCCTGTTGGTAGAACCATCCTCCTTGAACTTATCTAATCTCTCCTTTAAAAAAATATTGTGGCAGCAAACACTGTCTAAATTAAGAGGGGGGAGAAGGAGAGGTCACGCTTGTCTCAAGGGAATGAGTGTGGGCTTTGGGGAGCACATCTAGCTGTTGTAAGGGGCGTCCTGACATCTCTATCCTTTCCTCCCTGCAGTACTTCACTTACTCGGTGTTGCTGAGTCTACTGGCTTCCTCCGTTTTCCTGCACATCAATAGCCTTGGGAAGCTGGCGTTGCTGATAGGGATGGAGGTGGTGTACCTGGCCGTGGCCGAGGGCCCCCAGGGGGTGTTGTTCAACAACTACGACCTGCTGGTGGCTGCTAATGCCCTGTAAGAATCCCCCCTCCCCTCTGGGACTGGAAAAATCTCAAACCTTCAGCCCTGGGCCCTGAAGTTGTCTGGGTGATTTAAAGTGGGGGGGGGGGGGTCTTCCAGCTTCCACCCTGCGCTTGTTTTCTTCCATGTTGCCCTCAAATATAAGTTTTCCAAACAGCCATGAGTAACCGAGAGAAAATGGGCCCAGCTACAAACCACCACAATAGCAAATAACATCAGAAACAAATATAATATAGCACCGTGGTGGTGGTTTTGTGGCCCTTCAGATATCAGCTGAATCGTGGATTCCCAAAGGTTCTCACTCATGCATTATCTCATGAGAGGGGCTTCTTATTTCTTTGGCACTTTTCCCACTTAAAAACAAAAACCCAGCCAGCTCACAACATAGAAAATCCATAATTGGCACTAGAAGATAAAACAATATGTCCTACAATAATTACTCCATTTTAACATATGTCATCTACAATTACAATCCTTAGATGTTATATAATAAGTTCATTTTGCCGCTACTGCATAATCCCGTATCTTATTATGCAGTTCTTTAATCGTCGGGAGCTGTAACCATTCTCCTTTTAGCTGCATGTAAGATCGTAGCAGCTGCTAGCAAGTAATAAATCATATCCTTATGTTCTTCCTTCACTGACCCTTCTGAATAATCCAGCAAGAATATGACCGGATGCAGTGGGACTTTGTATCCAAAAATTCTTTTGGAATGAACTTGAACCCATTCTTCCTGAATATTTCTTGACTTGTTCATATTTATACCATGTGTGGAAAATTAAGCCAGCAAGCCATCACTGGGCAAACTGCTTCTGTATTTTCTGTGCCCACCTTGAGTGCACACATCTTTTCCCCCACCCAGGAGGAGAGAGCAGTTTCCTCAGGAGGGGGGAGTTTTAAAGCAGAAAAATCTATTTCTGAGTGAAAGGAGTAAGAACATCCCTTCCTCTGAGAAAATAATTTGCTTCAAATTATATACGGAAGCAGCTCTATTAGCTAAGAAGTGAAAGAAAGGAAACAACTGTAGCTTAATGTTGCATATTTTTATTAAACAAAATTTATATATTTGTAATAAAACTTTGAAGTGGTTTACAAAAAATAAACCAGGCATAGGCAAACATGATTTGTAGGCAACTAAATTTGGGGAGCAGAGAAAAAGGAAACTGCGCTGAGCTTGGGGTGTTCTATAAAGCTGCAGAAACCTCTTAATTGTGATCCATTCTATCTGGACATGGGTGTTAAACTAAGGAGGAGGCTACTCAGTCTCTTCCCATTGCAAGATACTTGGGGCAGAATTCAGGTGTATCATCTACTACCAGAATCTTCATTGTCCCCCAGCCCATTTCCCCACTTCTAACTCGCCCTCAATCTCATTTGCCTTGCATTGTGGGAGGTGGCTTGGGGTGTTGGTCTTGGGTGACTTGGGCCTCTCTCTATAAAAATTCTTCTCTCCCCCTTCTCACAACAGGCCAGCCTTCAATGAGACCCACAGTAGTCAAGATTGGTGAGTTGGAACCAGAAAGGGAGCCAATTTTGGTGTGGTTGTGGGGAATGGTTGTGGTTATAAAGGCTACCTAGAGGTTTGGTGAAGGTGTTACCAAAGCTTTGGAAAAGTTAAGTGTACAGCAAGGGGGTACAGGTGACATCTCCAGATATTGTTGGACTACAACTCCCACCTTTCCTGACAATAAGCCATACTGATGGAAGTTGCAGTCCAACAATATCAGGAGGGTACTAGTTTGGGGGGAACTGCCCCAAGGCTGTTTTTTTAGGGTTTGGGAGACTGGTAGATTCTGGGTTTTAAAAGTCTTTTGGATTTGCAAGCATCAGATTGTGCTGTTTTGTTTATATATTGTGATGCTATACCAGTAACAATGTGACAGAAGCACTATATAGGTACCTGCCCTGAGGAACTTACTGTCCAGGTTTAGACGTGAGGGGAGGGGAGAGAACCTAGCAGTGGTGAAGCAATGATAAAAGGTAAAGGTACCCCTGCCCGTACGGGCCAGTCTTGACAGACTCTAGGGTTGTGCGCCCATCTCACTCAAGAGGCCGGGGCCAGCGCTGTCCACAGACACTTCCGGGTCACGTGGCCAGCGTGACATTGCTGCTCTGGCGAGCCAGAGCCGCACACGGAAACGCCGTTTACCCTCCCGCTAGTAAGCGGTCCCTATTTATCTACTTGCACTCGGAGGTGCTTTCGAACTGCTAGGTTGGCAGGCGCTGGGACCGAGCAAGCCCTAGGCGCTGAGGGTTTTACCCACAGCGCCACCCGCGTCCTCTGAAGCAATGATAGCAAGGGACAAATATACTGGTAAGCAAATGCAGTTACAGTGGTACCTCTGGTTATGTACTTAATTCATTCCGGAGGTTCGTTCTTAACCTGAAACTGTTCTTAACCTGAAGCACCACTTTAGCTAATGGGGCCTCCCGCTGCCACTGCGCTACTGCCGTGCGATTTCTGTTCTCATCCTGAAGCAAAGTTCTTAACCCGAGGTACTATTTCTGGGTTAGGGGAGTCTGTAACCTGAAGCGTATGTAACCCAAGGTACCACTGTATATGTGGTTAGGCTTAAGTGGTATATATACACATAAATCATTGAGATGAAATGAAATTTAAGCAAATTATATGTGGAATTTGTGTACCACTTAATATAACAATCTCTGAGTGATTTGAATGAACATGCATTATTCAATGAATGGTTTTACTTGGAGTAGACCTGTTGAAATTAATGGACCCAAGGTAGTCAAGTCTGCTCTAAGTAGGAATAACTTGGCTACAACCCAAAGCTTCCTAAGGAAAGCTAAATAAAAACAACATGTAACTGCGTACCACAAATAAAAAAAAATAAAAAACTGGAATCACAAATAACAGCTTTTATTTCAGCTTGGGATGGCAGCTACAGAGAAATGCCAAATGCTTTGTGGAAGTGATGGACTTTATGGAGTAACAACGGTGGTTGAATTTTTCCCCATTTCGATTTATATTCCACCTTCTGCATGTAGCACCCAAGCCAGATAACAACCATGTAATGACAGTGCATTCGGGTAGTCACTTTGATGTCATGGCAGGAAGGTACTCCAAGCATAAGGGACAGAGGGGGAGAGTGGGCTGAGGTTGGTTTTTAAAGAGCAGGGGGCATCCCTAGGCTGGGGGAGCAGGCAGAGCACAGGGGTTGTGTCAAGGCTGTATTGGGCACAGGAGCGCAGAAAGATAACAGCTTGCCTTTACTCTCTTTTCTCCTAGTTCTGCCGAGGGGAAAGTGGCCTTACAGTACATGACACCTGTCATCTTGCTGCTCTTTGCTTTGGCACTCTACCTGCATGCCCAGCAGGTGGAGTCTACGGCCCGGCTGGACTTTCTCTGGAAACAACAGGTAGTGGAGGGTGTGAGGTTTCTGCCAAGGCTGGGATGACTCTGGAGATCTCATGGTGCCAGGGAATTCCAAAGGATGCTGTTAGTTCTTGCTGTTTACTCAGCTCTTTGGCATGCCTTCTTTAATTGGCTCTGAACTACTTAGTTTGGTGCTTTTATAAATTCAAAGTTATTTTAAGGGACATTTGCTTTATTTTTGTTTGATTGACTGGGATGCTCCCTCTGAGGGTGTGAGAGTCAAGCCTATGGGTGGCTGTGTCCAGAGACCCTTCTACCCCAGAGTGAGAGGAAAAGCTTGATCTCCCCAGGGGAGATAGACGGAGAAGGTGTTTGTATAGCCCCAAAGGTGAGAGATGGAGATGAAATGATTGGGGGAGGGTTGGCTTTCACCTGTTGGATTCATACGTGATTATGGGTTTTTGAGGGTTTCACTGGAGTGAGAATTGAGAGGATGGAGTGATGTGATGGGTGGAAGGAGAGTGTAATGACAGCATGGTTCTTGAATTCCTGAATTGTATTATTTCGTGTGAGGATCCTTTTAGGTAATATTAATGTGATTATATAAAAATGCACGTGCACGTGCACACACACACACACACACACATATTATGTTGCATTTTGTTGTGTACTTTGTTGCATTTTTGTGTTGAATGATGATGTAAATGTCTCTGAGATTCATCGAAACATAAAGCATATACAAGTTTAATAAATAAATGGTAGGAAGGAGAGTGACTGGTACGGCGTCTCTTGACTAGGGGTGTAAGCTTCTGTGTTTTAAGATTATGGCTACTGACAGGGCAACAAGTGATGAAACCTGAAGCTGAAGAGTGGATTGAGCAAGATCTTTTGTTAGTAGTGGTGAGTTTTAGTCCCAAACATTGCTCTTTCCCCCTCTCTGTGACTAGCAGGAAAGAATAAATTATGTGGATATGTGCAGTCCTGCTGGATGTACAGAACTTCTACAGGTTGCAGAATTTGTGTCTGGTGTGTGTGGTGCAGGCTGGGCAAAACTGTGGCCCTCCAGATGTTGGGACTCCCAACTCCTGTCATCCCTGACCACCGGCCTTGTTTGCTGAGGCTGCTGGGAGTTGGAATCCCAAGAACATCTGGAGGGCCGGTACCTTCAACAGCGGAAGTTCAAAAGGCTTAATGAAATCGCACGTCTTGGATAACTGGTCTCCTCCTCCTTTCCTCCCTTTGCGACTCTCCCAGGCTACAGGTGAGAAAGAGGAGATGGAGGAGCTTCAGGCCTACAACCGTCGGCTGTTGCACAACATCTTGCCCAAAGATGTGGCCGCTCACTTCCTGGCCCGCGAGCGCCTCAACGACGAGTTGTACCACCAGTCGTGTGAATGTGTCGCCGTCATGTTTGCCTCGATCAGTAACTTCTCAGAGTTCTACGTGGAGCTGGAAGCCAACAATGAAGGCGTTGAATGTCTGCGGCTGCTTAATGAGATAATTGCCGACTTCGATGAGGTAACTGCGTGTCTTTTGTCTGCATTGGGTTGGAAAAAGGGAGGTACCGAAGATTGGCAGAGGTTGAAAGATGAGTAGGGTCCCCCTCCCCCCCCAAAAAAGATGCTGAAGGAGGACATGTTTATTGTTTTTGTCTTCAGTTTTGAAAGTGCCACATGAATGAATATTTGATATTTCCAGTTACAGATGGGTAGCCGTGTTGGTCTGCCATAGTTAAAACAAAAAAAATTCCTTCCAGTAGCACCTTAAAGACCAACTAAGTTAGTTCTTGGTATGAGCTTTCGTGTGCATGCACACTTCTTCAGATGCGTATCTGAAGAAGTGTGCATGCACACGAAAGCTCATACCAAGAACTAACTTAGTTGGTCTTTAAGGTGCTACTGGAAGGAATTTTTTTTGTTTTGATATTTCCAGTTACAGATAGGTAGCCGTGTTGGTCTGCCATAGTCAAAACAAAAAAAAATTCCTTCCAGTAGCACCTTAAAGACCAACTGAGTTAGTTCTTGGTATGAGCTTTCGTGTGCATGCACACTTCTTCAGATCTGAAGAAGTGTGCATGCACACGAAAGCTCATACCAAGAACTAACTCAGTTGGTCTTTAAGGTGCTACTGGAAGGAATTTTTTTTATTTGATATTTGTTAGTCTTCCTTACTGTTTTGTGGTTTAGTATTGTTTTCATTGTGAATTACACAGGGGGCATCACCATAATCTTGTCTGTGCATAGGGTCTCTAGGGGTCTTAATCCGCATCTGGGTCTGTGCCCACTAGGGGGCCCTGTGCCAGGGTGAGGTTGGTGCTCTCTGTGTGGCATTCTTCTGAGAAATGCTCTCACCTAGTGCCAGGCATTTGCACGAGTACAGAGCAGAAATAGGAGAGACCAAGGCAAAATCTCTGCCGTTCAGGAGAAGTGCGGCAGTGGCCATGGAAGGTTTTAAAACAGTAGAAATATATTTTAAAAATTTTAAAAATTGTCCAGTAACACCTTAGAGACCAACTAAGTTTGTTCTTGGTATGAGCTTTCATGTGCATGCACACTTCTTCAGATACACTGAACATAGCTGTCAACTTTTCCCTTTTCTTGCGAGGAATCCTATTCAGAATAAGGGAATTTCCCTTAAAAAAAGGGAAACGTTGACAGCTGTGACACTGAAAGAGAAGTCACCAGACCTTTATATACAGTGAGAGGGTGGGGAGGGGTATTACTGAGAAGGGTGATGGGAATGGGTGATTGGCTGATAGGTGTGGTAAACCTGTTGACGACTGCTAAGGACTGCAATTGGTCTTACAGGAAAAAGCAAGGGATGAGATGGCCAAAAATAGCTTTATCGTGTATAATGAGATAAGAATCCAATGTCTCTATTCAGACCAGGTCTCTCCATGGTTTTAAGTTTGGTAATAAGTTGTAATTCAGCAACTTCTCTTTCCAGTCTATTTCTTAAATTCTTTTGTAATATGACAGCTACTTTGAGATCTTGTATAGAATGTCCTGGGAGAGTGAAGTGTTCTCCTACTGGTTTCTCTGTCTTGTGATTCCTGATGTCAGATTTATGTCCATTTATCCTTTGGCGTAGGGTTTGGCCTGTTTGTCCAATATAGAGAGCTGAAGGGCACTGCTGGCATTTGATAGCATACACAATGTTAGAAGATGAGCAATTAAATAGTCCTGAGATGGTATGTTTGATGTTGTTGGGTCCAGTGATGGTGTTGTCTGGGTGTGTGTGGCAGCAAAGTTGGCATCTGGGTTTGTTGCAGGCTCTGGTACCAGTGTCCACGTTAAGTCTGCTTGCTGTATTGTTGTGGGTGAGGAGTTGTTTAAGATTGGGTGGCCGTCTGTAGGCAATGACAGGTCTTCCTCCCAGAGCTTGGGAAAGAGAACTGTCATTGTCTAGGAGAGGTTGTAACTCTCTGACGATGCGTTGAACTGTTTTAACTTGGGAGCTGTATGTGTTTTAAAACAGATGTGCGATTTTGATGAAAGGAGACTCTCTCAGCATTCGTAGAAATTACCTTCCATTGCTTCTTTCTGTAGATTATCAGTGATGAGCCATTCAGGCAGCTGGAGAAGATAAAGACGATTGGCAGTACCTACATGGCGGCTTCAGGGCTGAATGACAGCACGTATGACCGCGAGGGGCGCTCCCATATTACAGCGCTGGCAGACTATGCGATGCGGCTCATGGAGCAGATGAAATATATCAATGAACACTCATTCAATAACTTCCAAATGAAAATTGGTCAGTGGAGCCTGGGAAGGGTGGGTGGGTGTTCCACATTGGGGGGAGAGATTGGGTGTCCTTAAGGCAAGTGGGTTGGCTGCTCAGTTTTGACTGATTTTCCTTTTTGCATCCTTTCTTCCCTTCCCATTTCTTCCACAGGGCTAAATATTGGGCCAGTAGTGGCTGGGGTGATTGGCGCCCGAAAGCCGCAGTATGACATTTGGGGCAACACGGTGAATGTCTCTAGCCGTATGGACAGCACAGGTGTCCCTGACCGTATTCAGGTGAGAGCGTCGATGGCGTGACCTGTTTTGACTATGGTTAAGGTTGCCGGCAGGCCCGTGCAGAGGTTGAGGGTGCAGCCTGGTACGCTTGCCCCCAGCCTTGGAGCGATAACCCCAGGGGGGCTGCCTGACTTACACTGTCATGCGAAGAACAAGACCCCCCATCCCAGGCCTCATGGTTGCCAGGATTTAACCTTGGAAGTCTACTTCCTTAGGAGAGGTTCAATAGGTCTGTAATAATATAATCTATGCTGAGCGCCTTAGTCACAGGAGTTCTAACAAAAAAAGTATATATCCCATGCAAAGTTAAAACAGTTAAAAATCAACAAAACAGCAAACCTTACAAAACAATCAGCAACATTGAACAGCAAGATTCACTCCACACTAGCACCCATCGTTTCTAAATCTAAAAGCCCCACTAAAAAGAGATGATGTTTTGGTAGCAATTTCAGAAAAAAAAGGAGTTATTTTTCATCGTGCATGGCAGCCCTGCTGTTGATAGCTAGCATTTTCTCAAGGTGGGGGCAGCTGTAACACAGCCCAGTGGCGTAGCGTGGGTTGCCAGCACCCGGGGCAAGGCAAGTAATTTGCGCCCCCTAACCCATGGGTTTGCACCCCCTAACCCTAACCCCCAGATGTTCCACCCGGTGTGGCCGGCCCCCCCTGCACCCCCCACGCTACGCCACTGACACAGCCCACAAGGAGATGGTGGGATATTTTTAAGACCCAGCAGCTGGAGCAACTGGATTGGAGTGAGGATTGTTGCTCACTCATTCCTGTGCCACCATCACCATTTATTTATTTTTATTTTTTTGCCAATTGTGGGGAGTCATTTCTGGTGGAGGAAAAGCTTTCCACCCACCGCTTTAAAATTGTTACTTGCTGCCAGTTTTTCCTGGCAAATGTTTTTTTTGGGGGGGGCACTATTGGGGCTGGTGGGGAAAGCTGGAAATCCTGTCCAGAGGAGACTGCAGTGAGAAGAGGAGCAATTCAGGCTTTGTTGTGAGCTGCCTCAGGGACCATGGGAGTGGGAGGGATGTCCACATTTCTATTAAATAATATTACGGGAGCATTGTGTCAGTAAGGCTCCCTCTGCTGACCACTTCTGAATAGTTCTGGTTACTATATGAGAGTAAGAACTCATTTTCCAGACCAAACCAAAAGTCCCACCTAGGCCAGCATTCCCTTTGCAGCATGGTCTACGAGACGCTTCCAGAGATTCCATGTGCAGCACCTAAAAGCAGCAGCACCCCCTTGTGGCCTCTGTGTGTATATTGCCTCAGGATGTTCCACTTGTTGCCACTAATAGTCACGGGTAGATCCATCCTCCATGAAGCTACCTAATCTATTTTTACAGCCATCCAAGTGGGTGGCCATCACAGAATCTTGAGATAATGAATTCATGGGGTTGTATTCACCAAGGGAAATAGTCTGAAGACAGGATGAGTTAGTATCAATTGGCGGAGCCCTTGCTTGTAGACCTAGTGGCTATACCAAAAGGAAGGCCACCTTCCTTTCTTATACAATACGATACGATATCTTTATTGTCATTGTCCCTTGCGGAACAATGAAATTGGAAAACTACATAAAACTACATAAAAACTACATAAAACTACCACAAAACTACATAAAACTACATAAAAACTACATAAAACTACTACAAAACTACATAAAACATTCAAAACCCCTAAAAACTCTAAAACCCCATTTTTAAATACACTATACTACAGAGACCCCTTATGCTGCATTTAGAACCAGAATTGCATTAGCGTAGAAACTGTTTTTCAGGTGGCTAGTCCTGGCCTTTATAACCCTATACCTCCTTCCAGAAGGCAGAAGCTGAAAGAGATCATTTCCGGGGTGCGTACTATCATGTGCTATCTCTGCCGCCTTCTTATGGCACCTGGCAGCATAGATTTGATCTAAGGTGGGAAGAGTGCACCCAATAATTCTCTCTGCAGTCTTTACAACCCTGGATAGCATTGTTTTTCCCCTGGCCGTGCAGCTCCCAAACCACACGCACAGACCATAAGTTAGTACGCTCTCCACAGTGCAATGGTAGAATGCCATCAACAGGTCCTTTGAGAGATTGTTTTTCTGGAGGATTCTCAGAAATGGTCCTTCCCCGGGGACACAGAAAGCCTACTAAAGCCCTGAACCTCAATACTTTGGGACTAGGTCTCTTGTAAGCCAAATAACTGAAATGGAGACAAATGCTCAAAAAAAAACCCAAATCCCATGACTTAGGGTTTTCATATTTCAAAAAGTGAACATCCGGACACAAAAGTTGTTGAGCTTTTCCTGGCAAAGTTGTTGAGCTTTTCAGGCCATTTTTCGATGGCCAAATCCCAGCAACGTCCAGGGAATTCTTGATGTATGGCAACCCTACATGACTTATTAGCCCAACCTGAGATATTCCATGACAGGTATTTCAGAGGGGCTGCTATGGTTTTTCTGGGTGATTTAAACCCTGGATGATGTGGCAAAAGATTTGTTTCTATAGTATCTCTATGTCAGTTCCAGTATATTTGCTGGATCATTGCATTGCTTAAATGTGCACTAATTATGCCAGGCTTGGGCGGGGGGGGGGGGCTGCATTGGCTTCCTTGCTGTCCTCAGTCACAAACTGCTTGCTGTCAAAAACAGCAGGATTCACATCACCTGTGTGGCTTTATTCAGCAGTCCGGCTTTCCCCCTCTCACCAAGGCAGGGAAAGAAGGCAATTTTTGCTGATCGCAACTTCCCTCTGCAGCCTCCTTCTGCCATCCAAATATTGCTCCAGAGGATTTGGGGACCCTTTGGAACAGTGCTGGGGGACGGGGAGATATGACTGCAGGATAAAGGGGAGAATTTGTGGAAATTGCCTCCCACTCCCATGTACAGAGTCCTCTTCTGGAGCAACAGGCTTTCTGTGAGCAGAGGGACAAAATTGGAAACTCGTAATTCCACCTGCCCAGAACTGTGTGCTCCTTTTCCTCCTAACACTTGTTGTTCCCCTTCTCTAGGTGACAACTGACCTATATCAGGTATTGGCAGCCAAAGGTTATCAGCTGGAGTGTCGTGGGGTCATCAAGGTCAAGGGCAAAGGCGAGATGACCACCTATTTCCTGAATGGAGGCCCCACCAGTTAGCAAGAAAAGAGCCTTTGCTTAACAAAGGGACCTATTAAGCTGGGCTCAGTCAGGCACCATGGGGTTGATTGGTTCTCTGTCTTTCTCTCTTTGCTCTGGATTTTGGAACACACCCTCCTAAAAAGGGAAGAACCCCTACAGCTTCTGAAATGGGATCCTTGATAGTCTTGGAAACAGAAGAGATGTCGGGGGGTCGCTTTACCCCATACAAGACTTGTTTTTTATTTATTTGGAGCAAAGCCTAACTTGGAGTGCCTCCTTTTGGGCCCGTGTGGGTGCTATTTTGGGGTAAAGTTTGTTGTGAACCTTCTGCCGCTCTTGGGATCGACCAAAGGACCTGGTGAAGGGAGGCTGCAGCAGGGGTTAGAAGACCCCACCCTTGTCTATCTGTGGATCCAGAAAGCTGACATTTTGATTTTATTGTTGAAGGGAGGCTATACCCTTTTGTTTCTGCCCCGCCTCCACCCTGAAGCATTGCTCGGATGTTTTTTGAGCGGGGCTCCATTTTCCTCATGGCGCCATTTTGCTGAGACTTTCCAGAAGCGCAGCGGCGGCACTTTTCTCTTGGGGGAGGTGACTTTCCCCCAGTGCGTTTTGTCGGTCACATCTCTCAGCAAACACCCACTATCTTTTTGTTCGTGTGTGTGTGTGTGTGTGTGTGTGTGTGCCTTTCTCTCACACACATAACACGCTCTCACAAACTCACTGTGATGTTTGGGAATCTCTCTCTCTCTCTCTCTCTCTCTCTCTCTCTGAGGGATTGTCATTTGGGGTACAGTTCTCATTTGCCAAATTGCTATGTCTGGTTGGAATGAAGGGGAGCGATGACAAGCACTTGAGGTGCTTTGAGAGGGGGGGAAATGGGACAGTGGCTGGGGGTTGTGGTTTTGATGCCAAAGAGACGGGAAGGAAACAGGCCTTCTTTCCCCTGCCTCCGCTGCCACTCCATCTCCTGTAATAGCCAGGGAAAGAGGCTTTGCTGCCCTGTGGAGATGCAAACCTGCCTTAGGTGCCTGAAGTAAAGGGGACAGATTGTTTTGTCTGCAGCCCTCCTCTTCCACCTTTCTGCAGATGGGAGCTTCTTCCCTACTCACTCGGGACCCCAAAATAAAAAAGTAGAAATTATTTAACAGGAGCTGGAATTGGCAGACAGAGCAAGCTCCTTCCTTCTAGCCCACTCTCATGGATCTTTTGCTATTAAGTGCCATGTCTCTTCTCCACTCACCCTGCCCTGTTTTATCCATCTTTTAGGTTTGGTCAAGTTGGTTCTACTGACCTTGATTCTGGGGGTTGTGAGGGTATTTTCCCATCTTTCTCATACATATTATATATGTAGCGCCAGAAAAATAATAACGTACCCGTCCCCCTTCTGCTCTTTATCCCATATGTTGGAAGTCTTGAGGGTAGGTGGGTGTGCTTATCCTAAGCAAAGTGGACTTCCACAAATTTGGGGGTCTGGCTGCCCTAGTGAATGTTTGCTCTGACCCTCCTGACTGGCAGGAAACACAATAGATGACAAAATCCGCAAAGTGAGAGCTCTGTGTTAATTGCCGGATTTAAGTTGGTGAGAACATGGCACTGAGGTGGAAGAGGAGAAGACCCTTGACTCCTTTTATTTTTATTAGCCTAGGTGGGTGGGAAGGGGAATCTATTTGCACCAAAGTACTAACTGGTCATAGGAACTTCAGAAACCATGTGTAAAAAAAGATTTGAAAGAGAGCTCACTTTTTTTTTCCAGAGCTCCCCACACGTATATTACCTGCCAATGATTCCAAGGAGAAATTATTTCCAAACCTATTATAGTACACAAAATCTAGGTTAGCATGATGCAAAACTGGCATAAAAGGATTACTGCAAGAGATTGAGACTGCAGGCAGCGTGGGCAAGATGTGACACTGGGCATCTTGCACGGCCAGGTCCTCATCAACATAGCTGCTCTCATCTCTGTTGCCCGCCTCGGCCTCCGCCGCCCCTCAGGCCCGCCGCCGCTGCCACAGCCCCCGCCGGACCTTCGCCGTGTGGGGCAGCAGCGGCCGCCGCCGGCCAGCCCCACCATGCCCTGCTGCTCAGCAAGCCCATGGCTGCTCGCCTGCCTCCTCCTCATGGGGCCCACGCCAAGGCCGCGGCCGCCGGCGACTCAGCGACCAGCGGCAGCAACGGCCGCCGCCATTGTAGCTACGGCCAAGAGAGTTCACTGTTGAGTGGTGAAAGTGTGCTGAAAAGAAGTGTGTGTCTGTTTGGTGTAGAAGGGCAGGTCCATGTGGTCAGTAGCTGGCGCGGCTGGCCAATGGCACAGTTATTGAGCACTTGCTATTTCCCAGATCGATGGGGTTGTGGCTGCCATTTTGAAATGCTCCATCTACTTCTCTAGCCCCTGTAGGGGCACCTTGGATAGTGCAGGCATGCAGCCTGCTTACATTCTGCCTGTTTCCTCTATAATTTTCCCATTTTATGCAGTGGGTGCAATTCCACCTTTGGAGGAACCACCTTTGGCCTATTTTCACTTGACCCTGTTCCAAGGAGTCTTTTATCTGCAGCTGTGGACTGAATTGGTTGCAAGCATGTGTATGGGTATGTCCCACCCACTACCATAGTTTGGGTCTTGTCCCTCTCATATCTGATGTTGGCAAGTTACAGCCCCCCGTTCCACCTTTTGTTACATAGGATTCCAGTACTGAACCAGATTCCTTGGAAACAAGGTTTATTTTGCTCAACTCTTTGTCACAAGTGACACCTAAATTGGGGGACATCTAAGCCATGGGGAAGCAAGGTAGCTTTGTGAAATCTCTGTTCCATTGAAGAGGATGGATAAAGAGGAAAACAACTATTTTTAATGGGAAAAAATGAGTCTTTTAAAGAAGGAGGGAAAGAAGTTGAAGATTATTCTTTTTTAGTTTATGGTTTAAAAGCTCTAATATTCCTTAATTTTTTAAAAAAGAAGAAAAGATTATTTTTAATGGACAACTGTCATTGTGCATAGCCTATGAGTTATTTATGCTCACCATGGGGAAGACCATGTAGGAGGAGAGAGTGAGCTTTAAAAAAAGACAAAAGTAACCCAGATCTCCCCACTCCCTCTAGGGCTACTGCGAAAATGGCTCAGTTGTGTTCCTTGGGCGAGGTGTATGAGCAGAGTGGGCAATATGGCACTTATTTGGTACTTTTTTCTTTTTGTGTGTGTATATATAAATTATATATTAAAGATCACTTTCTATTACATTGTTTCCTTCTTTCTCTTCTCCCTTCCCAGTGCCATAAACTTGAATATACCTACCTCTCTTCTTCCCTGGGCAACTTCCTCCCACCCCCAGTTGCTCAGTACACAAATAGATGGAATATAGGGAGATGGAAACGTGTGAGAACTGTGAATGTTAGGGCTATCATACAGTTAGGAAATTCTATTCTGCAATCCTCAACACAATTACCTGGGTGTAAGCCCCATTGAACCCAGTGGGACTTGACCACTCAGCACACTTGCATGAGATTTCACTATTGTACAATTGAATCACATGGGTTTTTAATTGATTTAAATCTGCATGCCATCTGTGTATGAATAAAGATGCTTTTGAAGAAAACACCTCACTAATTTTTAGATGATGCACCTCTCAAGACAGTACCTGTTAACAACAGTTCTTGAATTTTTAAATCTGATGTAGATAGATATCAGCACCTGATTCATTCAGGCTAAAGACATTTGTTAAGTCAATTTGACTGTAATCATTGCAGCCCAAGCAATTTGTGTGCACTTACACGCCTATGCATTGGTATTTTGCAGGGTTTATCATTTACTAAAGCTTGTACATCCCTGATTAAATCTCCTTACATTATTTCAGGCATTAAGGAACAACTATCACTGTGAAGAACCCAAAGTGTAATGTTCTTGGTACAGTAGTACCTCGGGTTAAGTACTTAATTCGTTCCAGAGGTCCGTTCTTAACCTGAAACTGTTCTTAACCTGAAGCACCACTTTAGCTAATGGGGCCTCCTACTGCTGCTGCGCCGCCGGAGCCCGATTTCTGTTCTTATCGTGAAACAAAGTTCTTAACCTGAAGCACTATTTCGGGGTTAGTGGAGTGTGTAACCTGAAGCGTATGTAACCTGAAGCATATGTAACCCCAGGTACCACTGTATAAGCTTCCGTGTGCATGCACACTTCTTCAGGTATCTGAAGAAGTGTGCATGCACATGAAAGCTTATACCAAGAACAAACTTAGTTGGTCTCTAAGGTGCTACTGGACAATTTTTTTATTTTTATATATATTTCGACTGCGTCAGACCAACACTGCTACCTACCTGAATCTAGAACCTAAGTGTAATGGTAATTTTGACATATAGGACCACACCATTACAGCCGCCGCCCAGGAGAATTCAGAAACACGTTACATATTTTACACACATCACTGCCAACAGTATATAGGATAATGCCCAAGGTATTGGGATCATCTAACCGTTATAGAAAAGTGAGCTGCCACAGGGTGGTGTAGAGCAGGGATCTTCAGCCTTTGCAGTCCCAGGAACCACATTTAGAGCCATAGAATTTGAGAGTTTGAAGGGACCACAAGGGTCATCTAGGCCAACCCTCTGCAATGCAGGAATATTTCTGCCCAAAGTGGGGCTCGAACCCGTGACCCTGAGATGGAGAGTCTCATGCTTAACCCAAACATGCATTTGGGAACCCATTTCTTAAATTTTACCATATAATTGCATGAAGGTAGTGCTCCTGTTCTGACCCACTTTGGATCAGGCTGTGACCCATTGGTACTGCAGACAAGTACTGCAGAGGGTTTGCATGCCGGAACTTTGGCTAGGCTGTAGTAGCTGCTTCCCAGTAGTGATGTATGGAAGTGAGAGCCGGACCATAAAGAAGGCTGATCGCCGAAGAATTGATGCTTTTGAATTATGGTGCTGGAGGAGACTCTTGAGAGTCCCATGGAATGCAAGAAGATCCAACTTCTCCATTCTGGAGGAAATCAGCCCTGAGTGCTCACTGGAAGGACAGATCCTCAAGCTGAGGCTCCAATACTTTGGCCACCTCATGAGAAGACTCCCTGGAAAAGACCCTGATGTTGGGAAAGATGGAGGGCACAAGGAGAAGGGGACGGCAGAGGATGAGATGGTTGGACAGTGTTCTTGAAGCTACCAGCATGAGTTTGACCAAACTGCGGGAGGCAGTGAAAGACAGGAGTGCCTGGCGTGCTCTGGTCCATGGGGTCACGAAGAGCTGGACACGACTAAACGACTAGACAACAACAAAGTAGCTGCTAAGATGACCTGCATTTATACCACATGACTGCAATTCTATATATAGTTAAGTGACAGTAACTTTCCTTACGCTCAATAGGTCATACATTTAAACTCCTTGCACAAAGCAGAAACCTGTAAGAAAAGCCTGTTGGATCTCGCCAGTGGCTCATCTAGAAAAGCGTCCTGTTCTTACAGTGGCAAACTAGACCCCCATCAAAGGAAAGTGTGTCTCTGGTCTCTCCTTGACTGTTCTCCTCTGACTTCGTCTATGCTAAGCTAATACTGTCAAACAATAGTAAAACCTGAAAGCCGCCTCATCACCTTAGTCCTTTGCTAGAGCACAGAAGGGTGGGTTGGTTTGGTGGTTGTGTGCAAGCATCTCTAAAGCCTGCTTTTAAGTTTCCTAGAGGGAAGTGGATTGGAAAACAGGAAATTTACAAAAAAACAGAGTTGTTCCATTTCTCTGTTAAGGTGGTTGAGAAATGCAGGTGGGGGGGGGGGAGTAAGAGTACAGCACTAGTGTGCTTGCAGGCCCTGCCTTTATCAATTTGGGTCCTTCTAGCATTGATCTTCCTCCCCTTTCTTGAAGCACTGCTGCAGTGACAGGTCAACGTTATTGTAATGGAAAATGCAAGGGGTCCGCATGTGGGGAAAATGGGGTGGAGATAATCTATTTTGAAGTTCAATAATGCTGCCCATAAACATTTTTTTCTGCTTTAGAACATCAGGCATGGGGAAACTCAGCCCTCCAGTTGTTCTGGGACTACAATTCCCATCATCCCTGACCACTGGTCCTGTTAGCTAGGGGTGATGGGAGTTGCAGTCCCAAAACATCTGGAGGGCTGAGTTTGCCCATGCCTGTATGGCATATGTCATCCATTTGTCCCTGGATGAAACATGTATTGGTCAAATGTAGACATAACATGCTCAGGTGCACACATTTGCCAGCATCTACTTAAATCACAGCAAACTTTGTTACGGAAATGTCAGGAACAATCCTCATTCCTGTACTAATTCTTAAAAGAAGAAGCAGGGAGTGCATAGATATAGTACAAAAAAGGCCATAGACCAGCCTTCACCAGCTGTGGACTCCTCAGATGTTCTGGACCGCAACTCACATCCTTGACCATTGAATATGTTAGCTGGGTTGATGGGATTTGGAGTCCCAACAACACTTAGAAGCCACAGGTTTCTCACTTGTAATTTATATCCACCCACTTTCTTTTCCCATTTTTTTGCGGGCAAAAAACCCCCCAAACACAAATGATTGTACTGATTTCCTATTTATTTGTAGAACAAGTGTGCTAGGTCTAAAACATGGGAGCCGGTTATTGCCAATCAGCTCTCACTGACACAGTGATGCTGCCATGCGCCTCAGGTTCCTATTATGGTTCCAAATGGTTCTCAAAACATGCTGAAGAGGCGGTCGCTCGCTATCATGCTGTCAACAAATCTACAATAAACAAAGAAAACATTTTTCATTGCTGTTCCGTTGTCTCATGGGGTACTGTTTCAGCTGCCAGGACCTTATTTATCTATTGTTAAATTTACTGGTATATCCCTACCATTCCTCCCAAAGGAGCCCAGGGTGGCAAACAATTGACAAAGCTATAAAAACAAACATCTTTAAAGCCATTTTGCAATAGGTGCAGACAGGGAAAGATCTCAACTTTAAAAGGCTTGTTGAAAGAGGAAGGTCTTCAAAGCACACACAGTGGAATCTTAGGAACTGTATTTTGTTAAGGGTACTGGAAACTAGCTCTGTGGGGAGCAAACAGCAGTTCTTTGGGGAGAAAGGTTCAGTGTTTGAGAAGCAGATCTTAGCACACGTGTGGGGGACCTTTTTCCAGCCAAGGGCCACATTGCCTTATGGGGGGGCAGTGGGCCAAATGAGTGGGTAAGAGGCAAAGCTGGCACAGCAACACATATGACTCTTAACCTTTGTACAGTAGCCTATATTCCAGCCACACAAAGGTCAAAGGTTTCCACACACCCGCAGCCATTCCTCTATCTGCCCTCCAGGCAAGTAAGAGCATGGATCTCTTAGACAGTACAAAGGGTGCTTGGATCCAGTTAAAGTAGCCACCCAGAATCTCCTCTCTACATCTGCCCAATGAAACCTAATGGGAGGAGGTGCAAGCTGTTGTGTCATGGCATTCAGAATTACACCTCCCCAAACACACACACACACACACACACACACACACCCTCCACAAGCAGCAGTCAATGAAATGGTGCTGGGAATTATAGTTCTGTGGATTCTTTGAGTGAAGCTATGTGATAAAATGTAATTTGTAAGGGATGGATTTGGCCATGATGTCTGCTGTACACACAGCAATTAAAGGATGAGAGTGAGATCCTCCATCCCTGGCTGGGTGAAGTGGTGGTTGGGCTGATTCCCTGCTTCCCATTGTATGCTTACTTGGTCATAGGGCTCCGTAGCTGGGGATGCCTTTGCACCCTTATCCAAGGGATGGCATCTTCTGGCTTGACTGACCAATTCTTAGGCAGCCACCAGCCAATCTCTTGTCCACAGGTCATTGGTTCCCTGTACTCTTCATTTGGGTCTAGAAAAAGAGACAGAGAGCTTGGGCTGTTAGATAGGAGAAACCAAAAGCTGTCTGGAGGTGTGGGAGAGAAGGATCTCGGCTTTGGGCTGGCCGTCAACACTTGCTAAAAATCCACTGACTTGAGCAGGAGCTTGAGCAACAATGGAGGCTTGAGAAGATAGCTAATAATCTGTGGGTTTAAATTACCGCTGTACATAATGAGTTCAGAAGCTCAACGGTCATGCACCAGCCCTAAACAAAGATGGGATCTGCCATTTTTGACCTTTGGCCCCTTCCCTTCTAGAATTATCATATTTCCTCCTTGTCTTTTCCTCCCCTTCCGCAGAGAACCAATAACTACTGTGTCCTTAATGCTCCTGAACCTGATTGGTGCCCTGGTTTCAGCACTGCAGGTCTAGATGTTGTTGGACTTTGAATTAACATCCTCGACTATTGGTCTTGCTGGCTAGGAATGATTGGAGTTATAAGTCCAATAACATCTGGAGGGCCACAGCTTCCCCATCGCTAGATCAGCACAAAATGTGCTCACAGAGAAGCAGGCAAGAGAAGCTGGAAAGCCAAGCTCCAATGACAGCTGCCACAGGCACTTAGGAGACAAGTGGCTTCCCAAGATGCCGTGAGCCTTTTAGGAGGCAGTGGGAGGTGACTGGTTCCTCATTATCAGTTGTCTAGAGGTACTAGCCTGCTGTCGAAGAGGAGGAGGAGGAGAAGGAAAGAAATCAGAGAAAGAGATCAAAACCCCAGGTACACAAGAAAATTTGCTTTTGATTATTAAACCCAACACATTTCAAATTACTGTTCTTTCTCAGGAGCACTCTTGAACATCACATTTCCACCTGGTTGTATACACAGTATTGCAAATTGGTTTGCATGTTCCCTAAAAATTTGTGACAACAAACTTCCTTTTTATGTGGAGGTAGCGCACCTGCCTGGAGCCCAACATCGTAAGAATAAGTAGAGCTCTGCTGGATCAGGCCAAAGGACCAGCTAGTCCAACATCCTGTCCTCAGACTGGCCAACCAGATATGTACAGGAAATCCTGCAAGGACATGACATCAGCATCCTCTTCAAAGAACCCAGGGGCCTTCAATCCTCCTCCTTCCTCCAAACCTGCCTCCAGAACTCTCTTAGATTTGCATGCATGCACACACACAGCTCTTGCCAACCCAGAGGTCATTGCTTCTAGTCCTGGTCCCAGTGCTCTGACTCGTGAGTATGGATGTCCCTCTACAAAATCCTAAAGGCTCCTTGTGCTTTTGCTGAAACCACCATTTAAACCCTGCCTCTGGTAACTATTTACCTACATTTTTTGAGCTTCATCTTTTTGATAGCCTCTCGATACTTCCTGCAGCTTCCCCTGTGTACTGTGCCATCATATCCACTTGGTCCTATGGGTGGCAGCTTTGGGTAGAAAAGTTCCAGTTTAGGGGTTGGTGTTCCCACTGAAGAAGAAGAAAGAAAACTAATGCAATTCTGGAATATAGCCAAATGGAAAGCAAATGGAACAAGAGGATTAGGGGAATAGAGTTCCCAAAATTATTTGGGCGAAGCCAAGACTGTTTAAAGTGGTGTGATGCTGCTTGAAATGTGTTGAGCAGATGGGGCCTCAGTCAAGTAAAGAAGTAATGAAATTAGGGACAAAAATGGTCATGTTGGAGACAGGAGAATTTCCTCGTGTCCAGGGAATTAAGTCCAATCTAGATCCCAGATGTACCACTTCAGATTGCAGCTGGAAGACAACATGGATGAAAAGTATCTCACTAATATACAGTCTCTAGGCATAAAACTAGCACACTGAGGGAGAAAGGCTTAAACCATTCTCTCTGATGTGGACCAGTGCATGATTCTCTCCTTTGAAAGACTGTGGGATGGCCATCAACCCTTCAATTTCAGAAGGGGATTGAATAGACAAAACCAGGAACCTCCTGTACAGTAGGGGTGATGTGTGTGAACAGCACACAAAGAGCTTATCTATGCAACTGCTCTGTATCAGTTTCTACCATCTTCAATCATGGTTTCCCTGCAAGAATCCTGGCAATAGTAGTTTAGTGACAGTGGTGGGAATTCCATTAAAGATCCACAGCCTTCCTCAGAGCACTGCCATTCCCAGGGTTCCAAGATGAAGGAATGACAGTTAAGACTTTTGTGCGCAGGTACACAATCACCACTGGTGAATCCCAGAAAGAGCTTTGCTTTTCAATGAAGTGTTCTTGGATAGTTTCCTTACCTGGTACTTCATACTTTGGTAATTCTAGTTTTCTGTCCCGAAAGGGGTCTTGATATCCCATAAAAGTTAATCCAAAGAAAGACATTTCCTGCACCTAATTTGCTGTAGGTTCAACTGACTCCACAACTTCCCAACTGCAGCCTTCTGCCTTCAGCCTTCTAAAGCATGTTTGCTATGTTACCATGGAGATGCGCAGCTCGGCCCTGTCTCTTGGGAGTTTCTTAAGCAATGAAAACTTGAGTGTGTGAAAGGGCAACTGTGATACCTTGAGAAAAATGTACTGAGGTTTGATTTGAGGAGGTATCTAGAAAGGAAAGGGGGAGAAGTGACCCTTAACCTTGTGTTTTTTCCAGCTTTATGACTTCATTAACTTGTATTTATTTGCATGTGATTGCCAGTGATGAAATATGTATTTAACCAGATGGCTGTATTTTCTCCTCTAGGGAGATCCGGCGCTCACAGCAACTTTTAGTGTTGTCTCTAGTAGATGTGAGCCAAACAGCCTTCTTGAAACGCCAGCCATGAAAGAGTGGTTCACTCAGTGGAGTGTTCTGAGTAAAGATACCGGTACATAAGTGTGTGCCGTGTGTCAGCCTTGTTTCCGACTCTAATAGGCAAATATTTGGCACTTCCAAAACTCGGGCATGATCGTGCCACTGAGGTGTTTCTTACCTCATCTTTATACTCTTTTAGGAGGAAGGTGAAGAAACTACCTCTTTTGCTAAGCTTTTGTACTGAAGAGGTGCAGTCTGTCTGAAGTTAGTTTTATAATCTACTCTCAGCTATTTTATTTTAGTTTGTTGTGTTTATTTAGTATTTCCAGTCTAACCAGCATTTTATTGGTGTAATACATTGTCACGACAATGCTCTCCTGCACTGCAATTCTAACAAGTAGAACATCCAGACAGCAGAACAATTAAAAATAAGTTTATATACAGATATTTTTATTCATTCAGTTTATGAATCCGCATAAAACACACAGAAGCAATTTAACAATAAAAAACATCAACAACAAATGCATATTTAAAAGCAATTTCCAATGCAGTACAGACTGGAATAATAAAAAAATCCACTTAAAGGTAAAGGTAAATGACGGTTACCAGTAAGTCCAGTCAAAGGCAACTACAGGGTTGCAGTGCTCATCTCGCTTTCAGGCCGAGGGAGCTGGCGTTTGTCCACAGACAACTTTCTGGGTCATGTAGCCAGCATGACTAAACCTCTTCTGGCTCAATGGAACACCGTGACGGAAACCAGAGCACACGAAAACACTGTTTACTTTCCTGCCCACAGCGGTACCTATTTATCTACTTGCACTGGCGTACTTTTGAACTGCTAGGTTGGCAGGAGCTGGGACAGAGCAACGGGAGCTCACCCCATTGTGGGGATTCAAACCACTGACATTCAGCAAACCCAAGAGGTTCAGTGGTTTAGACCACACCACCACCCGATTCACTTAAAATACTTGTTAGAAAGGAAAAGCCTATTAAAGGTGTAGAATACAGACAGCACCTGTTATTTAACACAAGTTCCAAATGGCAGATGTCTCCACAATAAAGGTCCAATTCTGACATTGTGTAGACCAAACCTCCCGACTGGGCGATGATGTGCTGGATGCTGTTGTAAACAAAAATTGCCCTTTTCCCTTATCCAAGAGCCCATATAGAGTCCTTACATAGGTTCCCTATTGGTAGGAGAAGATAACAGAGGCCAACCAGAGAATATTGAGAAGCAAAGCAGCCAGTAAGCTTGATCTTTATTGAACTGTTGCAACAGGGTGCTCCTCTCACCTGCAGGAGAGGAGGAGGAACCCAGAAAAATGGCGCACAAGGCCTTATAAAGACTTTTGAAATTGCCACCCTGTAGATCAAGACCACCCCCCAGAAACGTCATACATACATCACAGAAAAGGCAGTCTTAAAACAGAAATTTGAATGTTGTTTTTCTCCTGTTGTTTATCTCCTGTCTGGCAGGTTACTTGATTGGATTGCCTGGCCAGTCTTTTGTAATGATAAATACTTAGTTCCTGGGCTAGGTCACAGGCTCACACCCTATTCATATCTTAAATGTGCCCTTAAGACAGGATTTGTGAGGAAAGAGACAATGGAAGGTTTCCCACTTTGACCTTGCAGAGAAAACATTTGCTCAGTTTAGGAATCAAAATGGTTCCAGGTTGGTCTTCCTGTGCTGATCTATGTACATGCTTGGTTGGTACACTTATGAACATTACCATATATCTAAGACCAGTGGCGTAGCGTGGGGAGTGCAGGGGGGGGCCGGGCGCACCGGGCGCAACATCTGGGGGTTAGGGTTAGGGGGCGCAAATCCATGGGTTAGGGGGCGCAAATCCACGGGTTAGGGGGCGCAAATCCACGGGTTAGGGGGCACAAATTACTTGCCTTGCCCCGGGTGCTGACAACCCACGCTACGCCACTGTCTAAGACCATAAAATTCCTATCACAATGCCCTCTCCTGCAGCATGCAGTGACCAGTTTGGTGTTGTGATAGGAATTTTGAGGTCTTAGATATATGTTAAATGTTCATAAGTGTACCAATCAAGCACATACATAAATCAGCACAGGAAGACCGACCTGAAACCATTTTTGATTCCCAAACTGACCTCAATTATTTCTCTGCAAGGTCAAAGGAAAATGGAAAAGCCTCCCCACTGTCTTTTCCTTCACAAATCCTGTCTTAAGGGCACATTTAAGATATGAATAGGGTGTGAGCCTGACTTGGCTCAGGAACTAAGTATTCATCATTACAAAAGACTGGCCAGGCTCCCCAGGCAATCCAATCAAGTGACCATTAAACAGGTATTTTATGCTTTCTAATAGATCAGGCTATTGTGTAGTCCAATAATTAGATTAGACCACGTTCCACCTGGCACACTCTGCAGTGTGCCAACCTTCTCTACCCATTTTTAAAGTTTTCTAATTCATTTCATGAAAAAAAAAGGCAAGCTTCAGGATCCATGAAAACACCAGATACATGAAAGTATATATGCCTTGATTTAGCAGGAATGATCCCTTATAGAGTTAAATTGACTAATTTGGACAAGAGCCCTTTTTAGAATTTTTTTTACAGATTGGTTTGAAAAGTTGAGAACCATGGTGCTATCTAAACCATGGTGCTATCTAAATTCTAATTGGACTCAGTTTGAATTCGACAAGTGTATCCAGACTGCAACTAGCTTTTTTGTCCCTTAAGAGCAAGTGAGCAACTTCCCCACCAAGACCAGAGCCTATAATACTAAAATCTCATAGAAAGGTCAAGGCAAGGACATCTCTCTCATGACATGTCCAAACCTGTCCAAACCTATGGCAAGGTGACATGGTTTATATGAAAGCCCTAAAGGGATTCACCAGGGATTGTTGCTGCTGTAGTATGATGGAGGAGAGCTACGTAAGTTTGACACCTGAAAACACACAAAAAGGCAGAAACAAACCAAACTGCATCTTCCATTCGTTATTGGACCTTCCTGCTAAGTGAAAAGCATAGACCACTCTTGAGTAAATGTTTCTCCCAAAGTGTTAGAATGCTGCAAGTAATTTAGTAACAAAATGCAACATGTGTTATTTTTATGGGATATCCTATATTTACACAAAGGCATCCATTTACAACATACCATGTTATTATTTGTGAGGCAAATTTTTTTAAGAAAAGCACAGGAAGACCGACCTGAAACCATTTTTGTTTCCCAAAATGACCTCAATTATTTCTCTGCAAGGTCAAAGGAAAATGGAAAAGCCTCCCCATTGTCTTTTCCTTTACAAATCCTGTCTTAAGGGCACATTTAAGATATGAATAGGATGTGAGCCTGACCTGGCTCAGGAACTAAGTATTTATCATTACAAAAGACTGGCCAGGCTCCCTAGGCAATCCAATCAAGTGACCATTAAACAGGTAACCTGGCAGACAGGAGGTAAACAAAGCACTCAGATTTCTCCTGTTGACCACCCTTTCTGTGATGTAGGTATGATGTATTGGGGCGGAGTCTTGAGCTATACCCCTTCTGTGATGTATGTATGATGTTTCTGGGGGGTGGTCTTGATCTACAGGGTGGCAATTTTAAAAGTCTTTATAAGGCCTTGCGCGCCATTTTTCTGGGTTCCTCCTCCTCTCCTGCGGGTGAGGGGAGCACCCTGTTGCAACAGTTCAATAAAGATCAGGCTTACTAGCTGCTTTGCTTTTCAATATTCTCTGGTTGGCCTCTGTTATTTTCTCCTACCAATAGGGAACCTACGTAAGGACTTTATACGGGCTCTTGGATACCCCATAAGGGAAAAGGGCAGATTTTGGTTTACAACAGTGTGTATAAGAGAGGAGATGAAGTTTAGCTGTCCTGGTCCCAAACTGTACAGAGCTTTATTCACCAGCACCTTGGATTTAGCCCAGGAAGTAACTGGCAGTCGGTGTAATTCCTTCAGCAGCGACATTAATATTGTTGTGCATTACCCCAATCGGTGCCAGATTCCAGGGCTTCCAGGTGCTTACCTAGGGTTTGATGTCCTTCGGATGAGGGGCAGCACAGACTACGAGGTCTTTAGGATATACAGTGGTACCTCAGGCTAAGTACTTAATTTGTTCCAGAGGTCTGTTCTTAACCTGAAACTCTTAACCTGAAGCACCACTTTAGCTAATGGGGCCTCCTGCTGCCGCTGCACCACCGGAGCCCGATTTCTGTTCTTTTCCTGAAGCAAAGTTCTTAACCTGAAGCACTATTTCTGGGTTAGTGGAGTCTGTAACCTGAAGCGTATGCAACCTGAAGCGTATGTAACCCGAGGTACCACTGTAGGTCTTATTTACAACCTGAGCCTACGTTGGAGGGGCTCACAGCATTAACACCCCAAGAGGATCTTCTCCCATAGCCACAGGCTTGGATTCAAGCAGAAATCCAGCATGGTTCTCACTCTCTGCCTTCTGCCTGCTCCTAGCCCAGGTCTCCCACATTTCTCCTCCTTCCCACTCACTACCAGCCAGGGAGGGAGGGTCCATTTGCCCCCTGGCACGGGGGACCTCGAAGCGGAAGCGTGAAACGATCGCTTAACAATTTGCAAGCGTAATTTAAGACGTGCAGAAGGTTAAAACCACACTGGCCTAGACTAAAACGGAAAAAAACCAGGCTCATGTGAGTCCCTCTTCTTTGCGTGTCACTCTACCATTTTTGCCTCTATGGCGCTTCTTCGAGTCCGTACGACGATCGCCATAGAGATGGGAGGCATCGACCGACGCATCTGAAACGTAACTGTCAACGTAACGCCCCGCCCCCACCCCTACGCAAGCCAATACCGGAAGTTCGGCACGCATATCCTCTTCCTTTCTTTCTCCCAGCGGGAGAGGAAACGGAAGTACGCACGCACGCACGCACGCACGCCCAGGCGCTCTTGGGCGAGGTCACGCAAGCGTAGGCCGGTGCGCGGTGCGTGCGTCTCCACACGCATGCGTGGTTGTCGACGGCGACGGCGGCCATCATGGCGGTGTGTGGCGCGGCGGCTGCAGCAGGAGGCGGCGGAGGGCGCTGGTATTTCAGCCGAGAGCAGCTGGCGCGCAGCCCTTCCCGGCGCGCGGGGCTCGACCCGGACAAGGAGCTGTCGTACCGGCAGCAGGCAGCCAACCTGCTTCAGGATATGGGCCAGCGCCTGACTGTGTATCCATTGGGGGACTAGGCCGCGGCAGCTCGAGCTGGGGCTGGGCTGAGCGGGGTGCGGGAAGCGCGCTTGGGCGAACTAGGCCTCGCCGGGGCTGAAGCCTCTGGGGCGAGAGACCAAGCCCGGGGCCTCGCGGTGGTTGGCGGCCGGCTTAGAACGCGGCACGTTATTAGGCCGCGTCCTACAAAGACCGCGCGTTGGCCCGGGAGCGGGTGGGAGTTCGGACGCGTTTACGGTTGGCCGCGGAGGGTCGACTCCGCGACGCGGAGAAGGCTGGGGTGGAAGTAGGTGGGGTCGGGGAGAGGAGACCAGGCCCTGAAGCCTTGATCAAACTGCAAGGCCCGAGAGAGGAAGCAGTTATTGAGCAACAACTTGGAAGGCGCACTCATTTGTTAGCAGGCCAGCTTGGCTTGGGATTGCGAATCTAAGATTTGAGCTGAATTTTAAGAGGGTTATTTGCTGGTGGGAAAAGAGGCCAGTCTTGGTTCCTGTACGGACATTTCTCTTTTGCGCAGGTTAATGCTAGTTATACTTAATTGGGATATATTTTTTCAAAATGCAGCCAAAATTCCGTCATTGTTTCCTGTATTAGGTTTCTTGATTATGGAAGAGTAAATGTTGGTGAGCCCTTAGCAATGCTTTAAAGCTTGTTACTGATTTCAAAGATGTGTTTCAGCCTGGAAAATTAACATTTGTGTATGTGTGTTTAGTTGTGTGTTGAGAGAGAGGGTCTATTTACTGTCAGTACAATCCTAGCCAGGTCTACTAGGAAATGAGTCCTTTTGGGTGTAGTGGGGCTTATCCCTAGATAAGTGGTATTATGACTGTAGCCTTAGTATAGTGAGTTTACTTAAAGGTCATGTGGCACTTAGTGTGATTCCATGCATGTTTCTTTGGAAGTCCCATTGGTGCTTACTCTTGGTAAGAATGCAGAGCATTGCAGCCCAATATTGTTTTAGCATTTATTGGTGTTGAACTTCCTGTGTAAGCCTGCATCTGAAGGATAAGTGTTCTAATCATTTTGTAGACATCTGGGATTTGTTAATGTGTGATGTACGTTACCTCAAAAACACTGATTCACATCTCTGTGTTGTGAAGATTGGATACATGGGGCAATGCAGTCCCTTAAAACCTACAATGTGCAGATAACCCTTTTAAAATATGCTTGGAAAGCCTTTGTCTGCTTTTTCCTTAACCACAAGATACTAGTTCCCAACTGACTATCAATACGGCTATTGTCTACATGCATCGGTTCTACATGGTTCAATCTTTTACTCAATTTCATCGAAATGTAAGCATTTATTTATTTATTTATTTATTCCCTATCCATCTGACAGGGTTTCTCCAGCCACTCTGGGTGCCTTCCAGCAAAGATTGAAAATACATTTGTATCACTTGTATTAGTACTTTTTCTTAGTTAGAATTGTACATAGCTATGTTTCATATTCTCCCTTATCCCAAGCAGATTAAGAGAAAGGGTGTGTGCTGAGTATTGTGGTGGAAATCTTTAAAGGTTTTATTCTATGTCACATTTTCCAGAAATTGATTCCAAATAATTTATTATGAAGAGTGTATGAGAGCGAGGATAATCTCTATTAAACATTTGATCTCATTTTTCTGATCTAAAAATACATTTAAGGTCGCTAGCAATTATACATAAAGAAGAACAGAACATGAACAGATTCATTTTGTGTTCACTAGTTCACGCTAATAGTTAAACAAATAAGATAATAGAAGAGTGAAATGTAGTGGCAACAGCAATAGCAAATCCATGAATGAACTTAGAGGCATCACCTAGGTCAAATGCAAATACCATTTTGCTGATGTCCATAAAGACAAAGAAGAAGAGAGGAAGGTAAACTTCCTGAGGCAACACATTTTAAAACTTGGATGCTGTAGCTAACAGGGCACACATTCCATATAAAACTGGATGGTTTTAACCTAGGTTTCTGTTTCAATAGATCTGTATCAAGTTTTGGACTCTATGGTGATCAAGGTAGCTCCTAAATTAATCATCAACTTAGCAGTGGTCTTCACTTAAGGATCAGCAGTAGAATGCCCCAGGAAAACTTGAAAACTTGCACCCACAGTTCCTTGTAGAAGTTGTTCATTTTTGTAACTCAGTTGTGATGATAAAACCTGGAGTCATAATGTTTTTAAGGAAAAAAATAAGCCTATAATTCCCAGAATCCATCCTCTGCATTAAATTATACAGTGGTGCCTCGCAAGATGAAAAGAATCCGTTCCGCGATTCTCTTCATCTAGCGGTTTTTTCGTCTTGCGAAGCAAGCCCATTGACAGCTTAGTGGATTAGCGCTACAGCGGTCTAGCGGCTTTCAGCGATCAGCTGTTAAGCGGCTTATCAGCGGAACAGCTAATAAGCGGCTTAGCGCCTTAGGAAAAGGGGGGAAAGCGGAAAAAACCCTGCGGGGACTCGCAAGATTTTTTCGTCTTGCAAAGCAACCCCATAGGGAAATTCGTTTTGCGAAGCGCCTCCAAAACGGAAAACCCTTTCGTCTAGCAGGTTTTCCGTCTTGCGATGCGTCGTCTTGCGGGGCACCACTGTAGCTTCTACTGTGCATAATTTGTGCAGTCTGAAAACCCAGGTAGTTATATCCCAAATTAGCACTGGTTGTCTACTGTTTAATAGCTTTCATATAAAACATGGGTTTTATACAATCCAGTATGTTCTGCAGGTTATGATGCTTTGCCAAATGAATCTTTTATTGTTTGTATATACAATTCAGCTTGTGGAC
The DNA here is from genome assembly GCF_964188315.1 of Podarcis muralis. NCBI lineage: Eukaryota > Metazoa > Chordata > Lepidosauria > Squamata > Lacertidae > Podarcis > Podarcis muralis. The sequence continues at coordinate 5,821,128 of NC_135656.1, forward strand.
ATTTAGTCAAATAGTAGAACTACCAATTCTAAGTTGTTGTTAAGATACTTTCTCTGGACTTTTTGAGACCAAGGAGGTTTGCTGCCATTCGAAAGAGGATGTTGCATTTAAATTTATTTTCTCTGTAAAGTCTGTAGCACCAGCTGCCCTTTTCCTGGCAGCCAAGGTGGAGGAGCAACCGCGAAAACTGGAGCATGTCATCAAGGTCGCTCATACCTGTCTGCATCCTCAAGAGGCGCTTCCAGATACCAGGAGTGAGGTAAGTAACAGAATACCTGTGAAACATATACAGTGCTCAACAAGTGAGGGAGGGGAAAGGACGAATCCTGGCAGTGCAAGTCCCCTGTGCTTCATTGGATCTAGAGTGCTATACAGCTTTGTTGGAATATTATCTGAACAATAGTAATTAGTTCTTGAATATTGCTGGTGCATAGTACAGAAAGCTCTGGGGTTTTGTAAGCCAAATAGCTTGTCTGTCCTGTGTGTTCCTGCTAGAGTGTTGTGAATTAAAGCCAGATGTGTAGCACTGTTTGTATTAATGGGTGGATATTGCCTGCCAGGATCACCCTCTTATGGTGACACAGAAAACATTGTTTTAAATTCATTCCTGTCACTGCCATTCAAACAGGAGGATTGTTAAGCATATTGTTTTACATCTCACCACAGCCCTTCCTGACAGGACCAGCACATCTAACCTTGCCAACAAGGGGGAAGCTTTATTCTGAAGCCAAATTGAAGGAAAGGGCCAATTTTTAACGCACACTGATAACTTCATGGCAGTTGAAGCCATTATGGAATCAAGAGCAGCCTCTTGAGCAAGCATTGTGTCTATTGGGCACTTAACATTTTTTTTCCTGGGAATGGGATGCTTGTGCCAATTCTCTCCAGCATTGACTATGATAAAGATTCCCCCTTGATATTTTTTTGCCTCCCCAAGAGAGTGTTAGAAATATGCAGGCTTGATACAGAGTGCCTCATCACAAGTAACCTGCCTGTCCTCTCAACCCCAGGCTTACCTGCAACAAGCCCAAGACCTGGTCATTCTAGAGAGCATAATACTGCAGACCCTGGGTAAGTTTTTCCAAGCGGACGGGCTGCTTCATGAATCTCAGACCCAGGAAAGTTCCGCAGAGTGGAGAGTCTAATCCCAGTCTTCTTCACAGCTGGAGGGCAGAGGCACAGCTGGCCCGTGTGGGAGAGCATCAGTCCAGGCGACAAACCTCACAATTTATGACTTGTTTGATATGTTTTGTTTAGGGTGAATTTATTGACATTTCTTGTAAACCAGTATGAATGCAAAAATTGGTTTGGGTTCTTTTTCAACAGGATTTATATTGTTCAGGTTCCATGCAGTGTACTCTGGATTGAAGGCTTAGCAACATGACAGCCTATTGTTCCAATTGTATGATTAGCTTGGTCATGCAGGGTGGGAACTGGATACCCAAACTGACATGAATTGTTGAGCTTTTGCTACTTTGTAACTAATTCAAACAGGTTTTTTTGATAGCTGAAACAATATTTTTTCTATGCCTTTGGTAACCTCTTGGCTTACAGATACTATCTCACTGTAATTAGATGAATGATATGATGCCCAATCTTGCTTGTTATATGCAGATATTTCAAACACTTTTTTGAAAACACCTCAGAGGTTTTCTTACAATCAAGTGGTATATAAATTTTAGTCCCCAATGTACAAAGAAGTTATCCTTGGCTGCAAGGGACACAACAAAATTATTCCAGTAACACTTTCATCAAAGAACATCGCAGAGGAAGAACTTGCTTAACTTAATTGTTGCTGGTAGTAGTTACTGTCTGGCAGAAGGCAAGGCTTCAAATAAATTTTTTTATTGTTTTTCCTGAGCCCATTGGGACTTCTCAGACCAGTCCATAGCTGGGCCAAACATTTCCCCTTAAAAGAAACCATTTAAAAACTAGGTTTATACTCGGTGAGCATCTGTTGCTTAAAAGGAAAACATTGCTTATTGGTGTTTGGAGTGACAGGAAAAGCCCTCTTCCAGTAGATTGTAGAATTTTCTTTTCCTGTTGTTTTAATACAGGTTAGTTTTCTGATTTAGAATGTTCAGTTGTATTTTAGTATATTTGCAGCAGAGAATATGGTTGCCTTAGAAGCTAGACGTTTCTGTCATTTTCTTGTGCTGGATAACAGATTCATTTGAACCTAGGAAGATATTGTGCTTTCTTCTTGCTTGCAACTGAAAACAGCATGAGCTTTAATGGGGAAGAATGAGCAATCTACTTGCCTCCTAGGATCCAGAGGCATTTGTGGTATGTAGAAGCACAAGTATGTTATATCCATGACCTAACTGTCACCTGTTTTTCTTCCAGGGTTTGAGATCACCATAGATCATCCTCACACTCATGTGGTGAAATGCACACAGCTAGTGCGAGGTAAGCAGTGATTCAACACTGCTGTGATACTGGCACAGCACTTATGACACTTTCACACAGAAGTGGTTGCGTTTCTTAGCCGACAAATTGTTTCTTGGTCAAAGGAACAAGTAAAATAAACAGAGGGTGTTGCTATACTAAATATTCACCCCTTACCCTGGCTTAATATGGTGGTAATGAGTTGGATACAAACTTTCAGAGTATGGCAGTATTAAAGTGGGCATTTACAGCTGATGAGTATATATATATAATCAAAGTAAATTCAATATGCTATTTCCCAATAGAAACATATTCTTGTATATTAAAGAGGTGCTTTGCAGCACTAACACGTGGTTTTCCTTTTTTCTTTCAGCCAGCAAGGATCTGGCACAGACATCCTACTTCATGGCTACCAACAGGTACATGTTGAAGGCTTACTTTTATTAGTTTTTTTATTTGGGAATGTAGTTCTTGACAATTGTAGAAGAACATCCTTCTAAACTTACAGAAGAAATGCTTTATTGTGCGTTTGAATATCAGGGCACTACATGTCTTACTCTAGATTTCTGAAGAAATCTAGAAAATAAGTTGACAATGCTACTAGCCATGTACTAGCCTATGTTTGTGGCCTAAACTGAAAAATAAACAGCTTTTATTAGCATTTCCTGCCTGGTTACCCTGAAACAATTCTTGTTTGCCATAGGTGGCTGGCTATTTATAATTTCAGGCTAAAATTGCTTTGCTAGTAAGTGTGGATCAGACTGGATCTTTCTATCTAGAAGTCAGTGAAAACTTAGCAGCATTCATCTGAGATGAAAAGAAATAGATTTTCTTTTGGAAGAAGCTAAATTGTTGGCTTGAACTAGCTTTTTCAATCTAGAATTCTCCAGAAGAGAGATGCCTCTTCAGTATTTGAACCCTGGAACACAGTTGAAATCACTTTTTGGAACTATATTGTGTGCAAAGGCTGCCGTTCTATAGATTTTATATTTCATGTTTAGATTTTGTTCTGATAACCATTGCTCAGTTTAGTACTCTTCTTGACAGTGTTTCAGACACTCATACAAACTACCATAGTTTTCTCTGAATTCAGATGTGGCCTGGTATATGCAGCTGTTTAAATGTTTCAGCTTTGTACCTCATGGAGGATTGAAGTAGGGAATTTTGTGTCTAATACAGCAGTCAGCATCCTGAGGATTTTACTATTTTTTTAAAGTAGGGCATATAGAAACTTGGTGACATATGTTGTGCCTTGTGAAATTTCATAGGCCTTCCTGTGATCAATTAATGGGGTTTGAGTTCTCTTTCTAATTTCTTGTAGGATTTTAAAAATACGAAATAACATACATGTAGATTTGTTTATTTGGGTTACCTTGTTGCAGAGTATATAGTCAGCTGATGTGTAATATCCAAAGAGTACTAATTCTGCTGGAGATTAATTTATTTAGAAGGAGGGGGATGGAATGGGCTTGAGGCCTCATCCTTTTCAAAACGCTCCTTGCAAGTCCCATCATCATAGCAGTTGCTTCTTCCTCTTCACCTTTTTTTCATCCCTGGCAACTGGTGTAGGGGAGGGAAAGAGCAGCTGGCACATCTCCCAAGGACCACTTTTGTCCCAGCAGACACCATTTACAAATCATTGCCTTGCCCTGTAGTGTGTCTCCAGAAGAGCTTGTTAGGATAGAAATGTACCATGAGTAAACTAGTATCTTGCCAGCATCTCTTCGTTATCAGGCTTCTGGGGCCCATTCCTAATAGGTTGTTGTCATGCAAGATGGTTTGATGCTCTGTGGAATTGGCCAAAGCTTAAAGGGAACTACAGTTTGTCTAAGGCACAACTGCTTGACTGTTGGCTTTTGGATCTGATGCAAAAATCTACTGCCATCACTGATCAGATGGTCGTATCTGGAGGTTTCTGGCACTTTTTGGCCTGGTGAATAAAATCCCTTTGAAAAAGAGGCAGGTAGCCCAAATCTCTAGAGATTGATCTCTAGTGCTATTGGATAATCCAGCCCTGTGGAACCCCAAAATAGTAATTTCAAATGCAGCATTTTCCCTTTGCCTGCCCTGTTGGCCGTATGGGGGTCCTGGAGCTCCAGGCTGACGGGAGCTCCTGGAAAACCTCGTGGAAGAAGGCTGAAACAGTGTTGTTTTAAACAGGGCCTGCTTGACCATGCAGGATAATTAAGGCTTTTAAAGCTGAGGGATGCTCACTTCTTGCAGTGTCTGTCCAGCGGGCGGTTGTGTGTGCTGCTGCCGTTCAGGCTTGGGAGCTTACAGCTTTCTGTTTCTCTCTCCCTGCTGGTGATGTCAGCCTTCACCTAACCACCTTCAGCCTGCAGTACACCCCTCCCGTTGTGGCCTGCGTCTGCATCCACTTGGCCTGTAAGTGGTCCAACTGGGAGATCCCAGTCTCCATGGACGGGAAGCACTGGTGGGAGTACGTTGATGGCACTGTAACTCTGGAACTCTTGGATGGTAAGTTTGGAGCAAGGTCAAATACATTCCCATGCACAATGAGGTATTTTATTACCTTGATATCTTACTTCTAAGGGACATTCTCACCAAGGTTTCCAGCATGGCAATAAAAAAATTAAGTGGGATTAATTTGATAACTTGAGCCAGTATTATTAGTCCCAGGACTGCTCCATCTGTTGCTGGCAAGGGCAGAAGTTAAAGCACCCTTTGGGTTCTGGCTTGTAAATTCCACGCCTCTTACTACTTGGTGTTCTTGTGTTTATCTTGCAGAACTTACTCATGAATTCCTGCAGATCCTTGAGAAAACACCTAACCGGCTGAAACGAATCAGGAATTGGCGGGTAAGGTCCTCTGTACACTCTGAGCATGACTTGGCAAAGTTGTGTGTGCTCTTCAGTTTGATAAGTAATGCAGAAATATATGTATAATAAACATCTTCTGGCTGTGAGGAGATGAATATTCAAGAGGTGTATGCTTAAACCCTTCTATATTTTTTTGAATTATCCAAAGGTTTCATCAGACAGGAAGCTGGGGTGTACAGACCCCCTTACAGCAGCCTTCTCCCATAATAGAATTTTCTAAAGTGGCAGGATCAAATGTTGTATACTGTTGAAATGCGATGTATTCTATTTTCTTGCAAGACAATTTGTGAATGAAAAAATTGTTTATGGAAATGGCATAACAGGACAGCTGCAACAAAACAGGGCAACTCCTTCCTTCCTTCCTTCCTTCCTTCCTTCCTTCCTTCCTTCCTTCCTTCCTTCCTTCCTTCGTCTGTCCAAGAGAGAGATCTGGCATTCTAAAGTTGGTACTGCTTTTGTTTTTTCCCCTAGGCCTGCCAGGCAGCTAGGAAATCAAAGACTGATGATCAAGGTGATGATGATTGCCTCTCAGAACAGACCATTCTCAGCATGATCTCCAGAAGCGCCTCTGACACAACCATTGCAGGTCTGATGAGCATGTCTACTTCCTCGACAGCTGGAGGCCTTGCTTCGCTTTCAGGTGCGGCAGGCGACTCTCCAGGGGACCTTGGCACAGATGTGATGTCAGCAGACAGCTGGATGGCTCAACACCCGTCACATAAATTGGAGGTCAGCCACAGGGCCAGTGAAATGTCTTCCAGCACAGATCATCCCCATCTCGATAACAGTAGTGGCCCCTTCTCTAAGCAGAGCATTAAAAGTGCACCATTGGCAAAAGTATCATTAAAGGAGTATCGTGCCAAACATGCTGAAGAACTAGCTGCACAGAAACGTGAGCTGGAAAACATGGAGGCAAATGTACGTTCTCAATATGCCTATGCTGCTCAGAACCTGCTTGTGCAACAGCAGCGGGAACGGGATGTGCAGCAGCAAGAGAATAACCCATCTCCCATCATTCTGAAAATCCCATTGGGTGGCAGCTCTGATGGTTCTGAACGGCTCCCCACTGAAAAGCCTGACAAGACCTCATCTGCCCTCAAAGTTCGGCTGACTGCACCAGGGGACAAGCCTGCTGTCTCTTCCTCCAAACCGGAGGAAATAAAAATGCGCATCAAGGTGCCGACTCTGTCAGAACGGCCGGGCTCTTCTGATGAAAGCAGCGGCAAGAGCCGAGGAGAGCACAAGGAAAAACATAAGGTCCATTCTTCTAACCACCACCACAACCACCATTCTCACAAACATTCACATGCGCAACCTGTTGCCAGCACCAAGCGGCCAGTGGACTCCAAGCATGGTAACCAAAGTGGCATTGCATCCCATAAAGGTTTTGTCCCAATTTGTTCCTTCCGCAAGAGACCACTTTCTGAGGAGGCCTCAGCTGCGGCACATGAACATCAGCCGAAAATCAGCAAGAATTCAAAAGGGCCCCCCATGCCGTTTCCCTTTCCCCAGCACCCTGGGCACAGCTTGGATGCAGCTGGTCTCCCTTTTGTCCAGGGCAGCAAAACCAGAGGGGCTCCTGGGAAACTGGACAAGAGCACTGCCGGGGCCAACGGGCATAACATGAACCAGGCCATTGATTACCAGGATACAGTGAACATGCTGCACTCCTTGCTCAGCGCACAGGGCATGCAACCCACCCAGCCTCCCACCTTTGACTTTGTACATTCATATGGCGAGTACTTGAACCCCAGGGCTGCTGCGAGTGTGGATAAACCACGGCCGCCCCCTCTACCTTCAGAACCTCCCCCTCCCCTGCCGCCTCTCCCCAAGTGATTCCCGTTTTTAACTACTGAGGTTGGGCTGCCGTCTGCTGAGGGCATGTTGCTCGTAGTGATCTCCACTGCCTTGTGTGAATGCCCGAACCCCTTTTTAAAACATTTTTATTATTGGTATGAGAATGTGGAGCCCTTGAAGCTGTGAAAAGATGCACCCATCTTTCTCCATGTGCTTCCCCCTCCCCTCCAGTCCTTCTGGAAAGAAATGGGAATATGTTTCCTGTCAGACTGATTTGAAGGTCGTGAACCAACAGGAGATGGCATAGGGCTATTTAAAATTGTTGCAGTCTTTCTCCTAAAAGACATTTAAAATAATTTAAAAATAAGTTATATATGTTCTTAGTGTTGATTTTATTTTTCTAAGGTGGACAAAGGAAGGGGATTACAGCAGAAACTGAAATGCAGGCAGGGCTCATGGGCTCTGCTCGCTCCTTAAGTGTTGCTTCCCTCTGAATGGAAGGCAGTGAAGGTTTGATAGGATGAAAAGGCATGAAAACTCTCTTGAGGAAGGCATGAACATTAACTAGAAGCGTAATGGTTGGGTAGGGGGTGGAGTCCCCCCCCCCCCAATTTCTCCCTACTATTGCTTTTGGTTGCTTACCAGTGAGCGTGGAGACAGATGGCAGACCCGTACTTCCAAGAAACTTTGGAAACAGCAAAGTGTGTGTTTTAGTTTCTGGCTTTATCCAGCCCTTCCTGCTGAGCGGGAAGGATGTGGGAACGTGTCTTCCTTAACCTTTCACTTCCTGCCTTGACCACATTGCTTCCATTTGGGTGCCCTGCTACTGTGTGTCCCACCTAGCATAAGGCATTGAAAATAAATTTGATGGGACTGCGTTATAAAGGTGGTCAGGACTGTGTCTTCCTGCAGGAACTCTGAGGGTGCCTTCAAAAAAGAGGGTCTTTGCAGCAACTTATCTGGAAGTGGGGGTTAGTTTGGGAAGAGGAGTGGGAAGGGAGGCAGAAAGTCAATGTGAATGTTAGAACAGTAATCGTGATTCTGGGATGCTTTAAATTGTACTTAAACTGCATTATGGGATACGAGATTTTCATATTTGCTAGAAGCAGAAAAGGCTTTTCAAAGTATTTGTAAAGACAGCAGTGAGTGGAATCAGGCATATTTGGATTGGAGAACAGAGGAGTGAAAAGAGCTGGTAAAACCTAGATGAATAAATGGGAATTTGCTTGTCTCATTTAATGATGTCTGCTGACAATAGAAACCTATGGCCAGGTTTACTGTGTCCTGACTTTGAGATCTACAGGAAAATGTGGGAATTGACCCTGTGTAAGTTGATTCAGAGACATATTCCAGCCTAAGGTTGTATAGCAAAAGGCATAACATTCTGACCTGATTCTCCAGTACTGTGTTAAAGTTAAATGGGGTTATTCTTTTTTAAAGTGGCCATATATTTAGTGTTTCTGTAGATGACATCTGAGTGCTTGTTCATTTGACAGGATTCAGCCTTGGTTTGTGGCATCATAACAATTGGACTGAACACTTGGTTGGTACTCATAAATCCCAGCTTTGCTGTCCTTTGAGTATATATTTCCTAGTTCAGCAAAGTATTTCAGGGCATTCCCACTGCTCTGAAGAAACTTCCAAATTAAAATCTGGAGGATTGTGTGGTGTAAAGCATTGTGGTTTTCTTAGCTGGAATGGAATGCTTTGACTAATACATATCAATAGAAATCTATTCCAGTGTGTTAATAGCAACTAAAAGTTGTGAACAAACAAGGCTAGCAATGGCCTAGGTCTGCAGTCTCATGTGAGAAAAGTTTAATTGCTGCTGGTTAGATAGAGTGTATCATGTTTAAAAACAACAAAAGACACTCATCTGTGGGTATCTGTTTGGTTTTTATTGAAGTGTTTTCTCTTAATTTGGAACAATAACTATTTTCCCACCACCTCTTAATTTTTAAAGCAATGTGTCTCAGCTGTTGATGGTCACAAACTTTGGCTCTGGTTTCACATAATCTTTCAGAAACTTTCTAATTCCCAGCTCATATTATTACTATTCTAAGTTTCAATAAATGTACTGTCTCCACAATTTGTCTGTTCTTCTATATTTCAACACTCGCAAACTGCCTTGGACACATCCCAATATTTGTATACAGCAGAGAAAGTCTGTACAGAAGCATTGGGGAAAGAACCTTGTATCATATAATAGTTCTGGATCCAGGACTCATTGTTATCCTTCCTCCTCTGCCTTGTGGCTCTAATTTTTTACACTGGGATTTTACCTATCTTTAAACTGCTTTTCACTGCACCAGTTTTCTGCTTACAGCAGTCTGGGGAGTGGGGCAGACAGAGGGAAGTGGCCATGTTGGGCAAATGATTCCCCCCCCCAAAGCAGTAGCACAATACCACTTTTCACAAAGTAGTAAGCCACCTTGCAAGATCACTGGAACTCATCTTCAAGCTGCATATTAGATAAAATAGTGTGGAAGATAAAAAAGATGTTGCTGGGCATGGGGAAAAGCCAGAGTCTGCCATTTGCAATAGTTTTTTAATATCTCAAAAGAAATACAGCCGTACCTTGGTTCTCGAATGCTTTGGTACTTGTACGTTTTGGCTCCCAAACACTGCAAACCTGGAAGTAAGTGTTCCGGTTTTCAAACGTTTTTTGGAAGCCGAACGTCCGATGCGGCTTCCGATTGAGTGCAGGAAGCTCCTGCAGCCAATCAGAAGCTGCGCCTTGGTTTTCAAATGTTTTCAGATGTTGAATGAACTTCCAGAATGGATTACGTTTGAGAACCAAGGTATGACTAGATTTTTTTCAGGTGATCAATTATCAACTGCTATTGATTAACACAATCTGTATTATGTTTGTGGGGCTTGCTGAAGGTTCCTGTGTGAGCCTCATTTAAATGAGTGACAGTTGCACTGGAGTGATGCCTACCTGATTAATGCTCACTACATCTTTGAACTGGGTGTTCTAACAGAATATTCATGCCTCGGGCAGCTTGGTGGCACAGGTATGCACTAGTATTTCCTTAGCACTTGGGGAGTTTGAAACTAAATGTTCAATAGCCCATCACTTGTATATTATACATCCCTTATACTCAATGCATTCACTCCTTTATTGATTCACAAATATGTAATGAGCATTTCAGAAATAAGCTATGCAAATCGAAACAAAAGTACTAAGTAGTTTTTTCTTGGTCACCTCGGTTATATATTAGGAGGAAGTAACTTAAAGTAAATACAGTGGTGCCTTGCAAGACGAAAAGAATCCGTTCCGCGATTCTTTTCGTCTAGCGGTTTTTTCGTCTTGCGAAGCAACCCCATTAGCGGCTAAGCGGATTAGCGATTTAGCGCTATTAGCGGCTTGGGCTTAGTGGCTAAGCTGTTAAAAGGCTATTAACGGCTTAGCAGCTTTGAAAAAGGGGGGGGGGAAGCAGGGGGGGGAAATGGCGAGACTCGCAAGACGTTTTCGTCTTGCGAAGCAAGCCCATAGGGAAATTCGTCTTGCGAAGCGCCTCCGCAACGGAAAACCCTTTCGTCTTGCGAGGCATTCGGCTTGTGGGGCACCACTGTAGTTGGTACTTGTTTCCAACTGAGTTATTGCCAGGACTTCCATATACAGTGGTACCTCAGATTAAGTACTTAATTCGTTCCGGAGGTCCGTACTTAATCTGAAACTGTTCTTAACCTGAAGCACCACTTTAGCTAATGGGGCCTCCTGCTGCTGCCGTGCCGCTGGAGCACAATTTCTGTTCTCATCCTGAAGCAAAGTTCTTGACCTGAAGCACTATTTCTGGGTTAGCGGAGTCTGTAACCTGAAGCGTATGTAACCTGAGGTACCACCGTATTTAGATCAGCGAAGATGAACTTGTGGCTCTCCAGATGTTGCGAGATTCCAAATCCAATCCGCTCTAGCCATCATGGTCAGTGGTTAGGGATGATGGGACTCATAGTTCAACAGCATATGGGGGGGGGGGGGCAAAATTCCTACTCCTGAATTAAACCTAAAAGAAAATAAATTAAAACTCCATTCCTAGGCAATCTAAATTCTACACAAAGGAATTTTTTTAGCAAGCTTCTGTTATTTCTCACTGCAAAATTCTGGTTCGGCTGGGCTGGGCAATGAACTCTGCAGGGCACTGACGCTCCACCCCGCAACCATTACGGTATATGTTTTCAGCAGGTATGGCCCATGCATTTTCAAGCACAACATACTTCTGCAGCCATAAGGGCTAGAACCTATCTTTTATTAATGAAAGCTTAGATTTCCAAGAACCTTAATTGTGCTTAGTTTTCTCCTTCTGACCCCTGTAGAATTGCAACATGTAGTGCTAGTTCCTCATGCTGGTTTTGTGTGCGCGCGTTGCTCTAAAATATGTAAGGAAGTTTGCTTTAGAACATGCTTAAATGTAAATAATATAGGTACAGTGGTACCTCAGGTTACAGACTCCTCTAACCCAGAAATATTACCTCAGGTTAAGAGCTTTGCTTCAGGATGAGAACAGAAATCGTGCTCCGGCAGCAGCGGGAGACCCCATTAGCTAAAGTGGTTCTTCAGGTTAAGAACGGACCTCCAGAACAAATTAAGTACTTAACCCGAGGTACCACTGTATACTGAAAGTTGCATGAAATGCCATGATAGTATGGACTGCCAATTCAATAACAATTCTGCTAGGATGCAATCCTATAGTGGTGGAAGCCTGCCTATACTGCCAGAGACTGAACTATTATTATGCATATTTGTTGCTTTAGGCCAGGTGCGCCCAACAGGTAGATCGCAGTCTCCTGGTAGATCACTGGGCGTCTGTGATAGATCACTGGCTCCCCCCGAAGAAGCTCAACAAGTTTTTGCCCTGCACCCCCTAAAAAAAGCTCAACAAGTTTGACCTGTACTCCTAAAAAACGGGCTTACCTTCCTAAAAAATGCTCAACAACTTTGATCTGATCACTGTCAGTCTTTAACTCCGTGAGCAGAACGCAGTCTCTTGGGAGTTGCCCCCCCCCCCTGCTTTAGGCAAACATCTCTAAGTGATTTAAACAAATAATAGTAAAATGCACAAAATAACATGAAAAATAATAAAAACTCAATACTGTTAGTTACTTAAACCATTAAAAACAACACTTTCACCACACCCCTAAAGGAAAAGAGACAATTACAAATAAAATTCCTGGGAGAAAAGAGATTAGTTTGTCTAGTGCACCAATAGATGTCAATGTCATTGCCAAGTAAGTCTCTTTTGGGAAAGCATTCCTTAGATAAGGGAGCAGTACGGAAGAAGCCCATTTTCTTGTTGCCATCTCTGGCCTGATAGCACTGATATGATATGTGCTCTGGCAGAAGTCTCCCAATATGCCAGTGGAGCTGTTCTGCCAGTGAAGGGGGTTATAGGTGGTATAGGGGGAAAGCACATTTAAACCATGTCCTATACTTTTTCATTTTACGGCTATGCCCATGATGATAATGGAACTTTGCACCAATACCCAGCAATGTAGCAGCCCCTGCTAGCGCCTGGAACAGACCAAAGTTGTTGAGGTTTTTGTTTTGTTTTGTGATAAATTCAAAGTTTCGCCCACACACCTGCCACTTGAGGGTCATATTCCACATATCTGGTGAAAATGGGCTTTAGTCCCATAATACAGAGGTAGCTAATGCGGGTGTCCTCTTAACTCCCAGCATGTGGAGAACTATGTAAGACCTGTGAGAGATTAGCACCCAAACCTAACAAATGCATATTCTAGCTAGTTAGCTTGAGGAGGGGCTAATTCCACAGAGCTGGATTGCTGATAGGCCAATGCTCAGACCATTGAAATACAATTGGTAGAGAGGAGACTCTGTGATGTCATTTCCCCTCTTCACCTGGAGAAGAAAGAGCAATAGTCTTTCCTGTTCCTCACTTCCTTTGACCTGGCTGGATGCAGGTATCCCTCTGCTTGCTCCAGCTTTAGTATAACATGCCTGAAGCTGGTTGTAATGCAAATATATTTATTTTTTTCCAAAAAAATGTTTTTGGCTTTCTCTTATAGCACACACAAAATAAAGACATTACATTTAACACAACATAAAAACTTAACAATGAAAACACAAAAAATAAAAGATTTCCCCCCCTTCTTATTCCCTGGTATATTTACATTGCTAAAAGATTTCCTCGACACCTTCCAATCTGAATTTCATCATAACACATATTTAGCAGTTCCCAATTTCATATTTGGGACACGGGTGGCGCTGTGGGTAAAAGCCTCAGCACCTAGGGCTTGCTGATCGAAAGGTCGGCGGTTCGAATCCCCGCGGCGGGGTGCGCTCCCGTTGCTCAGTCCCAGCGCCTGCCAACCTAGCAGTTCGAAAGCACTCCCGGGTGCAAGTAGATAAATAGGGACCGCTTACTAGCGGGAAGGTAAACGGTGTTTCCGTGTGCGGCTCTGGCTCGCCAGAGCAGTGATGTCACGCTGGCCATGTGACCCGGAAGTGTCTCCGGACAGCGCTGGCCCCCGGCCTCTTGAGTGAGATGGGCGCACAACCCTAGAGTCTGTCAAGACTGGCCCGTACAGGCAGGGGTACCTTTACCTTTACCTTTAATTTCATATTTATAGCATCAATATCCTCTTTCATATAATATATTTTGTCTGGATAGATTTTACTGGTACTGTGAATTAATGATTATAAAGTAGGTAAATCTTTTTAAACTTCTCAAATAGTTGCCTGATTCTTTATTAACCGGGATAAGAAACAGAAGTCAGCTTATTTCATCACTAGGCTTTGACTTTTGCCACCAACGATGGAGTTTTGAAAAACACTTCAACTCACGCAGCGTGGGCATCTGGAGGGATAAATTGCAATCAGTATATCCTCTCCTAGGGACGCGGGTGGCGCTGTGGTTTAAACCACAGAGCCTAGGGCTTGCCGATCAGAAGGTCGGGGGTTCGAATCCCCGTGATGGGGTGAGCTCCCATTACTCGGTCCCGGCTCCTGGCAACTTAGCAGTTCAAAAGCACAAAGTGCAAGTACCGCTCCGGCGGGAAGGTAAACACGTTTCCGTGTGCTGCCCTGGTTTTGCCAGGAGCAGCTTAGTCATGCTGGCCACATGACCTGGAAAAACTGTCTGCGGACAAACGCCGGCTCCCTTGGCCAGAAAAGCGAGATGAGCACCACAATCCCAGAGTCGGTCATGACTGGACCTAACGGTCAGGGGTCCCTTTACCTTTATATCCTCTCCTGCCCATTAAAACTCATCCCACATGCCCATTCCTTAGAGGAAACGTGGGATAAATATGCAACAAAAGCATCCCTTGGCCAGGCTGGCTGCGACTGATGGGGGTTGTGTCTGAGGGCGCCATGTTGGGTCCGCTCCTCCCCAGCCTGAACGCTGCGCGACGTCAGGCATTCAGCATCTAACTTCAAGCCCCGCCCTCTTGCGTGGCGGAATGCTCACGCCCGTGAACGGCAGCAGCTACAGCCAATAAATTTGTGGGGTCCCTCCCACCGGCTGCGCGCCGTTGGGCGTGTAGGGGAGAGCAGAGGGAGAGAGGCGGGCTTTTTCACTCGAGTGACGCACCTTTCGACCAATCCTGTCCCCGCTCTCCGCCTCCCGTTCGGGTTGGCTTGCGATGGCGAGCGGGAGGAGTTGGTGAAGCGCGAGGCGAAGTTAAGATGGCGGCGGCGGCGGCGGGAATGACCAAGGTGAGGCGTTGTTTTTTATGTCTCGTTTTTATTCCCTTTCCTCCCGCTTCTTGTGAGCAAACTGCTCCACATAGGAAGGGCGTTTCGTCGGCCAGGCGTGTGCCGTGGGGCTCGGGTGGTTTGGAGACGAGAGCCGAAGGGCAGGGATTCCCTGCTGCTGAGGGCGGCTGCGACCGCGGGTGGGAGGTCGGGCAGCTCTTCCCACAGGGGAGCTAAGCAAGTGTGGGGGCGCGCGCCTTACCAGAATAAATAATAACTCTCTTATTTCCCCATTTCTATTTTCTACAACGGCTGTCTCTCTCTCCACCCCCCCCCCCCCGCCAACACACTCCACTACCTGCTATGTATATTTTAATTTAACCAAAAGGCAAGACACGGGTAATCAAGAAGTCTGGCCTAATAACTAAAAAGAAGGAAAAGGGCCATAATGGGAGGGGTGGGGGGCGAGACCCCATTACGTTGCTTTCCTCTCCCAAAACTTGGATCAGCTTGGATGGGGTTTGGATATTTTTTTTTTTCGTAATTCGATAAAGCTGAGGAAGGCCAAGGTTGAAATCTTGTGCCTGGAAACTGATAGATTTAACAGGTCGTCGTCGTCGTCCCCCCCCCCCCCGCGTTCTTATGGTTATATATTCACACCCTCTGTGTCATTGGTGCTGCAGAGATTAATAACTTGCTCCTTGCAGACGCTGGCATGAACAGAATTCGCATCCACGTGTTGCCTTCAAGTCGGGGACGACTCACCCCTGTGCCAAGGCCCCAAGAGGCCTTGTCATGTGCCTTTGCTCACCGGCCGTGCTCCCAGCCTCGTTTGGAAGGACACGAGTTCTGCATAAAGCACATTCTTGAAGACAGGAATGCGCCTTTCAAGCAGTGCAGCTACATTTCCACTAAGAATGGGAAGAGGTGTCCAAGCGCAGCTCCCAAACCTGAGAAAAAGGATGGGTATGTGTTACGTATGTTCAGATTATCTGTGGAGAGCTGGCCAGGCTTCATCCATGTACAGTTGAAATCACATAACTTAAACCTGCACAAGTTGTGAGATGTACCAAGTATTCCTCAAATGAGGGTGCCTGTTGTGTTACTGCATGAGTCCTTGCTTTGGGCATGCCTTTGTTAGGTGGCATATCCAGATCAATTTTTGAAGTGGCTGGTTACCTGTATGCATAGCAAAAACAAACTGCCATGGAGTGCTTATTTTATTAGAAAAAAATTATAAACTGCTTAATAAAAATCTCCCTCTAAGTGCTTTATGTAAAACCTTAAAAAGTACGCTTATCAATAATACTAGATCAACAAATATTAAAAACAAAAATATAGGTAACTAAATTACGTGTCTGGGTAAAAAAAAAGGTAAAGGTAAAGGACCCCTGACAGTTAAGTCCAGTCACAAATGACTCTGGGGTTGCAGCGCTCATCTCACATTACTGGCCGAGGGAGCTGACGTTTGTCCGCAGACAGTTTTTCTGAGTCATGTGGCCAGCATGACTAAGCCACTTCTGGCGAATCCAGAGCAGTGCACGGAAACGCTGTTTACCTTCTACTTGCACTTTGATATGCTTTTGAACTGCTAGGTTGGCAGGAGTTGAGACCGAGCAACAGGAGCTCACCCCGTCACGGGGATTCAAACTGCCAACCTTCGGATCAGCAAGCCCTAGGCTCAGTGGGTAGGCTTGCTGAAATCAAAAAGTTTTAAACTGGCATCAAATAGCATAGCAAGAGTGCTTTCCTAATGTTAATACACAGGGAATTCCAAAGCTACTGCACTGTTACACTGACTCCTAGTAGACTCAGAACGAACATTACATGGCACTTGTAGAAGTGCAAGTTCCACAGATCAAAATTGTCAAGTAGGTCAAGTAGGCGCATATGGGCATTGGAAATCCTTCAAGTAAAGTAGTCCTAATCAGTTAAGGGCTTTATATACTAATAGTAAAGCCTTGAACTTGGCCCAGTAAAAAAATCTGTAGCTGGTGCAGATCTTTAATAAAATTGCGGTAGGCTCTCACTCCTGTTAGTAGTCCTGCTGCAGCATTCTGCATAATTTACAGTTTTTGAGAGACAACTGCAAAGAGAGCCCCACATACACTGCATAGAAGTAATGCAGTTACAAGCTATTCTGGTCCAGCAATGGTTGCAACTGTTGTAAATGATTTGCTCAATTTCAGAATCTAGGCTGCCATCAACTGGTTTTGTGTTAATTTCTACACTATAAACAAAATGAAAACATACTGCTTATTGTTTTATTAACAGTACTACTTTAGAAAATGCTTGTATTTGGGAGCCACGAAAGGTTGGTTTCTCTTTTGTCTCCCCATCTAGGGTATCGTTTTGTGCTGAACATGCTCGTAGAAATGCCCTGGCACTGCAGGCTCAGATGAAGAAGTCCAACCCTAGTCCTGTGCGGGAGTCCCTTCTCTGTCAGCTGAGCTCCTATGCCAAGACAGAGCTGGGCTCCCAGACTTCAGAGAGTAGCCGCAGCGAGGCTAGCAGAATACTGGGTAAGTGGAATAGGTGGTGACGGCATTGATCTGGTCATTAAAATAGGGTGTGAAGGCTAGGGTCTGTTACATCCTAATTTAAAAGTATATGTAATTATCATTGAAAAGTAAAAGCCACCCAGGAGAGAAGATGGAAGCAGTGGGTGTTAGATTTTTCACTCAGTCTTGTTTTATATATGCTGTTTTTTGTTACATGCCCTTCCCAATGCTGCTTTTTATAACCTGCTGGCCAAAATGTCAGGATGGGCAACTTACTGAACTGTGGAAGGGAAAAGATTTGCAGAATCATAAAGTTGGTAAACTTCCAATGTTTTCTGATTTATCATTATGCTCTACCTTATATATGTGGTCATGAATACTAATTTTTGATTTAACAAAAACCCAAATCTCTTGGTTCTTTGGTGTAGGATGAGCAGCCTAATGTACTGGGAAAGGGGAAGAATGTTTATATGGCTGGCTTGCAGCATAGTGCCCAATCTGGTTATAGTAGCGTGCAGTTTGTTTCTGTGATCAAGGCTAGGTCTCTGAAGATTATGTAGAACTGTTGGACAATGGAAACTAGAATTAGTTGGTAGGACCATCCCTTTTCTCCCCCCACCTTCCTCCACCTTTTGGTCTTCCTTCTCTCTTCCCCTCCCTTCTAAATGCAAGACGCATCCACATCATATGCTCCAGGGTTCCCCACATGAATTAGATCCTTAAAAAAACTTTTCTCCAAATAACAAATGGGTTATTCTTCCTTCAGACGAGGACAGCTGGAGTGATGGAGAGCAAGAACCTCTTACTGTAGATCAGACATGGAGAGGAGATCCCGACAGTGAAGCAGATAGCATTGACAGTGACCAGGAGGACCCCCTTAAGTGAGTCGTATGAATGGTGAATTGCTGTTGTTTGACACATCAGAATTAAGAATTCCTGTCAACAGATGCTGAGAACTTCATTCCAATATGTCACCTTCAGGAAAAATGTGGTGGCCTTTGGGTGACGTACCATATAAGAGAATGATTAGAGGACAGGTGGATATTTTAATCCTTGCACTTCTGGAGCAGATACAGTATAGCCATTCTATCAAAATGCAATCTTAGTTGTCAGTTCTGTTTTTTGAGAAGTCCGAAAATAGACTTTGGGAATTCCTTTGTCCCCAGAGACTTTCATTAAAAAATACATTTAGGCTGCATTCAAAAGTTAAAACTTTCTCAAGGTGGAGAAAATTGTAACTAAAATATAAAACCAGCATCACCACATACATTCATTCATATATGTGTGTAAGCACCCTTTCTATGTGCTAGCCCCCAGAATGTACAGCAGTTGTTTGCTGTATCCTAAAGGCGTTGGCCAGGTGATGAAAGAAATGTTATCCCCTAACCTCTCTAATTGTGATCACAAACAGCAGCTCAAATGAAGCCTTAAAATGACTCAAAAAGTGGTTTTAACTTTAGAACCAAGCGATCCCCATTGTAGCCATTCCAGGTATTTGTGTTGAGTTTGTCAAGTTAGCATCCTCTCTTAAAAGGTTAACAAAAATCCTGCTCTAAGTATTCCTGTTGAAGGTCACAGGTCTACCTGATTCAGTGCTTTGCTGTTAAATGGCTTCCTTTTGCTACTTGACACTACTTTAGCTGGCTCTTCCTTTTTTAATGACTTGAGAAAATGTGACATGGATTGCTTCCTTATTAAATTGGATCCTGTTTCTGCAGACATGCTGGTGTGTACACTGCTGAGGAAGTGGCACTGATCATGCGAGAAAAACTCATCCGGCTGCAGTCTCTATATATTGATCAGTTCAAACGACTTCAACATCTCCTGAAAGAGAAAAAACGACGGTACTTACACAGCCGCAAGGTGGAACATGAGGCCATAGGTAAACAGCCATTGTCTCGTACATAAGCATCACTGGGTTGCAGCTCAGAAGCTTTGCTAAAGCTCTTCTAAAATTCATTAGGACAATCTGAAAGCAGTTTACCAAGAGCTAGAATGCTTAATGCTTGACAAGTATTTCTGTAGATCTTTTATTACTTTCTTGTTATATCTGCTGAAATTATTTTCAAAAGTCATCTTCCAATGAGCTAGGAAGTTTCCAAATCCTAGTTAGGAGTATTGAGCATCATTTGGCCCTAATGGTAGGAGAGTGCATAGGAAGGAATTCAGCAGGTTGCTGTGTCAGCACAAACATTTCTGCTTGCCTGATGAAACGACCTGCCTCCCCTGCTCTTCCAGGGGCTCTCCCAACCCCCAGCGGCAATTAGGGGAAAGGGGCAAAGGCCCCATTGCACTAGTGAAAGTTCTTGCACAGGCTTCTGGCAGGGCCACAAGTGTGGGACTTGTTCCACACATGACTTTGGAACAAAGTCATGTGTGGAATATAAGCATCAAGGGAGATGCGGACTCCTGTAGTTACTAATAAATAGCATACAATTCCTTGAAGTTTAAATGGTGAAGAGTATTTTCCCTTGTTAAATACTCCTACAGTTGACTACACTATAACACCAGTTGGGTAACTTTCCCTACACAGTTTCAAAACTTGATTTCCTTACACCTACCACTAATCAATCCCACAGGTTCTTTTACTAGATTTTACAAGTTAGCTGTCTTGAAACAGTTGCTCTTTAAAGGTGGCCGAAAGCATTCCATAAGTGACGCGGGTGGCGCTGTGGGTTAAACCACAGAGCCTAGGACTTGCCGATCAGAAGGTTGGCGGTTCGAATCCCCGTGACGGGGTGAGCTCCCATTGCTTGGTCCCTGCTCCTGCCAACCTAGCAGTTCGAAAGCACGTCAAAGTGCAAGTAGATAAATAGGTACCACTCCGGCGGGAAGGTAAACGGCTTTTCTGTGTGCTGCTCTGGTTCGCCAGAAGCGACTTAGTCATGCTGGCCACATGACCCGGAAGCTGTACACCGGCTCCCTTGGCCAATAAAGCGAGATGAGCGCCGCAACCCCAGAGTCTGTCACAACTGGACCTAATGGTCAGGGGTCCCTTTACCTTTACTTTTAAAGCATTCCATGGGACAATCTGCAAGCAGAGAAATATAGAAAGGGTCCTGTAGAGTATAATCTTGTGGCTTGGTGCTTTTCCTAGACAATTTTTTCAAAATTGTGTGAAATGTTATTGGTTTTCATAGTAAGACATTGATGATCCATTTTTACAGGATAATGGGTTTAGTACAGATTTGTTTTTGTGTGCATTTTGTATTGAATGTAATATAATGTGGGTTTATAAACAAGAAGGAAGTGTTGAGCTCAAGTGAAAAATAATCTTCTCAAAAGAGGTTCACTAAAGTATCAGGTGCTTAGTCTGTTGGGATTTACAAGAATCAGGGTAGTGCTTTGAGTCCGCCTTGAGGATGCTTCCTTGGTGTCTTCCAGGTAGCAGCCTCCTGACAGGCCCAGAAGGACTTCTGGCTAAAGAACGTGAAAACCTGAAACGGCTGAAATACTTGAGGCGATATCGGCAGCGTTATGGTGTGGAAGCTCTTCTACACCGGCAGTTGAAGGAACGCAGAATGCTGGTCACTGAGGGTGCTGCCCAGCAGGTACTTGAGTCAGGCTGTGCTTCTGTACCTACTAGGCACAGTGGAGCTAGAAATTGTGGGTTTTGTGATTTTCCTCTGAAAGTAAGGCAGGGGTATAAATTGGCTCTGAAATGCTGGAAGATTTTCAGATATGACACTATTTGTTTTGAACAGGGCACAGAATTATTGTATCGGCTCAGCCTCTTACATTATTACGAATACATGTGGAAAGAGATGTTGAGGTGATTCTCTATTGTGTGTTTTTTGATTTCTGAATGGAAGAATGTATTCCTGTAAGAGCAGCTTTTCCACCAACAGCCTGCAAAATTATCTTGTGCTCTGCAGGCACACACCACCCGTTCTAGCCAGAGGTGTTTGGCCTTTGTGGATGATGTTCGATGTTCCAACCAGTCTCTTCCAATGACAAGACACTGCCTTACTCGTATCCTTTTAACCTGTCAGTTGTCTGTATTAGTACTTCTGGAAGTAAGAGAAGAATTGAATTGAATTGTTTTTCTTTTTCTTTTTTGTTTTGGCCCTGAATCAAGGCTGCTGGCTTGCTGTAGCCACTGGTTTCAAACAGGCGCCCAAAGAAATGTCTTCCTATGGTCTGTTGGCTGTTCAATTGCTTTAGACTAGAACAGCCAATTCAGTTGGAAGCAACAAGCAAACCTCAAACTACAATAAGGCCACTGTCTGAAATAAGACTGATCCCTTCAGAATCACATGTGTGGATACTTGAGTAGTTCCAATTCCACGATGATCCTTAAATCTTATATTCTGAATTTAGACATAATTTGCTGCTGACTTTGTGTTATATTATCCTAGTGGTCTACTCCTGCATTAATTATTCAGCTGCTTTTGGTTTGCTAACTGCTTACTACTAGTTGTGATATGCAGAAGAAAAGGTATCTACTAAAAATTCAAGCCCCGTGAGTTTAAAAGCTGGTTTTTACTTTGAGGCTAAAGTCCAGCATTTCCCCCTTAATGTGGTGGTGTATCCCTAAAGTAAATTTAAGCTGCTTTAGATTATTTATGTACAGACTATGATACTGCACATGGAGTTCAGTTGTGCACCTTGATGTTTTCTTCTAAATAGAAGTATTTCCAAGGAAAATGGAAATAAATAGGGAGCTGTCACCTGCCATTCTATATATCTTATGTACTCTTCTGCAAATTATTCATTATTTTTAATGAAACATACAAAATGACAGGCCTGCTGACTTAATAAAAGTCTGCTTTTAACACTTCCTTTTAGTTCTCATGCCCTGGAATGGCTGACCTTGCCTTTTCGCAAATCTTGCTTGTCTCCTTTGACTGCGTCTTTAGATATTTGCCAGGATACCAATCAGCTTCTATTTAAGCTGTGCCAAGGGTCAGAAGAAGCACCCTGCAGCAAGCCAGTGCCTGTAAGCCTCTCTGAAGACCCCTGCTGCCCACTCCATCTCCAGCTACCACCTCAGATGTATGTTCCTGAACAGGTACTGTCTGTTCCCGAGGAGCTGGAAGCTGCTTCCATGGATCTGTACTTGAGCGCAGCTGAACTCCGGCCCACAGAGAGCTTGCCGCTGGAGTTCAGTGATGTAAGTGAATTGTAATGCAGCACCTGCCCATGGCACTTCAGAAGGCACAGTTACCTCTAATCTGGGTATGAGTACTTCAGTAATGACATGGGTTGAAGCTACATGTAAATGAGTAAGGGGGGAGAGCTCTGATACAATAAAAAATATGGATTATTATCTGGGAGAAGCAGGCACCATGGGCATGGTGAACAGGGCTGACATTTGGGTGCAGGAAAAAGTGTGTCGCTTGAAAAAGTAGGTTGCTAATGCCATGCCTGTCGATATTTCTAGAGGACTTAAATAAATTTGGTACATTAAAATAAAGCAGACCCTATTCTCAGGTTTGCAGTCTAAATAATAGACTAAACTAACAACTGAAGGGGAACAGAGTGAAAACTCAAGAGGTGCAAGATCAAGCTGATGGAGCAAGTGAGGAGGTGGGTGTTTATCAGACATTTAGAGGGCTACCGAGAGACTTCCCGGCATAGGAAGCAAGAAAGGAGGCTGTTGGGGCATGAAGAATGTCATTTTGGATTAATAGAAGACTTTCTGGAGGAACAAAGGGGGGGGTGTAAAGAGATTAGTGGGTGTGAAAAAATGAAGATACTTGAAAGTTCTTTTTATAAAAAGTGAAGGGAGAGCTAAAGTAGAGAATGGAGGGGTAATATGATCAAATGCTTCTTCCTCCATGTTAAATAGAGGCACTTACACCTGTGGAAAACCTAGTTTTCTTCGATACATTGACTTTGTATATGCATGTGGTTTTTTGTGGGTGGGGGGGGGACACTTGGAATGTGTGGTCTCCCAGCTGCTTGCAGAGGTGGTACATTCCTTGGAGGTGTGCTGTTTTGGAATATGTAGTTTCAGCTTTGTCTAGAAAAGCAGCACATAAATATTTTAAAATAAATAGATTAAGAACAAAATTATGGGTTCCTCAGTGTGTATTTGGAGCAAACGCTTGTATTTGTGTAGGGCAGTGAACTGATGGCCTGTTGTCATGTTCCTTGCCGTGACTGAATTTTAAGTGAAGTAATTTTGTCGATTCATATAAAGGCATCTTGTTGGGAAAGACTAGAACACAAAAAGGTTAGATTGGGCCTTTTGTAACCCTTTGAAAACATCAGACCTTTAAAATCCGTATTTAAAAGCTTTTTTTTTTTTAAAGCAGCTTTTTCTCTATCCCATAAGGGTTTGTGTGGGTTATAATCCTTGGATTACTAGGATGGCCTGTGTGTTTGCTAAATCTATGTACTTTATAAAAAACAAAACATTGTAGACACAGCATGCTGACTGAAATGTCTGTCTTCTAAAAATAATAGTGTAAAATCAACTAGCAGTTTCATTCTAGGGCCAGCTCTGAAAGTGGTTCTGAAAATAGTGAGGGCGTCAAGCTTGTGCTGAACATAAGGACATTTGTGGAGATGTGTGTAATGGGGGCTGTTGAGTCCTATCAGGCCATACTCTTCTGTATGGATCCTCTTCCCATTCATTCAGCATACATCCCACTGTAGGGAGAGAGTTGGAGGTCTGCCACATAGTTCAGCAAGGTCTATTGGGTACAGTGAGCACTGATCAGATTAGTTTCTCATATATAACTTGTTCTGAAGTGCAAGCACTGGGATGGTGGCTTTATCATGTGGTTGCAAATGGGGGCATTTTCTGTGGGGAGTAGAGTGTATTAATGAGCTTCTGTGTGGGCCTTTAATGTCTTTTCCAAGAGGAACGTTAGGGCTTAATCCCGGCTGCTTTCTGGGTTACACTGGATTCCAGCTGCAAAGCCCTAGGCAGCTTTGTATCATCCCTGATGGCATTTATGCCATTATTTTGCTGTTTCAATTAAAATAAAAATCTCCCTAGATAGAAGTGTCCATATATTTGTTCTGAAACTATTCTGTTTTGAGGTAGAACCTTAATCAAGAGGCAGCTAGGATCTGTCTCATTTTATCAAAGTGGCTGTTCTGGAATTGTAAGTATCTCCTTTCTCTGCCCACAAAAGTGACTGTTAAGCTAAAAAGCAGACTCTGTATGCCTTTTAATAAAATAAGGATGTCAGTCTGATTTTCATGTTTACTTTCTGCACACGCTGACTTTGTTTGATTCCTGCTTCCCTTCAGAAGAAGCTGAAATACTATTAGGAATGGGTTAAGGGAGGGGGACTGGAAACACCCTGTTTAGCCACATCTCAAAACTGTTTGATTTTCTCTGTGACAGGACTTGGATGTTGTTGGGGATGGCATGCAATGCCCCCCTTCTCCTCTGCTCTCTGATCCTTCTACTTCTCTTGAGAACCAGTTAAACAAAAGTGTTGCTGAAACCCCCACAAATGTGCCACCGAGTGAAGAGTTTGCTCAACAAGGACTTCTAAACCAGGCAGCACCGCCAGGCAGAGGGTTTTTCCCCAGACAAACTGCATTTCCTGCTTCAGAGTTGCTACAAGAGCTACCCTCACAGGTACTGATCTGGGCTTGGAAGAACCTTCACGGGGTTCTGGATGGGAGTCAGTAGATCCTTTTAATGAGTGCATTAAGGTTTGCTGGCAAAGGTCTTGCCTCCACTAAAGTCCCATGAGATTGCCTGTTCTGTAAAATTTTCTTGAAGTCAGCCTGAATACGTGCGTAGGCTAGCTACTAAGGAAAAGGCAACCCGTGCTTGTTTGTCAAGGGGATTAGCCATCTGCTCATTGTATGTTGGAGGAGGGAAGAGGACCGTCCCCCAGCCGTGTAACATTGCACAGCTGGCCTGGCGCATTAATGCAGGGATGGGAAGTGGGTTAGGAGCTGGCAGGTGGCTGATGCTGTTTGTTTGAGTTTCCAGAACTGTGATTGGGTTATTACTATTTCTTTAATATTTTCTTGCTTTTTTGGTTGCATTCTGCTTAAAAATATATTCACATGAGTTCAGCTTATACCTGTTTGTTGTGCGCATATTTGTTCTCTCACTTCTGCTTTCTCAAGACGAGACTGTTTTCCTCCCATGCCCTCTGAAATGGAGGCTTTTAATTGTCTTACCAACCAGGAATCAAAAGCGATCCATTCTGCAGGCCTTGAATTGAAGGCTAATGGTTTGCAGTAGCCATTGGTTTCAAGCAGGTGCCCAGAGGAAAATTTTCCCCATGGTCTGTTGGCTGTTTTGAATGTTTGAATGGAATAGCCAATTCACTGGGGAGTAACATCAAACAATGGGGGGGCAAACACCTTCTCTGGCCTGGGTATGACCTGATTCTAGAGTTGCTGTATTGCATCTTTTGCATAGGAATACACTAGGTCCAGTTTCTGTAAAAAAATCATAGGATACGATTGTCAATTTTATCCTCTCTGTTTCTCCTAGAATATACAGCATCTTGTGACAACTGGGCCAGGACTGGAGGAGGGTAAAAAGGAAGAACCTGCAACCAATGGGAATTCAGAACCAGCTTCCATCAGCTGATAAAACTCAAAACAGATGGCAATCCCCCCCCAAACGATGAAGCATCTGCTACTCTTGGACTCCTGGTTCTGTGTGTTCCTCCATCTCCATATTAAATATTTCTAGATTAGTGAAATCTCTTTCTGGAAGGCCACATGGCTGGCAGATTTTGGGTGCTTTTCTAGTGGCCTTCAGATCTTGTTCAGTTGATAGCCTTTTAGGGTTGGTTGGTTTTTAATAATTCTTCCAATAAGGCATGAGAGACTCTCAATGTTTAATGAATAGAAACACTGAGGAGCCACACCTAGTTTATATTCGTAGTCCTAAATTCATAATAAAAGGGGATGGCTTGGAAAACATTTTGTAACTGGATTATTGGGAATATGTTTTAAGTCATGGGCTTGTCCATGCTAAAGAGGTTTTTGAACTGTGCACTTGCCTGGTGATGTTTGATGGTGTCAATGCTGCACAGCTATTCCTTCTTTTTCTTTCTTTCTGGCATTTAAGTCTGTAATCAAATATCCACCTGTAGCTTTAACTTGTGTACATATCCCATGTAGTATAATAAAGACACTGGATAATGTTTATAACTTGCTTTTACAACTATGACTTTGATTGGTACATGAGAAGAGCTGTACTGGATCAGACCAAAGGCCCACCTAGTCCAAAATACTGTTTTCACAGTGGCTTACCAAGTGCCTATGAGTAGCCTAGAATCAGGACGGGTATAATAGCCCTCTCTTATGCATGATCCCCAGCAACGGGTATCCAGAGGCATACAGTCTCTGATATGGGAGGTAAGTACGTAGCTATAATGATTAGCAGCCATTGATAGCTTTATTTTCCGTGCATTTATCTAATCCCCTTCCAAAGCTGTCCATCTTGGTGGCCATCATTCCATCTTGTAGTAAATTCTATAATTTTAACTGATTCCTTATGTTTGTCTGGCTCTTCCAAAAATCATCCCAAAAGAAAAGGGGGAGAGTAAATGAGAGGCACTTACTTGCATCTTTTATGGAGTTGTGTCAAAACAGAAGTCAGTGTCCAAGCTGAAACGGGGGCTGTCCTAAAAAAGAAGAAGTAAACTTGGACTCCTTCTTTGTTATCCATGTTTGCAGGGAACTATGAACCGTTGGTCCTCTTCATTATAATGTTGGTGCTAATGCTTGTCATGTAACGTTAGAAAGATGTCTCTAGACTTTGAACAGACAACTTGCATGTTAAGTGGGTCACCTTGGCGGTGGTGGAAAGATTAGCACAACTTCAACGGAAGCTGCCTAATCAAAAGTAAATTGCAGGTGGACATTTTTCAGGACATGGCAAAACTTAATTTTATATATGAACAGTTCAGACACAGACTGCTGGATACATGTCTAGAAAGCTTGATAATGTGTTTTAGCACTTGTACAACAAATCTCGTATGCTTCAACAATGGAGTTCTTTATCACTGGTGACAAAGTAAAAGGTAAAGGTACCCCTGCCCGTACGCGCCAGTCGTGTCCGACTCTAGGGTTGCGTGCTCATCTCGCTTAAGAGGCCAGGAGCCAGCATTGTCCGAAGACACTTCCGGGTCACGTGGCCAGCGTGACAAAGCTGCAGCTGGCAAGCCAGCACCAGCACAGCACACGGAAACGCCGTTTACCTTCCTGCTATAAAGGTGACAAAGTAATTTGACTATAATAATACTCTTACAGATGAGCAGTGAGACTAGGAAAAGAAAATGAAATATATTCGAGCCAATAAGAAAATTGTTTAGCCACCTCGGTAGTTAGGCAATGGGTAGGATGGTGGGAGAGCAAGCTGAACTTGGCTTGGGCTGGAACTGCTTTGCAGTAGTACAGGCAGACAAGTATAGTTTCCTTCTTCATACTTGGTGCAGTGTTGCCAATCTGAAAGATTTGATGGACATCTGAAATCCTGTCCCCTGGTGCCTTTTTACATACGTCAGACTAAATTGCCTGAAGATGGAGTGCAACTTCTGTTCTCGGAACTGTTTTTATATAGATATGTTGTACAAGAGAGGGATAACTTGAGGTGATTTGCTATGTAATCGTATAATTATAAAGTCTTGGGCAAATACAAACTTGTATGTTCTCAAGTGACTTGAGCACAGATTGTTCAGAGCATTGGATTTGGGGTGTGTATTTAACTGCTGTGATAAATGACTTCTCTCAGGGTTGTGGAATGTGGATCATGTGTTCCTGAGCTGTCCAAGCCCTGCAACATCAAGCAGAAACACACACTTTCATGTTTCACCCTTTATTACACCAATTCTTGAAAACAGGCACTAAGTTTGGAGAGAATGGTACTGAAAGAAGATCAGCAAGGTCCTGCGGGAGATTCTAGCTTTTTACTTCCTATATCTGGTAAATGTATTAACTATGTTTGCTTATGTATATTTCTCTGCCTTCAAAGAGGAATATGTTTTACAAATTTTCCTGAGCACCATTTCTTTGCCTTTTCACAAATGCCTGTGTACTTGAGAATCAAACTTTCCACTAATCACAGAGCAAGGCTTTGTGATGCTTTGCTTCCTTACAGCTGCAATCCTATAGAATTGCTGTATCAACAAAAATAGGACAATGGTACTCCTGTACACCCCATGCTTTCAAACAAAACACGCCTCTATTGGTCTCTATAGCCACAGCAGGTGCTATAACTCCCAACAGTTTGACTTCACCCCTGAAGGCGCACTCTTCACTGTATTTCAAGACAGATGGATGCCAACCAACTTGTATCTTTCTTTTCTCCATCTTTCTTTTACTATGTCACTTCAAGAAGTGCCTCTTCCTAGAGAGAGGAAAGGGGTGGTCATGCATTGCACATTGGGAAATGCAGTAGGATACATCCCATACAGTTGCAGTAATATGGCAGGGCAGTGCCATGTTCCTCTTGAGAAATGTGTTACTGTGGTAGTTTTCAGGGGTAGAAGAAAACAGGTCCAATAATTGAGCACATGACAATTTTGCTTATTTTCCTTCCATAGGAATGTATGTCTCCAGGTTTTAAACTACTGTATGAGAATTGGCAAGTGTTTAGGGACTCAAAAGTGTTGCTTTCGCTGTTAAGGAAATAACCCGAGCTAAAGTCAGAAGTATCTACAAGGCTCATATCCTTATATTGGTTCTCTTTTTCAATTTCCTTCTTGGGATTGTTTGATAATTATGCATTTTGCCTTTCCCTTGATAGGGTATACTCATTTTATGAACTTCACATGATTAAATATGTGTGAATGTTGTGGGGAGGGAGCAAATCATTTATTCTAACTCAGTGCATTTTAAACTATTGCTGAATAGAACAAAGGAATTGTAAGCCACAAATCTATTGACTTTAGTCCATCTTGTGGACCAATGTATAAAAGAAAAAATGGTATAAAGAAAGAATGTATAAAAGAAAAAATAAGTGAGGATTGTTTCAATCCAGAATGCTCCAAATGACTCCACTCTCCTCATCCCTAGCTACCAGACTGACTTTAACATATTATTTACAAGAAATAGTAGACTGGGCAGGTTCTGTAGCCTTCCTATTAGAACAGTTTTAATATACTTTAATGTCAAGGCTCAGCTTGGTGATTTGGTCAGGGATTTAAAATATTAAAAGACTTATTTAGGAAAAAAATTCAGAACAAGCAGAAACAATAGCATTCTAAATTTAAACCATTTAAAATGGGAAATTATCTTCAGGTTACAGAATCATAATCTGCAAAAGCAGACCTGGCATTCATTTTCATAAGCAAAGTTTATGATGCTGGTCACTCGAGGCTGCTTCTACCTGAACAGATAAGCCTTCATAATTATATCAGTCTATCGTTAGAGATGACCTCCTTTCCATCATGGAAGTCTGTACTAACAAGGCTTTGCAATATACCTTCAACCCTGTCGAGGAAAGCAGAAAATTAAGAACCTTGCCAATTGCATATGGCAATTATCACCAAATCTCAGATGTCCATAGTGAATTATAAAGAAATAAAAATCTGAGCTTAGTTCAGGAAAAAGGACAGCAAAGAAAACCCCAAAAATTGTTGAGCTTTTTTACAAAAATGCCAAAAGACAATTTTTCAATTGACTTGTGTAAGATCCAAGACAAAGGACGAACTTTCAGAAATTTCATCTGAACGTCAGTTCCACCATTGAAATCCGGCAGTATGGCAGCGCTAGTTATTTATGAACTTTTCTACAATTGATAGAAGAGAATGAGTTGTTCTGGGACATTGGATATGTAACAAAGGATTCAGTGCTGTATTCAGCTCCTGTTTGTGCTAGGCTTCTGTTGACCTCATTGATGGAGGGGACTGAAAGGCAGGAGGAGTTGAGCAGAGGCCTTCATTGCTCTGGGGGCATTTCAGTTGCCTCCATCAAGTTACCAAGACAGTTGCAGGCACATCTAGAAAACAAACCCATAGCTTTACAAAAGGGCTAGGGCTCCATACTCTGGATATATCTCTGATGATTCCCAACCTGACCACCCCTATCTCCCCAAAGGACCCTCTTGCTCACAGCACAAATGTGCCTCTTCTTGGTGTTCAGGCAGGGAGCCTACAGAGTTGGCAAGCCCTCAAGGGTGCAAGGGCTCCATCTCCAGCACACGCAGTTGTCTTTAGGGTGTAGATCTCCCAGAGGTGGGAGATGCCATGAGGGTGCTACCACTAAGAAGTCCTGTCCTTTGTGGTAGCCAACCCAGCATCAAACAATTCCTCACTTCTGTGAAGCATCCCTTTTCCATAAGCTACACAAGTATACAAATAGTACACTAAAGTCTGAGAACACATAGCCTAAGGTGTATTACAAAATACAGTGGTGCCTCGCAAGACGAAATTAATTCGTTCCGCAAGTCTCTTCGTCTTGCGGTTTTTTCGTCTTGCGATGCACGGTTTCCCATAGGAATGCATTGAAAATCAATTAATGCGTTCCTAGGGAAACCGCCTTCAGACCAGGTCCGGGGACAGTCTGTCCCCGGACCTCTTCTGAAGGCTGGGGGGGGGGGGGACAAGGGCTTTTCTTCCCACCCCCAGCATTTTAAAAAACCCTGGGACAGCGGAGGACTTCTCCGCTGTCCGGGCGATCTTAAAATGCTGGCGGGCGGCATTTTAAAATTGCCCCGGGAGAGCGGAGGACTTCTCCGCTGTCCGGGGCGATTTAAAAGCCCCTGGGAAGGCAGGCAGGGGGGACAAAGACTTTCGCCCCCTGCCCGCCTTCAGAAGGTGTTCCCGCCCCCCGCCCCGCTTCGGAACAGCGTTCCGAAGTGGGGCGGCTGGGGCAGGTCTTCCCGCCCCCCCTCCCCGCTTCGGAACAGCATTCCGAAGTGGGGCGGCTGGGGCAGGTCTTCCCGCCCCCCCCTCCCCACTTCGGAACAGCGTTCCGAAGTGGGGCGGCTGGGGCAGGTGTCCCCGCCCCCCCTCCCCGCTTCGGAACAGCGTTCCGAAGTGGGGCGGCTGGGGCAGGTGTCCCCGCCCCCCCTCCCCGCTTCGGAACAGCGTTCCGAAGTGGGGCGGCTGGGGCAGGTCTTCCCGCCCCCCCTCCCCGCTTCGGAACAGCGTTCCGAAGTGGGGCGGCTGGGGCAGGTGTCCCCGCCCCCCCTCCCCGCTTCGGAACAGCGTTCCGAAGTGGGGCGGCTGGGGCAGGTGTCCCCGCCCCCCCTCCCCGCTTCGGAACAGCGTTCCGAAGTGGGGCGGCTGGGGCAGGTCTTCCCGCCCCCCCTCCCCGCTTCGGAACAGCGTTCCGAAGTGGGGCGGCTGGGGCAGGTGTCCCCGCCCCCCTCCCCGCTTCGGAACAGCGTTCCGAAGTGGGGCGGCTGGGGCAGGTGTCCCCGCCCCCCCTCCCCGCTTCGGAACAGCGTTCCGAAGTGGGGCGGCTGGGGCAGGTCTTCCCGCCCCCCTCCCCGCTTCGGAACAGCATTCCGAAGTGGGGCGGCTGGGGCAGGTCTTCCCGCCCCCCCTCCCCGCTTCGGAACAGCGTTCCGAAGTGGGGCGGCTGGGGCAGGTGATCCCGCCCCCCCTTCGGAACAGCGTTTTAAAATGCTGGGGGTCGGGAGCGAAGCGCTGCCGACCCCCAGCATTTTTAAATCTCCCCGGGACACGAACGCTTCGCTCCCGACCCCCAGCATTTTAAAAACCTCCCCTGGACACGGGGAGATTTTAAAATGCTGGGGGTCGGTAGCGCTTCGCTCCCGACCCCCAGCATTTTAAAATCTCCCCGGGACACGGGGAGATTTTAAAATGCTGGGGGTCGGCAGCGAACGCTCCCGACCCCCAGCATTTTAAAATCTCCCCGGGACACGGGGAGATTTTAAAATGCTGGGGGTCAGCAGCGAACGCTTCGCTCCCGCCCGCCAGCATTTTAAGATCGCCGGGGCAGGCGGGGGGAAGGCAGGCGGGGGGAGCAAAGACTTTTGCCCCCCGCCGGCCTTCAGAAGAGGTCCTCTTCTGAAGACCGGCTGTGGGCGAAAGTCTTTGCTCCCGACCGCCAGCATTTCCCTATGGGCTTTCGTCTTGCGATGCAAGCCCATAGGGAAATTCGTCTTGCGAAGCGCCTCCAAAACAGAAAACCCTTTCGTCTTGCGGGTTTTCCGTCTTGCGAGGCATTCGTCTTGCGGGGTACCACTGTACAGAAATATTTTACCTAGGGCCTGAATATTTTTTTATATATGCAACCAACCTGTACTATTTTAGTCCTGTGTCCTGGGTTGTTGGGCTTTTTTTGGTGGGGTTGCTGTTGGTTTTTGTGGGAATGTTCAGGGATGCAGGAGAGGATATATTGTTTGATTATATTCTGTCCAACTTGTGTTAACAAGTTCCACAATTTAGCAGAGTAACATTCCCCTTTTTAAAGTTACACAGCAAATGTGTTTGCTCAGGCTCGCTAAAACCTCAATGATACGTTTTTAAAGGTAATTCCCCTTTAGTCCCTCATAAAAGATAAGACGCGACACAGTCTTCTATAAAAATATAAAAAGAGTTTACTCACTCACATTCTGTTCACAATTGGATCCCAGAAGGCAGACTTAGCTTAGAAAAGTAATGTACACCTGGAAACTATCCCATAAGGAGACAGTCCCTTTGTCCTCTCTTGGCTGCAAGCCAAGAGGGAATCTTGGACTAAGCAGATATTGCTTCTTCGACAAATGTAGTCAGAGAGAGATGGCAGCCAGTCCTACGCTTTTGTTACCTGCACAGGTGAGGCCACGCCCACCTCTAGTCACATGCAGAGGAAGTCTGTCCCAGACAGGAGAAACGGGAAGTTCTGACTGTCCACTCTGGGGATGCTGTACTTGACTGCTCTTGTGTTTCACATCCCACAGTTTTCTGTATATTACATATACATACATACGCTTCAGGTTACATACGCTTCAGGTTAGAGACTCCACTAACCCAGAAATAATACCTCGGGTTAAGAACTTTGCTTCAGGATGAGAACAGAAATTGTGCGGCGGCAGCGCAGCAGCAGCAGCAGCAGCGGGAGGCCCCATTAGCTAAAGTGGTGCTTCAGGTTAAGAACAGTTTCAGGTTAAGAACGGACCTCTGGGACGAATTAAGTATGTAACCAGAGGTACCACCGTGTGTGGAAATTGTTCAGTTAAGTTGTGTATTTTTGTGTTTATAAAATTATGTATGTATGTATGTATGTATGTATGTATGTATGTATGTATCATTAAGGTTCTGGACTCAAAACACTTACCCCAGTAATAGTAACACCAGCGTGGGTTCAAAAGTGACTTCACACAGGAGTAAATAGTTTATGGGGTGCAAAGGAAACCTGGGCAGATGGGGTTTTATGGGAAACCACCTCCCTGGCATGCCCCATTTAAGGTCAGTGGAGCAAGGGCTGCATTCTGATCTCCAGCGATCTGAGCGATTTTTGCCGGGTGGGGAAGGATCTCAGGAACCCGCTCCAGCCCAGGCTCCATCTGGGAAGCAAAACAACCTCTTTCCTTGGCTTGCTCCTCAAGCGGGCCCAAGCCTTTCCCCCTTTGGCAACCGTTGCAAGCCCTGCTGTTGCTGCTTCCCCGGGGCTACTCGACTCACTCGGCACGGAGAGAGCTGAGCTCAGAGGCCCGAGCCCCGCTCCGAAACGAGAAACATCTGGCGCCAAGCGAGCTTGGACCAAGCGCCCATTGGCTGCCGCGGGTCAGGATGCAGGGAGGAGTCCCCACCGTTTTAAAGCCATGATGACATCACTTTCTTCTGGAGTGGCCTTGGGAGGCGAGGAAGGCAGAGCCTCGCTGCAAGTCCCGGCAAAGGGCACCCTTTTGTGGCATGACAGCATCGTCCGCGATTGACGCCGGGGTGAGTCCAGAGCAGCCCTTTCTTCCCCGCAGCACCGATCTGGATTTCCTTTTCCACCACCCCCCCCGGAAGACTTTTAACTCTTGCAGGCCGTTTGTGGGTGCATTAAGGGAAACCTCGCAGGCCCCACAATGCAGCCTTGGGTAGCGTTAGCCCGAGCTGGCTGCGCGGCGGGGAATGTGTCGGGGGAATAACTTGCAAGGCGCAATTTCCCCTCCGACAGCCGTGCAGAGCGCCTCCCCGGGCCCCTTTCCAAGAACGAGGGTCTGTCTCTTTAAAAACCTTGGTTTGGTTGCAGAGCCCTGGCTTTAACCCTTTCCGTACTGGAGAGGCGTCTGTTGAATGGGGTCTGGAGGAAGGACAGCGGCCCATAATAAGACCCCATTTTGCTAGGCAGGGGCAATGATATCTGGGGGGAGATGGATATTTATCTGTCGCTCCTTTCGTGACGTGCCAGGGCGGTTTGCAATCCTGTGTAACAGACAATCTGCTCAGAAGCCAGACCTGTTTTCAATCGCACTTAACCCCGCGTAGTATTTCAGCCTAAAGTAGGTTTGGGTTGCGTACAGTAAATGAGAACGCCTGGATTTCAAAAGAGCCTGCTACTAAGACATAACGATTTAGGGGCAACGGTGCATTGGGAGAGACGTCCGCGGCGTCCCAATACGGAGACCCCTGCAAGTAAAACGGCTTGACGTCGGGAATTTCCCCCTATTTTGCAACTTCCTCTGCAAAAAAAGCACGTTCTTTGGGGAATCCATCGTTGTTGCAGCTCTTTCTGGGCCAAAGCGCGTCTCCTCCCCGACCCATGTGAGGTTCTGCTTCGTGGGGAAAGGGAGATGGGAGTGGATGAGTCCCATCTCATTTCCACAGCCCTGGAGGCTTATTTTGCCAGCTGACTCCTGCGGCTGCTCTCTGGCCAAGGGCTGCTGCAGCCCCTAGGCGCGACTGCCAGGCTTGGAGCGGGTCCCGCGCAGTTCGGGGGCGCTGCCTTCCGATCAAACGCGCCCAGCCCCCCCCCCCCTGCAATGCGCGCCCGCGCACCGATTTGGGAAGAAACCCCAACTAACTCGGAGGAACTTCTGAGCGAGCTGGCGCGGCGCTGAATGGCCGCCAGTTCTGCTCCCCCCCCCCCCCGCAGAATACAGTGCCGCCTTCCGGGATTACCGACCCGTTATCTGCCCCCCCTCCTCCTCCCCCGCTTCTCATCCTAAAGCTCCCTAGTTACGCATGCGTGAACCGACCCGTTTCTCTCCCCCGGCCAGCGCTTCCTTTCCGCATGTTTGGAACGGACCCGCTGAATCCTTGCATGAAGGACTTCTGGTCGGAGGAAGCCTGGCCGCAGGAACATTGGGAAGGAGGGGAGCAACTGCTTTAGCCACCCGCTGTTGTGATGCGGCAGGCACATCTGTATGAAGCGCTGCTCTCTAAGAAGCTGCATTGCAACTGCTCTGCTTGAAATCATCATCTCCGTAGCCTCCAACAGCATCCTTGCTGCTTTCTCTACCACCTTATTGAAACCCTTCCCTGCCCACCTGCTTTGGTTTTCCTTATCTGTAAAATGGGTTTAATGTGAGGAGGGTCATATAGTCCCATATCCTTGGTCTATGGAGACATAAATTGAATTACCTACCTTCTCTTGCCTACTGTTTCTGTCTTTCAACAAGTGAAGTCCTCTCTTCCCATGAAGACGGAGTGATTTATTTGTTGTATTTAGCTGTATTGTATGGCTGTTAAAAGCACAGGAGTCTCCCCTCCCCCCCCCCAAAAGG
This sequence comes from Podarcis muralis, assembly GCF_964188315.1. NCBI lineage: Eukaryota > Metazoa > Chordata > Lepidosauria > Squamata > Lacertidae > Podarcis > Podarcis muralis. The sequence goes on from NC_135656.1 coordinate 5,856,864, forward strand.
GAAAAGAAATCCACATGTGGCAATCAGAGCCTTGCCACAGATTCTGACAAACTTGAGGCAACTTACTTTGCCATTTCTTCTCCAAATATGCACCAACCTACAAGATCTGCATATTTGTGTGACTTAGGTGATGGATGCAGAATGTGGCAGTTGAAAACCCTTGCATGCCAGTTTCATCCTCCTGGGATAAAAGCGGGATAAATATGACTTTTCTCAATTTTACTGGGTCCAGAGTTAACTAGATCTGCACTGTCCTTTGCCTTCCATTGCGGCATGATCTATCAAAACAGTAAAATCATCTAGTGCAGTTTTTCCCAACCTCCAAATATTTTGGACTTCATTCTCTGACAGAGCACTAGGTTGGGAAAGGCTGGGAAAGGAGGCACTTTTAAAGACTGACAAATTTATGGTGATCCGTACTTTTGTGGCATGGAGCCCCCTTCATCAGATGCATTGATGCGCAATCTTCAGTGGGCAAACATATACACAACTGGCTAACTAAAGATAACACATCATGCGTCTGATTGACTAGAACGCACTTGAACAGATTGTGGCATAAGCTTTCATAAAGTGCCACAAGAATCTCTTGTTTTTGCTGCTACAGACCTGCATGCTTAGTCTTCTGGGAGCTGGCATGAGTTCAGTAGAAATTTTGTGCTGGAGCACTGCTTTGCAATGCAGCCTATGAGTTGTAAGAGCAAATAAGTTGTGGGTGCTGAGATACTTCAGGGATGGAACCTGGTTTAGTAAACAGGATGCAAGGCACTATTGTTGAGATGATATCTACAAGCTGCTAAGGTTTTGTTGCTAACTTATAAGGCCTTGAATAACCCAGCTACCTAAGAGAGTGCCTCCTTCCATACAGATAGTCAGTCCATTTGCCTAGGCCAGAGTTTTCCAAACTTTTCATGTTGGTGACACACTATTTAGACACAGTAATTCAGTTTTACTAGCAAACCAGAGGTTAAACTAACCCCTTTTCAGCCCCGGGAGCATTTGCGTGACACACCTTGTAGCTATGCCACATCTAGTGGAAATGCATCTTATGGCAACTCGAAGTAGGGTCTTTTCCATGGTGGCCCCTACTTAATTATTTATGCAGACATTTCCAGCCACTGATTCTTGGCACTGACTTTGCTGAGCTGTGGATATTTTGTCTTAAGTTTTTTCTTATTTTACTGTACTAGTTTTAGTTCTTTTTTTTTTTTTTTTTTTTTGCTTTATTGTGTTTCACGATAAAATAATAAATAGATACTATTGAATGCTTTCCCCCTCACATGTCCTTCCCTCTTAAGAAGCAATTACTCCGACTTTTTATTGAGTGTAAGTTTGTACATGTAGTTGATGTAGTTGTGCATGAATGGACTTGGAGAATTCCTGATAAAGGGTGTATTGTGCTGACCTCCCATACAGACATGCTGTCTGTGCTCCTTTGCAAACTGAGCATTGGGTATAAGCATAGACAAGAGCCATCACAACCCACACTGAGCGTAAAAGTCAAGTCACTGGGATATTGACCTGCTGCCGTCTCCCTATGAAACTGTGTTTGGAAAAAGAGAGAAAATATGCCTATCCAAAATATTCCAGCATTATGTGGGTTCTCTCCTGCACTGTTCATTGCCTAGTGCTGCTGGTATTTCAGACAGTCCCAAGTGTAAGGCTGTCACTTGTATGTACCTAGGAAATCCTGACAAGGAAATCTGTCTAAAGCAGAGGTTCTCAACTGGTGGTCTTTGGATCCCAGAGGGTCCGCATAACCCACCGGGGGGGGGGGGAGGTCTGTGGCATCATTCACATAATGAGAAATACCTCAGAGGTATAAAAAAATTTCAAAAGTAGGGGGTACATGGCTTGGCTTTTGAAAAACAGGGGATCTGCTGTACTTAGCTGATTGGGAAGCACTAGTCTAAAGTAAAGCTTGGGTACCTGTGACTCTCCAGATATTGTTGGACTCCAATTCCCATCAGCCCTAGCCAGCATGACAAGTGGTCAAGGATGATGGGATTTGTAGTCCAAATATCATTGGGAGGGCCCCAGGTTCTTCCTGGCCATGATGTAGAGCATCATCTTAGGCTGATGATGGGAGTCACAGTTCAGCAACAGCTGGAGGGCTAAAGGTTTCCAACACCTGGCTGGGGGAAGCAGGACAGTGGGGGGGGGGTGTCTGGTAAGAGCATAATTTAGGAATGGTGAAGGGGACCAAGGTGGTGAATGTTGTTGCTGGTAGTGAGAAATCTTAACAGGATAGCCATTTCAGGACTCAAAAAGGCATTGGCTATCTTTTACAGCTACATGTCCATGGAAAGAACAGGAGGTGCCTCTGGAGAGAATCTGTGTCAGCTTAAACTTCTCCTTTCTTGCATTTACTGCGGAAATATTGGAGAAGGAAGCTTCTAACATGGTGCCTGATCTTTTCACATAATGTGGGACAGACGACCCAAATTCTGAGGGCGTTTTCAGAGGAGTCTACCTTTTCTACTTGTATCAACCTGCCTATTTAGGGTGTGGGCTCAGCACCCTAAATACACTCTAGAGAGTCTTGCTTCGGGTGGCAGTCAGTGTCAAGACCTCTAGATTGTTTCTGCAGCACTGGGAGAGAGAGTGTTTTTATTTCATCTTCCAAGAGGATCTTGGCTTTTCTCAGGCATCCGTTGAGCCAGATAAAGCGGCGGCGTCCCAGCCGCTGAATCTGATGCCTTAAGCCATGACCTCCTTTTGTCTCTGACATCTGTCGGAGGCTGAAGTAGCCCCCATCAGTTCCTGGAGGTTCGAAAGCCACTACTATGTAGCAGGAGTGGGCACACACTGACTACGCAGGCCGTTCCCTTCGGGGATGATAGCAACCTGCCTGTAATCTTGCAGTAGCACTCAGTTCGTGGTGGTTGCACTCCCAAACATTCACTGCATCACCAGTGCCAGAGTTGACACAGTTTGTGCCTGCCGCTCATCCCTGGAAATGTTTGAAGAGGAACAGCACCTGAGAGAGACATCTGATTACACCACTTCCTTGTCATTGCAACTGAAACAGGTTCCAGGGGCATAGATGGGCTCATCTTCTCTGAGAGAAGAGACCAGGAGTCCTGGCTCCCAATAATGCCATTGTTTTCTCCCCTCACTTCCAACACCATCCATGTTACTGCAGCAGGTGTCTGTACAGGTAGGTTTCTTACAAACTAAACCACTATATCACTTTTCATGTAAGAACAAAAACCAAAAAGTTACAGAACCTTCTTGTCTTTACAATTAGGCTGCTGAATTCAGCTGGCCATCCATCCATGTGGCAGAAAGAGGCGGGTAGAGACCTGACAATGGGAGAATGGATTAAATCTTGCAAGTTCTGGTACTATTTTTAAAATGCTCCTTCTAGGTAAAAAAATAAAGCTCTTAGCTAGGAAGCCAGGCTTGTAAGGAGAGTATGTGTAGCATATCCCTCTCCTTGGTTTGCAAGATTTCTACCCCCTAGGAGGCTGTAGTATTTGGTTTTGTGCGCACGGTGTTGTTTTTACAGAGAGTTGTATTCTGAAGTGTGAAAAATACGTAGAGAAAGTTTGCAAGTGGTACAGTCTGTCCCTATCCTCATGGGATTTTTTTCTTCCCGATTTCTCTGTGCCTGAGCAGCAAATTTGAGTCCGGGTGTTAAGACCCTCCAAGCTGATCATTTCTTCTAGAGCCCCTCACTGTTCTCTCTTAGCCATTTAATGACGCTGAATACTGTTGCCTGATGCTCTGCTGTGCTGGAATATGGGAGATGGATGTAATGTCTATATGAGAAAGAGATGTAATACCTTTGGTGGAAATGGAAACTGGTGGATCGCTGGACATGCTATTACATTTGTTAATAGCTGTTCATGTGGCAGGGCAGAATGCTTGAGAAGTGTATAAGGGCAAAAATAGCACACACACCCCTTGGAGAAACGCATTCCTTATGTTTTTCCATGAGTTGCTAATCTGGGCATGGCTTCTGATAGGAAGGAGCTTGAGTCCAGAGCAGTGACTCGTGTGGAGACACAAGGCAGCCCCCTCCAGGGTGTGTGTTGCGTTTCTGCACTGGGATGCATCCGGATGTGCAAATCCAAGCAGAAGCTGAGTGGAAGGAGGCAAGGTCTAGAGCACAGACATGCAATAGGCAACTTCCTCTGTGGGGCTTTCATGTATCTAATGAACTCATCGGTTTGGGACTTGCTGGTCTCCAGATCTCATGGAGACTGGGTAACTAGTGCCTTCCGGCAGCTAGAATTTAAGCTGGGTTCTTGTCTGGCCAGATGCACTTTTGAGCCCTGCCTGCGTAGCCTTGGGCTGCGTGCAGAATGCTAAAATCCAAAGCCCTCTGCAAAGCCATCGCCAGCTACCTTGCAGCTGAGTGTTCATATTGACTGTCTCATGAAATGACAGAAGCCAGGATGAGGGAGGGAGGGAAGGAGCAATTCTGCACACACACACACCCCCTTTGGGTTAGGTCTCTGGGACTTGGGTACCCCACTTCCTTTCTAGCTCCGTAATCCTGATTCCCTCTGAAGCTGTTGGGGGACAGGACGGAAAGGGGGCACTCTCTCCTTTCATGCCATTGTTTTGTGCACAATTACGGACTTTCCTTTTCCTCACAGACAGCATCTCACTTCCCCAGGTCTGCTGTTGATGTGGTGCCATTTCCTGCCATTGCTGCAGGGTGGGATGGGGGCGGAGTGGGGAATGTTGGAACAACAAGAGAGTAAAACTCTGGGGCCAAGTTAACGAAAGCTGGAGGAGGGGCCGGCTGGAATGGATGGCCAGGACTGCAGCAGCAAGACTCCCTGCTCCACCCAGCACAGGCAAAAAGGAAAAGTTGCAATGCTCCGTGGTGAATTTCAAACACAAGCAGTGCTACAATTCAAGCCTGCACCTCCTCTATAATGCAGCACCGCATGGTAGTATGGTGGGCTTAGCAAACTACTTTCCCAACAAGTTAACTTTTTAAGTATTATTGTGGCTCCTGAGGTGCTGCCTGCAGGAATAGTGTCTCTTTGGTGTGTGGGGAGAGGAGAACCTCCCCCACACCAAACTTACAGAAGTTGGCAATCTGTGCTCTGGGACATGGGTGGTAAGTCATAGAATCATAGAATCATAGAGTTGGAAGAGACCACAAGGGCCATCGAGTCCAACCCCCTGCCAAGCAGGAAACACCATCAGAGCACTCCTGACATATGGTTGTCAAGCCTCTGCTTAAAGACCTCCAAAGAAGGAGACTCCACCACACTCCTTGGCAGCAAATTCCACTGTCGAACAGCTCTTACTGTCAGGAAGTTCTTCCTAATGTTTAGGTGGAATCTTCTTTCTTGTAGTTTGGATCCATTGCTCCGTGTCCGCTTCTCTGGAGCAGCAGAAAACAACCTTTCTCCCTCCTCTATGTGACATCCTTTTATATATTTGAACATGGCTATCATATCACCCCTTAACCTCCTCTTCTCCAGGCTAAACATGCCCAGCTCCCTTAGCCGTTCCTCATAAGGCATCATTTCCAGGCCTTTGACCATTTTGGTTGCCCTCCTCTGGACACGTTCCAGTTTGTCAGTGTCCTTCTTGAACTGTGGTGCCCAGAACTGGACACAGTACTCCAGGTGAGGTCTGACCAGAGCAGAATACAGTGGCACTATTACTTCCCTTGATCTAGATGCTATACTCCTATTGATGCAGCCCAGAATTGCATTTGCTTTTTTAGCTGCCGCGTCACACTGTTGGCTCATGTCAAGTTTGTGGTCAACCAAGACTCCTAGATCCTTTTCACATGTACTGCTCTCAAGCCAGGTGTCACCCATCTTGTATTTGTGCCTCTCATTTTTTTTGCCCAAGTGCAATACTTTACATTTCTCCCTGTTAAAGTTCATCTTGTTTGTTTTGGCCCAGTTCTCTAATCTGTCAAGGTCGTTTTGAAGTGTGATCCTGTCCTCTGGGGTGTTAGCCACCCCTCCCAGTTTGGTGTCATCTGCAAATTTGATCAGGATGCCCTTGAGTCCATCATCCAAGTCGTTGATAAAGATGTTGAATAAGACCGGGCCCAAGACAGAACCCTGTGGCACCCCACTAGTCACTCTTCTCCAGGATGAAGAGGAACCATTGATGAGCACCCTTTGGGTTCGGTCAGTCAGCCAAATCCACTGAGTGGTAGCATAGTCAAGTCCGCATTTTACCAGCTTCTTTACAAGAATATCATGGGGCACCTTGTCAAATGCCTTGCTGAAATCAAGGTAGGCTACATCCACTGCGTTCCCTTCATCTACCAGGGTTGTAATTCTGTCAAAAAACGAGATCAGGTTAGTCTGACATGACTTATTTTTCAGAAATCCATGCTGGCTTTTGGTGATCACAGCATTCCTTTCTAGGTGCTCACAGACTGTTTGCTTAATGATCTGCTCCAGAATCTTCCCTGGTATTGATGTCAGACTGACTGGGCGGTAATTATTTGGGTCCTCTCTTTCCCCCTTTTTGAAAATAGGTAACATTTGCCCTCCTCCAGTCTGCCGGGACTTCGCCTGTTCTCCAGGAATTCTCAAAGATGACTGCCAGTGGTTCTGAGATCACATCTGCCAGTTCTTTTAATACTCTTGGATGCAGTTCATCTGGCCCTGGAGACTTGAATACATCTAAACTAGCCAAGTATTCTTGTACTATCTCCTTAGTTATTCTGGGCTGTGTTTCCTCTGCTGAATCATTTGCTCCAAATTCTTCAGGTTGGGCATTGTTTTCTTTATCGGAGAAGACTGAGGCAAAGAAGGCATTGAGGAGTTCAGCCCTTTCTGTGTCCCCTGTTTGCATTTCACCATCTTCTCCTCTGAGTGACCCCACTGTTTCTTTGTTCTTCCTTTTGCTACGGACATACCCATAAAAGCCTTTTTTGTTGCTTTTAACCTCTCTAGCAAGCCTGAGTTCATTCTGTGCTTTAGCTTTTCTGACTTTGTGTCTACACATGCTGGCTATTTGTTTGAATTCCTCTTTGGTGGTTTCCCCCTTTTCCATTTTTTGTACACATCCTTTTTTAATCTTAACTCAGTTAAAAGTTCTTTAGATAGCCACCCTGGCTTCTTTAGGCACCTTCCATGTTTCCGTCTCATTGGTATTGCCTGAAGTTGTGCTTTTACTATCTCCCTCTTAACAAACTCCCAGCCATCATGAACTCCCTTTCCTTTTAGTATTACTGTCCATGGGATCTCACCCAGCACTTCCCTAAGTTTTATGAAGTCGGCTTTCTTAAAGTCAAGAAATTGAGTCCTAGTATGCTTGGCTGCTCCTTTCCGCTGTATAGTGCAAGAAGGTATATGATGTTTGCGGAGGGTTTTGCTGCACCCCAGTTAGTCCTCCTTACAGAGTCTTGCTACATGGATTTTTGCTTTGTCCTTGAGATCCGATTACCACTTTCCTGGAAGGTTCAGTGAAGTTACCTTGATTCTTTGCGGGAGGGGAAGAGGGATGGAGACGGCCTTTTCTCTGTTGGCCTTTGTGCTTCAAAAGGGAACTGAAACAGTCATTCAAAGCAACTCCCTGTGCCAGTGCTTTGTGGTAAATGGTTACCGGACCTGCCGTTGGCCACTAGAGAGCAGTTCCAAAATATTAAAACATAACTTTAATTAAAGCAGCCTTTGTGATATTTCAGTTACAGGTGTCAATACAGTGTTATAGTGTACTGATGAAACAGAAATTTTTATGAGGTAGTCGTCATAAGCAGTTATGGATCAAAAGCAATCATTATTTTGAGTTTACGTAGAAGGCCTGTGATCACCTTGCACAGGCATCTTAAGCCACAAGTTAAGAAATGCTGATTTGGAGGGCACCGTCTTAGCTGCCCCCATGTCAATGAGCATGCATGCACAAAGGATCCTGCCCTGGGCCGGGAGTTAATGACCTCCAGTTCCTTGGCAGCCTTGACACCGAGGAGCCTTGCAAATGCTCTCGGCAGTTTCCCTTTACTTACGTAACGGGCAGCCTGGGGAGAATACTCTGGGATGTGTGCTGTCTTAACAGGAGGGGTATTTATGTCGGCTGTTAAAAACCTTAACAGAATCTGAGCAGTTGGGTGGGGTGAGGAGGGTGAACGAAGGACAAGCTGGGAGAAATCTGCAGGGCAGGACGCAAAGTGCAGCTGGCCTGGGCATGTAGACACTGGGGAGGAGGATGTTGCAAACATCAAGGCCAGGATTGCAGGAGTGTGACAGTTACTCTGCATCTTTGCTGAAGTTGTGCTGGGTATCATGCAGAAGTAACAATGGCTGGAATAATAATAATAAATATTAATAATAATAATAATAATAATAATAATAATAATAATAATAGTGCCCCGCTCATCTGACTGGGGCACACACCTTTTCTGTATCTGCAGTGCCCATTTGTCTCAGCTCCAGTTCCCATCAGTTGGTCCCACTAGTGCAGGGACAGGGTACGTGTAGGCTTCCAGATGTTCCCGGATTACAGCTTCCATCATCCCTAGACATGCTGAATTGTAGTTTAACAGCATCTAGAAGGCCACACATTTTTCTTCTGTGCTCTAATGTGACCAAGAAACAAATTAGGGTGTAGCTATTCGAATAAGAGTTGGGTGTTTTGTTTTTTTTAATTAAATGATGGATGTTGCAATTGGTAAAGCATAGGGGTGGATCATAGCCTTTTGCTTTGCATGAGAAAGGTCCCAGATTCAATCTCCAGGTAGACCCAGAAGAGACTTCTGTCTGAAACCTAGAGAGCTGCTGCCATTTGGTGTGTAGACAGACTGTTGGTCCATTGAGCTTAGTTACAGAGCAGCTTCCGGATCTCCACCTGCCAACCCCAGAACACTCTCTTCCTGTTACGATGATGGACAATTTTCTAGGTGCAATTGCTTTTATAGCATGTTTCAGTGTACATGGTGCTTTTCTCTTGGATCTTGGCACATGGGTCACTGCTGTGCCTGTTTCGCCCTGTGTGGAACGATGTGAAAGAAACTCCACCCAAGGGTAAAAAATGTGGTCTAAACCACCATTTAAATCCATCTCAGCCCAAAGAAGAGAACTCACTCTGAAACTTATTTATAGATGGTACCTAACACCATGCAAGGAACCTCATCTAAATGCTGGAGAGGCTGCATTTCCACAGACACATACCTCCACATGCATGCTCCAGAATTAAATCCTTTTGGATATTAGGGCTGTAGGAAATCTGCAAAATAACAAAACTAGTAATAGAAGCAACTGGCCTGCTCAGTGGTTGTGAGACTAAAATGGAGTGGGTGGAAGTGTGCATCACACTAAGTTCCTTGGATACAGGGTGGGGAAAGTATTCAAATTGGAAAACAAAACAGCAAGGGTGGGAATAAGAAACTGAAATAATGTTAGCATAGATGACTTCTCCCTTGGCAAGCAGCTGCAACAAATTCAGTAAGGTAGCAAAATGGGGCTTCAGAGTCAGGCTCCATTGACAGAGCGGTTTGTTCCATTTACCCAACATTTCCCTAACAGTTACTGTATTTTTCGCCCTATAGGACGCACTTTTCCCCCTCCAAAAATGAAGGGGAAATGTGTGTGCGTCCTATGGAGCGAATGCAGGCTTTCACTGAAGCCTGGAGAGTGAGAGGGGTTGGTGCGCACCGACCCCTCTCGCTCTCCAGGCTTCAGGAGAGCCCCAGCGCCAGCCCCACAAGGTCGGGGGACAGAGGGAGGCGGAACGCCGCCATCCCGCTGTCTCCCGAAGTGGTTTGGAGGCTGACGGCGGGGAGACCCCACCGCCAGCCCCGCAAGCTCCGGGGACAGCTGGGAGACGCAGCGCGTCTTCCTGCTGTCCCTGGACCTGATCTGAAGGCGGGCGGCGGGGAGAAGAGCGCTTCTCCCCTCTGCCTGCCCCGCAAGCTCCGGGGACAGCAGGGAGATGCAGCGTGTCTTCCTGCTGTCCCCGGACCTGATCTGAAGGCGGGCGGCGGGGAGAAGAGCGCTTCTCCCCGCTGCCTGCCCCGCAAGCTCCGGGGACAGCAGGGAGATGCAGCGCGTCTTCCTGCTGTCCCCGGACCTGATCTGAAGGCGGGCGGCGGGGAGAAGAGCGCTTCTCCCCGCTGCCTGCCCCGCAAGCTCCGGGGACAGCAGGGAGATGCAGCGTGTCTTCCTGCTGTCCCCGGACCTGATCTGAAGGCGGGCGGCGGGGAGAAGAGCGCTTCTCCCCGCTGCCGGCCCGACAAGCGCCTGGGGGGAAATAAATTTTTTTTCTTTACTTCCCCCCCCAAAAACGTGATGCGTCCTATGGGCCGGTGTGTCCTATGGGGCGAAAAATACGGTAATTTCTGAATTATTTTTGAGCTTGTTGGAAAACCAGTGGAATATTGTTAGCACCCATTTTCGTGTTTATTCCAGGAACACTGTGTTTGCAGCTCCCTTGCCCTCAAAAACTGTGGGAGTAAAGTGATGAAATTTGGGGCAGTGCGCCAGCGTACAGTGCTTAACTGCTGTTTTCATGCAGCAGTCATGGAGAAACAGAAGCACACATGTGCAGAAAGGGTGGGAGAGAGCAACATTGGCTAGTGGTGTGTGTCCTTGTGTCACAATGCACTCCCCTGGTGTGAATGAAATTTAGCTGGTTTATCAGTCAGAAAGCCATGGTTCCATAAGACAACAGGGTGAAAGCCACATTAGAAAATGCAACACAAGTGCTAGCAATATAATCTGAAGAGCTAATGCAATATTCCCCACATCTGAATTCACCCTGAGTGTTGGGATGAGATACTAATTCAGAATTCTCTTTTGCATATAACTTTCTGTTGGGCTTGGACAAGCCACTGTTCTCTCATTCTCCAGCCCTACAGTACAGGGATAACATTGGCCTGCTCTACAGGAGTGTCGTAAGGATTGCTGAAATAAGATGCTGTATGTTGAGGCCGCTCAAAATAGCTAACACCAGGCTCACCTCTTTTTCTTTGCATGCTTAGCCATGACTATCAAAAGTGGGTGGTGGACTTTTTTGGGAGAATAAAAGGGAGTAGCTTTGTGTGTACAGTGGTACCTCGGGTTAAGAACTTAATTCGTTCTGGAGGTCTGTTCTTAACCTGAAACAGTTCTTAACCTGAGGTACCACTTTAGCTAATGGGGCCTGCCGCCGCCGCACCACCGCCACACGATTTCTGTTCTCATCCTGAAGCAAAGTTCTTAACCCAAAGTACTATTTCTGGGTTAACTGAGTCTGTAACCTGAAGTGTCTCTAACCTGAAGCGTCTGTAACCCAAGGTACCACTGTATTGAAATAATAATAAAGTGTGCACCCCCCACCCCCACACACTGGCCCTTCCAGCTTCCCCCTTCTTGCTTCACACGCAGACATGCTGTGGTGACCAGTTGCAGCTATAAATAAACGGCCATATCCTTGCCTGCGGCTCTGCTGCTATTTTTGCTGCTGCTCTTGTTGTGTCTGGGCATTCAGAAGTTGGTGACAGATGCTTTTTGTTTAATTCCGCATCCTGACACAACCTCTCCAGTTTGAGCAGGGTGCAGGATGGGTGGGGGAGTGGAGACCAAGTCTGTCTCTTAGCTTTGTGTACTTGGGACCCCTGCTTGAGGAGAAGTGCAGCTGTATTGTTTTTAAATCAACTTCCTGCTGCAGACTGCTCCAAAAGATGTAATGCTGACATCCTGGTTGAGTTTCTTAAAGCTTTCTTTCTTTCCTCCTGAACGAGTTGAATGATTCCCTTGTATCTTGGCCAAATTCTTGTTTTGGGCCCCATAAATGGCCACCTTAGGCTTTCAGTTCAGGTATGCGATCTCTTCCTTCTTAAAACGTTCTCCTGAATAGGTGCTTTGTTACTTCCTCTGAAGAGGACTGGCTTTTGCTGCAGGATGACACGTTGGACGAAAGCTCAATCTCTGGAGTGCAACAGAAAACCTGGTCTTCACGGAGTGCCTTGTAAATCTGTGGAATGCCTTGCTGCAGGATGTTGTGATAGCCGGGTAACCAAAATGATGGCTAAATGGATTGGATGAATGTATTGCAGTTATAAGCACTGAGCGGAGAGTATGGTTACACATAAAGAGCTCTTGAGCACTTGCCTTGTGAGATCTGAGTGGCTGCTGTCTGTCTGCAGGAAGGGGGAGAGCTGCTGAGCTAGGTGGAATGCTGGTCTGACTCAGCATGGCAATTCTTATCTCGTTGGAACTATCTTGAGTAATGGATTTTTCACTGCAAGAGACAAGACAGCCTTAAGCAGAAGGCTGATGTATGCATGGCAGAAGTGGAGCTTAGTGTGTGTGTACAGAAAACATATTCGTGATTCACACCAAGACATGTCAGGATGTGAAATGACATGAGAGAATTATTTGTGCCCTCGGGGACCTCACTGGGTACTGTCTGACGTTGGTGGTGCATCCACCCTTTCAACAGAACAACCGAGATTCCTGGTTTTGGAGGCGGGGGGTGGAAGAGGGAAGCCAGCAGTTCCTCAACGTACTCATAGCGATCTGGTTCACATATCATGCAAAGCCAAACCATGGCCTAGCATGAATTTGTTCCTCCTTGGCCGTTCTGCCGCTGCTCAGAGCTAAGCCATAGTTTGGGTCAGTGTGCCTCTGAATCCAGGCTTGTGGTTTAGCTCTTTCCAGACTAACGATAACCTGCAGCCGTCAGGCTTATGGCTCAGTGGTATAGAGAAAGCTAAACCACGAGAAGCTAAGCTAAGCTGTGACTTAGCTCAGCGCAGTAGCAGCCGACCAACCAGAGAGGAACAAATTCCTCTCCCAGAGCTGCCTTATTTGCTCTAAGAGCCATGGTGTAGCTCATCATGACGTGCAAACCAGGCTACGGTGTGCTTAGTGGGGGACACCCACATCCACATTATTGTAGTGTTGCTATAAACAATATCTGAGAATTCTGCCCAGACGCCATTTCCGAAGGACGAATCCCTGCTTTGTCCATATGGCAGCCCTACATTATTGCGATCAAAGTGTAGAGTTGCTTTGGTGAAATGTGTAGAAACCAATTTTATATTGCTTTTACAATAGCAGATTTATAGAACATGCAATAGAGGAAAGGTTGATAATGAATGGCAGTGTCTGCTAAACCCTCAAAAGTGGTCCAATGCAAGGGTTTCCTAGCTCCCCCAGCCCCGTTTCCCTCCATGTGTGAGAAGCGGCCTTGCTTTCTTGCTTGCTAACCACTATGCAACACTGCCTAAATATATTTACACATACATGTGTACTTCTCCATGTGAGGGGGCATCCTGAGCCAATCGGAATCCCTGCTTGTGTGAAGCAACAAATTGGTATGCACATAGCTCTGCTTTTCACATGCACCCAGCAGGGTGAAGCTGCCAGGCGTGGCCGCTGGGTTTGTTGAGGGCAGGGCCAGCCTGCACAGCCCCTGTGATGCCCTCAATGCTTTTGGAATGCAAGAAGGTAAAAGTTGTTTGTGAACTTGAGTCCACGAGAGCTTGTGCCATCACAAGTTTTCTAACCTTGCCCACAAACTTCTTCGTTTTAGTTGCAACAGACCGACATGGCAACCTCTCCAAACAGGGAATCCTATCAATTGTGTGCGCATGCGCACCCACACCCACACCCACACCCACACCCACACCCTCACAGCTTTCCTTCTGTCACCCTATTCCTCCATTATTCTAATTCTAGTTTATTACAGTTGAAATAATCTGGGTTATTTATATAATATTGATAATTCCTCATTTGCATAACATGTTTTTCAGGGGCCAGTGTGATGGAGTCAAAATCTTTGAGCTCAGCCCCATAGAGAGCATCACTGCACAGGGTAGCTTTTTTTTAGTTTCAAAACTTACTTTTAGTTTCTTGTATTTGAGGCACTTGGGTTTTTTAAAGTTTCTCTTGTCTTGTCTTTTTTTAGCTGCATTTCTGTCCTCCATTTTCTCTCTCTCTCTCTCTCTCCCTCTCTCCCCCCCCCCCCACATAGGATAACAGATGTCCTCCTTTTTCACCATGAGTTTCAGCTTTTGGCCTGGAAAGTGTTTGAGGGTTATAAACTCTGAATCATGCTCAAAGCAGCAAACTCATCTGGTTCTAATTATCCCGCCGCTGCTCCTCTCCACTTTTGCCGTTCTGCATGTTTTCCCCAAACCATCTGATTCGGTGGGACACACCCGAAAGCAGGAGTGCCAGAGGCACCTTGTGAATCGGGACTTTGTGAGGAGGGAAAATAAATAAACCAACCAAGATGCAGGCCAGCAGGATGGCAGCTTCCTGCAACTGCCTTCCCAGGAGGCGTATCACAGAATGCTTCTATGCGAAGGCAGGGGAAGGGGCAGAACTGGGCAGCGCCTCTTTCACATGTTTGGGAGACTGACTTGGGTGGAGAGGTCCATGGGGATTTTCTCTGCATGTCAGGAATAGGAAACCTGTGGGACTCGGACTCTCACCGCCGCTGAATGTTGTTCCACGCTGGCTGGGCTTTATTTCACCCGGGTCAAAGACCCAGTTTGGCACACCCCCATGTGCATTTGTGTACACACACAGACACACAGGTTGGGAGCCTCAGTGGTGCCCCTCTGAAGGTCTCACCAAGCAAAAAAACCCACCTACCCGTTCCGTAGCTGCGGCACTGCCAGGGCTTGATGGGAGCTGGGAGCCCAGCAATACCTGGAGGACCATAGGGCACCCCACCCCTCTTCAAAGAGCTGCGCAAAACTTAGCACAAACTATTCCAGCTGCTCTGTCGCTGCACCTAAGCCTCATCTAGCGTGACCCTCCCTTATCTTTATTTCTTGGCTCTCTGGCTTATGCTACGCAGTTTGAAGGGGACTGACACACCTTCCAGACACAGCTGCTGCTGCTGCTGCTGCTGCTGCTGCTGCTGCTGCTGCTGCTGCTGCTGCTGCTTTGGTGATCACTCATAGCCGAGTAAGATTGTCTTCCATAAACACGGTTTTAACAATGAGTCCGTAAGTGACTGTGGAGGCCAATTCTGGATCCACACGTCCTTCCACAGTGGGGACATTGGTTTCCGGGCGGGAGTTGATCACAGTGTGGATTTGCCAAGCGTGCCTTCCTCCTAGCACGTTTCTCCCTTGTGTCCTGAGTTTGAGCGTCTTCAAAGCCCATGACACCTTTGATAAATGCTGTTCTCCAGTTGGAGCGCTCGCAGGCCAGTGTTTCCCAGTTGTTGGTGTTTATACTACATTTTTAAAGATTTGCCTTGAGACAGTGTTTAAACCTCTTTTGTTGACCAACAGCATTACACTTTCCCTTTTTAAGTTCGGAATAGAGTTCAGTCACAGCATCAATGACTTGTCCAAGGGTTGCCTGTGAAATTGTAGGCAGAGCAGGAGCTTCCTGCTCCTTAAAGGTTGTCTGTGATCTTGAGCGTGATGGAGGTTCTGTGTCCAACTGCAGGACACTTTCCCTCTCTCTTTGGTGTGGCTGGTGCACTAATACGCCTCCGCAGCCCTTGGCTTATAAAAACAGACAAGCCAGCCCACAGTTTTGAATTAACATGACATTGGGGGAATAAATGCAATTGTAACAGTGGAAAATCAATGTAAAATCTCCCAAGGGGTCCCTGTGGCGAAATAATATTGCTTGTGTCTTTGTTCTTCACGCACTTTTTCCAGACACAATTTCTCTGTGTGTTCTGAGTTTCCCCTGCATGCCTGAGGATCTTTCCTTCTTCCTGGTGCAAGGAGAAGGAGCAGCTGTGGCTTTCTTCTAGTCCAGTGGCTTTCCTAGAGCTGTGTGTTCAGGAAGCCTTGGGGCTTGTAAGCAGCTTTCCTGAGGAAATGAGGAAAGCTTGCTCCAGTGAGTGACATTTTGCACCTAGCTTTTGACCACTTGCAACCAACCAAGCAAAGATGCCTGGAGGCCAGGATGGTGCCCAACATCTCCACCACCTGGAGGTGCATGCCTGGGGATCGTAGGATCCGGAGTGTTTTCACATACTAATACTCCATCCTGTAGAATTCTGTCAGTTATATTCTATCTGCACAATCGGAATGAATTTCTGGAACCAAAATGCTTTTTCTGTGCAGCCTGAGCAGGAGCAGTTACCACTAAGACAAAGAGCTGGAATTGGCCAATATAGATGTGGACCTGGATCAAGTGACCTTTCTTCTTTAAGTTCTCAAAGTTCTTAACCTAGCTCAAGGTTGTCATCTGAACTAGCCAGGTGTTTATCTGATAATCAATCACAGCCAATCCATCCTTTGAAAAACAAGACATTAGAGCCATCTTGCCCAAAAATGGCAACTAGACATTCCATTTTGGCAACTGCAACCTTGGTTCAAGAAACTATTTGGTGCCTAGCTTATATATCTGTGAGTTTCTAACACTCTACCACCTTTTTAGCAGCAAACTTTCCTTGAGCGCTTGGTAGCACACAACTCAGTGGCAGGCAAACCAGTGTGAAAAGGATGCCTTGAAAGTAAAGAAGGTTTTTTAAAACCAGTGTATTCGTCTTTTTGCCAAGGTGTGAGGGGTGGGAAGGTCAGCTGCTCATCTTGGCAAACTGAAACTTCAGGGGCCAGCCTTGGCTTTCATACCAGACACAGACTTGTAACCATCTGTGAGCTTTAAAACAAATATTAGAGAATTGATATTCAGAGAACAATAAAGAAGCAACAACAGATTAGGTAAGCCTTGTTTGATTGTTGTAACCTTGTAGCTTGAGCTTCCAACTTTGCACTGATCTTGACGAGAACTGATGTACTTCTCTGAAGACAAACCCGCATTTGATAGTTAAGTTCTTGAGGGGGGAGATTGACACCAGAGCTTTAATGCAGGTGTGGGGGATCCTTCGGCCCACCAGCTGTTGCTGAAATTCAACTGCCAACAGCCCCAGCAAGCATGAGTAACGGAAGAGAGGATTTTCCCTCTGGGTGATGGGGACTCTAGTTCATTTTAAAATGCATTGTTGGACAATACCTTCATTAGAAGCAACCAAAATGTCACAAGCGAGCTTTCAAGTTATCCAGAACTCTTCATCAGGTTGGATGATAAAAGAAGAGACATGGTGAGGGAGTGAAGAGTTGTCTTGATCTTGGCAGCCATGAAGTCTGCGGTTGGCCACAGCGTTAAAGATGGAGGAGAGAGCAGCCTCAATTGGATTAAGCTTAACTAGGTGGTGTTATGCAGGTTGCATCTAAGACAAAGAAATACACAGTGGCCCCCACTTGTGAAATACCAAATGCAATGGTTACTCAGATCTGTCTCCTACCTTAAACAAAACGCATAGGTTCCTTTTTGGGTAGAGAACAGAAATAAGGAGAAACAGGCAGTTTTTATATTTGCAAAGCAGGAGATTAATTTTAGGTGGTGTAAAAATGTTGCAGAAAAGCCAAATTTGGGCTCAGAGGGAGTTAAAATGTCTGATGTCAGATATTCTGGTACCCCAGGCAACATCAAGGGAAATCAAAGAAAGCAGTAACAGCAATGCAGACCAGTCCACCTATGACCATATATCAGTAGACGTTAGAAGACTGATCAGTACCAGAGGATTTCTGTCCGCTGGGAGTGTAGAAAACCTGGTTGTCACAACTCCCATCCTTACAGTTACCTCCCCCCCCCCCCTTCTTTCAGCTCTGTGTTTGGTCTAGCAACCAAAATCCTCCTCAAGCAGCTGGATTGGGTCCCTGCTGATCCCTGCCTTAAAAGAATCTAACCTTGTGTGTGCGCTGTTAATGATACGGCAGGGTGGGAGCAGACCACATCTGCAGTGCAATGCTAAGCAGTTTTTCCTCAGAAATTGCACTGAATTCGTGGGGCTTTCTCCCCTCTAAGTATGCTTAGGATTTCCACCTTAGAAATCTATCCCCTTTTCAAGGAAAGTTTTTAATAACTGATAGTGAAAAAAAGGGCAAATATATGAGCAGATTATGTCTTGAAAATACAGGATTCTTATTTGAGCAGGGCGCTTTCACTCCAGATTATTTTTTAGCGGTTGCTGCTATTTGATGGTGAGGCCGAATCTGCTTCGCAGTACGTTTTTCTGTTTGAAGGTCCAGATGCAGCCTGGGATATGGACCCAAAATATAACCTTATATTTCACTGGTACCCCTAGTGAATGTAGCAATCTCCTGCCATTAACCAGGGAGAGGCGGCTTTCCGGATACTCCCCATCTTGATGTTGGGGCCAATTTGTTATCTATGGCAATGTTGAATGTTGCCATTAGGCACCCAAGGCGCAGACCTCAGAGGGGCTCAGTGCTGACTGACCTTCCAGGGGCACAGTTTTGCACTTAATAGAACCACAGAACTGTCGGAAGGGAGCCCGAGGGTCATCTAGTCCAACCCCCTGCAATGCAGGAATCTTAAGCAAAACTACATCCTACATGACAGACCTTATAAAATTCCGATAACAACAGTTTACATTCCGTTTATATTTTGAAGAATTCTACCGCTTTTGAAGTAATTCGCCCATTGGGATTGTTTGCAATTTTGTGCGCGCGTGCAAGTAGCTCTCCTTGCCTGGGGCGCAAAATAGCCCTGCGCGGGCACTAGTAGGATGGGGAATATCGCCCCAGAGGGCGAGACATGGCGCTAGTTTAGTTTGAAATCCTTCGGGCCGGAGGAGGGCCTGTCAGGCGAGGGGGAAGGCGCGCCGGGGCTGGGGGTCTGGGCTGCGCGCAGGCGGGGGGCGGCGGCGGAGGGCGGAGCTCGGCGCGGCCCGTTCCCTCCTGCCTCCGCCTCCGCCGCCCAACAATAGCAGGCCCCGAGTCGGGCCGCGTCGGGCGGGAGGATGCCCAGGCGGCGCCGGGGCCTCCATCGCAGAGACGGGAGCGCGCTCGACCCCCGGGCCTCCCGCCCCGCCGGGCTGGCCAGGCGGCCCAGACAGTAAGGAGGCGGCGGGGGTCCGGGGCAGGCGCTTCGGGGGTCTCCAAGGGTCTCCTTGGAGGACTGCGGGACCTCGAGGAGAATGGCTGGCGGGAGAGCCCTGGGGGGGTGTTATGGAAGAAGGGGGTTATTTGGAGCAATCTGGGAGCAGAAACCGGGGGGGGAAGGGGGTCAATATATGGGGGGCATCTGCAAGCCTGTGTCGGAGCCCCGGTGGGGTTGGGGCTCAAGGGGGTCTCTGGCGCTTGGAGATCGCTGCGTGCGAGGGTGTATATACGTGTGAATGTGTGTGCCATTGTGGATAAGGTGAGCAGTGTGAGTTAGGAGGCTAGCGGAGTCCAGGGAAAGATTTGGAGCATCCTTCTACAATTCCTGTTTGGAGAAGATGCGGGTGCGGGAGGATCTTTCACCTTGGCAGCGCTGCTTTGCATGGGACCCCGCTTCCCTTCCTGTTCTCTTTGCCCCCCATAGGGACTTGGGGGGTGCACCGAGGAGAGTGGCGTGATCTGAGGCCCTTTAAGAACCCTTTTGTATTGAGGGCAGTGTGTCATTTTCCGCAGCTGCTTTTCCTGATTTAACGGGGTTCAGACCCAACAGCCGTCTCGGATGTCTCTGCATTCCCTACGGTTAATCCCTTGTGCTGAGCATGGAGACGTTGGCACTACCCAGCGGCTTCCCTTTGCCCACCCTCCCCCCTCCCCAAAAGTCCAGGAATGCAGCCAAGAAAACGGCAGTCTTCCCAGTATGCCGGGCTGGAGTCGGCTGAGCGCCCTTGGCTGAGAACTAGTGTGGAGTACTGGGCTAGATGCACACAGGAATGTTGGCTGGCTGGCAGGCTGGCGCGCATCACGGTCAAGGATGCTAAAGAGGGCTTCCTCCAAGGGGATGTGCATGGCAGACGTGGCCAGCTCATCTGCAAGGGAGCCTGGGAGCTGGGGGGTGGGTGGGATTGGGGAGCACCCTTGCCTTCGAAGAGCAGAGGTGGCCTTTCCACGGGAGACTCCTCAGTGCGCTGCTTATTGGAGCATCTCAAAGCAGCCATTGACCCAAACATCCCAACTGCCAGGTTTAATTAGACCTACTGTGTGTGTGTGTGTGTGTGTGTGTGTGTGTGTGTTGCGATGCTGAGGAAATTGGAGTCGCAGAGGGAGTGGGTGTTGCGTGGCCTCTGACGGAAAGCCCTGGGAAATAGTCTCCTTGACCAGTTTCAGCCTCCCTTCTCTAGCCTTTGCCAGAACTGAGGAATGGAACCCAGAGCTTTTGGCTGCTCAAGGGTTAATTGTGAGCTAGAACTGGGATTTTTTTTTTTAGCAGGACTTAGTCCTGAAATGCATGAAATAGTAATCTTAGCATTGCTCTTTGGCTAGTGAGTGCACCATCAACACTGTGTAAATACACACAGTCATATACATAGAGAGAGAGAGAGGTATGTTAAGAATTGGGTCCACAAATGGATGTATAGCCCAGAAAGGTTGGAAGATCTCCAAAACCAAGGTTGAAGATCTCTGAGAACATGCAGTCTTTCCTTCAAGACTGGGTAAACCTTTGGTAGTTCCCAGCTGACTGGAGGCAGGGAGGGTTTTTGTGTAATGCAGTCTGGGCAAACTGGAAGAGTATATGGGCAGAGCTGAGTACACACACTGTATTGTGTATTTTTATAAAGTGCTAGGTTGGCTTTTGGTTTTCTTGCCAGCTGTATCCACCAGACTTCCACTTGCTTGCTGGAGCTGCAATTAAAGCTAGAAATGGGAAGAGGAATGCTTTGAGAGATCATGGTCCCTTTTTATTATTTATTTATTTGTTTTATTTATTTTATAAGATGTATATACCACTTGATTGTTAAAAAAAACAACCCCTCAAAGCAGTTAACAAAAATATAAAACAATAAAATTGAGGGGAGGGGAATTACAACCATACTTTAAAACATACAAAGTTAAAATACTAAAGCAGGTTAAAATTACCTCAACTTTCTAATCATCTGGGTAGGTTTGTTTAAACAATAATGTTTTTATGAATTATCAGAAGCAGCAGTACAATCCAGATTTCTGAAGCTTCTTTCTGCTAGGATGCGTAACATAAGAAATTTGAAACGTTGAATGTCAGAATATTAAGAAATACTAAAGAGAGATTAAAATTAATTCATAAACTAGTATAGTACAATGTAATATAATACATTAGATGTTTATTATAATAGCAATGATACTGTGTTAGTCTAAATGGCCATGATTGATAGAACAAGATAATTTTTGAAGATTATATATACACACACTTATTCATATATATTTATATTTAATCTGTGAGCATTGTATGCATTATATTCTGTAAAAAAGAAAACTAGAATTTCTGCTTTCCTACCCTTCTCTGATTACAATGTTGACACATGTCTCCCCTCAAGATTAAAATATTTCTTTCTTTCTTTCTTTCTTTCTTTCTTTCTTTCTTTCTCTCTCTCTCTCTCTCTCTCTCTCTCTCTCTCTCTGTGTGTGTGTGTGTGTGTGTGAACCCCTCATGACAACAAGGAGTGGATCACTCACAAGAGTGTGTGTAGCAGCTGGAGTGTTGGGTTTAGAATGTTAAATGGGTTTAGAGTCCTGGGTTCAGATCTCTGTTCAACCATACAGCTCACTGGATGAATTTGGGCCGATTAACAACTGGGGGTGAGGTCTGCTACTCTGAGCTTCATGAAAGAATAGAAGGATTTGATTTTTTAAATTAAAACCACCACAACCACAACATGTACTAGAACCAGTCCAGACACCCAACTAACGGGGTTAAGAAAGTTATACACTGGTGGTGGCAATAGAACTTAGTTCTCAGGCTAGCTGCTTCTTAAGGGAGCTCAAATAGCCGGGCTGTGAAAGACCAGCTTCCCCGAGATCCCACAGAACTGCTGCCAATTGGAACAGGCCATAGTGGAGTAGGTTGAAGATGGTGAGATTTGCTGCACTGTTTCTTCCTGCACTGCTCTTGACTGTTAGGGAGCCTTGCGGACACACGCACCATGTCCTGTGTCTGTAGAGAGGGATGAAGGAACTGACCCTCCACTTACTGTTGGGTTACAGTTTCCACCATCTCTGCCCCTTGGCCGTTCTGGTTGGGGCTGATGGAAGTTGGGAGTTCAAGCACTTTCAGAGGACCACAGCTTTCTCATCCCTGCTGTGGAGGACATTCTTGGGGCTGCACTGAATTGTGACTTAAGCATTTGAGAACACAACAGCTTTGAATACCAGTTGCTGGATCCACAGGAGGGGAGAGGGGTCTTATGCTTGCATCCTGCCCACTAGTTTTCCACTGTGAGAACAGAATGCTGGACTAGATGGGCAATTGGCCTGATCCAGCAGGCTCTTTTATGTTCTTAGGGTTGTCCCTCTGAATCAGACCACAGCTCTACCTTGTCTGCCTCTTTAACATATGCCCTTGGGAAGCTTGCCAACTGGACCTGATGATGGGGGATGAAACTGATAGACAAGTCCTTCATGAATTTATCCTTTGGGTGGTGGTGTGGAAGCAATCTTGTTTTATCTAAACCGATTAGAGGTTTGTTTGTTGATTAAATGAGATGTAAGTCTTGTCAAGTAAATAAAATCTGGACATCAGCTACCAGGGCATTTTCAAGGTCTTGTTATAACATATACAGACCTGCAAGGGGTTTGACTAGGATGACCCACAGGGTTCCTTCTAACTCTTCAGTTATATGGTTCTATGAACAACTACCTGAAAAAGCACCTGCCCCTGTAGGATCGCTTGGATCACCTGGAGAAATTCTCAGAATACAAAATACCCCAGGGCAGTGACCCCATAAACACACATTTTTCTGCTGTTGCCCCTGCTCCCTTCTCCTCTGGTGTACGTGAAGCAGCAACCATCAGATACTTTAGATACCTTACAAAGGCTTGCCTTTTAAAAACTCAGGCATTTCCTGACCCATAAGAATCAGGCCCCATTTTGTGTGTTTGAATCCTTTGAGTGTGACTGTCTATTTTATTTGCTTTTATGTGTTTTTATACTGCTGTTTTGCTGGTTTTAGGTTATCTCTTTCAGCCTATATTGTTTGCTTTTTTTAGATTCTACACTGCTTCAAGATTTTTGAAATATTAACTGGCAGATAAATACTTCTAAATAAATAAATGCATAAATAAAACTCAAAGGGGTGGGTGGACCTTTTTTGTACTTTGTAAATGTGAAATTACCACTGGAGTGGAGAATGGCCAAGAGGAAGTTATGGGGGGGGGGAGCATGTGGAGAGGTCCCTGAGTTAAAAATACCTCTCTGTAGCTGTCTGCTCCTTCCACTTCCTCTCTTGAGTGTCTGATATGCCTCTATTCCCTTTTTTGTGTTTTGATTTATTTAACAGAATTTATATACTGCTCTTGTCAAAAGCTGAAAGTGGGTTGCATAAAATGTACAGTGTACCGATAAATCAGATACTAAAAACAAGCTAGCCTGAAATTTTGAAAAATAAAATCAAATTATTTAAAATCAAATCAATTTAAATGCAAATTAAAAAATAAAATAACTTACTAAAATGCATGTCAAAATTTACACATCTGGATAAACAAAAAAGTTCTTAGCTGGCTCTCAAAACAGTACAGCGAAGGTGCCTGCCTAATTTCAATGGGCAGGGAGTTCCGAAGTGCAGGGGCTGCCATACTGAACGGCTGATTCCTTGGAAGTGTGGAAATAACATTATGTGGCACTTGTAAAATGCCAGATCTGCAGATCAAAATTGTTGAGTGGGCTTATAAGGCTATAGCCCTAGTTGGCTATTGTGGCTCAAAGCCACTCTGGAATCTGTCTAGAGCAGGGAAAGGGAATGGATGACTCTCTGGGAATGGTCTGACCACCACAACTCCATCGTTCTTGAGTCCACCAGCGACTGGAGGGCCACAGGCTCCTTAGTCCTGGTTTAAAACGCACCACAAAATTTCTAGGGGGGAGGGTGGCATATATCGTTTTTGGTAAATCTGTTAGTTAATCCCTTCATTGATTTTTGAATCTCTTCCTTTCAGACATCTCAAAGTGATTTACAATATAATGACATAAATGAAACATATATGTTAAAAACAAATGTGCATAAAAACAATTTTTAAAAACCAACCCCAAAACTATAAAAGCAGTTTAAAACTACAACACATCCATGAAATAAGTTCATATCCACGGCAGGTATCAACTGGGATAAAGAATTCCAAAGGCTTGTTGAAAGAGGAACATCTTTGGCAGGTGCCAAAAAAACCAATAGAAAAGGCAACTGTCTGATATGCAGTGGGAGTGAGTTCCGCAGGGTAAGTCCTCCTGCAGAACACAGCAATCAGTTGGGTATGTAGGGGGTGAGGCGATCTTTTGGGTGTCCTGGTCCCAGGCTGTGTAGGGCTTTGTACAGCAGTACTACAACCTTGACCCTGGCCTGGTGGCTAATCGGCAGCCAAAGCAATTCCTTCAGCAGTGGCGTGATGTGATGGCGATTTTTCTCCCCAGTGAGCAGTCGATCTGCTGCCTTTTGCCCTAGCTGCAGCTTCCGGGTCTGCCTCAGGCAGTAACCCAATCTACTTCTCTTCTCTTTCAGGTAGGAGCGACTAAGGAAGGCCTGGAGATCCAGTCATCCACGGCGTCTACCTCTGGGTCCTTTGAGAAAGGTAAAAGACCGACGGATACGTGGTCAGCCAAAGATACTTTGGTGTCTGAGGTGCAAAATCCAGACTGAAGCACTCCCATTTCCCCGGAGAATGAATGATCGTGAGACCCATTCCATTAGGGAGCGTTTGCTTGTGGTCAGATCTGCCTTCCGCTGAAGTCTGCCACCCGAGGTGATGGGTTTCATATGGCCCTCGTGGGCTTGCATCTGGTCGGATCTTAAACAGCTTGCACAGGTTGATATTTCAGGCACTGAGACACAGGGTTAAACCTTACACGCCTTGTATGCAGACTCCTATGTTGGAAGCGGTGGCCCTCCAAAGTTAAAGGTAAAGGGACCCCTGACCATTAGGTCCAGTCGCGGACGACTCTGGGTTTGCACAGTCATCTCGCTCTATAGGCCAAGGGAGCGTCCGCAGACAGCTTCCGGGTCATGTGGCCAGCATGACGAAGCCGCTTCTGGCGAACCGTAGCAGTGCACGGAAATGCCGTTTACCTTCCCGCCGGAGCGGTACCTATTTATCTACTTGCACTTTGATGTGGTTTCGAACTGCTAGGTGGGCAGGAGCTGGGACCGAGCAACGGGAGCTCCCCCCGTCACGGGGATTCGAACCGCCAGCCTTCTGAACGGCAAGTCCTAGGCTCTGTGGTTTAACCCACAGCGCCACCCGCATCCCAAAGTTAGAATCAGAGAACTATAGGGTCATCTCGTCCAAGTCCTTGCAATTCAGGAATGTTTTGCCCAATGTGGGGCATGCGCCCGCAACCTCAAGATTAAGAGTTTCATGCTCTACCAACTAAGCTGTGTGTTGTTGGGCTGTATCTCCCACCAGCATCCGTTGGCTGGGACTGGTGGGAATTGGGAGTCCAACAACCTCTGAAAGGTCACAGCTTCCCTGGTGTAAAGGCTGCACCAGCTTGAGACTGATTATTCTCTCCCAGGTGGTGCTAAGAACCTGTGAAGCGGCCTTAGCCTGAGGCGGACCATTAGTCTGCTGAGCCCAGTACAATCTCCTTTGATTGGCAGCAGCCCATCAAAGTCTCTGGCAGAGACTTGACACCCAAGATGTATTCAAGGAGAAAGGCACTAGGTGAAGTATGTGCTCTGCCTCTTTTAGTCCAGAAGATACATTCCAGTTCAGTGTAGCTTTATTATTATTTTTGAATTGTAGAAAATGGAGAAATGCAAAAAAAAAAGAGAGGGGAAAAATCAATATTGGAGAAGTGGCTTAATAGTCATTCAGAGGAAGTTTGATAACATCGCATTCCCAGCCGAATAAAATGGGTCATAATGGCTCGGTTGTACTTAACGCTAAGCCAAACTGTGGCTTAGAGCGAATTGTGCCACAGAGGAGATTGTGATTGCTTTGTTCCTCCTCCTGTGCTGCTGTGAGTTAAGCCATGTTATCCAAACCTGGGCTTGTGGCTTGTCTCATTCCAGACCCGGCAAACCATGAGCTGTCGTGTTTGCTTACACCTTGTGGATTGTCTGGTGGGAATAAACCGCAAGCCCAGGTGTAGACAACATGCAAAGCCAAACCACAGCTTAGTTCACATTGGGACCAGAAAAAGAGCAAAGCGGCTGAGTTCTCTGCGCTGCTGGAGCCTGCATGCTCATGCATTTATGCTAAGCCATGGTTTGGCTTAGTGTTAAGTAGGGACCAGGCCCTTGTCCGTCTGCTGGAACTGGTGTCTTTCCACAGTTCTTACTTCCTGAAGTCATGCACAAGACTCTTCCTGCACCTGAATCTGAAGACGCTGGGTTGGGAGGAGAGATCTGGCCATTTAGGGCAGGCTTTGCCATGTGAGCTGCCTGCTTGGGACACTGTGTACAAAGCTGAGCTCTTCAGAAGGCCAGGCTGAACCGTAGTTACAGTCTGAACAGATCTGCTACCTTCTGCTCTGCCCCTCAATAACAGCCGCACAACAGAAACTCTGTGTCTTTGCCAGCATTGCCACAGGCAGAAACCCAACAGAAGCAGCTTCCCCCACCATGCGAGATGCACTTGTTGTGCCCGTCCAGCTCTGAAAGGGGAAAGAAAAGCTTGCAGCCTTGCTTTCATCACCAAATGCCGTTTCTGTAGTAGTAATACTACTACTACTACTACTACTACTAATAATAATAATAATAATAATAATAAATTTATTACTTATACTCCGCCCATCTGGCTGGGTTTCCCCAGCCACTCTGGGCGGCTTCCAGCAGGAGAAAACATTAAAACATCAGTCATTAAAAAAACTTCCCTAAACAGGGCTGCCTTCAGATGTCTTCTAAAAGTCAGGTATTGTATTGTTTATTCCTTTGACATCTGATGGGAGGGCGTTCCACAGGGCGGGAGCCACCACCGAGAAGGCCCTCTGCCTAGTTCCCTGTAAGCTCACTTCTCGCAGGGAGGGAACCACCAGAAGGCCCTCGGTGCTGGACCTCAGTGTCCGGGCAGAACGATGAAGGTGGAGACACTCCTTCAGGTATACTGGGCCGAGGCCGTTTAGGACTTTAAAGGTCAGTGCCAACACTTTGAATTGTGCTCGGAAATGTACTTGGAGCCAATGTAGGTCTCGGCAGCCGCTCCCAGTCACCTGTCTAGCTGCCGCATTCTGGATTAATTGTAATTGTAAGAGTGGCTTCTTGCTGATGGTTTTTCACCCTCTTCCGCCCTGCCCAGGATTTGCTGGCGCTCCTCTGTCTGTGGCAAGGAGCATGATTATTGGCACTTCAGCAGTCTGCTGCCCCTGGGGAGAGAGGTCTCTGCCTTTTCTGTCCAAAGGAAATGATGTCTGAAGCCAAGCTACAGGGAGAGATGAAGCCAGAAGGAGGCAGCAGTGAGCCCATGACAACCCAGGAGCTGCTTCAGAGGCTCCGGGAGCTGGAGGTACGTTCCTTAGTTTTCTCCCCAGAAGAGCTTAGGCACAAGGAGTGACAGAGGTAATAGCTTAAGACCCTAAGAAACCCCCCCACACACACACTTTTTGTGAGTGGGGTGGTTTTTCCTTTGGCGAGGGACCAAAATAGCATCTGTTTTACTTGGCTGGGGAGCTGCCCTGGACCCACTGATACCTCATTGGCCCTCTGAGGCTTCTACCAGTCACTGGGAGGTTAGATTTAAGATTTTGGAAGTGAATGTGAGTGACATTCCGTTTTGCTGGGGTTGAGGGCAGGCTTCCAGGGAAGGTGGTTGGAGTAGGCTCACAAAAACCTAGATCCAAAACTGCTACTGTTAATCTGGGTTTTTTAATAACACAATAGATTTCATTGTAAATATTCTTCCGTAGCAGTTAACAAAGTGGGGTGGGGATCAATTGGGATAATGAACCTGCCTTGTTTCTTTTTGTACAAAACTAGGCTCATTAGTACATCACATTCCAGATAGGAATATCATTTGGTGGTCCGTTCACTTACCTCCATTTATGAAAGATTATGAAGGGAAACAAAATTTCTACATAGTTTTCCTTTGTCGGTGCCTCCCCCCCCCCCCCCAGCCAGGATCTGGATTGAGTTAAACTAGGGTTAGTCAATGTGGTGCCTTCAAAAGGTTGATAGACAACAACTCCCATCATGCCTGGCCATTGGCTGTACTGGTTGGGGCTGATGGGAGTTGGAGTCCAACCCCTTCTGGATGGTGCTAGTTGGCTCTGCTAGTGCTCTGTTCCACAATCTCTGGAGACACATTTATTTTGTCCATTTAGTCATGTAACACTGGCCATTAAAAAAAGGAAACTTTGACTTGCCTTTACTGGTATATTTTTGTATGGCAGAAATGGAATGCAGTGGTGCCTTGCAAGACGAAATTAATTCGTTCCGCGAGTTTTGTCGTCTTGCGATTTTTTTCGTCTTGCGAAGCACGGTGTTGGAAAAGTTTTGGAAAAGCTTCAAAAATCACCAAAGTCTTCAAAAACCTCAAAAAAGGCTACCACACCGCGTGCTATGAGTTGCTCCTCGAAGTCAAGTCGCAACTGTATTAACGGTGTTAAGAAAAAGGAAACAAAATTGCAAGACGTTTCCGTCTTGCGAAGCAAGCCCATAGGGAAAATCGTCTTGCAAAGCAGCTCAAAAAACAAAAAACCCTTTCGTCTTGCGAGTTTTCCGTCTTGCGAGGCATTTGTCTTGCGAGGTACCACTGTAGCTCCTGTCCCCTGGCTTTGAGGCAGAAGCATCTTCTCCCAAGCGTCAAAAGATCACTCTGATGGAATTAAAACCCCAGTGTGCCCAGAGAGTGCAGGGGCAGGCTTGCAGGTGACTCAAGCAAGCGAGTAGAGCCATGTGCAGTTCCTCTTCTGCCTCCTTCCAGTGTGTAGGAGCCCTTTGCAAGAGCAGATTGTGATGTGGGTCCACTTATGGGACAGTGCGCAACAAGCTGATAGAGTGGAAGGACACACTGTTCTTGTTTCTGAAGGCTGCCTGCCTACTGAAGCTGTTGCTTTTGACCCTTCTGTGTTCTTAAGTATGCAAGAAGATCACTGGTGGATCAGGCCAAAGGTCCATCTGTCCAGCGTCTTGTTCTCACAGTGGCCAACCCTATTCCCCTATGGGAATCCCACTAGCAGGGCATGAGTGTACCAGCGATCTCCTCCTAGCAACTGGTCTTCAGAGGCATATCTCTGCCTTCAGCAGTGAGGGTAGAACATCCATTGTGGCTAGTAGCCATTGAGAGCCTTAGCTGCCACAAAATGGTCTAATTCTTTTTTAAAACCATCCACGTCACTGGCCAGAACTGCATCATAGAAGCCTGGGCTTAAGCCTTGGTCTTGCTATGCCGCAGCGTAAAAACTTCCCTGTAGGGCAAGGGAGCTAAAGGAGAGCAGGAAAGGTAAACAAGTTTTTTTTTAGCATATTTACAAGCAGTTTATTCAGTGTACAGCAGGACAAAAGGAAAACATGTCCGATCTCCTTCGTGTCCAAAAGCAAGCAGCTTAAGCAAAAGCTATACACAAACAGAAGTTTCCAGCAAGCTGTGCTGGAGTGTAAACAGACATGTGACACACAACAATCCTGCCTGTTCCTTAAGGTGGAATGGAATATTTTAACAGTCTTTGCCTTTTTTATTATTATTATTTATTAAAGATTTTGTTGATTTACAAAGGTGTGTGCAGTGTCTCTCTCTCGTATTCCCCCCCCCCCCATGTAACGTTTTTACAAATCAGTTTCATTTGTTGGGGAAACGAGATGTTCTTTGCTTCCATTTCTTCCTAGAGAGGAAAGCTGGGATTCTGGGCCCTTTTGCTCACCTGTTGTCTGATTATATTCCCAGGCAGAGAATTCGGCTTTAGCACAAGCCAATGAGAACCAGCGAGAGACGTACGAACGCTGCCTTGATGAGGTTCGGCTGCCTTCCCTTCTTATTTTCCAAGAGGGCATTTCCCTTCCATTTTCCTTTTTTTTTTTTTGGGGGGGGGGAGACGACTACAGCCTGTTTCAGGGTCCTTAAGAGTTTCCTCCTCTTACCTGTTCTTTACTGTTCTACAGGTAGCAAATCATGTTGTGCAGGCACTGTTAAACCAAAAGGTGAGTCTCTTACCTTGTGCAAATCTCATGTTGCAAACAATTTAGGGTTTCCCCCAAGAACGTTTGCTTGTTTTTGCAGGTGCATTGTGCAACTTGCCATTGACACCATAATAGTGCATCAGCGATAGATTTACACTGGATCATCCAGACATCATTCTGCTTTATTAGCTGATTCATTGAAGGATGTGTCTGTGGGGTGGGGGGTGGGATGGCAGGATGTGGGGGGTGGGGGTGAAGCTGTCTCCCAAACACCAACTTAGAGGGTGAAGCCCACTGACCCTTCTCTTTCCTCAGGACCTTCGTGAAGAATGCATCAAGCTGAAAAAGCGGGTCTTTGACCTTGAGCGACAAAACCAGGCCCTGAGTGATCTCTTCCACCAGAAGCTGACCTCTGTCTCTCTCTCCCAGGTGGGTCCATTCTTCTCTCTCTCTCTCTCTCTCTCTCTCTCTCTCTCTCTCCCCCCCCCCCCCCCCCCACTTTTTCTTCTCAGGCACTCAGCCTTGCTCTCTGCATGGATGCACAAACAGGAAGCTTCTTGGTTGTGTGTGATGGAAGTCTTAGAACCATAAAACCAGAAATGGCTCTTTTTCTGGCGTGCTTCAAACTGTTTCATTGAGAGAGCAGATCCCATACCCAAAATAGGACAAAGTGTATTTAGCTAAGTAGCCCTGGCTGTGGAATCTCACACAAAGACGACTTGCTAGCACATTGGTGCTTCTCCCCAATATCCGCCTCAAAGTTGGACTGGGGTGTGTGTAGAAAAATCCCCAGGCCAGCACATGGGGGCAGCAAACCTGTGTTGCTTTTCATCCCCACTGTCCTTTGGGTTTTAGACTGCTTTGCATAGAATCAACAGCCACGGGGTGATGGTTATATTGCATGTGTTTCTATGTAATGTATAGTCTGGTCTTCCTAACGGTGCAGCCTTCGTACATCTTACTCATGTCGTGCATCTCGGCCTACAACCCACCATGTGTTAGTGCATCTTGGATTTCCTGGGGTTGGAGGTGAAGGAACATGGGCTGCCTTCCGGCATCACTCTTTCAGCTACAGTTGAGTTAGAAGACAACCAGAGTGGCTTCTTGGGACTGACCAGTGACAATTGTGCTGATAAGAAGCCTGGGTGGGTGGGGAGTGAAGGGGCAGCATCAGTGAGTGAATGAAAGTGGGATCTTAAGTGGCATCTCATGAGCTTTGCCCTATGGGGTTTCCCCCAGCTGGCCACTATGAGATCAGGGTGCTGGCTAGAAGGGCCTTTGGCCTGATCCAACAGGCTGTTCTTATTGCTCCCTTGAGTAATTCATGCCACTCAGTACTTGCCAGTGGCCTTTTCGGCCTTGCTCATCTGGCTGCCTTGCCATTTCACCTTTGGAATTCAGGAATGCATTTTAAAGCAAGCCAGGTGTGCGCAACATCATCTTAAAAGCCCCATAAGACCATTGAGGGTGGAATCTATTTGCGTTTTTTTGTTTTGTTTTTTAATCCTACCCTTCACCATAATGCCCTAGGGCGTGTCATAGCAATTTTAAAACAGTTTAACCAAAGCAGAGTGGAAACGCACCTTGTGGAGAGCGGTTTTCCCTCTGAGTGTCTGTGTGAAGGAGGTTGTGAGCCTGTGTGTATCGGATGCCTGCCTGCCGTTCTACTGAGGCTGTTTAGAGTGGCAGTTCCCTCCCTCGCTGCAGTGCCTTTGCCCTTCACGGTGCTCCTTCTATCCCCAGCTCCCAGCCCATCCTACTTCCTTGCTCTCGGATCCATCGTCCATCTCCCAGCCAGGCACGGTGGTGAAGCTCCCCGCTTCGTTGCCTTTGGGACACTGCATCTTGCAGAGAGAGGTATGTTCTGCAAAGCGCCCCTGCCCTGGATTACCTGTGAGGGTCTTTGCTGCCTCTGCAGCACCCTGCCCCCCGCCCCAGTACTCTTCCCGTCGCATCCCTGTTTCACCGCAACCTAGAGACTGAAGGTGTTTGCTTCCTGGAACGGGGCCCAGAGCCATTAATTGCTGCTTTGCTGTGCGGCTCGGCACTGTGTGTACCTTAGATGCAGCTGACATCTCAAGGTGCCAGGCTCGACAGCTCGCACTGAATCATGGGAATTTTGGACGCGGCCCAGTTTCCCAGGGAAGAAGAAGAGATTATCTGAGGTGGACCCAAAATTAGAATGCTGGTCTTTTTTTCCATCTGGGGGATACTTTGGGTAGAAGCACCTGTTAACAGGTGAGAGACTGTTCCAGTTGGTAGGCTTGGGGGGTCGTCATTCCCAGGTGGCATCAAAAACTGGGGGCAAGCTGAAGCTTTCAGATATGCCTGCAAGGCAGCAGATGCAAGATTGGGCTTTGGAGGTAAGGGCTAAAAAGCCGCCTGGTCAAGCATTCCAGCCCCACCACAGACACCATTTCCCCCTTACGGTCTCTGTACAGCTCAAGCTTCCTCCAGATTTTTTTGCTGAATTTTTGCCGCAAGAATAGGGGAGCTGTGGCATGAGCTGGAAATGTTCTTTGCATGGGAAGGGACCGTAGAGCAGTGGTGGAACACTTGCTTGGTTGCGCAGAAGGCCACCAGTTCAGTGGCTGGCATCTCCAGGTGAAAGGTTCTTGGGCAGCAGAGTATGGGATGCAGGCAGAGATAATGACTGGCTTGGACAACCAAACAAGCCAGGATATGCGTGAGCACCAGGCACCTGTGTGCACCCCTTTCCAAATAGGAAAACAGGTCAGGAACTCGGTTAGCCATAGCTTCCCATGGCATTTGAACCAGGAAACTGTGGTTTGAAGGCTCCCAAACAAGCTAGGATGCGGAGCCATGGTTTAAAGGTGGCCTCCAACTCTTGCTTTGCTTGGAAGCCATTGACCACATTTTTTCTGCTTTGGGCCTAAGGGGACTCTGGGCAGCTGAGGCTTCCTGACTTGTCTCCTTGCTTGCACAAAGGGAGGAGCAAAGGGGCTGCCTGTAGATGTGGGAAGCTTGTGAGTATCCTGACATATTCAGCCATGATTTAATCGTTGGAACATGTATACTGTTTGTGTATGTTTGTGTGTATGATCTAGAGGTCTTTACACTTTGCCTCTCCCCTTTCCGACTCCCCATAGGTCATATCTGAGGAGCAGTGTGCTGGCACTCCAGGGCCCAACCCCCAGTCCTTGGAAGCCCTGTCCCCGTTCCTGCGCAAGAAGGCCCAGATCCTGGAGGTGCTTCGCTCGCTGGAGGAGATGGACCCCCTGCTCGCCTTCCCCTCCCCTTGGAGAGAGCCTGGGCAGGGGGGCTCTCCAGAAGGGGTGACGGCCGAAGCCTGGCCCTGCCTGCTGCTGGCACAGGGGGAAGGGGTCCCTAGGCAGCCTCCTCCAAAAGGGGAGGGCAGTTCCTCCTCCTCCTCGGACGAGGCTGGCGAAGGCGACCCCCCAGAGAAAGGACACCCTGGGCAGGTGCTGCTGAGCGCTCTGGCTGAGCACAAGCTGGACTTGGGCGACATGGAGACTTACCTGCACCAGGTCCTGAGGGAGGCAGGCGACAGCGCTCTGCTCAATGGGGAGCCCAATGGGCCTGGCTTGGTGGAAGCCCCAGAGGGGCAGCTGGGCAGCTACAAGCACATCCAGGCGGTCAGTTGCCTGGAGGCCTTGGGGCCGCCCTCGGCTTGCAGGGAGCCGACTTACCTTGGGGTCTTGGCACCAAGCGAGGGCAAGGACAAGTCCCGCCCAGGCCCGCCCATCCCCTCCCCCTCCAAGGTGCTCAAGTTGCTCAAGATGCCGCCCCCGCCCAGCCCCGCTGCCCTCCGCCTCAGCCCCCAGCTGACCCGCAGCTCCAAAATCCCTTGTCGCAGCAACACCTACGAGGTGTACCACTCCCCGACACCCAGCCGCAAGGGCTCCCCGGACAGTCCCTTCCCCAGCGACTCCAGCATTGCTGGGGGACACCCTTCTCCCAAGGCTGCCCGGCATCTGGTTCCGGTGCCCCCCAAAGTCACGCCAACCTCTCCTGACCCCTTTGGCTTCCACAAGCCCCACGAGTACGAGAATGTCTTAGAGCTGTCCCTCAGCAGCGCCATCAGCCCTCATGGCCTCTCCCCCCGAGACGCCAAGCTGGATGTCCCCGACGCACTCCCGCCCGCGTGCCGCTCGGCACCCCTCCGTGCCGTGCCGCCCAGCGACGTCTCGCTCGAGCCCTGCCCCTTTGCCGGGGGCCGGGAAAAGCCGGGCCCTGAGAGCAGGCACTCTCCGCCACTCGCTCGCCGAGCCTCCGAAGGCTCCAAGAAGGTGGCGAACGGGCCGAGCAAGCGGGCGCCTGAGGCAGCCAACATGCCCTTCAAAGAGCGGCTTACTGTGCTCGGGAGGCTGAAGGGAGCGGAGGGCAAGGAGTCTCCAGGCTTTGAGAAAGGGAGGGCCCCGGCCCGGCTCTGTGAGCGCACCGAAGGCTTTGCTGAGGCTCACCCCAGGCTGGGCACCGGAAGCAGCAGCCTCAAGCACCACGAGCCTTGCCATGGCAGCGAACCGGCCCCTCGGTGCTACTCCTCCCACTCGGTCGGCTCCCGTGGCAGTGACCCCGAACACCACGTCTCCAAGAGCCGCTTGTTGGGAACTCCGGGTGCAAGGAACCCTCCCAAGCCCCCGCCACCAGGGAAGAACACCAAGAGTCCTCATGGGAGCCCGACAAAGTTGCCGTCCAAATCCCCAACCAAGGCCTCCGCCCCAGAGCCCAAGCCGTGCCAGGCACCGGCCAAGACGCCCACCAGCATCGGGCGCAAGAACCCGCCTTGCCTGGACTCGGTCAAGGGCAGCAAAGCTGGGCCTCCAGCCAGCATTGAGGAGAAGGTGATGAAAGGAATCGAGGAGAACGTTTTGCGCAGGCACAAAGGAGGGGCGGCAGCAGGGGAGGCGAAGCAGAAGAACTCTAGCGGCCTCGCCAGCTGGTTTGGGCTGCGCAAGAGCAAGCTCCCTGCCCTCAGCCGCAGGCCTGAGGCCCCCAAAGTTAAGGAGGGCAAGATGGTCTCCCGCAGGCTGGAGGCTGAGAGCCTGAACATTTCCAAACTCATGGAGAAGGCGGAGGACCTGCGCAAAGCCCTGGAGGAAGAGAAGGCCTACATCAATGGGTTGGCCTTGGACAAGCCCCGGCCCCACGCCTGCGACCCCGGCCACAGTCAGCTGACGCTGATGTATCAGGAGGTGACCGCGGAGAACTTCATGCAGCAGCTGCTCAACAGGTAGGTGATGCAGCTGAAGCCGGGTTCCTGTGAGAGTTATCAGCATCGAAGAATGAGTTTTGCTGAGGAAGAACCAGCATGGCTTCTGCAAAAGTAACTCCTGTCTCACAAGCTTCTTAGAGTCCTTGAGAGTGCCAGTCAGCATGGGGATAGAGGTGATCTGGTAAGCACGGTATACTTGGGCTTTGGAAAACCTTTTGTCAAAGCCTCCCCCACGGCTTCTGAGTAAACCGATCAGTAATGGGTTAGGAGAGAAGGTCCTCTTTTCATAGATTCATAGACTTTGAAGGGACCTTAGCAGTCATTTAGCCCAGGGTCCTGCTCAGTGCAGGATCTGCAGTGCACAATGCAACTAAAATATCCCTGGTGGACAACTGCTTAACTTCTGCTTAAATACTTCCTGCGAAAGAAAGCATGCCACTTCCTGAGGTAGAATCTGTTTTTTGGATAACTAGTTAAAAGAACAGGATGCCAAGAGTAGAACAATTACTCTTAGTGGAGGGATGTAAGAAGTTGGAGAAGAACGTGCTGGATCAGGCCAAAGGTAAATCTAGTTTAGCATCCTTTTTTCACATTGGCCAGCCAGATGCGTGTGCTAAGCCTGCAGGCTAGACAAGGGGGCAGCAACACACTGCCCACCCACCATGCGCAGCAAATGGTGTTTCTTAGGATCCCCCAAGGGGAGTTGGGGGGTGAGCAGTGAGGTGCTCAAGTGTGCTGATGACACCCAGTTGTTCAGAGTGGTAGAAATAAAAAGGAGTTGCAAAAAAGCTCCTGAGTTATCTCTCAAAATTTAATGACAGCTGAGGTTGAAAGTAAGTACAGGCAACCTGTTTTGCACTTGTTCAAAGAATTGTGCACACGTTGGCCATTTTTGGACCTGGAAGAGGATGGAACAGGGGCGTGACGGGCTTCTGCACACTGCCAGCATACACAATGACCCCTGAATGCAACACACACACACACACACACACACACACTCACACACACACCCCGGAGATCGGGGGTTGCCTGTAAGTGTAAAGTGATGCAAAACATTCAATCTTCACATATCTGTTTGTGGGAGTCTAAACTGGCAGTGACTCACGAGGAAAGGGATCTTGGGAGTTGTGGTTTACAGCCTGAGGAAGACGTCGACTCAGGGGGCAGCAGCTGATCATTAGGAATGGAGCTGAAAATAAAACTCCCAATATAGTAATGTCTTCATGCATGGAATACTGTGTACAGTTCTTATTGCCGCATCTCAAAAAAAGACAGTGTGGAGCTGGAAAAGGTACATAAAAGGACATTCAGGGTGCTGGAGCAGCCTCCTTATAAGGAAAAGTTAATTCATTTGGGACTTTTTAATTTGGAAAAAAGGACTCAATTATGCATGGTGTGGAGACGTTGGATAGAGAGGTTTCCATCCCTGTCATAATTCTGGGACCTGGGGTCATCCGGTGAAGTTGAATGTTGGAAGGTTTAGGACAAACAAATGGCAGTGCAGTGTTAAACTGGAATGCGCTGCTCTAAGAGGTGCTGATGGCCACCAGTTTAAAGGGGGATTAGAAAGATTTGTAGATGGAAAGGCCATTGGTATTTACTAGCTGTGATGGCTACAAGCCGCCTCCAGGATGAGAGGTCACCTAGATGCACAAATGCAGTCACTGGGAAAGAGCAGCATGTGCCACTTGTGGATTTTTCATGGGCATCTGATTGGCATCTGATTGGGGAGACAGGATACCCACCTCTGGTCTGATCCAGCAGAACTATTGCCATTTTATGAAACGTTTATGTGCCTGGCTAAGAACCCAGGACTATTGATTCTAATGTATTAAAAATCTCTACCTGTGCAAAATCTGTACCAAGGTATTCAAATGTTCTGTACCAAACCTTCTGTGACCTGACTTTGAGGAAAGGACAGATTTGCATTACTGCATATTTCATTTAATTTCTGGATCTGAGAGCAGTTACAGTGTTCAGCATAACTGAAATCCATGCCCAGCTTTCCCCCTAGGTTCTGATGGTGCACAAGGCAACACCTCCAATCCTCTCTTGAAGTCTCAAGGGCCAGAAACTTGCTTCTTCGTATTTATTTTTAAAAACTGAACCAAATTCCAATTTCCACATTTGTGTGATATAGCCACGCTTTCTAGGCAGCCCCGTTGAAAAGTGGAGGGTTAACGGCAGAAGAGGCTGTTCCTGGGGGAAACTAGTCTGGCTGTGTATGCAGTGAGGTCTCTGAAATTTTGATTTCAAATCTTGGGCGGAAAAGCAGATTTAAAAAACAGGGCAAATGAGACCCTGGTGTGTTTTGCTGGGCTATAGAACTCTCTCAAGGAGACAGACATTTCTGGCCTGCAGGGGCTCAGGGAAATGAGGTGCTTCAGGGAGAATATGGGGCCGGCCTTCATCTTTCTCCCCTCTCACCTGCTCTGTGGCAGGGTGGATGGCAAAGAGGCGCCATTTGAGACTCACCTGGAGCAGAAGAACGAGCTGCAGGGCCTGCAGAGAGGCCTGCATGATGCCAAAGATGCCCGCCTCATCCGGCCTCCACGCAATGGCATCGTTGGCCACCTCCATGCCTGCCAGGAAGCCCCTGCCAAGGTGAGCCAGTCGTGACTCCCAGAGTCGTCCTGTTCTGGCAGTGGCGGAGCGCGTCTCCGTGCCGCCTGGGGCGGGTGCGTGCGGGTGCCCTCTCCGGGGGCAGGGACTGAGGACAAACAGAGCCCACCACTCCTGCCCAGCCCTCGCCGCTGCTGGAGCGATATCAACCCCAAGCGGCATGGCTATTCCACTCTCTTCGCACATGAGGTTTACTTGAGAGTCGCTGCTACAGAGACAGCTGCAGCTGTAAAGGCTGCATTTCCCCCTTCAGACTCAAGGCTGCCTCTGTGTTGTTGTTTTTTAACCAGCTACTTCTGCACCGTGGCAGCTGCCATCAAAATGTACAGTCCTCCAGGCGAGTCCTCCAGGCGGTTGGAGGATGGATGGCGGCTAATGGATTGAGGTTGAATCCTGACAAGACAGAAGTACTGTTTTTGGGGGACAGGAGGTGGGCTGGTGTGGAGGACTCCCTGGTCCTGAATGGGGTAACTGTGCCCCTGAAGGACCAGGTGTGCAGCCTGGGAGTCATTTTGGACTCTTTGGTCAATTCTGTATCCAGGGCAGCTGTCTACCAGCTCCACCTGGTACGCAGGCTGAGACCCTACCTGCCCACGGACTGTCTCGCCAGAGTGGTGCATGCTCTAGTTATCTCCCGCTTGGACTACTGCAATGCGCTCTACGTGGGGCTACCTTTGAAGGTGACCCAGAAACTACAACTAGACCAGAATGTGGCAGCTAGACTGGTGACTGGGGGCAGCCGCTGAGACCACATAACACTGGTCTTGAAAGACCTACATTGGCTCCCAGTACGATTCTGAGCACAATTCAAAGTGTTGGTGCTGACCTTTAAAGCCCTAAAGTGCTTTGGTCCAGTATACCTGAAGGAGCGTCTCCACCCCCATCGTTCTGCCCAGACACTGAGTTCCAGCTCCAAGGGCCATCTGGCGGTTCCCTCGGTGTGAGAAGTGAGGTTACAGGGAACCAGGCAGAGGGCCTTCTCGGTAGTGGCCCCCGCCCTGTGGAACATCCTCCCTTCAGATGTCAAGGAAATAAACAACTACAGTGGTGCCTCGCAAGACGAAATTAATCCGTTCCGCGAGTCTCTTCGTCTTGCGGTTTTTTCGTCTTGCGAAGCACGGCTATTAGCGGCTATTAACGGCTTAGCGGCTATTAACGGCTTAGCGGCTTTAAGAAAAAGGAAACAAACTCGCAAGAACTCGCAAGACGTTTTGTCTTGCGAAGCAAGCCCATAGGGAAATTCGTCTTGCGGAACGACTCAAAAAACGGAA
Source organism: Podarcis muralis (assembly GCF_964188315.1). Classification (NCBI taxonomy): domain Eukaryota; kingdom Metazoa; phylum Chordata; class Lepidosauria; order Squamata; family Lacertidae; genus Podarcis; species Podarcis muralis. The sequence goes on from NC_135656.1 coordinate 5,895,825, forward strand.
AACCCTTTCGTCTAGCGAGCTTTTCGTCTTGCGAGGCATTCGTCTTGCGGGGCACCACTGTATTTTACATTTAAAAGACAACTGAAGGTGGCCCTGTTTAGGGAAGTTTTTAATGTCTGATGCTGTATGGTTTTTAATATTCGGTTGGAAGCTACCCAGAGTGCCTGGGGAAACCCAGCCAGATGGGCGGGGTATACATTATTATTATTATTATTATTATTATTATTATTATTATTATTATTTATTAAAAAGAGCCTTCTTGTGACATCAGCGTCATTCTGTGCCCTACCTCCTCCTCTCCTCCCCCCCCCCCCAAGCGGCGAGGGGTTGACACAAGAGCTGTGTTTTCCAAGGTGCAGGCAAAGCGGAAAGCTCTTTGCGCTGCAAATGGTTTCACTCCAAATTATTGAGAGCAAGTCAAAGTGCAGGAGGGCTTCCTCAAGAAAGCACGTTTAGGCTTTAAAGCTAAAACGCTGCACTGGTTTATTTGAGGCTTAAATGTTGGGTGCCCTTTCCGCCGTGGCCGGGACAGGGGAGGATTACGCCCCCCCCCTCCACACCTACGCCTGAGTATCTGAGTCCCGCTCACCAGCATCATCTCCCTGTTTCCCTCTAGCTTCGTGATGCACCTTTGCAAGAGGAGATCCCGTCCGATGACAGCCTGGCTGAGTCCGTGACCTCCCAGCACTTTGCAGGTGAGCTTTATGGGATGTTGCCGGCAGAGGGGACATAGTGTGGCAGGTGGGCGCCTTCATTGGAAGGTGCACACAGACTGCTATTCTGTGCTGCTTTTAACTAACTAAGCAAGGTGGACTGGGGAGGGAGAAGAGCCATTCAGGATGGGCACTCTGAATGAGAGAATACACTCTCATTATAGAAGGACCCACTTTCTACAATGATTAATGATTGCATTCTTCTTTAATGTGTAATATAGCCCCCCCCCTTTTTTTTTTACACAAGGAGAATCAAGCTCAGTGGAGGCCTTTTGAGGATATTCCCATAATTCTTTGCAGGCTTCCATGAATTGTGCTCCATCTGTACACAGGAAATAACTGGCATAAAGAATTGCTTCCTAGAGTGGAAATTAATGTCTTCTCTGTGCCGAAGAGAAACCTCCTGCGGGAGATCTGGTGGGCCTGTCTCCAGTAACTTTCCCATGAGAAAATCTGCTTTGTAGATTTGAGCCTACTGGTAATAGAATTGTGCCCCCACAAATCTAGTTCTTACATTCGGAGCTTAACTTTCAAAAATGTATATTAGGCTTTGGAATTGTGATGAAAAGTGGTTTAATTTTTTTTTTAAAATGAATTTCAAAGAGCAAGTATTCCTGCTTGCTTCTAATTCTGATTTAAGAAGAGAATAGCACTGAATCAAGGCTGCGTTAAAACAGATGATAACTGTTGGTTTGAATGCGGTTGGAATATGCGTTCCCGGGATTTTATGGCTAATTCTAGCAGAAAGGAAGATCTATGAGGTCCGAAGCAGACAAACGGTTGGCTCAAGGATGCTGGAGAGGGGAGAAGACGGGAGGGGAGGTTTCAGGAACCCCTACCTTTTTTAAGGGAGACCTTAAACCAAGATTTGCAGAATCATAGAATTGTAGAATTGGAAAGGGGCCCTAAGTCCCATTCGGGGATCAAACTTGCAACCTGGAGCTTTCAATATATAAGCTGTTTGGAGTAGAAAGGGCCAGAGTGACAGGGAATCCTTTGATGTGGATTCTGACTCCACCTTTTGTCCCTGCCCGTGGTCCACAGTGTGCAGCTCCCTGACTCGGACTCTGGACAGTGGCATCGGCACCTTTCCGCCGCCAGACTACTGCATCGGGATGCCCTGCAAGAGCGTGCCTAAACCAAGGCCCCGACCCGACCCTCCGTCTGCCGGCCCTTTCCCGGCCAGGGGCCCTCCACCCGTCACCCGGGTTCCCCGCAAGGCCCGGACGCTGGAGAGGGAGGTGCCCAGCGCAGAGGACCTGCTGGGCCCCAGCAAGCACCAAAGCATGCCAGCTTTCCACGGCGTCTTAGCCAGTGCTGAGCCACCCCCCAGGCACCGGGATCGCAGGGATCGCTGCCCAGGAGGTTTGTATCGTCCAGAAGGGGGACAACCGTTAATTCTGAATTGTTTTATTTGGTGTTTTAATGTCTTGTAAACAGCTTTGAGATTTTTTTTCTTTTCATCATCAATCTTTATTACGGCCCAGAGACCCAACAAATCATTACAAAGCAATACACAATTCATACAGCCTACCTCCAGGTTAAACAAGCATTTTGTTCAAAATATAGGGATCATTTGTTCTTGCAACCACCGATAAAAACCTTGCCACTGCTAATGTTCTAGCATTTGTCCGGTCTTCCAATAGGAACCTGACATAGTGAGCCTCTGATTTTCCCGGGAAAGGTACCAGCAAGGGTAGTATCAGTTCAGCCCTGGCTTCCTCATATTTTGCACAATGCAACAAAATATGTTTTATGGAATCGATGTCTTGAGCACACGAGCAAAGTCTGTCCTGGTAGGGAACTCCTCTCAACCTGCCATCCAACACTGCAGAAGGAAAGACGTTTAGTCTGGCTTTGGTGAAAAGCCTTCGATAGTTTGGTTCTGTCAGGTTTTAATTTCTTTTAAATATAAAGTGGTCTAGAAATGGTGATGATGAGAATAATAATGAATTGTTCTGTCCTATGGGCCCAAATTCAGCTTGTGGGGAGAGATGCAGGTGAGCAATCTCTCTGACACTTATTTGTCCGGACTCGTGCAACTTCCCTGCTGGGCTCTTCAAAAGCGAAGGAGAATTTGGCTCCCCCGCCCCCCACCCTAATGAGTTGCACCTCCACTTTCCCCTCTCAGACCTCTGCAATGAACCCAGCAAGCCACGGCATGCCCAGCAGAGCAAGAACTGGACTTTCCCCAATGCCAAAGCATCCGCCGGCACCGACCCCTTCCTCTGCTCCCCTCACGGCCTGGAGGGCCTTCATAGTTCTGCAATGGTAAGTGAGGGTGGGGCAACTGGGGGAAACCAAGGTGCCCAGCTCAGGCCAGGGGTGGGGAACTTTGGCCCCTCCAGACATTACTGGACTGCAACTCCCACCATTCCTAGCCAGCGGCTGGGCTTGCTGGGGCTGATGGGAGTTATAGTTCAGCAAGACCTGGAGGGCAAATCTTCTCCCTAGCTTGTTTAGGCCATGCCTCGCTCTAGCCCTGGCTTGCAGATGGCGCTTTCAATGTGCTGGACATTCGGTGCTTCTGTTCCAGTCCACTTCCACCCCCGCTATCCATTGGTGTGTTCCTCTGCTCCTAAGCAGCCTTGCTGCTCTCTGTATCCGCAGGGCTCTGCTTGCAGCGTTGTCGAGAGGAGAAGGGCCTCATCGGACGGGCCTCAGGCCTCGCCCGCCTTCAGCACCAGCAGCAGCCGCACCCCCAGCGCATCCGACGTGGGCGAGGAGGGCAGCACGGAGGCCCGTTCCAGGGATATGGGCCCAGAAGGGCCGCCGGGCCTGGAGAACTCCGAGTCCCTGAGCGACTCTCTTTATGACAGCTTGTCCTCTTGCGGCAGCCAGGGTTGAGCGTGGCGGGAGGGGGCGGAACGGGGCACAGGTTTCTCGACGTGACACCGCCACGTGCCGCTTCGGAGGGCCACACGCTTGCCCGTGGGAACCTGCTTGATTCTCCCAAACCAAATCTTGGCCCTGCACCAGAGCACGGCGATGCGTCTTCCACACCCAGCGCCCCCCACCTGCCCCCCTCCCCAAAAGAAGAAAATGGGACCGTGGAAACCATGACACCAGGAGGCTTCTCTGCCCAAGAGAAGAAATGGGTCCAAGGAGGTAATGGAGCGTGGTGATCATGCAGATGGACTCTTGCTGAACGCCATTAGGCCCGCTTAGCTTATGGGGGGTGGGGGTCCGGGGTCCTGCGCATCTAAAATGGCGACCCTTTGGTTGAAGCACGGGAGATGGGGGTGGGATCTGTCGTATTTTGCTTGAACCCTTGGCCACTTTTTTCGGCTCATAAATTCACTGTGAGAGGCGTTGGATCCAAGGTACGCTAGAAAAATCTGGCCTGGAGTTGAGGTGTTCTGAGTAGAGTTGCGTTTGCCAACCTGGTTCCATCTAGGCGCTTTGGACTACACCTCCCATCATCCCTTCCCCGTGGCTGGGGTTGGTGGGCGTTGTGGTTCAAAGCGTCTGGCAGGCCCCCAGGTTGGCAAAGACTGGAGCAGAGGGTGTTCTCTTGAAAGGGTAGGTCATTGCAAGGGTGTGGGTCGCCTGTCCAGAGCGTGCACCAGTGCAATATCCTCACCCCCTTGGCCCCCATTTTGCAGGTGAAGGTTGCTGAGCGATGGTGCTGCCTGGGCCTCTTAAGCGCCCCTCTTTGCCTCTAAGAAGCTGCCCCCTTTACCTCATTGGCTGAGCGTATTTCCTTCTCTGCCTTTCATCACTTGGAGAGCATGTGCAACTTTGCCAAATCCAGTATTTTTCACCACCCAGGAAGAGGCACAGGGCCCCTCACTCAGTTACATGTGACTGCTGGAGTGTACCGAACAAGATTATTTGAGTGGGGGGTGGGTGGGGGGTGGGAGTGAGCGCAGGGATTGGCAGGGTAGTGCTTCTACCTCCCTCTCTTTCATGAAGTACAGTGGTGCCCCGCAAGACGAACGCCTCGCAAGATGGAAAACCCGCTAGACAAAAGGGTTTTCCATTTTGGAGGCGCTTCGCAAAATGAATTTCCCTATGGGGTTGCTTCGCAAGACGAAAAAATCTTGTGAGTCCCCGCGGGTTTTTTCCGCTCCCCCCCCCTTTCCTAAGGCGCTAAGCTGCTTATCAGCTGTTCCACTGATAAGCCGCTTAACAGCTGATCGCGAAAAGCCGCTGGACCGCTGTAGCGCTAATCCGCTAAGCTGTCAATGGGCTTGCTTCGCAAGACGAAAAACCGCTAGACGAAGAGAATCGCGGAACGGATTCTTTTCGTCTTGCGAGGCACCACTGTAGCTCCCACAGCCCTTCTTCCCCACTGGAACCAACTGGGCAGGACGCGTCTTATCCAGAACCTCACATGCCTGGGACTTAACACTTCTGTGGGTTTCGGGAATGGCCAGCTGGGTTCCTCACTCCCCATCCCTTCCTTCTATCCCCCCATTTAAATGTTAAGTTTCTAATGTTGCTGTTTTAGTTTCCACACGTTCAGGCCCCCTCTCCTCTCTTTCCCCTGTTTCTAAAGGAGCCCTACGTGGTTCCCCAGATGGTGCTATTTTGCTGTGTACAGGCCCCTTTCCTTACGAGTCTTCCTTATTATGTTGTCCTTTAAAAAAAGAAAAAAGAATTTGGGTTTTTTTAAAAAACAAAACATTAAGATGTCTTTTGCTCCTCTACTAATTTATATAAGTTATTGTGAACTGTTTATTGTCTTTTGATCTCCCAGGAAATAAAGGGGTAAAAAAATGTGTGTGTATTGGATTGGATACATGGATTTTGGGGGAACAACTTGCACAGCATTCTCCCCCGATGCCTTTTCTCTTTCCTGAAAAGGGGTCTCTCATCCCCCTAAGCGGTGTGTTTCTGTACCTTTTGATGTCTGGGCTATACCATTTCCCACCCACCCCCATCCCAGTTTGAAATGATATTTTTTCAGACGGTTCACATCTTTCTTGCACCTTATCAGTACTAATACACATCCCTGACCACATGCATGGAAGTCTACATGTATTACTACAGCAGCAAGCATGGTTTCTAAAATATTGGACCTGGAGTTGTCGGACACCCTGGGGGGATGTTACAGGGCGGCAGGGAGATAGTGATAGCACTCCGGCTTTTTCACTTTGCATGAAGAAATGAGGTTTAGTTTTAGTATAGAACAGTGACTCACAGGCATACATCAGGAGTGGGATGCTAATAAAATTACTTGTTCCAAAGTGGCAAGGAGGGGCAGGTTCTTGAGTTAGGGCTGCATATTCATGGTTCTTGTCGCAGTTCAGGATGGTGCTGGTGGTGTTAGGTGCTTTGAGTTTTGGACAATGTCTTTAAAAAGCCAGTTTCTTTGGGGTTAAACTGATGTTTCCTAAGGTAAGATCAGGCATAGGCAAACTCGGCCCTCCAGATGTTTTGAGACTACAATTCCCATCATCCCTGACCACTGGCCCGGTTAACTAGGGACGATGGGAGTTGTAGGCCCAAAACATCTGGAGGGCCAAGTTTGCCTATGCCTGGGTAAAATGGTTTCCATCACAGGCCATTCTGCCTCCCAGCTAACAGCACAGAACGACAGCTGGAGAGGGGCTTGGTGCTATGTGCAGAACTGAGAGAGTCTTCTGGTTCATCTTGCCTTGCAAGTGCAAAATAATAATATAATAATAATAATAATAATTTATTATTTATACCCCGCCCATCTGGCTGAGTTTCCCCAGCCACTCTGGGCGGCTTCCAATCAAGTGCTAAAAACAACACAGTATTAAATATTAAAAACTTCCCTAAACAGGGCTGCCTTCAGATGTCTTTTGAAAAGAAGATATCTGCTTATTTCTTTCACATCTGAAGGGCGCCACCACCGAGAAGGCCCTCTGTCTGGTTCCCTGTAACCTCACTTCTCGCAATGAGGGAACCGCCAGAAGGCCCTCGGTGCTGGACCTCAGTGTCCGGGCTGAACGATGGGGTGGAGACGCTCCTTCAGGTATACAGGGGGCTTCTGTGTCACCTGACCAGGGTGGAAGATTCTGATCTTAAGAAATGATATTTACTGGCTGGATGTTTAACCATCACCTCGCCTGCCTCCTTTATTGTTAGGCTGATTGCAGAGGTTTGACGCAGGAAATCCGTCCTGGAAGAGAGCAGCATGGAAGAGATTCTTCCTTGCAATAGCAGTGCAAGAGGGAGCGAGCTCCTCTTTCGGAGAACAGCCTCCTCCTCTTCTGCAGCTCCCTGCTGCTCCCTAGTGGCCAGAGGAGGAGCGGCTGTAGCAACAGCCTGCATTGCTCAGCCCTTACATCACTTTCCAAGGACTGCAAATAGAGGCTGCCCAGGATTCCAAGCTGGCCTGGGCTGCTCACGAGATCTTCAGAGCAGGGATCTGCAACAGGATCTGTTTAACAGTGGCAACGGCAAAAATATTCTCCCTGTAATTTTGGCTGTGGAAATGGGGGGGGGGGGAATTAGGAGGAGACTGTTGGTGAAATTACCGAGTTCAGTTCCGATTCTGAAACCAATTTCCTTGGCTCAGAGGAACCCTGTTCTTTAATTCTTACTCAAATGGGGGTTTTTCCCCATTACCTCGCCTGGTAGTGCTTCAGGATCTAGTAAAAAACAGCCAACAAGCCCGTGGCTTGGCTGCTGTTGCTTTAAAGCAGAGGTCAGCAACCTTTTTCAGCTGTGGGCCAGTCCTCCATCCCTCAGACCATGTGGTGGGCCAGACTGTATTTTGGGGGGGAAACAAACAAATTCCCATGCCCCACAAATAACCCAGAGATGCACTTTAAATAAAAGCACACATTCTACTCATGTAAAAACACGCTGAATCCTGGGCCAGATTGAGAAGGCGATTGGGCCGCATTCGGCCCCCGGGCCTTAGGTTGCCTAGCCCTGCTTTAAAGCATTGTGGTTTTGAGTAGTAATGCAAGACTGATACCAGCGGGATTGTAAAGGCAACTGATCTGTAGTCGCCCTGAACCCCCTCCCTAAGCATCCCTCCTATTAATGTCGGTCACAGACAACTACAGCCTCATACGTATAGTGTGCCTCATTCTTCCTATGCATCTGGAATGCTGAAAACCTCTGCAGTATTTTCACTGGCTGGAGACTTCGTCTACAGTCATAGTCTGTCTTGGAAATTAAAGGAACAGGAGGGTTTGAAAAGGGGGCCTGGCGGCTAACATTTACTGTACACAGTTTAAATTTCAAGGCTGTGTTGAGGCAGGAACCATACACTGGAGCAATTAAATTAGCCCCAAGTGGCTTGCACAAATATACTTGCAACGCGTATGAGGCTCTGAACAATGTACATTATTCTTTAATTGTTACAAGCCATTAAGGTGGCTCTTTATTTATCTCCCTATTGCAGAGAGGGGGATGCTTAGAGTCTGCCTTGCCTAAGGCTATTTATTCATAAAAAATAAAAGTAGGCATGCTGACTACTAGGGGGAAAACAAAGCTAAACTTGTAAAGGGAAATGCCCTTATTAGGCACACCAACAAACCACTTTTTCATTTTTTCTCATATGTTTCAGGAAGTTTTTAATGTTTGATGTTGCTGCTGCTGTTTTCACCTGCATTTCGGTTGGAAGCCACCTAGAGTGGCTGGGTGGAGTATAAAAAAAAAATAATTATTATTAGAGAGATAAGAATTTTGAACTACCTTACAGGCTTGTTGTATCAATCAATCAATCAATCAATCAATCAATCAAACTTTATTACAGTTGCAGACCAGCATAAGATAAAAGCATGTGACTAAAATTAAGCACATAACTTAAAGAGGAAAGGGCTAAAAGTTAAAAAGTGATTATGATTCATATAAACTTAAAACAGAGAAACAAAAGAGAAGCAGTTAAAAGTGACTGTAAGGAAGGGAATGTGAAGCAGCACAAGTCTTGCATTATGGGCCTTCAGTTTAGGCCTGGTTTGTGGCACAAGCCATCCATAGGGGGATGTCCATCATGGCAGCGCAATATCTGGGTTTTCAAATTGGAGTGCTAGGGAGATACAGAGTTGTTCTGTATGTTCTGGCAATTTGTGCAGTATAGACAGGATGGACCTAACTCGTATATCTGTATAGTCTTGGCAGTGAAAGAAAGGCATGTTCCATTGTTTCCAGTTGCCCAGAGCCACAGGGGCATTTTCTCTCCTCATATGGTGTTTTCCCAAAACAGCCTTTCTGGATGTCTGAAAGGAGGACTGGCAGTGGGGAAAGCCCTTCGCTGTTTTGGAATATCAAGATTGGTTATATATGGCATTTGGGAGATGAGGTATCTCCTGGTTTCACTAATTAGGAATTTCAGGGACATCCTGTTTATCATTGCCTGTTTCCATGTCGTTTTGAAATCATTCTTAATAGTTAGAGGAGCAAGGGAAGGATAGTCTCTGTCAGTAATTAAGTGTGGCAAGCCACACTCTGGCCTCAATTCTTATGAATCCAGTTTCAAGACATAGGGTAGCATTGGAGACATGTTTAGGCACTTGTAGTGGCTGATCTCAAAACTTTTGATTGTACCAGTTCTAGTGGTGCACAATTGGCAGAGGGGCCTAGCTGGGCATCATATAAAAGCTGCATAATCGATTTGGCCTCAAACAGTTTGAGGGCTGCAGGTATATCATGTCCACCTTTAGGTCTGAGGTACTTAAGTATAGCATTTGCATTTCTCTCCCCTGGACCATGGTCCCCATAAGCTATTCTGCTCACCCAGAGCTATGCTCAGGTGACCTGCTCAAGCTTATGGCCATCGGTGTACCATGAACGAGGTTTGGGCCTTTTGACAAAAACCATAATTTTGGTTTTCTGGTAATTGAGTTTTAGTTTGCTCTCCTTGCAGTATACTGCCAGTGTTTGCATGGCTCTTTTAAGGCCTATAGGTGTAATTGAGAGGATTGCTGCGTCATCTGCATAAAGAAGCACTGGGATGTGCTTTCCTGCCAATTTTGGGGGGTGGAAGTTCATGTTGAGGAGGTGGGGTACCATATCATTTACCGTATATAGAAATTGAATAAGAATGGGGCCCATATGCACCCTTGCTTGACACCTTTCTCTATTTCATTTGTATTGCATAGATGGCCCTGAGGGGTACATCGAACTTTTAGCGAGGTCCCTTCATTTAGGGTGTGTATTAAGTATAGCAAATGTCTATGCAGGTCTCCAATTTTTCCCATAGCTTCATTATAGATATAGAGTCGAAGGCTGCTCTGAAGTCTATAAAGTCCACATAGGGGGAGACAAGTGTTACTAGATAAGTACTTCTCTATTAGATGTTGAAGAACTAAGCATCGGTCGCTAATCAATTGGCCTTCTCTGAATCCCACTTGTTCCTCTGGAAGTATATTTTCTAGTTCCAGTCAATTTTGGAATTTCAGTTGCAGGTGTCTTGCATACAGTTTACTTATTATGTTAAGGAGACGAATTGGTCTCTAGTTGGCGGGAATGTATATTGGAATGATGATTGAGAGTCCCCAGTCTTTGTGAATACATCCATAGGTATCAATACAGGTGAAGAGGCCCAGAAATCCAGATTGTTTTGGGTGGCCTCTGCAGGTATTCCTGTTTCAGTTGAGCTACCAGGCTCTCAATCTCTGTCCCACTTTGGGAGGTTCACTATGTTTCGAGGGATTTGGCCTCTCTCACCATGACTGGTCTTGTAAAGTTCCTGAAAACATATCTCCCAGATTCTTGCTGGGCTATGACATTCCATCATTGGCAGTCTGTTAAGTTTGGGAGAGTCATGATATTCCAGAAGAGAGCAGGATTATTGTATTTAGTTGCCTGGATAACCCGTGTCCAGTCATTTCTTGCTGCTTCCTTTTTCTTCTAATCCAGGCGTCCCCAACCTTCGGCCCTCCAGATGTTTTGGACTACAATTCCCATCATGCCTGACCACTTGTCCTGTTAGCTAGGGATCATGGGAGTTGTAGGCCAAAACATCTGGAGGGCCAGAGGTTGGGGGGGGGCCTGTTCTAAGACAACTGCTTGTAGTGCCTTTTATGATGGAGGAGGTCCAATGCAGCAGTTCGAGTTGCATTGGAGACATGAGTTTACAAGAGCTTTTTTTGTGTGTGCTGATGCAGTCCTTGTCGAACCATGGTTTAGCGTAATGTTGATGATGTCCCCACTCTATACCTCTATTTTTGAGGTCTTGGTATAGACTAAAGTTCAGATCTGAGCTCAGCAAAGACCCAACTGCTTCGACTAGCGTTACCCTCTCCTTCAACGATAACTACCACTGACAGGGACATCTGTGATGCCTTGTAACGAATAGAGGCACCATCACAAATGATAAAAGCACAAGGTGGGGTATGGAAAGCAAAGCTGGCGGCCTACAGCCACCATTGTGTGATGTAGACTTGTCACTTTGGGAATCAGTATAGGGGAGAGCAGCAGGGAAATATACATGAAGGGCAAGCTGTGTTGATGACCTGCGTTGCCAAATAAAAAGTAGATGGGGAAAGGTTAATAGGCCAAAGGTTTGGAGTTGCAAGAAACATGAGTCATAGGGAACGCCAATGAAGCCACATTTTTGAGTGGCAGGGGGAGGTTCCCTGTCTTAGCCTTAGTATAGGGGTGGGAAACTCAGCCCCTCAATGTGGCCCTTGGGACCCTCTGTGGGCAAGAGTGCCCTGCTCCAGTCAGCCTTTCAAGGGCTTTATGTTTGACTGGAAGGTGTTATTGAACTGTGTTAATGCCTCTTGCTTGCATGAAGTGACAGTGATAGGCAGGTGAGTGTGCATCTTTTTTGGGTGACTGGAATGTAGCCCAAATGTACATTCCTCTTCAGTTATTGCTTCACTCAGTTTTGGCCCCATTTACCACCAGCCTGTGGCCCCTGGAATATTGCCCTTGAGGGTCGGCATCCCTTTGGCAGTTTTCTGCTGCCCCCATGTTGCCTGGTGCCTGCATATATATCATCCTGCAACTTGTACACAGCCAGTTAGTTAGTCCTGTGCAGCACAGCAACTGCTGGAACTTCAGCTTATTTTGGTTAAGGAGCTGTATGGCTAATGTTGTATGTTATCTGACAACCGAGCTCAGTTAAAGATGCCAAACTGCTTTCCCCCCCAGTTGGGGACAGAATAATGCATATCCCACCGCCTATTTTTACATTTAAGAGACCTCATAGGAGATACTCTCCAACACTCCCAATTATAGATCTGTGCCTTCCTCTCCTGAAATGGGGAGATTGGACTGGCATCCATCTGTTTCGGGAGACAATGGAGGGGTGAGCCTTTGGGGGCAAAGTCAAGGTGTTGGAAGGTTGCAGCTCTTGCTACGGCTGTAGTGACCAAGGCGGAAGAGCTGTTCTCTTGCAGCTGGGGCAGATGAAGGCATCTGGTTGTGCTGATGCAGATGCACCCAAGGTGTTTCTTCTTTCTGCACTCCTCCCAGCGATCATTCCTCCTCTGGTCACTGCTAGGGATACATCACCTGACTGTATGTCTCTAGGCACTGTGGTTGTCTGGCAGGGTTGATGTTGTCAGCCCTCATGTCACATTTGCAGACATCTTTGCATGGGCAAAGCCTAAGGATCCCTGGACACTTATAGGTGGTGATCCTCCTCCAGAAAGTTAGCAATGAACAAGCTTCCTGGGGGACCAGCTGACCCCTATATACCTGATCTTAAGTCCAGTCGCAAACGACTCTGGGGTTGCGGCACTCATCTCACTTTACAGGCCAAGGGAGGCAGCATTTGTCTACTCTGCAGAGAGTTTTTCCGACTCATGTGGCCATCATGACTAAGCCGCTTCTGGCGCAACGGAACACAGACACCAGAGCACGGAAATGCTGTTTACCTTCCCGCTGGAGCAGTACCTATTTATCTACTTGCACTTTTTGGTGTGCTTTCGAACTGCTAGGTTGGCAGGAGCTGGGACCGAGCAATGGGAGCTCATCCCATCGCGGGGATTCGAAACGCCAACCTTCTGATCAGCAAGCCCAAGAGGCTCAGTGGTTTAGACCACAGCGCCACCTGCGTCCCCATACCTGATCTTATCCAGCCACATATAGCTTCAAGGCAGTGTCAAGGCACCAACTGTCTTGCCAGCACTTCAAGCAAGGCCACCCTTCTACCCTAGAACCCAGCCCAGAATACGAAGGTGCAGAGGGCTTCCACAGCAGACCACATGGAGAAGAGCTGAAGGCTCTCCAAACAAAGTTTGAAAGCCATTTCTATAATTCACAGGCCACTGAAAGCCAAAGGAGGTCTAACAGCCTCAAATGCAAAATGAAGAAGTAGAGGCAGGTTAAAGTTTGAGGATTTTTATTTTAATATTTTTCCCGTACAAAGCAAGACAATGTAAATTTCATAGTTGAATCAAAACACCTTTGTTTGTTTCTTTAAAAACCCTGTCTCTTCACAGTAGGAGTCGAAAGAGTGCAGCCAGAGCCGGCCCTCCAATGAGCGACAAGAGTTTAGTCATTACTATATTAAAACCTGTTAGACAAGGTCTCTATAAAGTAGATCTGCTGAAGTTTAGTTCTTGGCACTGGTTCCAGAAAAGAAGGGGAGGGGGGAGGGGAAAGGGAGAGGGAAGGCAAATCCTTTATCCAAAGCAAGCAGAGCTGGAGTCTGGCTTCAGGTGCCAAAAGGGCAAGATGAACATTATCTCGTTTGCTGGAAGGGAAGCTTTTTTAAAAGGCTCCTTAATGAGCTTGTAAGCTCCAGTGTTAAGTGCACGGATGCCACCCTGTCCCAGCACGCAGGGGCAGCACGATTACCAAATTGACCTCCCCCACCATTGCATAGCAGTCCGCTGTGGCCCCTCCTCCAGACTTTTGACCTGCAGGGCCTTGTGACCAGATGCTCAAAGGAAATAGACAGCTACACGCATTTGATGCCGCTTCCTTTTCTTAGGCATAGCTGTCCTCGGCTGCTCTGTCCCCAATTCCAGCAAGCAAACTAGAGCAAGGGGCTTTTCCTGCTCAGCAAAACCCACACACTTTGGGATGCCAAGGCAAAAGAAAAGACAGCAATCACCCAGCTCAAAAGGACTGTGTTGGCAGTTGCTAAAAGCCCAAAGGATGGGAGTTCCAGGCTAGGATTTCTCACTTACACAAATCAGCTAGTTTTTGCTACCCAGCAGCAGAACTAAATGGGATTTAGGGCGGGGAGTGAGAGAAGAAGCTGGATCAGTTAAGCGCTGGTCCTGGCCATCTCCCAGGCACCGTCCACAACAAAAGGGAGAGCTAGAGTTTGCTTTGCATCCTAACACACCCTTGTGGGTAGCTGCTTGAGCAACGCCAATCTGGGAAGAGCTACGCAGACCGGTTCAGTTTGTTCTCAGGCAAGTGTGGGCACCGTAATTGAAGAATTTTAAATGACAGCAGAAATGCTCCCAGGGCATCAAGGCGTGTGCCGGTTGTGGTGGAAGAAAGGTCAGTGAAGAGGAGGAGGGAGCATGGGCTACCAAGTAAGAAAACTTGTGGGATCACTGCCAATAGTAGGGCATGCCTAATATAGGGCCTGATGGATTGGGGGCGGGGGGAAGCTTTTGGGTGTTTGTGTACCTTATGTACAGAAGTGGAGCAAAGCCAGACTCCAGGATTAGGATCAGCCAGTCAGCTTTTTCAAAAGGCTCCAAAACCTCGAGAAAAAACCCCAACAACAACCCAATTTCCACAAAGTATGAAAGTGTCACAGATGCTTCTCATTCACACGGAACAAACAGAGGGACACCTTTAATGCAGGTCAGATTGGAAGGAAACAAGAGAAAGAGACAAAAGGGGGGAAGGGCAAGAGAAAGGAAGCCTCACACAGGCACCCGCTGTCCCTTCACTTCTCTTTCTTCTTCTTGTTCTGAAAGAAAGGGACAAAACCAAATCAGCACCCTGGGAACAAAACCAGCTTAGCGTTCTGGAGCATGACCAGCGGAGGCTCTTTGATGAGAGCAAATCCGGCACTGCACCTCCAATCGGTCTGCCTTCAGCAAGCTCCCCCCTCCCTGCCTATCTGCATAGAGTAGGGTGAGCAATGCTAAACCGTTTTCAGCCAAGGGCCACATTCAAGGTTGAGCAACCCTCCAAGGGCCACATGTCAGCTGTGGCCAAAGTTGCCACAGGACATTCGCTCTCGCACAGAGGCACTGTGCTCAAAGAGACACGAAGGCACTCACCACACCAATCCCCGTACTGTGCTGGGAAGGAGGATTTCCACGCCTGAACAGCAAAAAAACAGGGACCCTTCCTGCCCATCACAATCCCAGGTTGGTGGCCCATTTAAAATGTCTTGGCAGACCTGATCCAGCCTACAGGCCATTGGTCTTCCACCCCTAATCTAGGACACACAAGGTGTGTTGTGAATAAGTGATGATCCCTGCCACCATGAGGTGATGCTCACCTCGCTCATGCCCAAGATGACCATAAGCTCCCGGAAAATGTTGACAAAATCCAAGAAGAGATCCACACAATGCCTGGGCAGGGAGAGAAAGAAGAGGTTGAAGTATTAGGCCAGAATTCCTACTGGACGCTACTTCCTCTAACAAGCACAACCTATGTAAGTGGCTGATGCTAGAGACACCACCTGCCACCCCCAGGCTTCCTTCCCCATTTGGTACATTGCTCCCTAGTTAAATTCAGGTGCATTTAGCTAGGAAGTATTTTAAGCCTCTCTTCCTGGAAATTCAAGCCCATTTCCAGCTTGCCCAGCTCTGTGGCCATCCAGAACAAAGGATATTTGCCTTTTTCATATTGCATCCAACAATAAAAGGCTGCTGTTGCACCTTTCCCCTATCCCGTTACCGCAGCTCCCAGATCTTGACTCCTCTGTTGCTCCATTCCGTCTGGTCCACCTTGCCTTCTACTTAACTCCTACCTCCCACCCCCACCACTGGACACCCAGCAGCTACCATTTCCACACCCCATGTACTCACCAGATGTAGTCCTTATCTCCATTCTCGGCTTTCTCAATGATGAGCTGAGTGTCGAATAACACAAAGCCACACATCACCATAAGCCCAATGTAGAGGTTAGCCTGGAAGAGGAAGAACATGCATCAGGCCAAGGGCAGCTAAATCAGATTCCTCGAATTGGCCCTACCCACCTGCTAAAGATATACATTCCTAAATCCCAGAAATCATACTGCTTTAAATTATTCAGGGCTGTGTTTCCTGCATAATCATGGCACAATGAGGAAAGACTGCAAAATGAGGGGCCACCTCATTCACCACCCCGAAAATCGTAAGGAGTGCACTTCTGGTTGCAGGTATGTATTTGATCACAGAGGTCAAAAGAGTATGAATATGATTTCTATTGATCTGAAGGTGGAGCTTTAAGTTCATATACAGTGGTACCTCGGGTTACAAACACTTCAGGTTACAGACTCCGCTAACCCAGAAATAGTACCTTGGGTTAAGAACTTTCCTTCAGGATGAGAACAGAAATCATGCTCCGGCAGCGGGAGGCCCCATTAGCTAAAGTGGTGCTTCAGGTTAAGAACAGTTTCAGGACCTCCAGAATGAATTATGTTCTTAACCCAAGGTACCACTGCATAGGTCTTTGCCTCTTCCCAAGACTACCAAGAGTAGAATTCTGCAAGGTTTCTATAGTTTATACAAATCGTGGAATTTGGGTTATCCTGGGTTGTTGTTTTAAAAAAATGATGATGATAATGATTAAAGTGCAGGAGTGCACATTGGCCTGCCTTTATTTCAGTGAAGCCAAAACAAAGGGGAAGCTGAGCACCTCTTGGCAGTCACTACAGGGGGCTACTCCAGGGCAGGAATATTGCTGCCAGCTCCAAGCTTTGCTGGAATGAGATGCTGCTGCTGTCACAGGCAGCCAACCTTGCAGGCCTCCTGTAAGCCAACAGAGCCCAAGGACATAAAGACACTCACTGTGAAGAGCCAAGTTGAGCCCACGAAAATGTTGATCAGGGAGAAGAACAGCATCAGGAACAGGCCGGAGAACAGGACACCTGAAAAATGAAAGCAGAGCTGTGGTGGGCACTGCAAGGTTGCTAGAAGGGTTCTTTCTAAGGTGGGAGGGAGAGGGGAGATGATGACAACCTGGCAATCTTACCTCCTAGGTACAGGTAGGCACGGCGCTTGGCATAGAGGGCGCTCAGCGAAAAGCAGCTGAAGATCACTGCTGTCCCCATGAAAGCTGTTGGGATGATGCTATTGGGAGAGGAAAAAGCAACAGTTGATGTCTGCACCAGGATGGACAAATCTAAGCCTTGGGGACACTGTAAAATGCCCTTTAGCAGCCCCAGTGAGACCCACAGGTTCATCTCATGCCCCATGCAAGTTACTGAACCTCATTCAGGACTTTGAAGCGGATGTTCTTTGTAGAGCAAAGATGGTATTTTGCTTAGATGTATTTGTGGGGCGGGGGAGAGATTTGGGCAAGTGGTGGACTGCAAGGAGATGGCTTAGATGAAAAGGCATGACTTTTGGAATCACAATCCATACCAAAAATATTGTGTTATGAACAGGAAGTATGCTTAGAGGTATAGGGTGGGAGGAAATCTTTTTGCTCTTCCGATTAAAGTTATGGTTTGATTTAAATTCAGAAAGAACTGGTCAGGTTTTTTGTGTGCTGGGTGGAGGGTCCATGCGTGTGTCCACTGGAATCAGTGGGAAAGGAATTTGGTCCACCAACTCCTTTGAATTTGACCCTTGAAGTGCATATGTCGGGTGTGGTGAGGGAACGGGGCAACCGAGTGGCGCTTTCCTTTTACCTTGGGTTGATGGCGATGCACATCTCCAGCAGAGGTCCTAGGTTGACTCCTGGAAGGACAAAGGGGTACAAATTCAGCCCAGAGACATAAGAGAGAACGGAATTCTTGTCCATTCATCACGTATTTCAAAGAAAGCCAAAATAGTTAACCTGTGTGTATTGTGCACCCTTCAGAACAAACATACAGGTTGCCTTGTTTCCCCCCACCCGACCCTAAATGCTATATAGAAACAGTTTTGAAAATCTCAGTATTTAGAAAGCAACTAAGGGGCCCTAATCTTCAAAGTAGTTCTATATGGGGCAAATCATTGTGTGGCAACCACTCCTGTGATTATCAGAGTTGGCTGGATTATTTTGGCCTCCCTCTTGGCACACGCACACTTATACACCCATGTCATGCAAGAGCCACTCCCCTGTGGGGTGATCTTAGGCAGCTGCTGCAGGCACACATCTGAATGACAACTGCAGGCATCTTTGATGCTCTGCCAGAAGGGCTTGAATGCATCAGGACATGAATTGTATATTTCATTTACAGAAGACCCATGTTTGCAGATCAACATCTTTTTAAAAGATTTTAATATTGTATTTTTTAACACTGTTCTGACCGGTCCTCGAACCTTTTGCTAGAAAGTAAGTAGCATATGAACACCAAAAGCAGTTAATGAAGTGTAACTCCAGCTGACTTTGCACATGTCTGCTCTTCCAGCATCACGTACCAGTGAGGAAGGCAAAGCCTGCCAGCATGCTCAGCCGTTTCTGTTCGGTTCCCTGGTTGTGGGGTGTAGCCATCAGCCAGATCATAAGACCCAGTGCTCCCAGGCCAGTCAGCATTCCAAACTGCAAGACAAAGTGGGAAGGGTGGAAGTTAGCACAGGCTGAGCGCAGAGCAGAGGTTGGGAAAGGCATTGCGCAGGAACAGAAGTGGCAGAAATC
The DNA here is from genome assembly GCF_964188315.1 of Podarcis muralis. NCBI lineage: Eukaryota > Metazoa > Chordata > Lepidosauria > Squamata > Lacertidae > Podarcis > Podarcis muralis. Next base: position 5,914,109 of record NC_135656.1, read on the forward strand.
TACCCCACGGAGCCCAGGTGGTTTCATTTGAATGACCCAGTGCATTCTATAGTCTAGACAGGGTGACAGCCATAGATAACCTGGCCTGCTCAAAGATACTCTAGGCCCCTTTGCAGGGTTTTCAGCTCACTCAGATTTCCTTTGACTTTAACTTCTTTTCACTGCAGACTTAAGAAAAAAACATGGGAAGCAGCATTCTACCCAACTGGAAGTGCTTCTCTCATTTCCCACTGCTCTGGCCAATGAGTATGAGACACCAAGATGCTTCATGAGTTCGGGTTTTAATGTTATTCAAATGTAATCTATCCAATAATTTAAAAACAGATTGAACCAGCTGGCACATCATCCCCCCCCCCCCGTCTGAAATGGTTCTGTGACTACACCACTGGGTTCCCAGCTACCACTGTTGGGCTGCAGTCCTGAACACACTTAATCAGGAGTAAGTCCTAAAAAAATCAGCGAACATAGTGCGGCAGACTGCTAGGAAAGCAGACGAAGGACTGCTCTATCAAGATACGGCCCAGAAAACCATACCCAACAGGATCCTGTGCTGCTCATTTCTGAAGGCTGTGGCTGGGCTCCGTTCCCTGAAGCCATCCTGCAAGCACCAGTCCCCAACAGTCAAGGTGACCTCAGAGCCCATACACACATCAGCGTCAGAGCACACTTACCTGCACCAGCTGAGTTACCACGTTGATGTAGGCACCAGCCGCTGCTAGGAACATGCATAGCGCAAAGCTAGCATAGACCTTCTTCAGGTGCTGCTGGGTTGATGCGGAGCTGCAGAGGGCAAAGGGAAGAAACAGTCAGTCAGTGTCATTGCATCTCAAAGCACCTAGAAGCACAGCTGCTCCTTGGCTGGCTGTTTGCCAGCTCCTGGGCACTTAGCAAACTAAACAAACAACACTGGATCCACCACAGAGCACCTGAAGAACAGAGGTGGGGAAGTTTATTTAGCCTAGGGGCTGCCTTTCCAACCTTAGGAGGGCACATGCCTACAGTGGGCCTTGCCAAGACCAAGTGAGTGCAGCCACTCACCCACAAACGTTATGCCTAGTCAGCAGCACTATACACAGTCCCCGAACCAAGTTAGGCTTGAAAAAGCATCTTAGAGACCAACTAAGTTTGTTATTGGTATGAGCTTTCGTGTGCATGCACACACACGAAAACTCATACCAATAACAAACTTAGTTGGCCTCTAAGGTCCTACTGGAAGGAATTTTTTAATTTTGTTTCGACTATGGCAGACCAACAAGGCTACCTACCTGTAACTTGAAAAAGCATGTTAGCTTTTTTCCAAGTCTAACTGGCCGAGGGGGCAATTTTCCTGAAGACTGCAGTGAGTGGCAGGTGGGTTTCCATGCTGCAACAATAAGGCTTTACCCCCCCCCCCCGCAAGACTAACTGTGGGGAGGGGCATTTTTAGTGTGGGTTTAAACACTCCCCAGCTGGAACTCCCGTAAAGACACGCCTCCGCCGCTGCACTTAGGCTTGACAAAAGCCTTATACTAAAGGCAACAGAAGACTTTCTTTCAAGCCTAATTGCAGTGGGGTGAGGAAAGGGCACTGCAAGCCAGGTGGGGAGCGCACAGCAGCTGCATCTGACCCATGGGCTGACAATCCACCCCCCCCCCCAATTTAAAGGCATTTGACTGACAGCTTCTGGAGCTGGGACACCATTTTCCCCATGGAGATGGTATTAGATATTCTCAGATTGGCTAAGAGAGGAGCTAGAGCTGTTGGCAAAACTGGAAAAATCCCTGACAAGTTCGGTGCTGGTTTGCAGCACCTACTTTGTACTGCACAGCAGGTGCTCCTAAAAATGGGTGCTGGCACTAAATCGTGTAAATGCTTTTCCAGCCTTGGCCTCTACTTGCATGTAAGTGGGGAAATGCTTGCATAAAATTTGGTAAGAAACACCAAACAGTAAATCCTGAGAACCTTAAAAGATGAATTTATACTCAACAAGCCCTTTAGAAAAACAGAACAAAACAAAAAACCACACACACACACACATCAGCCCGAAGGTCTAGAGTGCGAGTCAATATTTGCAGTAGTCTCAAAAGGCTGGGATGGGGGAAGCAGAAGGTTGGCTGAACGTGCAAGAAAAGTTCTTTGTCTATCCCATAAGTGACAGAAGCAGAACAGATTACACAAGCAGGCAAGTTAAGAAACATGCATTTGCTTAACTTCTACCAGCTGCAGAATTTAGTTTTTATTGAAGTGGAAGTTTTTACTCAAGTGGAATATTTGGGTTCTGAGCCCAACATGTATACAGTCTTGCACCAAGGGCCACAGGGAAGCAGTAAAGCCCTATTTCTGGCTCCCTCATCCCCATTCACCATCCACAATAAGGGACAGATCACAAGATTACCTCGCTGTTTTCATGCACCAAAAATGACAAATAAAAACAACCTCCTGCAAAACTGCAGCCTGCAGTAAAACATAGGCCAAGGGTATACTCACATGTGGGAGAATTTGAAGAGGGCATCAAAATTTATGTTCCTGTTGAAGACATCCATTGTGCTAGCTGGTAGACTGATGCAACTCTTGGTGTCAAAATACTCAATCTGCAGAAAAAGATGAAGAAGGCCACATCAGAGAGGTGGGGGTGGAGAAAGACAGTACAGTTCTTTTCCAGGAATGTCCAATGTGATCCATGAACATCCGGAAACACCTGCCCCTTTTAGCGACAAAACTCAAGTTCTTCTTATATGACTGCCCAAAATATTTTAAGCAATATTATTCAGCCCATAAAGCTGCTCCAGAAGGGATTCACACACAAACACACACACACCCCTGCTTCCTAGTACAGTGGTACTTCGGGTTACATACGCTTCAGGTTACAGACTCCGCTAACCCAGAAATAGTACCTCTGGTTAAGAACTTTGCTTCAGGATGAGAACAGAAATCGTGCGGGGGCAGCACGGCGGCAGCGGGAGGCCCCTTTAGCTAAAGTGGTGCTTCAGGTTAAGAACAGTTTCAGGTTAAGAACGGACCTCCAGAACGAATTAAGTACTTAACCCGAGGTACCACTGTAGTAATCTAGGAACACTCCTTCAGAGCTCCTAGTCTCTGTTCAACTTCAAACAAGTTAACTAGGATACAGGGTTTCTAATAGAGATCCACTGCAACTATCTTACTAACTTTGAGCCTACTTTGTCAGGGGCCAAGGGAGAGAAGTCAAAGACCCCCCTATGGAAGGTCAAGCAAGATGTTACTCCTGGAATGCAGAACCTTCAAACAGCTCTCCCTACTTCAAGAAAACGCACATGCATCTTCTATCCAGCCTCCCCTTCAGGGCAGATTCTATCTAAATCTCAACCAAGAACTCAGATTTCCAAATATGCAGCGAGAGGGAGGGAAGAGACTTGGGACTAACAACAGACAAAGGCTCAAGAAAAAGGTTATTTGTCCCACCCCACAGTGCTAAGGAACAAAGAAGAGGATGCTTACTTTAGACTCGCCAAACACAGCCCCACACACTGACTGCCTGCAAGCTGATCCCCTTCGTTGTAGTCTGGACAATCTAGAGGTTTCAACTGTTTCACCGGCTCCAAGTCCTCTTGGTATCTATGGTGCAATTATTGCAGGCTGTTGCAAGGCTAACTGCAAGTTCTCAGGGAGTGGGGGAATTGGCCTCACTGGGGAACTTTGCTTCACAGCTTGGCAGCTGGAAAACACTTGCATTAGCATTCCTAATGACCTCCCCAGGCAGAGATGGGGAGGAGTTACAAGCCATGTAGCTGCCATAGCCAGAGAGCAACCTGGAAACAAATGCATTGCTCCCTGTTGCTCAAGGTGGGATCCCTCCCCTTTGTTGTGTTATGCACCAACATGTACAGGTATTTTACCTGCCCAGGAGAGCACCACAAGCGTGATATGACTGCCCCTGTCTGCTTGCGCAATCCCACCCCACCCCGAAATTATCATGATACCTGATGTAGCCTCTAGCAACTGATGCAATTGACATATGAAAACCAGTTCAGCAACTAATTCCTAACCCTTTTGACAGAGAGGAGACAGCTCCTGGGCAAGCTTACAAAATAGGCCTGGATTGTCTAGCAAGGAGAGCTAGCGTTAAGGAAATGCAAATACTGCAGTAATTGTACACCTATTGCATGGGGTGACATGATGGCACTTCCTCCTTTGGCAGAGATGGAAAATGCCAGTCAAGTATCTGTCTCCTACTTTTTTAAAAAGCAGATCTAATCTGATCATTCCTTCCAAGTGTTCAGGATGGGGCCACTTCATTTTATTCTCACAGTAACCTGTGAAGTAGGTTATGCCAAGAAACTTCCAATGCCACCTAGCTTTCTTTGAGCAAAGGTTGGAAGACTGATCTTCCTGGTCCCAGCCAACACTTAGGGCTGGCAGATCCCAACCCCAGGCAGAAAAATCTAAGGGATCCAGCTTGTAGCCCATTATCACCCCTCTCAAGGGAACAGGATCCTTTCTGCACAACTCAAGCGCATTTGCAGCGTCATCATAGCAAGGCCCTGAAGTAAACCAAGCTACAATTTACCACGATCATGTGAATATGCTGGCCCCTTGGGAGAAGCTCACACTCACTTTGTCCCTTCCTCAGTCCTTGTGCTTAAGTTGTCTCCTTAGCCACAAACTGTAGCCAAGAACAAACATTTGCTAAAGAGCACGATTAAGAAGGAGAGCTTAACCACAAGTCCAGGTTCAAACAACATGTTAAGCCAAACCTTGGATGGGTTGCCATGCTAAACCAAAAGGACTAGGGAAGATTAAAGTGGCTGTGATTTCCTCCTAAGAATAGTTTGGTTTAGTGTTACCTGCACATGTGGCCAATGGCTGAAGCCGAGGACCCTAAAACAATCGCCCCTGAGTTTGTCATTACGTTATAATCAGAGGCTTCGGTGAAGTTGCTGTCACTAGCATTGGAAAGTAAGAGAGTGACAGCACACACAAGGAACATGTGCACGCACGCACACCCCTTGGCTCTTAGCAGACCTCTTCATCTGTCTTGCTGCTGTGTGCAAGGCCAACCTGCTGCAGGCAAGCAGAGAGGTAAATGGAAAAATGGCAGTGTAATGAGAAGGAGTGCCAAAGGCATTTTCCCTGCACCAGAAAAGTGAGTTCTCTCCAGTTTTAAGCACTCTGTGCCAGCGGCGTAGCGTGGGTTGTCAGCACCCGAGGCAAGGCAAGTAATTTGCGCCCCCTAACCCGTGGATTTGCGCCCCCTAACCTGTGGATTTGCGCCCCCTAACCCGTGGATTTGCCCTAACCCCAGATGTTGCGGCCGGTGCGGCCGGCCCCCCCGCACCCCCCACGCTACGCCACTGCTCTGTGCCAAGGATGGGGAACCTGTGACCCTCCAGATGTTGCTCAACTCCCATAATCCCTGACCATGGAACCTTCTGAAGACCACATGCCAATGATAGACAAGGTCAGAGGCCAAAGTGGACAGAGCAATGAACACAACTCTTACCCTTGTGCAGTAGGCCACATTCCCACCGCACAAGCCAGACACACATTTATCCTTTATTCAATCAAGCAGCACAATTCCAGTTGAAGGACACATCCCAAACAGTTCAGAGGGAGAGTGCAACTTAGGAAGAGACTCAAGGGCCTGAGGTTCTTCACCCTCAGTAGAAGTGGGCAGGCCCAAAAAAAAGCAGGGAGGGGAAGAAAGAATCGGGGGGAAAACTTATCCCTTGATTCTCCCCCTCCCCCCAGTAAATTCTGAAAATATTATAAAATGTGTTATTTTAGAATGATGAATAAAACATTTTAAGTCAAGGTGTTAATAGATCTACTCCCCAAAAATGATTTCTAAAAATTATGCAAACAGAAGACTTACTTAAGACTATGCACAGTATCAGATCATTACAATTCCTGTGCACCGAGAAGAAGCAAGACCCGAGTTGTACATGGAGAGTACAACTCTTAAATGCAAGAGCAATGTGCTTTCTGCCCCTGGGAGGCACTGCCATGGTCAGCTGAGAAGGGAGGAGGATTCAATGCCTTCATTACTTGTAGACTTCCTCTCAGAGGCATAGCTGGTGAATCTGTTTCTGTCCTCTTGACTAGGTCCCAAAGGACTGTCCCCTTGAGTAGGTCTCAAATCTGTCATCGTTTGATGACAAATATGTAGATGCGGAAATTGATAGCTAAGAAAATGAGACTGATTTAATTTCATATAGTTTCACTGAGTCTTGGGTTCTCCCCCAGTCTTTTTCTTAGCTCTTTTATGGAATTGAGTGCTTTATGTCTGCTTGACACTGTGGAGGGCTAAAGGAGATATAACAACTTTCAGAAAACATAATAATTTTCTTTGCTCAACTATAATGGTTTATGGTTTCTTTTAGTTTTATTCTGCCTGCACCATATAACTGGCTTGTAGCTCTATTTGTAACAAAATATATTTTTTGTAAAAGAAGTAAATTTATTTAATAATTATTGTCTGAATAAACTGTAACCTTTAACACACCAAACATGATCATTCTATGGCAAACCAAGTTAATACATTTTACTTTCCTAAAGTGACGCTCAATTTGTAAATAGCAGTAAAAATGATTAGTGCATATTTTCCTATTTCCCCTAAAATGTCCCTGCCTGCAAATAAATAAATAAATCTTCCTCATTATTTTTCTTCATTGGTTTCAAAATTTCTGGAAATTTTACATCATTTTATGAAGAGTAAAACAGCAGAAGGCGCAACTGGCTAACTAATTACACATTTATTAACTGCTGTAAACATGGGCTAGCCTATTTAGAAGGAGATATTTGCCCCTGCGTGAGCAGTTCTGTAGAATTTGAAACACAGCTATTAAGTCCAAGGCAAACCATCATTCTGAGAAGGCTTCACAATAGCCACAGAAAACCCCTGCATGAGGTGTTCTAGACTAATATAGGCAATTGTGGATCTTTTTCTCTGTGATTTGAGAATGAAAATCCATGAATTGGAGGAATTTTTAATGGCACCAATACTGCAACCAACCTCAAAGATCAACATACTATTGGTTGGTTTGTTCTGTCATTAAGACACCATATCCAAAGGTTCCTTATGTATCTCACATATTGCCACTGTGCAGCCATGAATCTAGTCAAACCACGCAATATTCTTGTTTCTGTATTTTCACTTTTAGAAATAACTAGCACTCTAGCTTGATGCTGGGCTGCCTATAATCCAGCTGCTTTTGTATAAGCCTGGAACATCTGAATTTAAAGTCACTTCCCTCCCCTCATCCCATTTGAGAAATAAAACATTAAACTGAATCCCTACAATTGTGATTTGCCAGAGCCAGGTTGTGACTGCTTAAAAAAAACGCAATTTAGCCTCCTGTTGCTTCAACAGAGGCTCACATTAGATAATTCTTCTCTAGGAGCAGGATAGTTGGTCAGCTTGTAGGATGGAGATTAGATGTGAGTAGGAGAGCACATGTGCTCATGTTCAGGAATGAAGTAGCCCTGCCTTGAAATCTCAGACCTGGGAGTGTAAGACTTGGTTCATCTCCCTTGGAAAACAGAATGCAAGATCCCAGCTACAGAGTTCATGCCATTTCAAGACACTGCTGAGCAAGGATCATTTTAGCCATACCCTGGAACAGAGAAAGTCAAATGCTGCCAGCAGAAAAGCTAAAGACTCCCAGTTTCAAGAAAGCAGGGTAATCACATTGCCTCAAGAGGTCATATACACCAGGGGTGCCCAAACGTTTTTCAAAGAGGGCCAGATTTGATGAAGTGAACATGCGTGAGTTGCTGAGACCTCTGGAACGAATTAAGTAAATAATCAGAGGTACTACTGTACACCTTCTTCCAGCTTAGATTTGCTCTACATCTAAAGAGTCTTCAGTTCTCAGAGGTCTGCAGATGCAGAAGGCGAAATTATGCTCTTGAGACCCTGAACAATGGCCATCTTAAGGTACAAACTTGTTTTTGGTAAAGCTTGCTAGAAAAGAAAGAAAGACATGCAACAGATAATTCAAGTGATAAGAAGTTCTCATGTGAGTCAATATTGGGGCACCAAAATGGGTCACCCTGTGGCGGAGGAAACATGAGAGAGAGTCACATGCCATCCACGAACTCCTCCCAGGTATTAAGAGCTATTCAAGGCAGAAGCCAAACCAGACCGAAGATGCTAAATAAGATTTGACATGTGAGGTTTGCCTCCTCCATAAAATGAGGGTGGCAGGAGGTGAGGGAGGCAGCAGGAAGTGGATTTGTGAAACGAGTGAGCATTATTGAAGATGCCAGACCAAGGTAGGTTTCACAACATGAACCAGTGATCCAGAAAGTCAAAGTGAAATTAGCAAGTCCTCCCTGCTTCTCACTCAAGACTTGATGCCTCTGGAAATGGATGTTAAAGTGGAAACATGCCAGGCTGAGAGGTGATTAGAAAGGTAATATGCCTCCCAAAAATAGTCCCTTTTGGGGTTCTGCGAAGCATCTGTAAGGTGCCTATCAGTCACTGTGCTGATCCACAGGCCACTTTAAGGAAAAGCTGGAAGAAATTCCTATCTTCATTACAACTCTCTGGCCATAACAAACACATAAAGCTGCCGTATAACAAGGTCAGCCCATTCGTGGCTCTAGATCCGTTTCATTTACTCCAACCGGCAACAACTCTCCAGGACCTCAGGAAGCCCTGCTATAAATAATCACTTAAAAAACATGGAGATACTGGGAGCTGAATCTGGGACCTTTCTCTACAACTAAACTTTGGTTCTTCAGTAAAACTGAACCTAGAAACCAACTGGAACTAAATTTTCCAGACTGGAGTCCATTTCCAACTGCCAGTCCTAAAACAAAATCTAAGAACATGTAAAACATAACGCATTTATGACCACAATTATTTTAAAATATTATCTATTAACTCTTTGCAACTTAAAACTCCTTCCAACACATCAGGTTGCTTTAGATCACTGGACTTCAGGACCAGAGATGGATCAGGACCAGAGATGCATTTTAAATAAAAGGACACATTCTACTCATGTAAAAACACACTGATTCCAGGACTGTCCACGGGCCGGATTGAGAAGGTGATTGGGCCACATCCAGCCCACAGGCCTTAGGTTGCCTACCCCTGGTCTATTCATTAAGTAAACAGACATTTCCTCTGCTGATTACGATGGCCTAACTTAATAACAGTAATCCTCCAACAAGCAACCAGTGTTCAAAATTTGCTAGGCACATATTTCACCGGCTATTGGCCACTTGTGAACAAGTAAAGATGCCCAGGTGCCATGATAGTGCCTGACACCACCATCTGGAGAAGTGATGGCCAAACTCGGCCCTCCAGCTGTTTTGGGACTACAACATCCATCATCCTAGCTAACAGGACCAGTGGTCAGAGATGATGGGAACTGTAGTCCCAAAACAGCTGGAGGGCCAGGTTTGGCCATCACTGATGGAGGTACATCTATGGGAATCCATGGATCTTGACTGTTTCACATACTAGTGACACATCCTGTATAATTCTATTCATTATATTTTATCTGCACAATCAGAAGGAATTTCGAGAACCAAGTTGTATTGTAAAATACGACTTTTGAGCCCTCTGGCCCAAAAATGGCAACTAGGCATTCTGTTTTGGAGACTGCAGCTGTGGTTTAAGTAGCCATTGGCACCTAGCTTATATATCTGAGTTTCTAACACTGCAAGCAACCTATCTAGTTGTAATAAAAATAAGATGGATGCTTCAACCTAGAGCATAAGTGAGTAAGCTTCTCAACCAGCTGAGTGCCACAGTCTAAACTTGCATTTGATCTTAGACTATGAGATTTCTTTAAACATTGTAGGCATTGTTTGAAAGTACGCTGAAACAATGGTCTTCCTGAGCTTCCAGGAGACTAGATTGTTCAAAGCAATGCTGCCGCTACAGCACCCTTAGCCAAGGTGAAGATTGGGAACTTCAGGTCACTTTTAAATCACTCTCCATACAGATATCAAGTGTCTCTCTTTTATAGAAGGTGCTTAGGAGGAGAATAGGCCAACTGTTGACAGAGAAAAGTCACAGAACTGGATCACAGAATTAGATAACGCCGAGTCCTTAAAAACACTGAACAGCATTGTTGTTGTATAAAGTGATTATTACGATGACTTATCAAGTAGCTGTGGTCTTTGCTAAACTAGCTAAATACAAAGGGTCGCTTTTAAATTACTCAACTTTCCTCAATCTTAGCTCTAAGCAAAAGGGCAGGTGTATTTGATCATGGTAACCGAAGAAGTAGCCTTTGGGGGAGGAACTGCAGCGCTGCGGCAAGACCACATGGCTCTACGTGCATCAACTCCCAGGTTCACTCTCTGGTATCTCCAGTTTAAAAAAGAAGGTAGCAGTAGGTGATGTGGAAAAGCCCCCAGAGAGTTGCAGTCACTGCAGACAACAGTGGGCTGGCGGGACAAAGTCCAACACGTCCCCTGCACTTTCTACAACTCAGCAGTACCTAGAAAAAACCCTCCCACATTTCTTCTCTGTGCAACAACCAGGGGTAGTACAGTAATTGCAAAACAATGTCAAATGGTCAAGCCTAAATATCCATGGAAACTTCAGGTGAAATACACAGGCTTGCATATTGTAAGAGTTCATAGGGAAACAAGCCACCACACCTGTGGTAAATGCTTTTCAAATCCATGTTCATCCTCCTGACTCAGTTAAAGCTGACCAAAAACCTCAGGTGAGCTTTTTTTTTTTTGGGGGGGGGAGATTAAACTCTCCATTTCTCATGTCAAAACCTAGCTCTGCCAACAGTAGCCCAATGTTTACAAAAATTACTTGGCTCAACTGAGCCCTTAAGAGGAAACTATCATCCAAAAGTAAACCATTGCTGTAACTTGATTCTATGTTAGCACAACCAAAATAGAATTACAAGTGAAAACGAAATCCCAGAAGAGAAAGCAAACTTTGGAAGTGCTTGTGTTATCCAAGTTAAATAATGAACCTGCTTATGAGGAAATAAAGAACCCATGATCGTTTATCAATAACTAACCAGATAACACTTAGTCATAGCTATAACCTTTAACCACTGAGGGCTGCCTTAGAGGGACAGCTCTAAGGAGACCGTCACATTTCACCCACCAGTACCCCGACACAGTAACTTACTAGCTGCAAAAGAAAGGAAGGGGGAAAGGATGGAGGCACGGGGTAAGCAAGCCTCCCCTTTAGAGCCCCAAATAATGGGCAGGATGATCCTTACAGCCAAATGGCAGGAGAGAGAAAAAAATAATGTCACACAATGACCCATAACATCACGTGAGCACTGTGACATCAGAAAGGCAGCCAATCAGCTTTGAAGTTCTCTACTGTGGAGCATCTGTCAGGCTTCTGCTCAAGCAACAGGTTGCCATACTCCAACTATCCCAAGCTCAGGAGAGGCATTTGGTTCGAGCACCAGAAGCTCCCTACTCCAGCAGGCCCAAGATGCAATATTAACAGGATGTAGATGGGGCAGATTTTAACGTCCAGTTCTCATATTAATCTCCAAGGGCACAAAACACCAGGCAGTTATGAGAGCATACAAGTCATTAAGCAGCTGGAATTCAAGAACTACGTCAACACTATGTGTTCGAAGTTGCAGCTATTTGCACAAAAAGCACCATGCCACTTAGCCAAATCACCTAACACGTCAATGGGTGTGGATCCTTTGATCTGTAACAACCACAGGAACAGAATTTACTAAGAAAACAAACTTGCACTGGGGTGAAGTGAAATTATCCCTGGCTGATTTCTAGATGATTTGGCTCAAATCTGCCTGGGATACGCAAATATATTTGCTCTGGAGTCCTGCTCCTTAGTCTGGACATGAGTACACAAAGCTGGTGATGCTCAGGATGGAGGGAAAAGCTATCTGCGCATGCCTTGTAGTTATTTCACATGATCCAAGACTTGGTTTTGAGAATGAACCCACATTTCAGGGCCCAAACAGTACAATATAGGGGCTTCCTCACTACTAATGCTCCAGAGCAGAGGGGAACACCATGCAGCCCTCCAGATGTTGTTGGACTACAACTCATCACCTCTGACCAGTAAGCCATGTTCCACACAGCTAACCCAGAGCATGACATTTAAAAGTTATAATCTGCAAGAAAGAAAACACTTCACCAAATAAATATCCAACAGCAAGTTTAGAGACTATTCCACAATCAAGTAGTCCAATATACCAGCAAGTTTTCTTGCATCTTTTCTGGGTTCAGGTTCCATGCCTCGAGTTTTTGACATCTGAAGATAGTCATCTTCAAATATCTAGAGGGTTGTCACATTGAGTGAGCAAAGTTGTTTTTTGCTCTGGAGGCCTGGACCTGAACAAATGGATTCAAGCTACCAGGAAGGAAATTCTGACTAAAGAACTTTCTAAGAGTAAGAGCTGTTTGACAGTGGAACAAACTCCCATGAGACGTGGCAGACTCTCCATCTGCTTAGCAGAGATTAGATGGCCATCTGTCATGGATGCTTTAGTTAAGATTCCTGCATTGTAGGGCGTTGGACTAGATGACCCTCTGGGTCTTTTCCAACTCCACAATTCTATGAAATATGTTGAAAGCACAGGTGAGAGTTATGGTGAGGAAGCTGAAGCAGATGGGAGGCCAGTGTGGTAGGAAATAGTTATCTACCATGACTACAGAAGAGGAATGTTCTATGGGCCGCCTTCCAGTCCTTTCGATGCTCAAATACAAAGACAGACAGCAGCAGCAGCAGAGACAACAGAGGCCAACTCTAAGCTTAACCCTGACTCAAACCAAATAGTTCTGGACAGCTGAGAGCACTAACGCCCCACCTTCCCACCCCTCAGCAAAAAACCCCTACTCTTGCCAAAGCAAGCAGCAATACACATGCCACTCCCCCCCCCATTCCCCATTTATCTCTTTGCACGTATGCAAAAACGCAAGGATTACAGAACAGATCAGTCAAAATGAAACGAAATCAGATTAAACAAGGCCTGTTTTCAAACTCCATTGCTCCGCAATGGTTTCATTACCCCCTAAGCTTTGCATCGTTATCTATTATTTACCACTAGCAGGGGCCGCCTCACAGGCGAGCGGAGCAAAACTCAAGCTTCCTTTACGCGCTTTGCAAATGGTTAACAACACAGTAATCTGGCTAAAAGCTACGAGCGACAATCCCAACGCTGTAGACACGGGACAGGCTAACGTGGGAAGAGTCGACTCCACGGGACCCTGGAGCCCGGGATCCAATTTTCGGGAACAACCCACCATTCCTCCTCCGGGCAAGCGAGGGAGGTTCGACCCACCGTGATATGGGGGTGGGGGGGGGAGAGAGGGGTGGGGGATCCCTATGACGTCAGCTCTCTCTCTCTCACCCCCCCCCCGCCGAAGAGACTGACCAATCCGAGAGGCAGAACCAGGCGGAGGGGATCCCTCCCTCCCTCCCTCCCTCCCTTCGCGGAGCCCGACACAAAGGGGCGGAGGCGAGGTTCTAGAGCGGGAGGGCCACTTCCGAAAAGGCCCCTCAAAGGAGGGGAGGCTTCGGAGACCGCGCAGGCCAAGGGGGGCCGGGACCGGAAGTAGGCCCCAGGGAGGCGCGGCGGTGGCGGCCCTTACCTCCCGCGGAGGATCCTCTTGCTTCGGCGACTACAGCTGCTGCCGCTCCTTGGCGAGCCGTACGTGTCTCTCCCCTCGGACGCCTCCGCCCCCTCCCGCTTACGTACTCCTTCCTCCCCGCTCCGCGCCGCGCCATTGGCTCTGTCGCCCCCAGAAGTCCCGCCCCGGCCTCGCATTGGTATTTAACCAAACGCTCTGCGTACCTCGGTTCCGATTGGCCGGCTGCTGACACCTTTTCCTTTTCATTGGTTGCGCGGCCGCGCCCAGGCAGCTGCCATTGGTCCATCTCGGGGTGGGGGATGGGGCGGAGGGGCAGCCAATGAGAAGCGGCGCTGAGGCGCGACGTCCGTTGGTTTTCCGGAGTCGGGCCAATAGGCAGCGCCCTTGGTAGGTTGCGGCCCGATTGCGACAGCTCGGTCGTTTCCCCTTTCCCCAGAAGTGGCACGCGGCCCCCTCGTGGCGGGAGCGCGAGGAGAGCAGCGCAGGGCGGGCTGAGCAGCGCCTCTAGCGGCGAGGTTGATTTGGGCGTCCCGGCGCATCCAATGGCGTGGAGTGCCATCTAGCGGCCAGTGCGCCTCACTGCACCTGAGGTCGCCGGTGCTTTTCTTCAGTTCCAGGCTGAGAGCCCCGCTAGGCGGGAAGATGCGCACCTCCTTGCAATGCCGTCTCCGCTGGGCTGCAACCCTTGGCATTGCCGAATGTCACCTGATCCCACGCCGCACTGCAGGCTGGTTATTGAAGGCAATGAGTCCAATGGCAGCACTTGTTCAAAAGGTTATAAATTGGAAGCATCCTCAAAAAATATGGTTTTATATATGAAACTACAATAGTATCAGCTGTCATATGCATCTTTAATGGTGCCAGATAAAGGTAAAGGTAAAGGTACCCCTGCCCGTACGGGCCAGTCTTGCCAGACTCTAGGGTTGTGCGCTCATCTCACTCTATAGGCCGGGAGCCAGCGCTGTCCGGAGACACTTCCGGGTCACGTGGCCAGCGTGACAAGCTGCATCTGGCGAGCCAGCGCAGCACACGGAAACGCCGTTTACCTTCCCGCCAGTAAGCGGTCCCTATTTATCTACTTGCACCCGAAGGTGCTTTCGAACTGCTAGGTTGGCAGGCGCTGGGACCGAACGACGGGAGCGCACCCCGCCGCAGGGATTCGAACCGCCGACCTTTCGATCGGCAAGTCCTAGGCGCTGAGGCTTTAACCCACAGCGCCACCTGCGTCCCCTAATGGTGCCAGATAGATATACAATAAAACGCCCAAAGGGTGGGTTATTGGTTTTTGTTTTATTTTGTACTTTGCATTCTCATCTTTTATATTGTTTTTGCTGGCCAATCACTGTTTCTAATCCGTATGTTTAAATGAGTCCATATGTTAAAATGGTAAACATACACCCCAATGTGTTTTGGGTGACTGCCACAGAACTGAAACTCAAATTATCCTCTACCCCAGCTAAACCTTATTGTTCATCAAGCATGTCTGTAAAGTCTCTGAAGCCTATAAATCTTTACTCAGAAGTAAGTCTCTTTGTGTTCAGTGGGGCTTGCTTCCAATAGGATTTCAGTCCAAGCCTAAACTAAACAATTTAGCTCAAAATCTGGATTATCCAACTGCAGTCCTAAGAATATTTATGAGTATGTAAGTCCCGTCAGACACAGTCAAATGTCATTTCCAAGTAAATATGGCTAGGGCTGGACCAGGGGTCAGCAAACTTTTTCAGCAGGGGGCCAGTCTAATGTTCCTCAGACCTTGTGGGGGGCCGGACTATATTTTTGGGGGGAGGGAATGAACCAATTCCTATGCCCCACAAATAACCCAGAGATGCATTTTAAATAAAAGGACACATTCTACTCATGTAAAAACATGCTGATTATCTGCAGGCCAAATTTAGAAGGCAATTTTGGATCCGGCCCCCAGGCCTTAGTTTACCTGCCCATGGGCTAGACCATACAAGTACTGCAGTTTAGCTGATTTATGAATCAAATGTTTGCCTACATTTTTTTTTAAGTAACATTTGCTTACAGCCAGAATAATAGGGTATCCATTGGATAAATAAATGTGAAATAAATAAATGTGAAAGCCCACCATTCCACTTCAGCCTGGTCCCAGGGACCTAGCTCATGCTTCATTTGCTGCATGTACCCTGGTATTTGCAAGCGCACTGCAGGCATGCACCATGAAGCCACAGCCAATAGTAGCTCCCCAGTGAATGTCTGTTGAATGTGCAGGTGTGCGTTCCTACCCTTAAGTTGAGGTAGCCAATTTTGGGCGCCATGAAGGATGGCAGAGTGGGAGGCAGACCGGCCTGGCTGATGGAGGCACAATCCACAATATGCTTCCTTTGGGAAACATCTCAGTAGACTGTGCTTCAACTTAATGTTTGAGTGTGTGGGTGGTTGTCAGTACTCAAATTATGAGGGGACTGGACCTTTTAAGTGTTGCTTAAATTATGAGTCCCCTCATAATTTGAGTACTGACAACCACCCACACACTCAAACATTAAGTTGAAGCACAGTATATGTTTTTAAACAAATAATGTTTAAAATGAAATTCACACGCAATAACCTTAGATATATTCCAGCTTTTGTCAAATAATGCCAACTAAAAACAAAAGTGATCACTGCAGATGGTGACAGCAGCCACGAAATTAAGAGACGTCTGCTTCTTGGGAGAAGGGCAATGACAGGCCTAGACAGCATCTTGAGAAGTAGAGACATCACCTTGCCAACAAAGGTCCGTATAGTTAAAGCTATGGTTTTCCCAGTAGTGATGTATGGAAGTGAGAGCTGGACCATAAAGAAGGCTGATCGCCGAAGAATTGATGCTTTTGAATTATGGTGCTGGAGGAGACTCTTGAGAGTCCCATGGACTGCAAGAAGATCAAACCTCTCCATTCTGAAGGAAATCAGCCCTGAGTGCTCACTGGAAGGACAGATCGTGAAGCTGAGGCTCCAGTACTTTGGCCACCTCATGAGAAGAGAAGACTCCCTGGAAAAGACCCTGATGTTGGGAAAGAGGGGCGACAGAGGACAAGATGGTTGGATAGTGTTTTCGAGGTTACCAGCATGAGTTTGACCAAACTGCGGGAGGTAGTGGAGGACAGAGGTGCCTGGCGTTCTCTGGTCCATGGGGTCACGAAGAGTCGGACACGACTAAACGACTAAACAACAACAACAACAACAACAAAAAACCAAAAGTACCCAAAGTGGGCATATCAAAAAGTAAGGGGCTACAGCCCATTTGGACCCCCTGCCCCACCATCCTGGATTTGGAGCCCTGGTGGGGAGTGCCATTTTGATTTTCTTTCTCAGGCAAATAAAACATATGGGGCGCTTTTTGTGCACAAATTTGCATTTACTAACATGTGTTTCCCCATCACGCTTTATAGATTTCCACCATTGTCAACCCCGCTGAACGCGTGGCACCTGCTTCACTTGTGCTGTGCAAGGGATAAGTCCAGCCTTGAGTATCCACCATTGTATTCTAGGGCAACCACTACCTGCTCTGCAAAGCTTGTGGAGTTTGTGTATGAGGGATTTTCCCAAAGCAAATGAAGAAAGGCTGGGCACATCAAACAAGCAAGAATTACAGTATGTAGAACGTGCTGTCACTGCAAGGCGAGGGAGAGGCAAAGGCAGCTAGTTTTTCAGCAAAGCCAATAAAATGGCCCTGCTTCTTTCCTTCTCTCCCTCTGCTGCAGCCTGATAGAATTGGGACCCCACTCAACATATTGTGGGAGAGTGGGACATTGTCTGTATAGCCAGAGGCTGTTTTATAGACACTGTTGATCTTCCTCTCTCAGCTATCCACAAATGCCAATAGGGTTATAAACAAGCATATATATGCAGTGTATGGATCCAGTTCCATTAGGCTGCAATGGAGGGAAAGACATGAAACACTAGCTCTGCTGAGAAAGGTTGCTTTTTGCATTGTTGTTACGCATATACAGAACCCAGGACTTAATTTTAGCAAAAGTGTCAGCCTCCTACTTGGTTTGTCTCAACCGTGTTGAGACATGTAAGCGTCTGAGTTACACAGAAAAATCTTTTTGGGGCATAGATGGTCAGAACAAGAATTAAACTAAAGGAGGGAGCTGCATTCCCTGGCCAGTGGTGAAAAGCTTGCCAACTGAGCAGGGGGGAAATGGTTCAACCTGCTCCTATGCTTTTAAATTCAGCTTAGGTAATTTGCAGAATCAGGGGTGAAACTTTTCATGGTACAGAGTTAAGCAGCATTACCTGCCAATGTCTGCAAGATCAAGCGGGTGTTAAAGACACTGGAGCAGGCAGTGGTATAATAATAATAATAATAATAATAATAATAATAATAATAATAATAATAATAATAATAATAATGACAACCTTAGTTGTCAAGCAGGAAAAGCTAAAGGCCACTTTGAATGCTTAGGCCCAGAGACTTGAGATTCTCAGGAGTGTTAATTTCTCCTGTACCTTTAACAGCTGCATAACAGGTGGAAACGTGTGAATTTTCCTCCCATCACTGCACCATGTTGGGAAAGTTGCTCTCACCAATTTCTAGCGAAAGGCACAACAGCTCCTACAATGGCCTTGCGGGGGGGGGGGGAGTGTGGCTGGCTGGCTAGTGACCAGGCCTTTCTTGAAACCAGATTGTTGAGGAAGCATGTCAAGATTTGCTGAACCCCTCTGATATGTAGAATGGAGACAGAGCAAATTGTATCCTCTATTCTGGATGCACGTCAGAAAGTGACCACCAGTGGGTGTTACCCTCCCCCGACCTATTCATTAAATGCAGCGTCTATTGCTGTTCTGTAGCTGTGCTCTTGCAGGCCCCTTAAGCGCATGGAGCTCTAGGCTCGACGAGCTGTCTCCGCCAGAACTCAGGCTCTGCACACGTTCTATCAGACACAGGAGGACACGTGTCGGCCACGGGCGGAGCCTGCCAACCGCAGCCCGGCTCCCGCCCTGTGCATGGTTAGAACGGGAAGGGGCCGGGGTTGCTGCTGCTCAGGGCGCGGGCATCTCTGTCGACACGTGTGCTTCTCTAAACACTTCTTCGTCACGGGTTCAGGCACTCGAGGCTGAGCGCCCTTTAAAACACGCCAGCAGGACAACTTTCAATGGCACCCCATTAAACTGGATGATTTATCCCTTTTGGAGGGACCGGGTTGTTTTGCGCGCCTTCCAGGCTTGCACTCTCCGCGGCTTCTTCCAAGCGAACCTGGACAAAGTGATCCCCCAAAAATGGCCGATCCGAGGTCTCTGGCGATCCTGGGCTCGACCAGGCGGGGGCAGCCGCTGCTTTCCCTGCAAGTAGCGCCGGATGTCTCGGAGTGGGATGGGCAGGGCTGAGTAACGGCTCCCTTTGTGTCTCCACGGCGTGCGCACGAACTTTAGGGGAGGCGGGCGGAGAGCGCGTAAGATCCCGGGCGATCGGGGCGGGGAAGAAAAACTCACTTTTCCTGCAAAAAATGCTGCAGTTTTACGTGCGCACTTACTTGGGCGTAAGAAAAGCCCCGATGAATTCAAAGAGTCTTACTCCCGAGTAAACACGGCGGAACTTGGTTTGATCTTTATGCTCTCAAGCAAAAAAAAGTGTATTCTCACATGCATTGACTGAGATTCTCAAGGAGGCACACATTGCTTTCTGAATTTAAAACACAGCAGCGGACTCTCGGGGCCAAGTTTAAAACGCGCGCGCGCGCACGATCTTGCAACTTATTGTTCAGCGTTGCCTGTTTTGCTTTCCAGGGCTTGCATTTCTTAGCCCCGCGGAGAAAACGGGGGCTTGAGACAAGCGCGCGCGCACAGGGCTGGGCCTTGAGAACCAGGGATGGGGTGGGGGGGGCACATCATTAGGGTAGATGTTTACTGGGCTGCTCCGTCCCCACGAGCGGGCTTGCACGTGTCGCGGCCCTCACCCGGGAGCCGCGCAGGCGGGGAGGAAGGCAGGCGCCGCCGTCGCTCGCCGTCCGCTGGGCGGGCGATGTCTGCAGGCGGGCGGTGCCGGGGGCGGCGCCGACGGCCGCGTCCCGTCCCCGGCCGGGCAGCGAGGGAGGGACTGGTGGGAGGCAGCCGCCGCCGCCTGGCCACGGCGGCTCCGTACTCTCGACGGGCACCCAAGGAGGGCTCTGCCGTCCCCGCCTCCCCGGGAGCCGCCGGGGATGGGGAACGCCGAGAGCGGGGAGCCGGGCGGGGGCTCCGGGCTGCTGCCGCCCCCGCCGGGGAAAGTGCCCATGCCGGACCAGGGGGAGCTGGAGGAGAGATTCGCGATGGTGCTGGTGAGAGATCCCTCTTCCTTACCCCGCTCCCGCTCCGATCCCCTCGTCGATCCCTCGCATCCCCTTCTCGACGACGCCGCGGGTAGATTCCGTTGCAAGGCTCTCCTCGATTGAAAAATCTCCCTAGTCCATCCTCGCTGCGGGAGGGATTCCTACCCGCCCTCTCGATAGGAACAGTCTCTCCTCCCTCTCCAACTTTTCCAGACACTTTTCCTGGCCCCCTCAGATATGGGACACCATTCTCTCGATCTCTCTCTCCCCCCCCCCCCGCCTTCCGCGGGATTTGCAGCCCTGGTGGTTGCATCCAGAATCTCCCCTTGCTGGGGTCTGCAGAACCCTGACCGGGGCTCTCTGGTCGATTCCTCCGCAGGACAGATTAGTCGCGGTTGCTGAGATGTTCCGGTAGCTCCCCTTCTTCTTCACCGCAAGAGTTCCCAGAAGTTCTTTCCATCTCTCTTTCACCCCGCTCTCCGTTCGTTTTCGCTAGATCCCTCAACAGGTCTTAGCTTTATAAATCCTAAGAGTCTATTAACCCATGATTCTGACAGATTCCCCCCCCCCTTTTGTGGCACTATTCTGAGTGGATCTCCCTTGTAGGGCAGTCAGCTCACACTAGGAACTTCAGCCTTATCTTGGCCCATCGCAATGGGCCAGGAATCCAAGGTCCAGTGATCCTCAGTCCTCTTCCACATCATTTCTCCATCTCCACATTCTGACCCATAGCATGCCTGATCCCCAGTTGAAGTGCCTTCTTCCCCAGATCCTCTTGCCCATCTGCCTTGACCTCTTCCACACTGTGATCACTCCACTCCACAATCTGAGGTCCCATTTTTGTTCCAGTGGGTTCGCTCTTCCCAATTCCTTTTCAGCTGCGTTTCAAGCATCTATATCCCCCAATTCCCTCGAAATCTTCAAACCCCCACTAAGACTGGATTCCTGCTCCCATGCATTAGGATCCTTCTGCAGTAGAACCATAGCATCAACTTGCTACCCTCATCTACCCTAATGGAGCTTCATGACCCCCCCACCCCCCCTGCGCTTGCCATCCTTTTCCTTGGAACCATTTATCTTTCCTTGGTTGGCCTCTGATATCCAGTCCCCCTCAATCCAGTTTCTCCTTGCGGGATCCCTTTAACAACCGAGAGGCCTTGTTTGCTAGTGTTGTGAACCAGTTTTGTGAGGAGTGGTACTGGCAGGAATGTGGAATACCCCAGGTGCCCCTCAGCATCACTGTACGCTGTTGGCATGCATCCTGCAGAGGGCATGTAGGTGGTGGGTTTGGTGGGGATTAAAATTCTTGTCCTTGGAAGAAGGAAGGAAGCGGACCTGGTCTGGAAAGTTATGAGGAAGACTACCTTCTTACCTCTCCACTGTCTCCACAGAAAAGGCCACTCTTAACTCGTGGGTGAAAGGAATTAGTCTCTGATTGGATAGCTGCTAGTGGCCCAAGCTTTGCCCAGGAAGAAAGGAAGAAGAAGAAGAGGGATCAGGAAAAGAGGAGCAGAGAATACGGTCCTCCTAAGCAGGGTCTGGATGGTGCTCCTTATGAGATCTGTAGCTGAAGGGCGGTATACAAATTTTAATAATAATAATAATAATAATAATAATAATAATAATAATAATATGCCCTCGCCCTTGGAGCAGAGGTGGCTGACCTGTTTAGCCCTCCAGATGCTCTTGGGACTCTTAACTCCCATCAGCTCCAACCCTGCATGGCCAACGATTATGTGAGTGGTAATCTAACAAATCTGGAGAGCCATAAATTGTCCACACCTGCTGAAAAGGGCTTTGAGTGGGGAAATGTTCCATTTTTATGCAGGAGGCGTAGGATAAGCTTAGTGTGCCAGGCCAAGCTTTGTGAATCGGTGACTTCTGTGAATTCAAGGGATGTATTCACCTGATCATTTCACCTCTTAAAGTATTCTTATTTGTGTCTTTGTCTGTACAGTATAAGTTTTGCCTTTTGGAAGACTGGTGGTTGTGATCTTCATGCATTAGAATTTTGAGTAGAGGCTTCTGGAGGTTGAAACCAAATCAACGCAGGACTGTGACCACGCTCCTGTTTGTACATATTATATGTTTGGGGAAGTTATCCCAAAGTGCGGTGTAATGATTGGGTAATGGGTTGATCTGTGTTAATTGCTGCGATGGAAGAACTGATAGGCAGGAATTCATTCCGAAAGAATTAAAGCCAGAAGAGTAGAGAGTGGCTTTGCGATTGCTCCTTAAACAGTGGAAATTTGACCATTTTTAGAACCAGAGTTCGTGCCGCCCATTTACTCCTATGGAACATCCCAGTGGACGACCCCAAGGGTTTCTTGGGAACAAAGGGACACTTCTGTGGTCATCTTTGCAAAGTCAAGTTGCCTTTCCTTCTCTGGCTTTTCCAAGGAGATTCTCTGCTTCTTGACTTTTCATAAAAGGGTTCTGACACATCGGATGTGACTGTTGAGATTCATAGACTGTGGCTGAGCCGTTAGAGATGCTTCTTGTGTAGAGAATGCTTGGGGATTTCTGGGGGATTTTTTTCCTTCCTGATTGTGGAAAGTATGTTTGTTTTTTTCAAAATTCCACTCCAACGATGTCAGAGTGACAGGAAGCTGACAGCATGTGACACATAGTTCCCTCCTCTGTCCATTCTCCCTACAATGGTCATGCAGCTGTTTGAATAGTTCCATTTTCACTCTGATTTGTAGGAAAAGGGGTTGTGTTTCAAAATCCACATGATACAGGGTTGTTGGTAATACATTGAACGTAAGGAGCTTATACCGAGGCAGATCATTGATCCAGCCAGTCTAATATTGTCTGCTTTGAATAGCAGTAGCTTTCTGCATTAAGCTCTTTTTAAGCCAGAGTTTTCATTTCTTTCTTTAAAAGATAGCAAGTTTCTAGCTCTCATTGTTTTGAATATGTTCTTGGAAGCATGTGAGCTGTGCTTTCTGAAATTTCAAAAAACAGTGTGATGTGCTAGTCATGGGACTGGGCTAAAGAAGATTTCCAGTGGTTGTGGAGTTAGAACTCATGTCCGGTATAGTTCTTTCAATTCCCATGACTATCAAATCAGAATAAATTATATAAAACAGTAAACATTGCAGTTTTGCAAAATAGGTGAAAGTTATGCACCTTTGTGTAAATTATATTGGTTACATAATTTATTCATGCAGAATTTGAATTCAGTAGATGCAGAATTGTAGGAATTTTTATTTGGTATTTTGAGGATGAATGTGCAGACTATTCATAGCCCTGGGCAAAGGTGGAACAGTCTGCATTCATGAAAGTATCAATCTTAATAGCCAAAGGCACGAAGAAGAAGAAATCCATGTTATGTTCCTGTATATTCACAGTGCCATTCATCATTCTGATACTGGTGATTTATGATTTAAGCAGATGTATAGTACTTTTTTTTGCCTTCCCTGGGGCAATATTAAGCATTATGCTATGTACGTGGTTGCAGAGGAGGGCACATATCAGAGCTCTATCTGTAGTGTAATTTGAGAGCCCAACTCCCAACTGAGTCTGTATCGGCCAACAACAAAACTTTCCCATTGTGCTACAGTGCTGAAGTAGCTAGTGATGAATCAGATGGATCCACTCTCCAGTCTAGGTGCAATGTAGTTGGTCCGCTGTCCATTCCAGGTTTGGTGCACCAGTCCTGGCATAGACACGGCATCCAGTTCCTAAGTTCTTATTGCTGCTATTGACGGGTCAGAACTTTGGAGTTATGGAAAAGCAGTGATCGCATCTGCTCTCCTATGCACTTCCACATAGGTTCTGTAGTATTCCCTGCAGTCCATAACATGGTGCCTCGTCTCTAATTCCGTAATGTAGGGCAAATGGTTGTACGCTCCACTCAAGTGAAGTATATGGTGGTAGTAAAGGTAAAGGGACCCCTGCCCATTAGGTCCAGTCGTGGACGACTCTGGGGTTGCAGCGCTCATCTCGCATTATTGGCCGAGGGAGCCGGTGTACAGTTTCCGGGTCATGTGGCCAGCATGACTAAGCCGCTTCTGGCGAACCAGAGCAGCACACGGAAACACCATTTGCCTTCCCGCTGGAGTGATACTTATTTATCTACTTGCACTTTGACGTGCTTTCGAAGTGCTAGGTTGGCAGGAGCTGGGACCGAACAACGGGAACTCACCCTGTCGTGGGAATTTGAACCGCCGACCTTCTGATCGGCAAGCCCTAGGCTCTGTGGTTTAACTTACAGCGCCACCCACGTCCCTATGGTGGTAGTAACCTGCCCTAGATGAGGGACAGAAGGACCATGGGGGTAGCATTTAAACTAAGTTCTACTCCTAGTAGACCCACTGGAATTAATGGACCTAACTTAGTCATGCTCATAATGTCATTTGGTTTGCTCTGAGTAAAAATGTGGTTGACTTCCATCCCAGATGTGCTACCTTGCCCCTGCAGTATAGGTTGAGATGGAAGACAGAAACATGCCCCTCCCCCATGTACACAATGCTGTGCTAGATCATGATGTAATATAGCCCTGGGAGGGCTTCAGGACAGAAGGGGATGTGATAGCCCCAGACATGTCCACCTCCTTTGTTGCCCTTCTCCTTCCCAAGCACTGGATATCAATTATATGTCTACCAGATTTCAGTGTAGACCAGAGAGGTGGGAGAGGAAACTGTGGTGAGAGAGGTGGGAAGATAATGCCCAAATTACACACTTGACAGACTGTCAACAGCTATGTGTAAGTCAGGCCACACACGGCAACCTGTGACACCATCTTGGGTAGACCAGCAGGTTGCACTAGCAGGTTGAGGTGCTGTGATGTTTGAGAGAAGCATAACTTTTGATTGGTGGCGATGCAAGTTAAAAGAAGGAAGGGAAGATTCCCAAGGGATCGTTGAAAATGCTTGAAAATCTGTGTGTGACTTCCATATGATTTCACCCATGTATTTAACCAACTGGGAAACATTCTGTTGAAAACAACCTGAGAATTGCATCTTGAATTTTGAGGTCAAATCGCAAATTAAACACCAGATTTTTAAATTATATTTTGAATTATTCTGTGTTATGAGACCTGACCAATACAGTAGTACCTGTGGTTGCGAAGGGATCCGTTCCGGAGGCCCATTCCCAACCTGAAAAGAACGCAACCTGCGTCTGCGCACGCACAGGTCGCGATTCACTGCTTCTGTGCATACGTGTGACGTCATTTTGCGTGTCTGCGCATGTGCTAGTGGCAGAACCCAGAAATAACCCTTTCTGGTACTTCCGGGTCACTGCGGGACGCAACCTGAAAACGTGCAACCTGAAGCAAACGTAACATGAGGTATGACTGTATTGTGGATGGCTTTGGAGGTGGGAATAAGGACTGGGGAGTCAACTCGCTCTTTCAGTTCCTTAAAAAGGATGCGGAAGCTGTGACCCTCCAGACATGGCTGCACTTCAGCTCCCATCAGCCCTAGCCAGCGTAGCTAATGGTTGATAATGATGGGAGTGGTAGTCCAACACCATCTGAAAGTCCAGCAACATCTCCCCAGCCCTATTTTAAAGTGGATTGCCAGCTGGCTGCCTTGAACAACCCCCACCAGTCTCCCCACCCATTTTGCCTGCCTCCTGTGGGCAGCTGAAGGGTCCAGCTGGTACCCATTACGTAGCCTGAATTGTCCTTCCAATTGCAGATTCCTTCATTATAAGCCCATTTAAAACGCCACATCACTGGGAGGGTTATCATAATATTGTTTGTGAATTGTATTGTCTGCCATTTACTTTCTTGAGTACAGTTGTAAGATTCTGGAACTGACCTTTAGAGTCGTGAAAGGCCTGGGCCCACCCTTCCTTTGGGAGAAAACCTTCCCTCTCCTGCCCTTTGAAATGGGCTGGGAAAGCCATCTTTTTAAATGTCATTCAACAAGCGGTGACATTTGTGGGGGCCGGGAGTGTATTTTGCTGGACCCATGAAATTTCTTTACCCAGTGAGGCCTGCAAACACCTTATCATCTTTAAAACATTTTTAGTTCACAAAGCTTTAAACACGCCTCTCAAAACTGAGTTATAGATATATAGACAATCAATAGATAAGAGATTTTTAATAATTTAGTTGTGTAATTTTAGGCTGTTGCAAACAGCCAAAATCATGAGGGATGCTGAAGGCCCTGCCTTAAGTAGTGAATCTGAACTGCAACTAAGGATTGGTTTTACTGCGGCATCAAAGTTCCTTCCCATCGAGAATCTTTCTCCTGGAGATGATACTTTTCTAGCTGGGGGGGATTTTTGAATGGAAGAGCACCTCCACCTATACTCAGAAATAGTATAGCACAGGCAAAGATTAGAGAATAGGGGCTAGTGTAGGTTTGGGGATAACACCTTGCCAGCAGGTTGGATCCTGAGCTCCCTCAGCTGCTCCCATCGGCCACTTTGGCAGGTGGCTTTGCAGAGTGTGGTCCCAATTGTTTCCTTCCTTTGCAACTTGGCAAAGGCCTATCTAATCCAGAGCCTTTTTCCTGCAGTGGCACAACCAGGTAAGGTAAAGGGGTAAAGGGACCCCTGACCATTAGGTCCAATCGCGGACGACTCTGGGGTTGTGGCGCTCATCTTGCTTTATTGGCCAAGGGAGCGGGCGTACAGCTTCCGGGTCATGTGGCCAGCATGACTAAGCCGCTTCTGGCGAACCAAAGCAGCGCACGGAAACGCCGTTTACCTTCCTGCCAGAGCGGTACCTATTTATCTGCTTGCACTTGATGTGCTTTCGAACTGCTAAGTTGGCAGGAGCTGGAACTGAGGAACGGAAGCTCACTGTGTTGCGGGGAATCGAACCACTGATCTTCTGATCGGCAAGCCCTAGGCTCTGTGTCCCGGCACAACCAGGTGCGTGTGAGAACCAATAGCCCTCCCAACATTGTTTCCCAGCAATTAGTATTTGGAGGCCTGCTGCCTTGGATCCTGGAAGGTAGCTTGTAGCCATGAGTAGTGGCCATGAATAGCTTTGTCCTCTCATGCGCACACATGCCCTGCCTCCAACATCCTTGGGCAAAACGGCTGCTTCTTATATCTTTGTGCGATTACCGTGAAGGTCTGGAGGCTTCCCCCGCACCCTGAATGTAGTTAGAAACCTCTCCTCAAACAGGAACTCTGGCTTCTCAGGGTTTTTGATTGTGAGGGCAGTTTGCAAGTGTGCACAAACAGGTGTTTTTTTTAAAGGCTTTCTGACCTTTGACTAATGATCTTGCACCTAGGGATGTTGTGACATGGCTTGTGACCTCTACCCCCAGTTTAACCCTTCACATCTTCAGGCCGGTGCCTGAACACGGTTTAAGAATGTGTCCAGTTCCCTTTTAAAGCCTTAATAATTATTTTATTTATACCCTATCCATCTGACTGGGCTGCCCTAGCCACTCTGGGCAGCATTCAATATAATAAAAACACACCAAGCACCAAACATTAACAACTTACTGATACAGGGCTGTCTTCAGATGTCTTCTAAAAGTTGTGTAGTTGCTAGTCATCTGATGGGAGGGCGTTTCGCAGGGCAGATGCTGCTACCAAGAAGGCCCTCTGCCTAGTTCCCAGTAACCTCACTTTTCACGGCGAGGAAACGGCCAGAAGGCACTCGGAGCTGGACCTCAGTGTCCAGGCTGAATGATGGGGGTGGAAACACTCCATCACATCTCATGGCAGCAAATCCCACAGCTAAGGTTCCCGCTGTGTGGAAAAGCACTTCCTTTTGTCTGTCCTAAATGTCCCACTGTTCAGTTTCACTCTGTCCACTGTCCCCATAGCTCCAAACCTTTCCTCTGTCCACTGTCCCCATAGCTCCAAACCTTTCCTCTCAGACTGTTGCTGTACCCCCCATAATCGTTTGGGTTGCCCTTTTCTGTACCTTTTGCAGCTCTACAATATTTCTCTCTCTCACTCCCCCCCCCCCAAAAAAAAGATGTGGCAATCAAAACTATACCTATTCCAAGTGTGGTCAGACTGTAGATTCAAAGCATAGGATTTGCTCCCCACCCCCAGTCGCTGTACACTGGGTTGACCTCCAATATCCCTTTCATATAACACCGGTCTTGAAAAACCTACACTGATTCCTAGTACGTTTCTGAGCACAATTCAGAGTGTTGGTGCTGACCTTTAAAGCCCTAAATGGCATCAGCCCAGTATACCTGAAGGAGCATCTCCACCTCCATCGTTCTGCCAGGACACTGAGGTCCAGCGCCGAGGGCCTTCTGGCGGTTCCCTCGCTGCGAGAAGCCAAGTTACAGGGAACCAGGCAGAGGGTCTTCTCGGTAGTGGCACCCGCCCTGTGGAACGCCCTCCCACCAGATGTCAAAGAGAAAAATAACTAACTTTTAGAAGACATCTGAAGGCAGCCGTGTCTAGGGAAGCTTTTAATGTTTAATAGGTTATTGTATTTTAGTGTTTTGTTGGAAGCCGCCCAGAGTGGCTGGGGAAACCCAGCCAGATGGGCGGGGTATAAATAATAAATTATTATTATTATTATTATTATTATTATTATTATTATTATTATTATATTATTTATTACAGTGGTACCTCGGGTTACATACGCTTCAGGTTACATACACTTCAGGTTACAGACTCCACTAACCCAGAAATATTACCTCGGGTTAAGAACTTTGCTTCAGGATGAGAACAGAAATCGTGCTCCTGCGGCGCGGCAGCAGCAGGAGGCCCCATTAGCTAGAGTGGTGCTTCAGGTTAAGAACAGTTTCAGGTTAAGAACGGACCTCCGGAACGAATTAAGTACTTAACCCGAGGTACCACTGTATTTCAAAGTCATTCCCTGTCAGTTCAGGTCCTATGATTGTATCTGTGAAGTTGGGATTCTTTGCCGCACCTTAAGCCACATTTGGCATTTTATTACCAATTAATTCAGTTTGGTGTGAACCTTTTGGATCTCTGTGTCATCCCTTTTAATTTCCCCCACCATGAATAATTTGGTATTGTTAGCAAAGATGACTGCAGCAATGCACAACCCTAACTCGGGGACATTTTGGAAGAAAACAAAAAGCATTAGACCCAATACAGAACTTTGGGGTGGGGGGGGGGTCCTTATCTTGGGGCAAGGGGAGATGGCTTGCTAAAAGACAGACAGATCTGACCCATGGGCTATAATCCATTGGGAAGATCTTTACAGGCCCCTCTTAGAAGAACAGGTGCTGCATTTTAGCAAGGCTCATACAGAATTTCCCCAGGAATTGTATTCTCCGGAAGTCAGAGAAGGATGTGGAGTGCCATTTGGCTTTAACCCCTCAAGCGCCAAAACCCCTTGGCTGACCCTGGGTGCAAGAACATTTTTGTGTGTGTGTGTCTCCTTTGAAAGGGTGTGTGTGTAGAATTATGAGAAAGTGCCAGATCACATTTATGCAAAGTTGAAATCTCCAAAGGCTCAAATTAAAATGGAATGAGGTGATTGATACTTCTCTACACTTTGGATTCACGCTTCGAGTAGCTATAGTTTGTAAAGTTCATTTTAGCAACTATAAAAGCTAAAACAGTGGCTGGTCTTTTCCACAGAGAAGCAAAAAACCCCCAACCCATGCAAAATAGAGGCTGCAATCCACCTTATACCTAGACCAGGGAAAACCCATTATTACTCGTTGCGATCAGTTGTCTTTTAAACTTTAACTCTCAAAGCTTACAGCACAGTATGCAAGTTCTGTCTCTGTTCTCCTACTTCCTTGCTTTTTCTCTCTCGGCTTCATTTTAAAAAATATAAAAAATATTATTATTAAAGGAAAAGAACCCAAGGAGAAACCTTATTCAATGGAATCCAGCTGCCTGGCTGGGTTGTGTTTCAGAATTTGGACTTCCGGTTTGGGATTTCAAAGGGAGCTGTCTCTGGCAGGGGACTGAATTTCCCACACAGCCATAGACACAATTACTAAGGGGATGGCGTAATAGAAGCATATGGCATCCCTCCCCGTGCAGTTAATTCCGTACAACGCTGGGTAGAAAAAGGGTGGAAATAGCTATCGGTTTCCTCTTGGCATTCTTCCAGCAGGAGAGAGAAGCTCGTACATCTTCGCAGCGTCCCATCTGGAAGAAACACCCAGGGCTTTATTCTGGCAGGGGGACTTGAATTCCTTCCTAGTCAGAGGGGGAACGGAAACTGACGTTGAGGGGGAATAGCAGACCGCAGCCTCCCAAGCAACCCAGATAGACTCCCCGCAAAGCAAGCGGAGTCGTCCAACGAGGGGACCGGTTTGGAAGAGCTGCCCAGTTGGGTGGGTTGCCAAGTCTCAACGGAGACCCAAACGCTTAGGCCTCATTACGGATTGCAGTCACATTGCATCACTTCCCTGAAAAACAGCATCTCATCGAGGGGGAGGGCTTACTTTCGGAAACTTTATTCCACAAAAGATGGGAGCCTTTGCTAGGGTAGGGGGCTGGGGGACGAGCCAGGGAGCCCTGCCTCTGAGAGGACAGTGCTGTGGGTTAGGCTGAAGTGGGGAGGTGGGTTTACTGGCACTCTGCTCTAGCCATGCGGATACCCTGCCTGGAGGATGCTGGCGAGACTGTACCTTGTGGTTGCTTAGCAACCACAGCCTATCCTGGAGCAGGCAAAATGGCTGCCTAGGCTTAGGATGAAGCTGGTCACGGGCAAGAAATGGTGCGTGAAGCAGGGCAAGAGTTCTGTATCTAAATCAGGGGCTTGAAGGAGGGGATTCTGTGCGTTCCAGTGTGGGAAGATGGGAGCTAAGAAGCTTGGCTGCAGATTTTACAAATGAAGGCCCCCTCGGGCGTCCCGTCATTGAATGCTTCAATCTGCCACCAACATGTTGTGAGGGTGTAATTAACGCTTGAAAAATAGCAATTGAGGAATAATTAGAAAGCAGCTGCAACTAATTCCAGGCTTGCAGTGCTTTGGCTCCTCTGTTTGGATCTTTGGCGAAAATGTTTCGAACAATGGGGAGGGTGGTGGGGAAGAACCCTGATGTTTAAAAAGCAGTACAGCCTAATTGTTGCTTGTTCTTTTCTGAACACTCTTTGAAAAGTAAAGCTGCTGTCATGCTTCTATTGTCTGTTAGTTGAAGCCATGCTGGAAATACTTGCATTGGAGGATAGGGCATGAGTTTGTGAATTAAAAAAAGAAAAAAAAACTTGCCCAAGTTTTGCCTTGTAATAAATTGTGAGGTTGCGTTGCCTCTTCCCAGTGCTGGGTTTTAGAGCTTAGGGGAGTGTAGAGCAAAATCCTGTCTCCCAGACTGTCTTTTAGCATTGCCACTTGTTTCTGGCAGGGCTACTGTAGCTTCAGCAGACAGACACCCAACAGGTACAGCATCTTCTCTCGTGTTTGAAGGTGCGGTGATAAAAATCTGTGGATTTTTTATATCTTTCTGCAGCAGTTGATGGTGCTTTTCCTGGGTGATTCTTTGGTGGTCAAGTACTTGGGGGCGGGGGGCAGAAGGGGGATTTAAGAGTTTGATCACCTTAGACTTTTATACTGGCTTTGAGAAATCTTTTTTGTATTGTGTATTTGAATTTTATTTTTGCAAGTTGCTTGGATATGTCTTGTGGAAAGCGATCAATAAACAAAACACATAAATAATGCTTGCCATGCAGCTGTTGAATGGCACAAATGCTTTGCCCCCCCCAAAAAAAAGTGGAATAAAAAGACATGCGGACTTTTATTTGGAACCACAATATAGCTGGCCTTTCATTTCTTTAACCCATACACCATCTAAGACTCACATCGGTATGCAGAATTAGATACTATTCTCATTGTCCTAATCAGATACCTTAGTTTAGCAAGCCAAAATGTCATTTTAACAGGCGGTCCATGTTTTCTAAACACTCATATAATGTGAGAGATTATGCAAATGCAGTTTATCTGCAGGCCTTTTAACAACAACAACAACATCATCATCATCATCAACAACAACAACAACATTTAGATGCCTCCCATCTGACTGGGTTGCCCCAGCCACTCTGGGCGGCTACCAGCAGAATATTAAAAACACAATAAAACATCCAACATTAAAAACCACCTGATACAGGGCTATCTTCAAATGCCTTCTAAAAGTTAAATACAGTGGTGCCTCGCAAGACGAAATTAATTCGTTCCGCAAGTTTTTTCTTCTTACGAGTTTTTCGTCTTGCGAAGCACTATTTCCCATAGGAATGCATTGAAAATCAATCAATGCGTTCCTATGGAAACCGCCTTCAGACCAGGTCCGGGGACAGTCTGTCCCCCGACCTCATCTGAAGGCTGGGGGGGGGGGGACAAGGGCTTTTCTTCCCACCCAAGGCTGTTCTGAAGGCTGGCGGTGGGACGAAAAGCCCTTGTCCCCACCTCCCGCCCCGCAAGCTCCGGGGACAGGAGGGCTTTGCTGCCGACAGCCAGCATTTTAAAAGCCCCCGGGACAGCGGAGACTTCTCCGCTGTCCCGGGGCGATCTTAAAATGCTGGCGGGCGGCAGCGAAGCCGGGGGCTTTTAAAATGCTGACGGTCGGCAGCGAAGCCCTCCTGTCCCCGGAGCTTGCGCAGCGCGCTTCCCTGCTATCCCGGACCGCTTTTAAAATGCTGGCGGTGGGGAGCAAAGCCTTTCGGCCCCCGCTGGCCTTCCTGGACCTCTTCTGAAGGCCGGAGGGGGGCGAAAGGCTTTGCTCCCCACCGCCAGCATTTAAAAGAGGTCCCCGGAGATTTCCCTATGGGCTTTCTTCTTGCGAAGCAAGCCCATAGGGAAATTCGTCTTGCGGAACGACTCAAAAACGGAAAACTCTTTCGTCTTGCAAGTTTTTCGTTTTGCGAGGCATTCGTCTTGCGAGGCACCACTGTAGTTGTTTATTTCCTTGACTTCTGATGGGAGGGTGTTCCACAGGGCAGGAGTTTCTACCAAAAAGACCCTCTACCTCGTTCCTCATAACTATATATTCTGTTTCCAATACGCATTTTGAAGGAATATGGAAGTCCTTTTATTTGCCAATTACTGGGAAATTAGAGGGTTATGGAGATTCAGCCCTCGGGTGCCATAGGTTTTGGCCTGCTTTGGCAGGACTGTGTATGTTCTGGGCTGCTAAAAAAATGCAGAGTTCTGCATCAAGAACCTCTCAGTCATGCAAGTTTGCGTATGTTTGCTTATTTTACAACTTTTTTCTTCTTCCACTGGCTAAAGAAGGGATAAGGAATTGCACGTGCCTCTGAAACTTCACATCTCCGCCATATGAAAGCCCACTTAGTTCTCTCCATGGCTCCTTCGATTTCACCAGGCACATTCCAGCCTAGTTTTTGCAGTCTTGAGGAACAGAAGCTTGCTTCTTCCCCCCCCCCCCCAAAAGGAAAGCTGAGATTAATGGGACATAGAATTCTGTGTCAAAATACCAACATCTACACATGTCCCATGCATTTGTAGGAGGCCCATGGCTGAGAGAGGGGGAGGGTGGGGAGCAGAACTGATCCTGAAACTCCACTTCCTGGCCCTTATGTTACACCAGACATTGTTTGTGTCATGTTTTGAAGCCACAGGACTAGAAACTTGGTATCAAAGAAAATCAAAATTCTTCTGATGCCGCCAAACATCAAAATCCAAGACAGTTTGAGCCTACAACACCAATTCTGGTCCAGCTGTGCTGGCTAATGGTTGCTGGAAGAAGAAGAGTCTGGACTTGATATCTTGCCTTTCACTCCCCTTAAGGAGTCTCAAAGCGGCTAACATTCTCCTTTCCCTTCCTCCCCCACAACAAACACTCTGTGAGGTGAGTGGAGCTGAGAGACTTCAGAGAAGTGTGACTGGCCCAAGGTCACCCAGCAGCTCCATGTGGAAGAGTGGGGAAGCTAACCCGGTTCACCAGATTACGAGTCCACTGCTCTTAACCACTACACCACACTGGCTGGACTTCGGGAAGGAAGCGTGGGGACTCTGACAGGGTCCTTGAGTCCTCCCACCTCCTTTCTGAAGCCTAGTTAGTGCTTTCCCAGCTTTGGGAAGGAGGTTGGAGGACTCTAGCACCCTGCCAGGGCCTCGTGCCTCCTTCTCAAAGTCCAGAGCCACGCTTAGCTGGCTTTCGGATGGCAATGTTGGGGAGGGGAGGGGGCATCAAATTTTGGCTTTGCTTCGCCCCTTACATGCAGCAAGACAGTGCGCAGCCCACAGGTTCCATGTCAAAGTGCTCTTGTGGCCCTCTTGGTCTGAAAAGTTGGGCT
This sequence comes from Podarcis muralis, assembly GCF_964188315.1. Classification (NCBI taxonomy): domain Eukaryota; kingdom Metazoa; phylum Chordata; class Lepidosauria; order Squamata; family Lacertidae; genus Podarcis; species Podarcis muralis. The sequence goes on from NC_135656.1 coordinate 5,948,017, forward strand.
GCCCAGAGGATGCTGAGCAAGATGGACCAAGCCGGCTTCTCCTGTTTCTGATGCAATACAGTGGTACCTCTGGTTACATGCTTAATTCTTTCCGGAGGTCCGTATTTAACCTGAAACTGTTCTTAACCTGAAGCACTACTTTAGCTAATGGGGCCTCCTGCTGCCGCCGCGCCGCCAGAGCACGATTTCTGTTCTCATCCTGAAGCAAAGTTCTTAACCCGAGGTACTATTTCTGGGTTAGCGGAGTCTGTAACCTGAAGCGTATGTAACCTGAAGCGTATGTAACCCGAGGTACCACTGTATAAGGCTATTTCATAGGCTCAGTTGTTGCGGATGAAGCTGCTGCTAAAGGCAGAGCTCAACGAGACAATTTAAGTACAGTGGTACCTTGGTTTACGGATTTAATCTGTTCCAGAAGTCCGTTCTTAAACCAAAACCTTTCTTAAACCGAGGCGCGCTTTCCCTAATGAGGCCTGTCTCTGCCGGTGCCCTTCCACCGTTCAGATTCCGTTCTCAGACCGAGGCAAAGTTCTCAAACTGGGACACTATTTCTAGTTTTGCTGAGTTTGTAAACCAAATGGTTCTTAAACTGGACTGTTCTTAAACCGAGGTACCACTGTACAGTGGTGCCTCGCAAGACGAAATTAATTCGTTCCGCGAGTTTTGTCGTCTTGCGATTTTTTCCGTCTTGCGAAGTACGGTGTCGGGAAAGTTTTGGAGAAGCTTCAAAAATCACCAAAGTCTTTAAAAACCTCAAAAAAGGCTACCACACCGCGTTCTATGAGTTGCTCCTCGAAGTCAAGTCGCAACTGTATTAACGGTGTTAAGAAAAAGGAAACAAACTTGCGAGACGTTTCCATCTTGTGAAGCAAGCCCATAGGGAAAATCGTCTTGTGAAGCAACTCAAAAAACCAAAAACGCTTTCGTCTTGCGAGGCATTCGTCTTGCGAGGTACCACTGTACTAGGAATCTTAGAGGAGAATGACTGTGCAAGGCCATAGCAACTGTGGGCCCTGTAGCAAAGTCATTGTTTGAGATGGTATTTGTATGGTGCATCTGGAGTTCCAACAGCGGTAGATTCACGCATGTGGCACATGATGGGTCAACCTTACTCAATCTAAGGTGGTTTGGGCATTGTCAGGGCTTGAATGGGAGACGACTGGAGAACCATGTGCACATTGACAGACTATACATTCAATATCTATATTGTGATATGAAGTTAGCAGGACTGGAGAAATCTATTTTGCAGCCCCATCTGTGAGCTTTTGGGAATGTAGCCAGGAAGGGAAGAATCAAGACCAGAACAGATGCAAATAATGATTTTGCATGGGGCTTACGTTTGTCCTTTAATCCAGCACTGTTGATGATCACACTCACCGCACAAATGCCATCACTGATAATTACCCTCTTGCAGAGCCCATGGTGTGTTGATACCCAGGCCTAGTTACCGGTTGATGCTAGCATTCAGTTCTTCCACCATACACAACTTTGCACCATGTGCAAAACAGAATGACTGCATTTTGTAGGTTGCAGGGGGTGGCTTGGAGGGCGGACAACACAAGGCGGTGTGATTAAGTTGACGATTATCCCATGATGTGCGTTAAGAGGGATGGGTGGAGTAAGAATATAGTGGAAGAATCATCTAATGACTGCATAGCTTACAGCAGGGGTAGCTAATGCCATGCCCTCCAAATGTTGCAGGACTACAACTCCCACCATCCCTGACCATTGACCACGCTAGATGGAGCTGGTGGCAGTTGGAGTCCAGCAACATCTGGAGGGTACCACATTGACAACCCCTGGCTAACCTGTGAAGTAGCCAATCATGGCAAATTTTAGAGATGAGGTTTTTAAAAAGAGGCTCCAAATAAGTGGATTAATTCATGTTGGAAGCTAGGGCCGTGGAAGAGTGGAGGAGAAATTCCATTTGGTTCCTATTTTAATATGTAATCTAAAATCCAGCTTTCTCTTTAAATTTGCACTTTTCTGAACATTGCAGTGTAGTTTGCCAACCAAAAGAAGTGCACAAAAATGTGTGTATTAGGGAAAACCGCATATATAAACTGCATCTATGTGGAAATAACATACAAACATGCATTACTGTTATGTGAAATGTGTGTTTTAGGCAAACTGGCATACAGAAATGTATGTATTGGGGGGAAGCATGCTAAAATGTTGGCGAATTTTGGAGAGGACTTAATTGTAAACTGGTGCAGAAATGTGGGAAATGAGAAACAGGGAGAAATCAAAATTGACAGATCCTTCCCTCCCTCCCTATCTGCATTAGTATGTTTGAATTCCGCCCAGTTCAAACTTATGGACTCACTGTTAAGACCATTTTCATGGAAGACAATCTTACTCGGCTACAAGTGATTGCCGAAGAAGAAGTACAGTGGTAGCTCGGGTTACAGATGCTTCAGGTTACAGACTCTGCTAACTCGGAAATAGTACCTCAGGTTAAGAACTTTACCTCAGGATGAGAACAGAAACGGTGCTCTGGCGGCGCGGCAGCAGCAGGAGGCCCCATTAGCTAAAGTGGTGCTTCAGGTTAAGAACAGTTTCAGGTTAAGAACGGACCTCTGGAACGAATTACGTTCTTAACCCGAGGTACCCCTGTATGTTTGAAGGGCAAAAAGAACCCATTGGCCCTAAGCATCTTTGTTATGTGTTTCCTGTTTATGGGGGATGCACTTGCCAGAGGAAGGCATGTGGCTTCTCTGTGAGTCACATCTTCCATTTTCCTGACATTTATCCACACATGGAGGGGTCATAGAATCATAGAGTTGGAATAGACCACAAGGGCCATCGAGTCCAACCCCCTGCCAAGCAGGTCCATAGATTCTGGATCATAAGACATGACGTTCTGTGTTTAAACTAAATTGATGCCCCCATGCTTGTCACTTTGAAGAAACTGCAAAACCTGGATTTGATGGCAAAGGGGTCTGGGGAGCAAGCAGGAGGTAGCTTAGGATGTATGGGCAGGAGGAAATAGCCAGGAAGCCTTTGCATCACAGCATAACATCTGCACTGGAGAAAAGATTTGCTTTCCGTTTCCCTGGAAATCCCAAAGGCCAGCTTTTGCTTGCCGGTGATTTATGAAAGAAAAAAACTTTGTTGCCATAACTAAACACAGGCAGATTTAGTTTGGCCCTGTTTTTTAAGGGGCTAACCCTACACGTGATGTGCAAAATTGTGCAGTGGAGCCTGGGCAGTGTTTATTGTTGTTGCTTTAAATGAAAACCAGCTTGGGGAGGGGATGATTCTGAGTGGAGAAGCAGTGTGTGCACGCTTAATGCTTTCCCCATGCACCAAAACAGCACCCCCCCACAAACTATTTTCTTATGCTTGCGCACAAAATGTTAGTCATGCATAGAATTCACCTGCTGAAATAAATGAACTTCAGTCCATTGATTTCAGTGGGGCTGCTCTGAGATCACCTTTAGCCTGTGATGGAGCCAAGATGCCCCCTATAACTTTTGGGCACACTCATTTGCTTACTCCGACAGTGGCCCTCCAAAGGGAAGGGGCCATTGGTCACTGATGGCATGTGTGCTTTGTATACCTCAGGCGCAGACTCAATCTCTGGTATCTCCAGCTAAAGGATCTTGGGTAGCAGACCTGGGATTGTCAGCTGCACAAGACCTTTGAGAACCACTGTTATTCAAATGAGACAGTCCTGGGCTGCAACGGAACTTGGTTTAAGGCAGCTTCATTCATTCAAAACCACACAGCTGGCAAGACAGGAGTGCAACAGGAGTGCATGTGCCTGACAAGTATACCAGTAATGGAACACATACTGTTTCATCACATTCCCACGTTATGTTGGGTGTACACCCAAACAAAATTGTCCATGTCTGAAGCAGCTCTTCAGAGCCTTTCTTGACACGCCTTGAATGTGTGCTCCCCTTTTGCCCAGTTTTCAACAGATGGCCACAACGCCGAATTCACAAATCTAAAAATACTGTTTTGGCAGCGTTGCACTTGAAATAAGGGATGCTGATTGCCGTGATGTTCTGGAATACGGGGCAACCTTTTGCCATTAAGAGCCAGAACGTAAAAGAGCAGTTAAAACTGGCATTTCTGGTGCATGCCTGAACCCCTGGGCTTTCAAATTCTCGATATCATATTTGCAGCCTGCCTTCTATTCAAATTGCTGGGGGTGGGGAGAACAGCTTTTATGTGTGCATGTGTTTTTAAAGCAAAGGAAATGCCGACTTGTGTGGTGTGAGCGGAAGAGGACCACAAAGGCCGGAAACACAGGCGCATGGGCTAATGCTTGAGACGTTTCTGGCAGTATCAGCTGCAGGGATAGTTGCAGACCTAGGCATACCTGCTAGAAGAAAGCCAGTCCTGTTACACTCAGTGGGTCTCACACCTTCAAAGGTGTCTTTCAGGTTGGGCTGCTAAAGTGGGAAAGGAGATCTCTGCTCATGGCTGATGTTCTCAAAGAGGGGTGGTCCTCCAGAAACGTTGCTGGTCTGGTCTCACAGATCTACAGCAAGGCCAATGGTCAGAAATGATGGGAGTTGGAATCCAGCCTTGTATGGAGGGCTGCAATCCCCCCTCTCCACCGTTTTAAGATCATTCTGAAACCACGGGCAAACAAAGCTTTGTGACTCAGGGTGAGATGATGAGGGTGCAGTCTCAGGGATTATCTGTTGATTTTTGGAATACAAGAATTGTTGTGCTGGGATCTGACTGATGGTCTGCCCAGAACAGATCAGTAGCAAATGTTTTTCAAACAGTAGCTAGTCAGATACCAGTGGGAAGTTCACAAGCAAAGGATCATAACCCTGTCTAGCCCTGCTGTTAATCCCCTAGGGAGGTGACCAGATGCAAAGGAGGATAGCATCCCATGCCTTTAACAATGGTGAAGAAGAGGGTTTTTTCTCTCTGCAGGTGCAGCTACACATGCAGAGATGTCTCTGCTGAAATCCCCTCTTCTATATATCTATTAAAGCAGGGAGGGGGGAAGTGGTGGGCCCTCAGCACTGGCTAGGGTTGACGGGAGTTTGAGCCCACCAACAACATCTGGAGGACTACAGGTTCCTCATTACTGTGTTAAAGGAATAGGTATCTGCAGCCTTCTTTTGCATCTGGTTAGGGCTGCTCAGTTGCAACTCAAGTTCTCCCCTTTACATTTTCCATCTGCCACTGTATTTTGGGACCTGCTATGGATACATCACACAACAAGCTAGCCAGGGAGAGGACATCTATGTGGGCAAATATTCCGGGAAAGAAAGGGTAGGAAAAGCCACAGTCACCCTGTGTTGTGTCTTGGACCCACTTAAAAGCAAATGGAAGAATTGCTGGTTTGCAATCCAGGAATGCTATATATGGACACCTCAGTCACTGGGCTTTGTTAGTCCACCGTGAGCACACTGCCTTTCAACAAGGAGGTTGCGCTTTTGGCAATCGTGGCCATTAGTTCTGTGCTTTCTTGCTTGTGGCTATCAAACTGCCCTGTGGCAACAACTTTCTTAAAAATCCCACAGCAGTGGTTCTTAGTTGAGTTGGGGAGTGGCTGATCCACAGCCCTGAATCTTCTACTCTGTTCTGCACCCCTTCCAACCAACACTCACATGCCTCTCCAGACACATCCTCTGGCTGCTTTTCTAGATACTGCTCCTATTCCTTCGCCATCTGAGCTGTTAATGGAAGAGTGCTTAGCTAGCCAAACCGGCCCTTATTTTGTCAGGGAGGTTGGACCTGTGGCCCTCCAAATGCTGTTGCCCCACAGCTCGCATCATCGTTGGCCACTGGCTATGTTGGCTGGGGCTGATGGGAGCTGAAGAATGCCTGGAGGGTTACAGGTTCCCCACCCTGTCTTAGCTCCAGTAGTTCCACATGTGAGCACGTAACAGTCAATAATAATAATAATAATAATAATAATAATAATAATAATAATTTATTATTTGTACACCGCCCATCTGGCTGGGTTTCCCCAGCCACTCTGGGCGGCTTCCAACAAAGATGAAAGATACACTAAAATGTCACATATTAAAAACTTCCCTGAACAGGGCTGCCTTCAGATGTCTTCTGAATGTCAGGTAGATGTTTATCGCTTTGACATCTGATGGGAGGGCGTTCCACATGGCGGGCGCCACTACCAAGAAGGCCCTCTACCTGGTTCCCTGTAACTTGGCCTCTCACAGTGAGGGAACCACCAGAAGGCCCTCGGAGCTGGACCTCAGTGTCCAGGTAGAACGATGGGGGAGGAGACGCTCCTTCAGATATACTGGACCAAGGCCGTTTAGGGCTTTAAAGGTCAGCACCAACACTTTGAATTGTGCTCGGAAACGTACTGGGAGCCAATGTAGGTCTTTCAAGACCGGTGTTATATGGTGTTATACCGCCAATCCTTGCCAGCATCACAGTAAACCTATCCGAACACTTGAATCAGCTACAACCCTTCTAGCCCTTGGAGAAGAGCTTTAGGAGGCAGCTAATATTTGTTGAGGCAACATTAGGGCTCAACCTCAGCCTGATCCATGGCTGCTTACACGTGGGATGGGCAGAATCTGTCAGTTTTGGTGTCTCTCAGTTTCTCACTTTCCCAATCTTAAGTTCAGTTCTCCTCTTTTCCACATCAGTCTGAAATTTTCTTTTTAAAGAAAAAAGTCCCTTTGAAAATTTATCAGCATCTTTAATTTCTCTGCATATATAGACGCTTGCAATTTTCCTTAACATACAGATTATTGCAAAGTGATTTCCCCCAATGCAGTGCACCCCTCCCCCTACTAATATATGTATTTTTAGGCACACTTTACCCTAGTTCTGCAAAATTCAGAGAGGTGTGAATTTTGAAGGTCAGTGCTGTTTTGTTTTGTGTACGGTTTTGGAAAGTGTGAATGGGGTAGATTCATCTTTAAATGTGAACCGAATCAAATTCTTCCTCCACCCCTAAGCAAGGTAAACCAAAGTGGGGCTGTACTTTTACCCCCATACCTGACATTTCACCTGCCTTTCCTAACAACCATGCCTTGCACACATTTGTCTGTAGAGATAGGCCAACACATGGGCTTCTCCTGACATGCAGGGGCTCCACGTGATCAGGACCCCTTGCTGTGTGGGTGCCCTGATCACGCAGAGCCTCTGGCATGCAAGGAGGAGCTCGTGTGTTGGCTTTTTTTATAGAGCAACCACACACAAAGCACAGTTGTTGGTGTTTTTAAAAAGGAGAAGATTGGGCATCAGAGTTGCAGCACAGTTACACTCTGGTCTATATGCAGGTATGCCCCTTATGCTAGTCTTGCAGATGTAGAGGCTTATGGGTGCCTTGATTCTGTGCTCTTGGTAACTCTTACTATGTAGATATGAACCCTCCTGTCTATGTTTATTCTATTCTGTGATTATTCTGTGTAGGTGCAGGAACTGGCACTGTATACTGAGTTTAGAGACTTTCCACTTTCCTTGAGGGCTGGCTGAGGTGGGGAAGCAAGCCCACCTTGTTTCCAGTGTGGTGTAGTGGTTAAGAGCAGTGGACTCGTAATCTGGTGAACCGGGTTCGCTTCCCCGCTCCTCCACATGCATCTGCTGGGTGACCTTGGGCCAGTCACACTTCTCTGAAGTCTCTCAGCCCCACTCACCTCACAGAGTGTTTGTTGTGGGGGAGGAAGGGAAAAGGAGATTGTTAGCCGCTTTGAGACTCCTTAGGGTAGTGATAAAGCGGGATATCAAATCCAAACTCTTCTTCTCTTCTTCTTCACCTTCCCAGCCCTTAATGACACAAAGAGGTTTGAAAGGTGACAAATGGTGCAATTTCAGAGGCAGTGGGAGGCGGGTACAGTGTTTGAAATGGCTAGAGGTGGAGCTCCAGTGTTTGGTACAGCTCTGTGCCCTGCCGCTTAGATAGCAGAAGCAGAATCTTATGAAATATCAAGAGCATGCATTCATGTGCCTCATCTGTACAGCTGATAGGAATCCAGGTTGTCTCTGTGCAGAAAGAATTTTGCTGCTGCAACTTCCACTGCAGAATGTACCTGGCCTTGCCTAAAAGGTAAAGGTAAAGGTACCCCTGCCCGTACGGGCCAGTCTTGACAGACTCTAGGGTTGTGCGCCCATCTCACTCAAGAGGCCGGGGGCCAGCGCTGTCCGGAGACACTTCCGGGTCACGTGGCCAGCGTGACATTGCTGCTTTGGCGAGCCAGAGCCGCACACGGAAACGCCGTTTACCTTCCCGCTAGTAAGCGGTCCCTATTTATCTACTTGCACCCGGGAGTGCTTTTGAACTGCTAGGTTGGCAGGCGCTGGGACTGAACGACGGGAGCGCACCCCGCCGCGGGGATTCGAACCGCCGACCTTTCGATCGGCAAACCCAGAGCGCCACCCGCGTCCCTTGCCTAGCCTTGCCTAGGTGCTTTTAAAATATGTTGGGTTCCCTCCACTCAGTCAGGCCTGTGCTTGGAGCTGTTGCTTCAGCAATGATGTAGACCAGGGGTCAGCAAACCTTTTCAGCAGGGGGCTGGTCCACTGTCCCTCAGACCTTGTGGTGGGCTGGACTATATTTTGAGGGGGGAAATAAAAATTAATGAATTCCTATGCCCCACAAATAACCCAGAAATGCATTTTAAATAAAAGCACACATTCTACTCATGTAAAAACACGCTGATTCCCAGATCGTCTGTGGGCCAGATTGAGAAGGTGATTGGGCCGCATCTGGCCCCCAGGCTTTAGTTTGCCTACCCCTGATGTAGACCAAAAGCTTACCTCTGAGGTGCTGCAGGCTCCTCCACTTCCTGGCTCTCTGCCAGGCCCTGATCCAGGCAAGCACTTCTGTGCAGCTCCCTCTTCTGAGTTAACTGATGCGCAGCTAGCTGAGGAGTTTGGTGGGGGTGCTGAGGAGTCTGCCTTGGGTCTGTGGCTCTGGGGGAGAGCCAGCTAGGACTCCAGGCACCGCTCCCTGAATCTATGTCAGATGGGACTACTCTTAAGTAGGGCCTCCACAGAAGATCTTCATTCTGGGAAGTCAAATATGGGGAGAGTCTGCATCACTAAAAGTCCTGCGTCCTAAATATCTAAGGGAGTGCCTCCTACTCCTGGTGAGTAGGCACCAGGAGAGGTCTAGCGCTGGGTTCCTTTGCTTGGCTGCTCCTCAATTTAACATGTGATTATTTTATTAGGTTTCTAGAACTCTAGTTTAGAATGCTTTTGAGTCCCTTTAGTGAAGAATACAGCTAATAAGCCTCTATAGGGGGGAAAAATGAATGAATGGATCCAACCCACTCCTTTGCCCCTGACCAGAATGAATAACAGTTAAACCATTCCAGACAGAAGCTGATGTGACTATTTTCCAGAGTTTCCCATCACTGGGTCTCCACAAGCTCCCTTGGTAATTTGTTCCATTGCTTGGCTATTATTATGGTTGGAAAATTTCTGCTGACATTTTTTGAGCTAAATCTTTCCTCCTGCAGTTGGAGTTCATTCTCCTTTGCCACACAGGAAAGGGGGTGTGAGCGCAGCCCCCCTAGTTGCTGCTGCCACCCTCCAACTGCGTCACTCTGATGTCACCTCTGCCTCTTTTTACTTCTTGCCTTTGTCAACTGAGGTGGTTGTGGAGGAACTGCACTTTCCACCTGGTGTGCCACAGTCTCTCACCTGCAGCAGAGCGTGAAATGCAGGGGCTGAGCTCCCTGATCTGAGCTCCATCACCCCACAGAGCATATATATGGGCTGTGTGATTTGTGGTTGTCTTTTTAGATGCCAGTTTCTATCCCTTAAGGATGCAGAGATAGGCTTGAAAGTGTCTTAAAGGTAAAGGGACCCCTGACCATTGGGTCCAGTCGTGACCGACTCTGGGGTTGCAGCGCTCATCTCGCTTTTTTGGCCGAGGGAGCCGGCGTTTGTCCGCAGACAGCTTCCGGGTCATGTGGCCAGCATGACTAAGCTGCTTCTAGCGAACCAGAGCAGTGCATGGAAATGCCATTTACCTTCCCGCCGGAGTGGTACCTATTTATCTACTTGCACTTAAGAGTGCTTTCAAACTGCTAGGTTGGCAGGAGCAGGGACCGAGCAATGGGAGCTCACCCCGTCACGGGGATTTGAACTGCCGACCTTCTAATCGGCAAGTCCTAGGCTCTGTGGTTTAACCCACAGCGCCACCCGTGATACCTGAAAGTGTCTTAGGTGATGGCTTTTAAAACTCAAGGTAGGAGGGGAAAGGGTGGGTTACAATAGACGTAGTTCTGACCCTCCCTTTGCCTCATCCAAAACATGAATGACATGTTTAAACTAAATTCACTCAGTTGTTGGCCATTTTCCCCCTACAGGCTTCAAAATCTAGCTTGGTACATAATTCAGACTACTTAGTAGGAAACATTTATATTCTTAGTACAGAGTATTTATTTATTTACTGAATTTATTCTCCACCCTTCCTCCCCAGAGAATCCCAAGCAGCAAACACATACACATTTTAAAAACAAAGCAAAAATATGTTTAAATAGTCAAAACATTCTAAAAGCAATTACAATTAAAAACATGTAAAAGCAGCTAAAACATTCTTCCGTTCAGGGATCATAGGATTGCCAGGAATGGTATTCTTCAGCCACCAAATGCCTGGGTAAATAGGAATGTTTTCAAATTCCTCCTGGAAGTGAATAATGATGGAGAAAGACGCACCTTGCTAGGAAGGGCCTTCCACAACCAGGGAACCACCACTGAAAAGGCCCTGCTAGTACCATTACGTCCCTGTATCTAAAAATATAAGGAGCAAGATAGTAATAGCTAAGAGCAGTTTGTGCACATTTTCCAGTCCTCTGACATTTAAGTTATGCTGTGAACCCGGGACCAGTGAGCACCCACAGAAGCAATGCATCCTGGGATACTACCCCTGGAAGCAAATGGGACCAGACATGAGAGCTTTTCCCAACCTTGCACCCTTCAGAAGTAGTTGGAACTCCCAACTCCCAGCATGGCCGGTGACAAGGAATGATGGGAATCAAAGTCCATAACATCTGTCAGGCCACAGGACAGGGAAGTCTGGAGCAGTTGCTTGTCATCTGAATGCTTGATGGAAGCAGGTGCCATCGCTTTTTTTGTTGCCGCAAGAAAACATGGCAGTCGGGGAACGTTGTGTCTGATGCTCTAGCCGTCAAGGGAGCTCTGTTCTAACCTGCCGAATGACACTTAGCCTCAGGGGTTCCAAAACTCATCACCTTTTCCCAGGATTACCTCAGTGTCTTGCTACCTGAGCTTGAAGCCGCCAGATCTGAGGAAATTCCACCCAGCTTGGTGTCTGCCGCCTTCTCAAACATATAAAACCAGTGTTCAACACCTTTCATGGGCTTGCTCTATAAAACACAGTCTAGGTCAAGGTGAGTGTCTTTATATTTTGGGTGGCTCCCATCACAGGATGCACTCTGGATTTTAAAAAAGACTTTGGAGTGGCGCTCCTGCACGCTGGGCAAATGGGAGCCCATTGTATAGAAGGAAGGTAAAAACGAACAAACTCTTTCTCCACCCAAGATACAGAGCCTTTGAAACAAGGTCGTTCCTATGATGTGGTCCTCTATAAATTGTTGGACTGCAACTCCCATCATCCCTTACAATCGGCCATGCTGGCTAGGGCTGATAGGAGGTGGAGTCCATCAACATCTGGAGGGCCACAGGCTCCACACATCTGCATGCACAGACACACAGAGCAATAATAATAATAATAATAATAATAATAATAATAATAATAATAATTTATTTATACCCCACCCATCTGGCTGGGTTTCCCCAGCCACTCTGGGCAGCTCCCAATTGAATATTAAAAACACAAAACAGCATTAAACATTAAAAACTTCCCTAAAGGGCTGCCTTCAGATGCCTTTTAAAAATAGGATAGTTGTTTATTTCCTTGACAGCTGATGGGAGGGTGTTCCACAGGGTCACTACCGAGAAGGCCCTCTGCCTGGTTCCCTGTAACCTCACTTCTTGCAGTGAGGGAACTGCCAGAAGGCCCTCAGAGTTGGACCTCAATGTCCAGGTTGAACAATGGGAGTGAAGATGCTCCTTCAGGTATACTGGGCGAGGCTGTTTAGGGCTTTAAAGGTCAGCACCAACACTTTGAATTGTGCTCGGAAACGTACTGGGAGCCAGTGCAGGTCTCTAACTGAGCTCCAAGAAAAGAGAAATTCTGTGCTCCACCTAATTTAAGCAAATAATTGTGAACCCAAATCTGCTCAGCATTTTAAACCTTCTCACCTTTTTAACCAAGGAATGGTGCATTCTTCAACCAGTATGCAGGGGCTCACTCCTTTTACTCAAAGTCTTACTCTATGGTACAGTAGACACTGTACAGGTCATGTCAGGAACATGACACTGAGTTCCTCCATCCAACCTTTGAGAGTTCTGCCTTGACATCCTTCTCCCTTTGCAAATCCCTCAAACCCTTGTAGCCACTACGGCTGCTAGTTCTCAAGTCCCATTGTGCACGTTTCATATAAGTGAAGTTTGCTTTGGCAGGTAGCTCTGGGACGCCAGCGGCTACTAGAGTCAGACAAGTGATCCTGAAGGCAGTGGACTACATCAGCCTTTCCCAGCCTTGGGGTGCTGTTGGACTACAACTCCCATCAACCCTCACCGTAGGCCATGCAGTCTGGGGATGAAGGGGCTTGCAAGACTAGGAAACACTGGCATCCCTGTAATTGAGCAACAGTACTAGGCACTGCATGGGACACGGGTGGCGCTGTGGGTTAAACCACAGAGCCTAGGACTTGCCGATCAGAAGGTTGGTGGTTTGAATCCCCGCGACGGGGTGAGCTCCCGTTGCTCGGTCCCTGCTCCTGCCAACCTAGCAGTTTGAAAGCAGGTCAAAGTGCAAGTAGATAAATAGGTAAACGGCGTTTACGTGCGCTGCTCTGGTTCTCCAGAAGCGGCTTATTCATACTGGCCACATGACCCGGAAGCTGTACGCCGGCTCCCTCGGCCAATAAAGTGAGATGAGCGCCGTAACCCCAGAGTCGGCCACGACTGGACCTAATGGTCAGGGGTCCCTTTACCTTTACTAGGCACTGCTGCCAATAGTTGTTGGGGCTACTCTAGAACCAGAAACCTTTGGTTCAGTGCATGTGGCTGCCCTTTGTGGTGAGGTAACAGGCCTGCACCTTGGAACATCTTACCTGGCAGTGATGTGTTCTCAGGGGTCAGGAGTGGCCCTACCTACCCATCCTGTCCATTGGGCCCTCCTGGACAGGAAGGGATATAAATGGCTTCCTGTTTGGCCTGGAGCTTTTCCTGAGCAACATGGTCTTCCTGGCTCTGGAGCATTTCTGTGTGTCCCTTGGCTCTGACTCCCTGGCTCCACTCCTGGCTTACCTCTGACCTCTGTTCCAGGCCTGCATGCTGGACAGTGTCACAGTGAGAGCGAAACTATCTTTGTAAGCCATCTTGAGCTGTGGGGAAGTGGCAGAAAGTATCATTTAAAAATACACATGCATGTAATAATAATAATAATAATAATAATAATAATAATAATAATAATTTATTATTTGTACCCCGCCCATCTGGCTGGGTTTCCCCAGCCACTCTGGGCAGCTTCCACAGAGACCAAAAATACACTAAAATGTCACACATTAAAAACTTCCCTGAACCTTAAGATGTCTTCTGAATGTCAGGTAGTTGTTTTTCTCTTTGACATCTAGTGGGAGGGCATTCCACAGGGCGGGTGCCACTACCGAGAAGGCCCTCTGCCTGGTTCCCTGTAGCTTTGCTTCTCGCAATGAGGGAACCGCCAGAAGGCCCTCGGCGCTGGACCTCAGCGTCCGGGCAGAACGATGGGGGTGGAGATGCTCCTTCAGGTATACTGGGCCGAGGCCGTTTAGGGCTTTAAAGGTCAACACCAACACTTTGAATTGTGCTCGGAAACATACTGGGAACCAATGTAGGACTCTCAAGACCGGTGTTATGTGGTCTTGGCAGCCGCCCCCAGTCACCAGTCTAGCTGCCGCATTCTGGACACATGCATGTACACACGCATACACAATTATACGTGCAATCCCACAGGAACTGAGAATTCATTTGGTGTGTTGGGCCAGAGGGCTGATGACCCATTTTGGCATTATATGGTAATCGCAGCAGGGACAATGGCTGGCTCTTTCCTACCTTACGTGTCTCTCCAGCAGGTAGCAGAAGCTTTGGGTCTAATAAAGCCTGCATTTTTCTCTCCCTGCCTCCCAAGCTTCTTGCCTATTAATGTCCAGCTCACTGAAGGGAAGGGCCTGGAGACCTGGCCTAGCTGAAGCTTTACAGCTTCTTCCAACCTGGCAATTTGTGGCCTGAGTTGTTACCAAAATAAAAAAAGCTTGTTCTATTACGAGGGCAGAAAGTAGCCATTGTGCAAGGCAGGGCTTTCAATTATGAGGGACCTATATTTAGCTCTGTGTGGCCCTGCCTGCTGGAAGCAGATAGACAGTAGTTGCACCTTAGACAGGGTGTGGAGAAAATAGATAGATCCTCTCCGCCCCCCATCCCCTGGCTGCCTCCCTTTCCCATAAGAACTCAGGGTCACCTTGTGAGACTTGAAAACAGCTTGAAAACATTATGGATGCTTCCCTGCAATGCACAACACAGCTGCTGGCAGAAGTGGCTGGGGATTATGGAACCTGCCGCCAGAGGTTGGGTGTGCTCTCCGTGCCCCAAGAACCTGTCGCAGAATCCTCTGCAGTGCGCAGGGCTTCCTGGTCAGGCAAGCCAGTGTGGAAGAGGGTTCCCTGAAGGAGAGAAGTCTGAACATGAAAAGCCTCATGGTATGAGTTGCCTGTCGCGTGATGCCGGGCTGGCCCAAGGCCTCAGCTGACAGTACATTTTGCTCAGTTCAGTCCCTTTGGGTATTTAAATGCCACTGCCAGCAGAAGCCTGCAAGGGAGGGTTTTAAAGGCCAGAGGAAGTGGGAACAGTGTGCTTGCCCTCGTGCACAGCAACAACCTGGTATGGAGAGCTTGGAGGTGATTGCACAGCATATAGTCATAGCAAACTAGCATGGATAGTGAACTTAATTATCTGAATGTTAGTTCTTCTATCGCCTGACCCAGTGACACCATCCACCAATAAAGGGCTTGTGGAAACCCACAGTTTGCAGAAGTACAAAAGGGGGGGGCTAAATTGAAGGGGATCCTACACAGACCTAGAGAGGGACTGAGAATGCTTAGTGGCCACAGAATGCTGACCGTGTTATGCAGGGGTAGAGGGATGGAAAACCAAGTTGGAATTGAATGGATTATCTTGGAAAGCTGAGTAAGAGCACTCCACGCTACAACATTTTGTTGCAGCCCCCACTTGTCTTTCCAGAGTTAACAAGTGATTTGTTTCTCAAAATTGGTCTGGGAATCATACTACGTGATCTAGAAGTTCCTCTTCCAGGTATATGTGAGATGGCATTTCATTCTGTTTTTAAGTGGCGAAGGAAATGCATTTAGCACATCCTCAAATTAACTCATCCCCCCCTTTTTTTTTTACTACATATGTAGAGCTGCACATAGGCTGTGAAAGGTTCCAGGAACAACTATAAGTGAAGCCTAGCAAAAATTAAGCATTATATTTATCCAGCACTGTCTCTGTCCTTTTATCATTCTCCTTTCCAGGCAGCCACTGAATTGATCATAAATTCAGATCTAGCTAGCCATTCTGATAGGCTGGGGAAGGCGTAACTATTCTCCGTTTAGCAATCAGCTTATTCATCCTGCAGTTTGCCTTGCAACTATAGATTGTTAGTCTGCTGGCCTGGAACTGCTATTTTTTCTGTGGCGCCCAGTAATATCAGATGATTAATAAATAATCAACAAATGTTATACATCACCTTCCTTCCCAGAGAATCACAAAATGTCTTTGACCACATAGGGCAAAAGTTGTGATTGAGGAATGGCAGAGGAGACGGCTGCATGGCTGTTTGAATTCCCCTGGAAGTTCATGCACTTTCTGCAACTGATGGACCTGCTTTGGAGAGTATGCGGGTGGCGCTGTGGGTTCAACCCCAGAGCCTAGGATTTGCCAATCAGAAGGTCGGCGGTTCAAATCCCCGCAACGGGGTGAGCTCCCATTGCTCGGTCCCAGCTCCTGCCAACCTAGCAGTTCGAAAGCACGTCAAAGTGCAAGTAGATAAATAGGTACCGCTCCGGCGAGAAGGTAAACAGCGTTTCTGTGTGCTGCTCTGGTTCGCCAGAAGTGGCTTAGTCATGCTGGCCACATGACCCAGAAGCTGTACGTCAGCTCCCTCAACAAATAAAGCAAGAGGAGCGCCGCAACCCCAGAGTCGGCCACAACTGGACCTAATGGTCAGGGTCCCTTTACCTTTACCTTATAGCCCACAAGCAGAACCCTTCATGGCTAGTACTGGTGTGGTTGCCAGCCAACTGGTTTTAACCGGGTCTGAGCATGTTGTCCAAACTACAGGAGAGAGAAATTCTCATGTGCACAAAGATATAATGCCAAAAAATCACTTAGTCACAGAGCAGAAAGAGCTCAAAGTGCTATGTTTTGCAGTGCCTCTGATGGAAGATTTTAACTGCAACATGTTCAGCTGAATAAAATCATTTCATGCCCCTTGGGGGACTCTTTCTCCTTTTGCTCCTCTATTGGTGCCTTCTCTCCTTTGTTCCTGAGCAAGATGTTGACCTCTAGATATATTTCCTGTTTCTTTCCTTTCCCTTTCCCAGAGTTTTTGGCAACGGGCTATTTTATAAATGAACGAACATGTGTAAATGAGCCGTTTCCCCCACTTTATACGAGATGGTGGCAACCGCAGATATTGTCTGTGGAAGTGGTGTCTCTGCTTGAGCGCTTCTGCTGCATGGTATAGTATTCAGGAAGGAGTGAAAGATGAAGAAGCCATTGACGTGGAAGGAATCCAGAGTTACAGCAGTGTATGCATTTAAAGCACATCCTGTCCCGCAAGAATTCTGGGAAGTGTAGTATGTTAAGAATGCTGTGATTTGTAGCTCTGTGAGTGGTAAACCCCAGTTCCCAGGATTATTTCAGGGGTGTGCAATTTCAATGCACGGTGTGCACACAGCCTACATGTGTAGACCCTTGATGTTTTGGCCCCCGCCATGCCGTAGTGTTGTCAACAGAGGAGTGGTAATACAGCGTAGCTCCTGATATCACTGGAAGGACTCGGCAGGGAAGGCGCTCTTCTTAAGTGGCAGCAGTACAACAACAACAACAACAACAACAACAACAACAACAACAACAGGTATTATTAAGGCAATGTGTCCCTGGGTTAGGATGAAGCAGACACCCTGAAATTAATGGGGAGTGCTTCTGATGTCTACACAAGCTTATTCTGCAGTAAATCACTGTGCTTATTTTGCATTTATTTAAGATCAAATACAGTGGTATCTCGGGTTAAGTACTTAATTCATTTCGGAGGTCCGTTCTTAACCTGAAACTGTTCTTAACCTGAAGACCACTTTAGCTAATGGGGCCACCTCCTGCCGCCGCGCCGCCGGAGCACGATTTCTGTTCTCATCCTGAAGCAAAGTTCTTAACCCGAGGTACTATTTCTGGGTTAGCGGAGTCTGTAACCTGAAGCATCTGTAACCTGAAGCGTATGTAACCCGAGATACCACTGTAAAGGACCTTGAGAGACAGGGCATGGCCTGAGGAGAGGCCTGAGGAACAGGCAGAAGGCAACATATGCTGCTGAGCATGAAGTTCCTCATTCATTGAAGTTCTCCATTTCATTGCCGTTGAACTCCAACTTGTACATTTTCCACCTTTACACCAGGTGTGGGGAACCTTTTTCCCTCCAGATGTTGCTGAACTGCAACTCCCATCATCCCTAGTCAACAACTTTTGGAGCATCTTCGCAACCCTAGATGCACATGTGTGGACATCTAGAGCCAACCTAGTTGTTATGTTGTGTTAAAGAAGGAAGTGTATCTCTAAGCCTTTTCTCAGCCCAAATTCTTCAGGGGCACAGACCCCCATATTGTGTCCATATGTTTCCCCTTCTGGGAGTAGCAACAGCTCCAGGAGGGAGGGAGATTTGGATTGGGGATTGGCGTTAAACTCACCGTCCCCACTGATCCACATTGCAGGAGTCCCTCAACAGATAATCCGATGTGCAATGTGCTCCCTGCAGGCAGAAAGTTCGAACACTGTTGCTCTAGAGCGAGGAAGTTCTCTTGGGTTTCCACGTTTATTTACGTGCCACAGGCAAACCTTGTCCTCATTTCAGCTCCTGGCATGAGAGGTAGCCTGGGGCAGGCGGACCAGGAAGAGGGAAAACCTAACAGAAACTGGAAATGGTAGCTAAGCGTTCCTTACAAGGCTGGCAGATCTGGAAGGAGAGATAAGAATGGCTTCCTTTCCTCTGCTTGATGGGATGGGGGGCGGGGTAAAACGCCAAGGCTCCGGCCAAATCAACTTTTAAAAGTGTGTGTGTGTGTGCACGCATGCACACACAGACGCACACACACACGTGCACATGGAAGGCTGGGGGAGGAGTAAAAAAGAAGAAGAAGAGGGAATGGGGTGTAATTTTAGCTCCTTGAAAGCTGATCTAGTTCAGGAAGAGCTAAAAGGAGGAGAACAGGAGGTAAACAAATGAGGTTGTATGTGGCAGGCGGATGGTGGGGGGACACTCAGTCCAGCTGGCTTGAGTTAACATGCTCTTTCATTGTCTGGGCCTTTGGAGGTGAAGTTACAGCTCTAGAGTTCGAGCCAAGCAACACGTGGGGTGTGGGGGGGTGGGCTGGGTGGGGAGAAGTTGAGCTTCAGATGAGATTTTGTGCGCTTGCCCTGAGCGCATGTGCAAAAGGGGGGTGGCGAGTGGTTTTCTCCTGCCTCCTGGTTTCTTGTTCTTTGTATCTGAATACAAGTCCAGGGCTTGCATACTCTGTGTGCAAAATTTGGTATCTGCCCCACAATCCAGAGGCCCTCCATTCCTCCAAGATTCTAGCCCTTGCAGTTGGTGAAGCAGGCTTGAGGCCTTAAAAGAGCCTTTGCAACCAGGAAAATGAGCAAACGTTCTATTAGCTAGCCTGTGCCCCTCCTCATCCTTTTCCTTGCAAGAAGAATTTAAGTGAAAATTACATTTTCAGACTTTATTCCAGGTGCAGATTTTGGCAGAGAATTTGTTTTTAGAAAAGCAAAAAACCCAGAGCATTCTTGAGCCTCCCATGGGAGACTGGCAGCTTTGTCGACCAATAGCCTCCGAAGGGGTTGCTAGTCTTCCAGGGATCATTTACTTACCTTATTTACTTAGTCTCTTTGACAGCGCACACAGATTCACACTGACGTCTCCCTGTTCTCTCCCTTCTTGTTCTGCCTTCTCCTTCCAGCAGCAACAGACTTTGCCACTTTACAAGGACACGTTGACTTACAAAGTTCATGGCGGGGAACGTGTTTCCTAACAGTTTGGCATTGCGCACAGGAGAGTTGGGAGAGTTGCTGTGTAACATGGAGACATCTGCCCCTGGAATCAACTTGGTAGCATGGCCTGCCTGGCTCCCATAGTTGTCCCTGTCATCCATATGGAGAAATGGTGGAGGGAGGGTGGAGTAGACCAGAGACTTCAATGCATGCAAACTGCGGAATAAGGATTATGCAGATGTCATCTCAGCTAAAAGCTAGCAAATGAAGATGGGGAGGAGGGTTATTTCTGAGCTGTTGCTGTAATACTTTCAACCTGCCTGTTTTGTCAAATAAACCATGGTTTATCATGACACGTATAATAAGGTTACCAGATTTTTTTCAAAGAATCCGGGGACACTTTTTTTTTTTTTGAAAAGAGGAAAAAAGTTATTAAAAATAAATTTTCTTAAAAAAAAGAAAGAAGTAATATCTTCTTTTCTGTGTTCTCTGTCGCATGGCCTTCCCCTGGGCCCTGGCCTGCTCTCTTGGAGTGCTATCTGCCGTGGAGAAGGCTTGGGTCTGGCCTGGGCTCGGCCACATGTCCTTGCCACCCAGTGCTCTCCTACCTCTCCTCCTCAGCAGCGGTGTGGCAAGGTCGGGGCTCCCCTCTTTTTTCTCCTTCCTCTTTCTCTCTCTTCCTTCTCCTTCTCCGCTCCTCCTTCTCCCTGCATCGGCTCCAGGGTTTTTACTGGCCCCGGAGCGACGCTGGGCAGTCGGCCGGTTGGCCGGGCGCTCTCACTCCCACCTTGATTTGGGTCGTGGGGGGGTGTCAGCGGTTCCCCCAGTTGATGCGCCAGGCGTCCCTGGTTCCCCCTTGGCAGTGGCGGGGGTAGTGGCAGTCTCAGCAGCCCAGAGCCAGCCTGGTAGCACACTTGGGTCTGGCTGGCTTCAGGAGCTGCTCGCTGCTGTGGCATCCGCCATTTTGCCTCACCAGAAGTCCCCATATGATGTGTCTTGTGCCGTTGAACCAATCACGCAACATTCATTCCCTACTAATAAATCTACAACACTTAAAATATAAATCTGGGAACATTAAATGAAATCCGGGGGCATTCCGGGGACGGATTTTGCCTGGGGACAGATTTGTTAATCTGGGGACTGTCCCCGGGAAACAAGGATGTCTGGTAACCATAGTGTATAAGCTGCAACAAGCCAAGGGCTCACACCTTCCCTTCTGCCCACCTGACTAAGAAGAGGACTCTGGAAGCATTTAGTTTCAGTTTCCCTTAGACCATGGGTAGGCAACCTAAGGCCCGGGGGCCAGATGTGGCCCAATCACCTTCTCAGTCTGGCCCACGGAGGGTCCAGGAATCGGCGTGTTTTTACATGAGTAGAATGTGCCCTTTTATTTAAAATGCATCTCTGGGTGAGTAACATCTTGGTTCCATCCATTGACCAGACGACTGTTGGAATCCTGGAAGCCAAGACCCAAGTTTGGGGCAAGTAGTCTTTGGTCAGAGAACCCCAGCAGAGATCTAACATCACAAAACCTGCAGCAAAGGAAAGTGTGAAGATATACTGTAGGCTGTAAACCTTTTAAAAATGTGCCATTGCCAAGAGTCCCAAAATGTCCCCCTTTAAAAGCTCCATCCAAGCTATCCCACTTCCCTAGTGTGGAGCTAGACCATACGTTTGGTAAGCCATAAAATGGTTTCCTTACAAAACACTTTAAAGTTCTGATTCATGTGCTTTTCCATACAGCGTCAGATAAGATGCACAGGCAGTCAAAATGTTCCTTAGTTACAAAAGGCAAAAGTTTCTAAACTACTGGTGTAGAAAAACACTAGTTTCAGACTCTGTTCTGCTCTGAAACAAAAGAGGCTGTTTAAAGCCATGCAGCTGGCTGGAGCAACCAGCTTAGAGCTCCTTACATATTGAAATCCACATGAGCGAGAACCTTACAAGGACCAAGAACTGTAACAAGATGCCTTCGTTCTCCTTGTTTAGAAAGAACTCTGTTGTAACTCAGTTGTCCTGTGGATGCGGACAAAGGAAAGGACTGTGAGTTTGGCCAGTCATCACCAAGCATAGGCACATGGTGTAGGTGTTAGGAAAATTCAGTTTCTTTGGATTCTGCACCTCTCACTTGCCCGCAATCTTGAAATTTTAATGTACAGTGGTGCCTCACAAGACAAAATTAATTCGTTCTGCAAGTTTTTTCTTCTTGCGAGTTTTTCGTCTTGCGAAGCACGGTTTCCCATAGGAATGCATTGAAAATCAATTAATGCGTTCCTATGGAAACCGCTTGCCAGGCTGGCGGTGCGGAGAAGGGCTTTTCTCCCCACCGCAAGCCTTCAGGACAGGTACGGGAACAGAGGGGAAGGCGCGCAGCACTTCTCCCCTGTTCCCGGGGCTTGCGGTGGGAGGAGGGTTTTTCCTCCCCACCGCCAACATTCAGAACAGCATTCTGAATGTTGGCGGTGGGATGGAAAACCCTCCTCCCACCACAAGTCTTCAGGACAGCCATCCGAAGGCTGGCATGGGGAGAAGGTCTCTCCACCCCGCCGCCAGCCTTCGGAGGAGGTCCGAGGACAGTGGGGAAGACGCGCTGCGCTACCCCGCTGTCCCGGAGATTTCCCTATGGGCTTTCGTCTTGCGAAGGAAGCCCATAGGGAAATTCGTTTTGCGAAGCGCCTCCAAAACGGAAAACCCTTTCGTCTAGCGGGTTTTCCGTCTTGCGAGGCGTTCGTCTTGCGGGGCACCACTGTACAGTTTTAAATATTGTGTAAACTGCTCCAAGATTTTTGGATGAAGTAGGATATGAATCAAAGAAATAAAATGGCACAGGTATAAACGAAGCTGCAATGTAGGGGTAATAGTATTGCAGTCAACTGACTTTACGCAAGAGTAGACCCATTGAAATTAATGACCATGATATACTTCTCTCTATTGATTTAAGGGGTGTACTCTTAAGTGAAAATTATTTGAATTCTTTTGCTGCAATGGCTACTCTTCTGGAAATGGCTACAATACGGGGATGGTATCAGGATAAGAAGCCACTTGAATATTCTGTCTGAAGGACCACAGAAAAGTATGCAGATCTGGACGTTTAACTCTTCATAGATACAGACATTCCAGCCTCTATTGCAATCCTTCTTCTTTTTCTCTCTTAAGGCCTGGTCTACACAAACAACAGATAAAATGCCAAACCCTTTCCTGGGCTGCAGCACTTCATGGTAGAGAGAACATGTTTAAATTTTTCACACTACACACACAGAGAGAGAGAGCAAAAGCATTACACAAAGAAAAGTAATGGGGAAAGGCTAAGTTTGAAGCCTTCTCCCTGACTTCAAATTTCCTTTACGTAGTGATGGTTCACTTGTAGCCTGAGGTGGTCCAATTCAGGACCAGCCCTCTTGTTAGAGTATACCAACACTGGGGACAGGGTGAGACTGGTTTGGTTCACATATTAATGCAGACGTATGTAATTTGCACTTCCCAAACCGATACAGAAACGGAAACACAGCTATCCTCCCAAATCCACACTTTGTTGAATTCTGCAATACAGATCTCCCAACCTCAAAAAAAATGTGTACCAAAATAAAAAGTGCCTGTTAGGGAAAGGTCACACAAAGAATGCATATATTAGTTAAAATAATGTACATAAAAAGGATTATATAATGGGAAATGTCTTGCAAAAATGCATGTATTGTGCAAAATGAATGCAAAAATGCATATACTAAACGTAATTGTGTACGCTACAGAAATGCATATATTAGGAGACGGATTTTGCACTGAGACCACTGGAATCTGGCCTCTGGAAAGCAGCTTGAGACCCCCTTTGCACCTTCCTCCCACCCCCCATTCTGCTTGCCTTCTGCTTTCTAATGCCGGGTGTGTCCCTTTATCCCCCGGGAGATGCTCCAAATTGGACCAGTTCCGGTTTGTTAAATGCCTCTCTCTCTCTCTCTCTCTCTCTCTCTCTCTCTCTCTCTCTCTCTCTCTCTGTGTGTGTGTGTGTGTGTGTGTGTGTGTTTGGCCAGACCAAAACCTTTTTCATCTGCCCATATGTTGCGCTTCCTTCGCCTCCAGAGGGTGTGGGGACAGGGCTTGGCAGTTATGCTTCAGAATATTTTTACCTTTTGTTTGAGAGATGCAGCCAGGCAGGCATTTGTGTCAACTGAAAATACAGATGTTTGCCCACCACTCCTTCCTTAAAAAGCAGTCCCTTATCCCAGAGCGTCAGCTGATCAGCTAATGTCGTCTTGTTACCTCTCGGGCAACATAGTTTTATAACAATGCCGTTTCTGTTTCTCTTGAACAGGAATATTCCCTCTCCCCACTTCTCGACTTAAAAAACGAAACAAAAAACCACGCTGGAAAGAAACCACCATCTGCTGTTCTGTTTTTGTTTTTCCTCTCGCCCACACTCGCTTTTCTTCTTCCTCTTCTTCTTCTTCAATGGAGCCTCCTTTTTTCCTTTTTTAAAGGATATCAGCCAACCCTTGCCCTAAACCGCTGTTATTCTTTGGCCGATTCTTAAAAAGATAGGCAGCCTCGAGCAGATCTCAGATGCTGGTGGGAAGGAACTTGGTGACTGCATGACGTTCCATTTCCCGTTCACGCCAGAATGACAATAGTGGCTGGATCTTAACTTTGTTTGGAAAAGCTCCATGCATTGTAGTAATCAGCTGCCTGGGCTTCTGCAGAAAGTCTGACTGAGATGGGTGCAAGGCCAATTCAGAAGAATGTGTCACCCACGCTGCTTAGGGCTGATTCACACGACCTCGGAAGCCCATGGGGCAAAGCTACGTGGGCTCTGTTTGGGTGCGTGTGTCCTACGGTACGAAGAGGTAATTGCTGGCTCAGGGGCTCAGTCTGAAGCCCCGAGGCTTCTTATTTGGCCCCCACAATAGCTCCCTACATAGTTATACGCCTCCTCCCCTTTCACTGCCCTCTGCTCCTTTTGTAAACAACTGCTTGCTTACTTACGTTTCAGAATACTTTCTTGTTATGTAACAGTCCGAGTCTTCATTGCAATATTGAAAACAGGGCATATGGGTTAGCGCTATAATTATATTCCTCATTCCAACAAATAATAAAAATAATATCTGCCAGTTTAGATCTAACTATTTTTGACCACATGTTCTCTGAGCCCTTTGCAAGGTCGCTGTTCGGAGAACTCTCTTTCCCCCCCCCCCCCCCCGCCTTGCAGCTGATACATGATTTTGCTCTAGTTGGCAAGCTCAGAACCAACTCCAAGATTACATTAGCAGCTCTCCCCCTCAGATAACTGGACAAGATCATTTGTGCACCAAAGGGTGTGAAATAAAACATGCAATCATTCATCCAGGGAATCTTATAGCCAGCTTCCAAAACACATTCCCAAAATACGTATGCATAAAGTCAGCATAGCATTGCCAATACCGTACAGGGATCATACACCACATCTATTGTATAAATGTTTCTGCCTCTGGGTATCCAAGTATCACTGGCACTGAACTTTGAAAAAGCTTTATGAGATTGGAGCTGATGATATTTGACTGGACTTTATTGCAGACCTATCTCCATTCATGTTCCAGATCCTACCTCCTAGATCTCTTTCCCATTTCCCCCTTGCATAGAATTGCTTCATCTGTTGCCCTGATTCAGCAGTAAATAATATATT
Source organism: Podarcis muralis (assembly GCF_964188315.1). Classification (NCBI taxonomy): domain Eukaryota; kingdom Metazoa; phylum Chordata; class Lepidosauria; order Squamata; family Lacertidae; genus Podarcis; species Podarcis muralis. Next base: position 5,972,960 of record NC_135656.1, read on the forward strand.
TTTTCAGTTTATACTTTTGACTTTTTTTGCATCTTAGACTTCAATCTTATACACACTCATTTGGGAGTAGCTGCCTTTGAATGCAGTGGGGCTTCCTTCTAAAAAGAAATGCGTAGGTCTGTACCGTTTATGTTTCACATTTAGATCTTGGCCCTGCAGATTTTGATTTCTTTACTGCACCATATCTCATTTCTCACCACACTGGTCTTGTGAGGTAGGACATTTCTGTTCCATTTTACATGATGGGAATGTAGTGTTGAAGATGGCCTCCCAGTTAATCCACGGCCAGGTTAACCGTTGAACCCAGCTCAGTTCCAGAATCGTGACACAATGTGGGTGCCAAATTCCTTGTTTTGGTGCCACCACCACCCCGGCCTTGCAACAAACATAGTTTGGGCTTGAGGGCATGTTGCCATAGCAACTGCCCCCTTTAGGCCTACAGTGCTGATAAGGGCCTTTGCAGGAGTCTCACAGGGTGTGCAGTCTGAATGCTTATTTCCTGCTTTCAGCAAAGAGATATTGTGTGTGTGTACATGGGGAGGCAGGGAGTGTGCGCCTGCCATTGCCACAAAAGGTGTCCCACAACATGAGGCCCACTTTAGAACAAGGCAAGAGAATGAATAACAGTATGACTCCATCCCGCCATTGTTAATCAGGAGTTCCAAGGAAGGCCTTCCAACCATTATTTCGGGTCTGCTAGATCCTCCTTTAAGGGACGCGGGTGGCACTGTGGATTAAACCACAGAGCCTGAGACTTGCCGATCAGAAGGTCGGCGGTTTGAATCCCCGCGACGGGGTGAACTCCCGTTTCTTGGTCCCAGCTCCTGCCAACCTAGCAGTTCGAAAACACACCAAAGTGCAAGTAGATAAATAGGTACTGCTCCAGCGGGAAGGTAAACAGTGTTTCCGTGCGCTGCTCTGGTTCACCAGAAGCGGCTTAGTCATGCTGGCCACATGATCCGGAAGCTGGACGCTGGCTTCCTCGGCCAATAAAGCGAGATGAGCGCCGCAACCCCAGAGTCGGTCACGACTGGACCTAATGGTCAGGGGTCCCTTTACCTTTACCTAGATCCTCCTTTAGGGCGAGAACATGGGAACTTCAATCTGTTTCTCTCACAAGAGGCCTTCTAGAAAGGAATGTGGCCAAGATCTAGCAGTGCTTAACACAGGTTGCCAGTTCATAGGGTCATTTTTGCAAGCCTATCAAGGGCTGGACACTTCATCTGAGATTTACTGGCTGATTATCATTCCTGAATCAAAGCCAAGAACTTGGCTTGCCCAAGTTATCTCCAGAAGTTGAAAAGGGAACCTATTCTACCCACCCACCCACCCTGAGCCTGCCCAGGTGCCCTCAGGTGCTGCCTCTGGCATCCATTTCATGTGGTGGCAAGGCAGAAAGACTCTTTAAGCTAAAAATCTGGCATGCTCACCCAGAATGCCTTGCTCCTCCTCCCAGCCCCAGTTCTATCAGTTCAGGAAATAAGTGACAGCACCATTCTGTGTCTGCGGTTGATGAACCACAGGAAGTTGGTTTAGACAGGAAACATAAGTCTTTGTGATGCAGTGAGGCTTTGCATAAATGAAATTACCTTTTAGCACCACAGCGCCTTCGTTAGTAAAGCTAAGGTGCCTCTAAGTGTGGCCAGGTGTGAGGAGATGGCAGCCACCGGGTGTGCATGACCAGAGCTAGCCAGAATGCACTTCAGACGTGCATTAAAAGTATGGCATTTCTTTGTTGGAGAAGGAAACCACAACATTCGGATGACTGCAAATGTCAAAGGATGGCTGTGTTTTGGTTTGCATATTGTTTCGGAAGGTGTGGATTTGATAGGTTTGACTTTAAATTTCTCCTCCATCCTTACCTGATAGGAAGAGGCTTCCTTCGTTCCTCCTGGGTTGAGGTCAGATGTCTCTTCAGCTGCTGCTCAGGATGGGACGAATGTGGCCTTAGGAGGGTCATGAGGGGGCCAGGCAGGCTTTTGTTTCTGATTGTCCCAAGTGCATGTCCAGGACCAGATGGCCCCTTTTGAAGGCTCCTTTTCCGTTCTCATTGCCAACAGGTCATAGTTGGTTTCTCGTGCCTGCCAGGTTCTAACCAGGACTCCTGGAGATGTTTAATCAGAGTCAGCATGCAGCTGAAAATCTAGAGGAAGAAGAAATACTTAACATTTCTCCAGCAGTACAGTGTGTTTCACTTACGTTGTCTCAGGAATCCTTTCAACAGTTGTGTACAATAGGCCACAATCAGCCTGTTTACAAATTTTGTTGTTGTTGTTTAGTCGTTTAGTCGTGTCCGACTCTTCATGACCCCATGGACCAGAGCACGCCAGGCACTTCTGTCCTCCACTGCCTCCCGCAGTTTGATCAAATTCATGCTGGTAGCTTCAAGAACACCATCCAACCATCTCATCCTCTGTCGTCCCCTTCTCCTTGTGCCCTCCATCATTCCCAGCATCAGGGTCTTCTCCAGGGAGTCTTCTCTTCTCATGAGGTGGCCAAAGTACTGGAGCCTCAGCTTCACGATCTGTCCTTCCAGTGAGCACTCAGGGCTGATTTCCTTAAGAATGGATGTGTTTGATCTTCTTGCAGTCCATGGGACTCTCAAGAGTCTCCTCCAGCACCATAATTCAAAAGCATCAATTCTTCGGCGATCAGCCTTCTTTATGGTCCAGCTCTCACTTCCATACATCACTACTGGGAAAACCATGTTTACAAATAGCAAACTTAATTCTCCGACTGCCAACCCTTAGCCAGAATGGCACCATCCACAAACTACAGGAGAGGAAATCTCAGATTTGTGGAACCCCAAGGTTTGCAGAAGTACCAAAAACACTTTTGGGGGAGACCCTGTAATGAGGACTATTAAGGACTGAGCATGCTCACTGCCTGCACAAAGTGCTGAGTGACTTGACGGTGGAAGGGAGGGTTGAGAAATACTCGGTACTGCAGTGTTTTGGTCCCAGTTGTCATTCTGTGTGTGTGTGTGTGTGTGTGTGTGTGTGTGTGTGTGTGTGTGTGTTTCAGAGAGAGAAACATTATACTCTTAAGCATTATACTAGAACATGGGGTAAGTCTTACCATGCTCAGTAGAATCGGAAGCACATTATACTAAGGGTGTCTCCAGACTGTCAGTATTTTATGGGAGTGATTCGGTTGAATGCCAGAACTTTAGGCTTATGCATCAACATGCTACTTTTTAAAAAATAAATAAATTCACTTTAAATAAGCAAACAAAAACCTGGACTTCTCGCAGTCTGGAAAGTGATGAGGCAGTGCATTGAAAAATGTGGGATGAATGAATGGCTAATGAGAAAATGTATAATCTGGATGAAAAACTCATTGTAGTGTAACTGCTCTGCAAACAAATCAAAGCAAATTCACAATAAAGACTGCATATAAACTCAGCCCTGCATAGGCTTTGTGGAAGCAAATCTGGATGAATGCTCCACATAGAGGTCATTTGGAGGGGCCCTAAGGACAAATATTTCAAATGGCGTCAACATTGCTACTCTCTGGCTCCATCTTTTGGCCAAACACAACCCCCCGCAAATGTTGGGCCCGTGGCCCCAAAGATTATGTGGTGAGGGGACATAAGAACTCACTGCTGAGGTGACAGGGCATCACACATCAATGCGAAATTGCAGAAACAAAAGTACTAGTGTTCTGATATGTTTGAATCTTCGTTAATTCATTAAATATTTGTAATAAAATAAAATGTAGCACTTGGCTGCAGGAATTCCACTTTCAGTTTCTGTCAGTGGGGGAGCTGCCACAAAATGTTGCAGTGGGGCCTGCCCTCCCCTGCTCCCTTCTCCCAATTAACCTCCGTCTCCAGGGTCCACGACCAAGACGTCAGCAGGGACCACACCTAGGTTTCAGGTTTTGGCTTCTGAACTGACCAACAGTGGAGGTAAACCCAACCAAGTTGGTGGCCGTCTAGTATTACTCTTCATCAGGGAAAGCGTAGCCCCCCAACCCTGTTGTCCACAACCCACAGTCTTTGGTACCACGAGTGGCAAGCGCCTTATTGGATCCATTGAGGGCATCTAACTGGCTTGTGCCACCCCTGGCAAATTCCTCTGCAGCCCTAGGAAGCAAATCCCTTGGGTAGGGCCAGGGGGCTGAGTCACCAGTGGCTGCTACTGCACCCGGCACAGCTGCTTGGGCCTCTCCTCCCCATTCCCTCTAAATTCACAGCGCAGGACAGTTGTGGGTTGGGAACAGGATAGTGGAGTACTAGAAATGATTAAGACCAGATGGCATGCATGCCAGAGCTGCAAAGGAAGGCGTGTGCCTCTTATTTCCCCCCTCAAAGTTTATTCTTCGACTAAGTTAGCCTTGATGGTTTGGAATTGGCATTATTTCTTAAAAAGTAATGGGCATAGTCCCTGGGCACCCGCTAGGTGGGGATTTGGGCCCTGCAACCCATTTGATGTTGAGACCCCTGCAATGCACAGCTGTGCCTCCTCCGTTACCGCCATGGGGAGAAGTAAGAAAGGTTTCCATAGCTGGCAGCTGCAGAGGCCGAAGGGGCTTTGTTGAGAGCAATTTGGAGGAATGCAATGTGGGCCCTTTGCCTTCTCGTGGTTGCTCTCGTCACTTCTGATTCCTTCCCCGCTAGAACAAAAGTGACTTTGTTGAGACTCCCGTCCTCCTTGCATTTCCAAGGAGTCAGAGAGCGAGTGAGTCAGAGTCTGCGGGCTTTTCAGTCTGGCAGGTAGCCTGCCTTTTCTGAGTAGAGCTGGCCCCGTTATGAATCAGTTCTGGGTGTGTGTATAGATGGTACCCTGGACTGAGCGGAAGCAGGAATGGTAGGAAGGAATAAATGTGTGCACGTTCATTGTCTAAAGGGCAAGTTTGTGAATGGTGCAAGAAAATGTATGGGGATGTGCATGAATGGGAACAGGAATAAATGGTGTGCTTATTTTTTCCTATGCCACCTTTCGTACCTAATAACAAGGAGATGCGTAAAACCCAGGAGCAATCCATTGACAAAAATCAGACTAAAACGGCAGACACTTAAGTCAATGGCAGGTAATTAAAAGAAACCAGGTGGTATAAACAACCAGCAAAGGCATCAGAGAACAAATGTCTTTTCAGCAAGGACCAAAATTACATTAAGGGAGGCGCTTCCCTCAGTTCACAGGGGAAGTGGTTCCACAGAAAGGGCGCCACCACTGAAAAGGCCCTTCTTCTGGGCACCACTAGGTAAATCTCTACAGTTTGTGGTATGACCAGAAAGGCCCTGTCTGACTGTCTTAATGCAGGGGGCAAGCTGATATTCAGAATGGTACTCCTTCAGCCAAGCTGATCCCAAGTTATTTAGGGTTTCATAGGTCAAAAGCAACCCATTAAATCTGGCTTGGTGGCATATTGGCAGCCGCTAACTGCTATGGACCTGCTCCTTTGCGGGGAGCGAAACCCTCTCTAGGGTAACCAGATATCCCATTTCCCAGACCCAGGAACCACCTAGCCTCTAGACTTCTATCTTGTTGGCTCTCACTCAGTGGTGCACTCAATGGGTGTGTGTGAGTGTGTGTGTGTGTGTGTGTGTGTGTGTGTGTGTGAGAGAGAGAGAGAGAGAGAGAGAGAGAGAGAGAGAGAGAGAGAGACTTATGAGGCCGGGGGCCAGCGCTGTCCGGAGACACTTCCGGGTCACGTGGCCAGCGTGACATCGCTGCTCTGGCAAGCCAGAACTGCACACGGAAACACCGTTTACCTTCCCGCTAGAAAGCGGTACCTATTTATCTACTTGCACTTAATTGTGCTTTCGAACTGCTAGGTTGGCAGGCGCTGGGACCGAGCGACGGGAGCGCACCCCGCCATGGGGATTCAAACCGCCGACCTTTCGATCGGCAAGCCCTAGGCGCTGAGGCTTTTACCCACAGCGCCACCCGCGTCCCAGAGAGAGAGACTTATGTATGTCTGTATGCATTAGTGTGTGGTTGGGACAAGATTATATTCTGTATGATGGCAATGTAGGGATAAGTGTTTGTGTGCGACTGACTCATGTTCTCCCGTATGAAGAGAACATTAGAGCAGGCTGCTAGAAAGCGGTTTGAAAGACTTTTCAGATGGGCATATTCCCCTCCACCCCAGTTGAACAAGTTCCAGGCTTTGAAGAACTGTGTTTGTTAAACCCATTATAACATGACGCAACTTTTCATTTTATTTAATTTTCCTGTGTAACCTGAGACCTTTCTTTACCCGTCCTCTCTGTAGTTGCATTAAAGCACTCTCCTGGGGATGAAAACCAGCACTGGCAGCGAACCTGTATTATCTATTGGGGTACACTCACAGCCTTATCCACTTAGATCAGCAAATTCTCATCTTCCTCTAGATTACCAGTGGGGAGGCTGAGGCACAATGCCTCCAGAGGCAATGTTTGCAGAAAGCTGAACTGTGGAACTGCCTGCCACAAGGAAATAGTCATGGTGAAATATTTAGCAGTTTCCCCAAAAGGGATTGATTAGATATCCACAGAAAATGAAGCCGGTGATTGCCAAACCATTATACCAAATTCATAACAGGACTGGGCCAAACCCGTCTCTTAATATGAGGGATTGATTAAGGTGAGGCATTGACAGGGACAGGCGGTTCTCTGCCTGTGGGTTTCTGGCATCCCTTGAAAGCATCATATACACTGATCTCCTTTGTTGGCATATTCCATCTGGCAATTCTCATACACGTTGTTCAAGAGTTTTCCTTTTCCTCCTTCCCCTTTTCATACAGGGCAAGGGAGATGGGTTAGGGGCAAAGCCTGAATTAGAAATGCCATGTGAATTCAGCTAAAAAGGCAATGTGATGTTTTGATCTCTTAATGGGTGGTGGTAGTGGTGGGGGGGATGGATGCGGGTGGCGTTGTGGGTAAAACCTCAGCGCCTAGGGCTTGCCGATCGCATGGTTGGCGGTTCGAATCCCCGCGGCGGGGTGCACTCCCGTCGTTCGGTCCCAGCGCCTGCCAACCTAGCAGTTCGAAAGCACCTCCGGGTGCAAGTAGATAAATAGGGACCGCTTACCAACGGGAAGGTAAACGGCATTCCATGTGCTGCACTGGCTCGCCAGATGCAGCTTGTCACGCTGGCCACGTGACCCGGAAGTGTCTCCGGACAGCGCTGGCTCCCGGCCTCTTGAGTGAGATGAGCGCACAACCCTAGAGTCTGGCAAGACTGGCCCGTACGGGCAGGGGTACCTTTACCTTTACCTTAGTGGTGGTGGGGAGAATACTAGATAGTAGTTGATTATTATTTTTTTAATGCCCAGAAACAAGAACTATGCATGAGACATTTGGGGCTGGAGCCACTGAGGAGCACATAACCCACTTATTCTTTGGGTTTCCGTATTAACAACAGTTTTGAGTCCAGAGCAGTGACTCATGAAGGAGATGCAGAGGAGACCCTCCCCTGAAAGTGGGCAATTCTACTGCACCTCTGCATTGGAATCCAGTGACACCCAGCAGATTTATTCATGGTGGAGGCTAATTTGGAGGAAGCAAGTCCAGAAAAGTGAATCATTTGGAGATCTAGCAGGCGGCTTTTCTCTGCAGATGGCATTTTGGGCTCACAGGAGACTTGAATGATGTTCATTCATTCGTTCTCCAGTTCATCCATAGCATGCTAGCAGCTTTCTTGTAGCAAACAGGTTCCACCTTGACCACTGTTGACAACGAACCACAGGCAAAAAGGGCTGAAAGCCACACGTCTTGGTTGATAATTGAGATCTCCTGCTGGACTGGAGTGACATGGTAATGCAGGAAATGCTTATTTCCCTTTGACAGCATCCTACCTCCTCACAATAGAACCCAAATTGAAGTTCATGTGGTTTCAAATCCAGGTCTTCTTGTCTGAAGGGCAGAGTGGGGAATGCTGCAGCCTTTAGCTCTTCATGGCTTTATTATACCCAGAAGCTGCTCCTAGTATCAGTTTTCAGTGTGAAGCTCTGGAACAGGGCTGTTCTGGTAGCTGAGGGCACCACAACCCATTCATGATTGTATTGGAGTGAGTCATGTTTGGTTTTATTTTTAGAGATTTCTTAAATTTCCTGCAACTGAACACTTCCTTGGCTTGGTAGAGGAGATATTGCAGGCACATTGTACTGCTTTTATAGTCCAAAAGTGGCACACATGCTTTCAAAAAAGCTATAAATAAATGTCCTAATTTCCTCCTCGTCTGAAGGAGACGTGGTGGCTCTTCTCTTTTCCCTTACTCTCTTGAATTTCTTACTGCAGTACAGGGAAATACTATTGAGCCTGCCTAAGTCTTTTACCAAAAAGTGAGCAGCGTTATAAATTCCTAGACTGGCTGGTGCAGGGTTGGAGAGGCAAGGACCTTGAATGAGGCAAGGACCTGGAAGGGCTCAGTCCTCCTGGCTTTCAAATTTAACTACAAGGAGTAACTCTCCTGGCTACCAGCCTGTGCCCATGGCAAGGGGGAGTCATGCTTCATCTAGATGTTATCAAGGATGGGAAAAAGCGAGAGCTGAGAGACATAGAAAAATCTCTGTATAGGGTTGCTGAGTACCTTGGTCTTCATCTGGTGTGTCACCCCAGAGAGGGAAGCAGAAAGGAAGGGATAAAGACAGGGAGACAGAGAGGAGGAGAGGAAGACACATGTAGGCTAAAGGATACAAAAGCATGATTTATTTATTTTTGCTGCATTCCTGTTCACCAGGAGCAGGTAACCTTTTGGGCACAAGTGTAGGGGTGCCATATTTCAAAAAGTAAAAACCAGGACATCCCAAAAGTTGTTGAGTTCCTTTCCTTTCAAAAACGCCAAAAAAAACCCACGTGATTTTTATTGACTTGCCTAAGATCCAGCACATTTCAAAAATTCCCCCCGGATGTCAATTCCACCTTTGAAATCCAGATGTATGGCAGCCCTACACAAGGGAAACCTTTGCAGCCTTGGCTAACCTTCCGAGGGCCATGTGCCACTAGTGGGTGTGGCCACTTCTCACGCACATTCTCACATGCACACCCAGCCACACAGAGCACACAGAGTGGGGTTACTAGCCCCTCTCCATTAATCAAAGGATTGGTTTGGTGATCAAGTAGAGAGGGCAATGTGTATGCCCATCAGCAGACTGGGATGCGCCCACCTCAGCACTGTGTCTACTTCTGGAGGAATCTTTCTTTCTTTCTTTCTTTCTTTCTTTCTTTCTTTCTTTCTTTCTTTCTTTCTTGACAAATTGACTGAACTGGAGTTAGTTAACCTGAGAGAAAGTCTCATTGAACTCAAGGCCATCTCCTTCTGAGTAGGCATATTAAGATTGCATTGTAAATGTGGATCCATGTTGCACCTTTGAAATGAAAAGAGGGCCGTTTCTTGAAAAGGTTAAAGGCCATTGGTTCATTTCAGTAATTTTATTCCTGGGTTTGGCATGTTTTTGATTAAAATACTGGACACTAGACAAGTCAGTAGATTATTGTGCTGTCCAGACCAGACCAGTTTGCCAGCCTCACCCCTAAGTCAGTACATTGCTGTATGTAACCAATATGCTCCTTGACAATCCCATGTCTTGCCTACACTTTCTCTTGAAAGAGGAAGTCCTTCCATGCATCCCAGAATGTATTCCATGGAAGCAGTCCAAGAACTCCATCCACACCACCTGTCTCTCTGCTCCTCTCCTTAGAGCTCCATGAACCTCCCTCCTGACAAGGCTCGTCTCCTCCGACAATATGACAACGAGAAGAAATGGGACCTCATTTGTGACCAGGTAAGGTGGGACGCGGGTGGCGCTGTGGGTAAAACCTCAGCGACTAGGACTTGCCGATCGCATGGTTTGGCGGTTCGAATCCCCGCGGCGGGCTACGCTTCCGTTGCTCGGTCCCAGCGCCTGCCAACCTAGCAGTTCGAAAGCACCCCCGGGTGCAAGTAGATAAATAGGGACCGCTTACTAGCGGGAAGGTAAACGGCGTTTCCGTGTGCTGCGCTGGTGCTGGCTCGCCAGAGCAGCTTCGTCACGCTGGCCACGTGACCCGGAAGTGTCTGCGGACAGCGCTGGCTCCCGGCCTCTAGAGTGAGATGAGCGCACAACCCTAGAGTCTGTCAAGACTGGCCCGTACGGGCAGGGGTACCTTTACCTTTTAAGGTGAGGCTGCCCTGTGGTGGTGGTTGATGGGGTGAGATTCCACTCTGTCATTAAAGCTACAAATCATATCATGGCAGAGGCTGATGACTCAGACAGGGTCACTGCCAGAAACAACTTCATCTCCCCTTGAGCTACAGTTCCTTGACTCCCTTTGAAAGAGCAGGCCAGATCCCCTTATCATAATGCATTTTTCCTACTTGACTGCTTAATTCTTTGTTGTTATGAGAATGGTATCCCTGTTACCCGCATGATTAACGGGAAAATGTAAACATCTGACCTCCATGTGGGCCTGTTTCAGGCCATAACATTATTTTAGCTATTTATATACTGCACAATTACCAAAGTTTCTAAGCAATGGAAAAGCTCTTTCATTTGATTTCAAGATTGCTTCCATGCCGAGCATTTACTGTGGAGCATAACTGTTTTGCTCATGTCCTTTTCACGGGGCATCTGCACAGCACCATGACCAAAACATTCGGCTCCTGTGCATTCTGCCACCCACCTGTTGAGCTCAGAAAATTCTACAAGCCCCTAGCTATAGACACACCCAGCTACCCATAATACACTGTGATACGATTCCTCCCTGTCTAATCAAGGAACCCACAAAATTTAGGTTCAGGAGAAGAGAGTGGGATGAAATTGTCCCTCCATTTATTTTCAGTCGTCCCTTGTTCCTGTACATTTAACATCAGCTTGATCTGAAGATATTAGAAAGTGATAATCCTTATCCCTATGTTATAAGCAACTTGGAGGTTCTTGCAGATCAAGGTTCTGATAATGGCATAGGAGTGGTCCATGTCATTCTTTCCTAGTCAGTTGACAAATCCTATTAGCAGCTGTTTGTGCCTCTGCAACAGTAGCAGCCAGCATGGGTATCCCTCTGTGTGTTGCTGTCCTCTTAAGTCCTCTCAGGTCCCAGCCAGCATAGCCAGCGGTCAGGACTGATGGAGGGCATTAGGTTAGGTACCCCTGCTCTTTAAGGGAGGCCTATCAGATATGTGGGTTCATCATCCAGGTTACAGCGATGCATTTGTAGTAATAAACCAAGAGCCTATGTTCCATAAATCACCTTGGGCAGTGACTGGGGACTCATGGAATAACGTTTTTCTCTGCCTGTGGGTTCCCAGATGAAGATGTTGCTTTAGACCGGTCCAAAACCATAAGAGGGAGACCATAGGTTCTTACAGCCCAGTTCTGTGTATGCTTATTAAGAAGTTAAGTAAATTCCTTTGAGTGCAGTGGGGCTTACCTAAGATTGCAATCCTAAGGGGAAAGGTGCAGATTCTGCTAGCATTTGAGCGGTGGGACAGAAGGCCCAGAAGAGAATGTATATGAGTGGAGCAGATAGTGGAAATGGCTTCCTTTCAAGCTTACGATACAATACAATACGATAATCTTTATTGTCATTCCCCCATAAAAAGGACTCCTAACCATTAGGTCCAGTCGTGACTGACTCAGGGGTTGCGGCGCTCATCTCACTTTATTGGCCAAGGGAGCCATCGTACAGCTTCCAGGTCATGTGGCCAGCATGACTAAGCCGCTTCTGGCGAACTAGAGCAGCACACGGAAACGCCATTTACCTTCCCGCCAGAGCGGTACCTATTTATCTACTTACACTTGACGTGCTTTCGAACTGCTAGGTTGGCAGGAGCTGGAACTGAGGAACGGGAGCTCACTGTGTTGCGGGGAATCGAACCACTGATCTTCTGATCGGCAAGCCCTAGGCTCTGTGTCCCGGCACAACCAGGTGCCTGTGAGAACCAATAGCCCCCCCAACATTGTTTCCCAGCAATTAGTATTTGGAGGCCTGCTGCCTTGGATCCTGGAAGGTAGCCTGTAGCCATGAGTAGTGGCCATGAATAGCTTTATCCTCTCATGCTCACCCCGTAGCAGGGATTCGAACTGCTGACCTTCTGATCAGCAAGCCCTAGGCTCTGTGTTTTAACCCACAGCGCCACCTGCGTCCCATGTCATTGCCCCATACAGAACAACAAAATTGAAGAAGAAAAAAAATCTACATAAGACATTGAAACCAATAAGCCTGCTTATTAGATGTACAAAAGGAGCACCTGGAATTCAGATTACCCAGGAAGCGCAAGCCACCAGACAGCGTTGTCATTGGTGCAAGTCAGGGCAACACTGAGGCCTGCTATGTTAACAAATAAATAGTGGGGACCTTTCCCCTGTGGTGACCGAGGCCAAGCTTGGCTCTGTGCTTTTGAAGACCTAACAATCATTATTCCTGCCTTCTGCTTCTTTCTTCTTTCTTCTTTCTTCCCTGCCCACCCTTGACCTGGAACAGGAACGATTTCAGGTGAAGAACCCACCCCACACATACATTCAGAAACTGAAGAGCTTCCTTGACCCAGGAGTCACCCGGAAGGTAAGTCGCTCAGAATATTTAATGTATGCAAGTTCCATTCATAGATGGTTTACAAGACTGGAAACATCAAACAAAGCATTGACCATGCAATATGACAGTGATGCCCTCCAGGGCAGCCCACTCAGGGCATGTTGCCACAAGAGGAACAACCTCCCTTCTCCTCCAGCCCACAGCTCTGGGGATTCTCCAAACACACATCTCTGAGCCAAAATGGAGGGGGAAGTGCTAGCAGGACTCCATCTGCTGTCTCCCACTAGCACAGCTACTTGGTTGGCGCCAAGGCCGTTGCTCTCCCTTTGTTACTACCAGACTAGGGCGAGGCGGTCCTTCCATTTGAGGATTTCTTCAAATAGAGGCCTTAAAACAGAACATGAAGCTATCCTACGCCAAGATATCACTTGGCCAGGCAAGGCAAGTTGCTCATCCTGAAAAGCAAACTCTGAGGCTAGGCCTTATAGCACAGGTGGAGAACCTGTGGCCCTGCAGGTGTTATTGGACTCAAACGTCCATCAGCCACAGCCAGCATGGTCTTTGGTCAGGGGTGATGGGAATTGTAGTCTGGTACAACTGGAAGGGACGCGGGTGGCGCTGTGGGTTAAAGCCTCAGCGCCTAGGACTTGCCGATAGAAAGGTCGGCGGTTCGAATCCCCGCGGCGGGGTGCGCTCCCGTCGTTAGGTCCCAGCGCCTGCCAACCTAGCAGTTCGAAAGCACCTTTGGGTGCAAGTAGATAAATAGGGACCGCTTACCAGCGGGAAGGTAAACGGCGTTCCGTGTGCTGCGCTGGCTCGCCAGATGCAGCTTGTCACGCTGGCCACGTGACCCGGAAGTGTCTTCGGACAGCGCTGGCCCCCGGCCTCTTAAGTGAGATGGGCGCACAACCCCAGAGTCTGTCAAGACTGGCCCGTACGGGCAGGGGTACCTTTACCTTTACCTTTTACAACTGGAAGGTGCCAAGATGGCTACTCCTGGTCTGTGTCATAGTAAGGAATCTCACAGGCCCTCCAGTTCTTGCAGAAGTAGTATTATTTGTATAAAGAACAAGGGGTATAGGAGAATATAAGCAGGGACTGGAATTAAACACAGAGAAGGAGGTACGAAAATAACGGATGCATTTAACCCAATGGTTGATCCTACCCTCATATGCAGGCTTGATTGTAGATGAGGAAGGTAAATTGGTTGTATCCTGCCAGTAAAGTGTGGTCTTTATGCTTGTAGAAGTTCCGTCGGAGGGTGCAGGAATCCACCAAAGTGCTGAGGGAGCTGGAGATCTCTCTAAGGACCAACCACATTGGGTAAGTCATGGGTGGACCCTGTCTGGGTCTGAGATATTTCTGCTCTAACATGCTCTGCATTGGCCTTCTTCAGCCTCGGTGCGCACAGTGTTCTGAGGACTGCTCAAGGCTTCTCTTGCCTTAAGGCAGTCACCAGATCCTGCCAACATTACATGGACGTGTGTCTTTGTTTATTGGCTGTTTATTGGCCTTTCCGAAATGCGAGCAACAAGATCCATGTTGGAGGCGGACTAAGCGGTGAGAACTAGAGGCTTCAGTCGACACCCAAGTTATGTGGGGCATGAGCCAGCTATTTTTAAACCCCTTGAGATCCAATGGCAATGTTCAGCACATGCCCAGATCTCTCCCACTGAAGTCAATGGGATTTTAAAGCGCTTAATTTTGAGTGGATCATGCATGCTATGTGTAGCCAGGGGGCAGATTTACTGTGTGTGCAAATGGGTTAATAAAGTGGTGCAGTTTCCCAACTTGACTTGGTTCTCTCTCTGTTTTCCGTGTGTGTGTGTGTGTGTGTGTGTGTAAGCACCTTCTTAATTTGGATTATATAATGATGATGGTTTCTATAATTCAAGAAGCTGTATAGGTTTTGGCTAATACGTGGATTCCCAGGTGAAATGCAGCTGCTGAGGAAGAGGTGTGGAGTTTTAGCAGTCTTCTCAACATCAGTTAATTTCTGGAATTTACCCAAGGTTGGGTGATTTAGATAGCTTTAAAATGGGCATTAGACAGATCCATAGAGGTTGAATCTTTTGATGGCTACTAGTCATGATAGTTTCCGTGTGCTGCGCTGGTGCCGGCTCGCCAGCTGCAGCTTCGTCACGCTGGCCACGTGACCCGGAAGTGTCTTCGGACAGCGCTGGCTCCCGGCCTCTTGAGCGAGATGAGCACGCAACCCTAGAGTCGGACACAACTGGCCCGTATGGGCAGGGGTACCTTTACCTTTACCTTTACTAGTCATGATAGTTATATGGACTCCCCAGATTGGTGGTAGCAGGAGATATGCCACTCAATACCAGTAGCAGGTTGGGAACATTGGACAAAAAAAACCTCTTTTGTAAAATTCCCGGAAGTGCATAAGCTAAGTAAGCTACAGCTTAGGGCCCCAGGTTCTTAAAGGGCCTCCAAAGACATTTTTTAGAAAAACTAAATTTCAAGTTTTGCCTAAGTGGTTAAAAAATTAATGGGCTTCTTGCTATATATATGTTTTAATTACAGTGGTGCCTCACAAGACGAAAATAATTCGTTCTGCAAGTTTTTTCTTCTTGCGAATTTTTCGTCTTGCGAAGCACGGTTTCCCATAGGAATGCATTGAAAATCAATTAATGCGTTCCTAGGGAAACCGCTTGCCAGGCTGGCGGTGCGGAGAAGGGCTTTTCTCCCCACCGCAAGCCTTCAGGACAGGTACGGGAACAGAGGGGAAGGCGTGCAGCGCTTTCCCTCTGTTCCCGGGGCTTGCGTGGGAGGAGGGTTTTTCCTCCCCACCGCCAACATTCAGAACAGCATTCTGAATGTTGGCGGTGGGAAGGAAAACCCTTCTCCCACCCCAAGTCTTCAGGAAAGCCATCCGAAGGCTGGCGCGGGGAGAAGGTCTCTCCGCCCTGCAGCCAGGCTTCGGAGCATCCTTCCGAAGCCGGGCGGCGGGAGGAGGTGCCCCCGCCCCACCGCCAGGCTTCGGAGCATCCTTCCGAAGCCGGGCGACGGGAGGACGTGTTCCCGCCCCGCCGCCCGGCTTCGGAGCATCCTTGCGAAGCCAGGCGACGGGAGGACGTGTTCCCGCCCCGCTGCCCGGCTTCAGAGCATCCTTCCGAAGCCGGGCGGCGGGAGGACATGTTCCCGCCCCGCCGCCCGGCTTCGGAGCATCCTTCCGAAGCCGGGCGGCGGGAGGAGGTGTCCCCGCCCCGCCGCCAGGCTTCGGAGGAGGTCCGAGGACAGTGGGGAAGACGCGCTGCGCTTCCCCGCTGTCCCGGAGATTTCCCTATGGGCTTTCGTCTTGCGAAGGAAGCCCATAGGGAAATTCGTTTTGCGAAGCGCCTCCAAAACGGAAAACCCTTTCGTCTAGCGGGTTTTCCGTCTTGCGAGGCGTTCGTGTTGCGGGGCACCACTGTAGTGTGTTAGCTTTTCGTTGCATCCTAACCTATGTATTGGTATATATGCAAATATGAAACTTTATCATTTCTGCTTTCAATGTCCTTTCTGTTGTGTTCTTTGTCTTCTGTTCCAAAACCTTTAAAAAAGAAGTAAATGGGAGGAAGTTAAGAAAGAGGTGGGGAGATCTTTTGGTGATGCTATGGGGCCTCTTAAACTTGACATAGCTTAGGGTTCAGCATGTCTGCTGGTTGGCTGCTGTAAGAAGCAGGATGCTTCCCTCACTGGCCCTTTGACCTGATCCGTTTGGGCTTTTAATGTCCAACTGTCCTAGGAATCAGTCCAACGAAGCAGAAAATGGTCCACCTGGGTGATGGTCCATTTGACAGGCAGGCCAAGAAAAGCAAGAAAAGAAAAAAGGAGGGTGGGTTAGATGAGGACGTTCTTCTTCAACGCTTGCCCTCGGCCTGCTGATAATGCTCTAGCCTGCCTGAGAGGCCCCTATCCTCCCAAAGGTTCCCATGCCTTCTGTTGTGAGCTAGGAAATGCGCCGCTATCGCCACCTGTCCTGGCTCCAGCTGGAAGGGAAACGCCAGCAAGAGCAGGAAGCCGAACTGTTCCTGTCCTTAGTTTCTGGTCACTGCCGGCCGGGCGGGACTTCCTCAGGGTGGCTGGAGCTGACACCGGGAGGGGTTGCTTAGTCAGCAAGACTGGTCTAGGCCATGAAAGAGCGGCAGTTTGGGTGTGAGAGTCAATAACAAAGAAGGGGGGATTGCTAAATGCTGGGGATGAGAGATTGTGAGTGAGAGCTAAATATTTTGAGGTGTCGTTAGGGTTTTCCATGAAATGGGGATGGTGGCGTCTGCGGATTCGTGGTGGAGAATCCTACAACTGTAGTGCCAAAAGAGGCCTCAAGAAGGTTATCTGTTCCAAAGCCTTGCTCCCAGACATTAAAAAGGCACCTATACAGCACAAGGTCACAGGCTCTATTATCTTCTAGATTTTAGCAGGCAGTTGACGGAGAGCAAAGGGGGCCAAAATCTACTGACACAGAGGAACAAGGAACGTGTTCAGTAAAGTGCACCCGAATATGTGGCTAGGTCACTTGTTCTGCAAAAGTGCAGCTCTGCCTCCCCCAACCTACTGCAAAAGTCATTTGCTAATATTATCTGCAAATTAAACCTTTTCCATGTAGCCCATAATATTAGCAACTGATATTTAGTCATAGACATTGGTAATGACCAGCCATTTATATGGAAGCCAACTCACAATATTCTGTCACAAATGGGTGTGGCCAAGAAATAGAACTGGATGTGTGCTGAATTTTCACGGGGTTCATTTTTCACATCTTTCTAGAACGGTAGCTTTGCTCAGTGTCCCTCCAGACAGCCTTTTTATTGTGCATTTATGCTGATTCTTATGAATGATATTGTTGGAGTGATTATATATAAGAACCCCTCTTTCACACCTGCAAAAGGTTTTGGGCGGACATTCTACCTTGTTTCCAATCAGCACATGTCCCATGACTTCCTGCTGAAACCCTGCAGTTCTTTTATACCACAAATTGTTGGTTTATTTTTGTTGTGCCTTTGTTGCGCTATAGCACAAGGGTGCCCCTCCAGACAGAAATAATACGATACTATTGGGGAAGTACCACAGAACAACTAATAAAGCAGGATAAGGTCTGGAAGGCCCAATATAAATCCAGCCCTAATGTGCCATTATTGTATCAGTGCCAGCTCAGACACTCTTAGTATAGCAGGAGCAGGGATATTAGCCTTAGGAAAGCAACTATCTCTACTCCCTGTGCATCATGCTAGGGTGCTAAGGTTAGGAGCCTCTAATGCAGCGTGCGTGTAATACTGGTCTACCTTTTAAAGGAAAAGGACCCCTGACCGTTAGGTCCAGTCGCGGACGACTCTGGGGTTGCGGCGCTCATTTCGCTTTACTGGCCGAGGGAGCCGGCGTACAGCTTCTGGGTCATGTGGCCAGCATGACTAAGCCGCTTTCTGGTGAAACCAGAGCAGTGCACGGAAATGCCGTTTACCTTCCCGCCGGAGTGGTACCTATTTATCTACTTGCACTTTGACGTGCTTTCGAACTGCTAAGTTGGCAGGAGCAGGGACTGAGCAACGGGAGCTCACCCCGTTGCGGGGATTCGAACTGCCGGCCTTCTGATCAGCAAGCTCTAGGCTCTGTGGTTTAGACCACAGCGCCACCTGTGTCCCGGTCTACCTTTTAGGACTGTTTTAAAGATTAATGTGGTAGAGTGTGTGGATCACTTTGCACGATTAAATAAAGCACCATGTATACCTAATTTATTCTAATTACTACTAGAACCACAAAGGGTTTGTTGTGGAAATTACAAAGATAAACACTGACTGGAACTAAAAGTATGAAATTGTTTATAAGAGTCATAAGGAATAAATTACAGTGCCTCCTGCAAGTCAGTAAGAAAGGAATGCATCTTTTGTTAAAAGTAGGTATGTGTGAAACTCTTTTTGCTTTATAACAGTGCAAGCATACATGGGAGTTCTTTTTGGGACTGTTCCTGATATTCAGCTATTGAAGAGGAACAGAATAAACAAGCCAGCTTATATTCCACATGCAAAATTGCAGAAAGCAGTGAGCAGTGTTGGCTGCACATTACAACAGAATTTTGCACTTACTTTAAAACCAAGAAGGCGCTGGTCCTTAAGCCTGCAAAAAAAGGCTTGAGAGTTTGTGGGAAATGTCTGATCAAACTGTGGCGACAGGAATGATGGGCATAGTGCTGGAGTAGCTGTGGAGGATTGACAGCCGTCATGACATACAGCTTCAGTGCCATGGCTATCTGTTTGTCCCTCCCCTTGACTAGCAGAAGTGGAATAAATTATGCAAAATAAGCATATGTTTTGCATACCGCAACTTGATTTGCATAATCTGCGCAGCTGCTGGTTTCAGCTTTTCAAGGAGCAGAACGTGAGCTAACTTGGTACACAACATTGAGGGGTGTTGTTGTTTTAAGCTATGACAAGAATATAGTCTGAAAAGCAGGCTGGGTTTGGAGACAGCATTGCACTTTTGATGGGAAGAGCCTTTTTTTAGGAATGTGTGATTGGGACTGGGGAGGGACAACAGGGAGAAGAGCAGGCGCTCGGAGCGTGATCCTTGGGGTGAGAATAGGAATGTTGCAAAGCGCACAAGGGAGTCCCTGTGTTCGTCTTTGAAATGCCGAGGGGGGAATGTTCTTGCATGCAAACAGCCCTAATCTGCTACAAACAGTCCGCCTGCCCTTGAGAAAAGTCCCTCTGTTTTTCAGGAACTTACTTTTTCTTTCCCGTAAGCAGCGCAGCCTTGCCTATTCAACTCAGTAATCCTTCTGGAGGGAGGGAGGCAGTTCCAGAAGCGCAACCCAGTATGGGCATATTCTAGAACAGTAGTGACATATGCAAACATCAGAGAGTCATGGGTCACTCGCTTCAGGCATCTGGAGCTATGTTTTCCATGCAGGCAGCCATGGCGTGGCGCCTCTTTTGCTCCTGTTTCTCCCCACGTAACACAGAGGAGACTGGATTGCGTGGGTCCAACAGTACATTCAACACTACTCCTGTTTAGCCATTTGGTCCTTCCTAAGCCTGTGATTCTCTCTCTCTCTCTCTCTCTCTCTCTCTCTCTCTCTCACACACACACACACACACACACACACACACACACGTACATGTAGATATGCATGCACAGTCTTGTGTATTCACTCTCAGATGCAGCTAGGGACATGTAGACAGATTTGTCCCAGCATATGCACATGTGAAACTTCCTTAATCTTGCACGACAATTGGTCCATCTACCGCAGCGTTATCTACTGGCAATAGGAATCCATAATTTAGGGAGATAAGTCTTTCCTGAGAGATTTTCAACTTTTTGATCGTCACCCTGCAAAACGTGTTCTCTGCCATGGACCTACGGTCAGAGAATACAGGCATGCCTGCTCATAAGCACATAAAAGCATGCGCACCAATTCAGTTTCCTTTTATGCATACGCCCACGATCTCCTTTCCTGTACTAGAGCGTGGCTAGGATTGGATTTGCCTTGGGCAGCTTCTGCTCCCACCTCTGTGCCCTTTAACCTCCAGCAAATGTGTTGAGGGCCCTAAAATAGCAGCCACTGGAGTCAGACAGGAAACACACAGGGGTGGAGGCTGGAGTTCAGACAGGCAGGAAATGGGCGGGCGTGTTGCTCCCCTGTCCCACAGAGAAAGAGAGAGAGAGAGAGAGAGGGAATGAACATATGCGTAGTTCCAGTATCCAGATGACTGATGGACGAAATCACATTCAACAATTCTGGAAATAACATACACTGAACAACCAGCCTCCAAACAGATGCAGGCACCCTCCTTCATATTCCAGAGTTGGCACACCTGCACAGAGAGAGAAACAAAGCCACAGATACACAACCACACACACACACACACTCCTGTACTGTATTCCTTTATTTCATACTCCACCTGGTTCAGTCCGATCCCTTGACATAGGTTGGGATCATATTCGTACCTTCATGTTCCTTCACAACTTGCACCAGAGCGAGAAGGATGGAGAGAGACGTCCCCAGCGAATGTCAAAGGGACTGCGAGGCCCTGAGCGAAACCCTCCCTGCCCAGCATCAAAAGATAACGCCCTGCCAGTTGCTTTATTTATCGGCAGCTGGGGATGCTGCAATCTCCCCGCAACACACATTGGGTGGGCCATGGCTGGCTTCCTTCTGAGTTTTATCATGTTCATCTGTCTCCTTTGAACCCCCTCCAGTCTGTCCCTGCTGCAAAGACACAGGGCCCCCAGACTGAATGAACACAATTCTGTAAATGAGCTGAACTTGATCTGTGTTATACAGAGCGAGGGAGCTGTTGATGTCTTGTGTCTAGTAACCTCAGCTCTGTTTAAGGCTTGGAGGCAGGCAGTAGTCTGGGAGAGACATTGCTTGCATCCCATCATGGTCTGTCTGTCTGTCTGTCTGTCTGTCTGTCTGTCTGTCTTTTGGCACTCTACCAAATCTGGCCAAACAGGTTTGTTCAGGTTTTAGAAACATCATAACCCTCACCCTTTCTGCAGAACCTGATTAGAGCAGGTGAAAGCATCCACAACAAAGAGAGACCTTTCTTTGACACCATCTTAAACTATTTTGGAGGTGGAGGTGTTGTCTGTCTCTAGCCTTTATGAGCTTGATGCAGCTCCAAGCTTGCCTTTTTGGATTGCTTCTTAATTTTTTTTTTTTATAAATTTTTTATTGCGTTTCTTTCCATAATTTTATACAATCCAAACAACACAAATGCAGTGTAAACAAGAAACATATTTTCCTTTCTTTTTTACCCAAAACAAAAACAAGAACCCATTCCCTATTTGGACTTCCCCACACCCTCCGAAACTGCGTTCTTTAAGTTTAATAATGTCAGCAATTTGTTACCTTATTTCATACCTTATTGTAACTTTCAATTATTATGCATCCAACTTCAATATATTGTATCTTGTTTTCAATACTTTTACAATAAACATAACATATTATTAATACTTTCCAGTAATTGTCTTTTAAGTTCCAAACCTAATTTTCAATCTAAAAAATCTTGATGCTGGAGCTTGGTTTTTCAATTTATGCAAATTATTGGCAATCAAATAACTTATAATATCTTTGTAAATAGTCCTTAAATTTTTTCCAGTTCTCCTCCATAGTCTCTTCTCCCAAATCTCGGATTCTGCCAGTCATTTCGTCCAATTCCATATAATCCATCAATTGCATATGCCATTCTTCCAGAGTGGGCAAATCTTGTGTCTTCCAGTGCTTTGCAATAAGTATTCTTGCTGCTGTTGTTGCATACATAAAAAAGGTTCTGTCTTTCTTTAACACATTCTGGCCGACAATACCCAGAAGGAAGGCCTCTGGTTTCTTGGGAAAGGTATACTTAAATACCTTTTTTAACTCATTGTAAATCATTTCCCAGAAAGCCTTTACCCTTGGGCATGTCCACCAGAGGTGAAAGAATGTCCCTTCCGCCTCTTTACATTTCCAACATCTGTTGTCAGACAAATGGTATATTTTAGCAAGTTTAACTGGGGTCATGTACCACCTGTATATCATTTTCAAAATATTTTCTTTCAATGCACTACATGCCGTGAATTTCATACCGGTGGTACATAACCTTTCCCAGTCATCAAACATGATGTTGTGCCCAATGTCTTGAGCCCATCTTATCATGGCGGATTTAACTGTCTCATCCTGAGTATTCCACTTAAGCAGCAAGTTGTACATTCTCGAAAGTACCTTTGTCTTTGGTTCTAACAGTTCTGTCTCTAATTTCGATTTTTCCACCTGGAATCCTATCTTTTTATCCAATTTAAAGATCTCTTGGATTTGAGCATAATGAAACCAGTTTTGCACCTTATGTTTTACTTTTTCATAGCTCTGTAACCTCCAATTGTCACCTTGGATTGCTTCTTAAAAACAACAATAACAACAAAACCACTTCTTCCATAAAGCCTTTCTTCCTGGACCACCCTCACCACTTCTGCACTGTCTTTACCACCACATCCTTTCAACTCTTTTCCTTTTCAGTTTCCCCTTTCTTCTATTATCTTCCTTCAGATTTGTTCTGAGTTTGTTGTTGTTGTTGTTGTTTAGTCGTTTAGTCGTGTCCGACTCTTCGTGACCCCCTGGACCAGAGCACGCCAGGCACTTCTGTCTTCCACTCCCTCCCGCAGTTTGGTCAAACTCATGTTTGTAGCTTCGAGAACACTGTCCAACCATCTCGTCCTCTGTCTTCCCCTTCTCCTTGTGCCCTCCATCTTTCCCAACATCAGGGTCTTTTCCAGGGAGTCTTCTCTTCTCATGAGGTGGCCAAAGTATTGGAGCCTCAGCTTCACGATCTATCCTTCCAGTGAGCACTCAGGGCTGATTTCCTTAAGAATGGATACGTTTGATATTCTTGCAGTCCATGGGACTCTCAAGAGTCTCCTCCAGCACCATAATTCAAAAGCATCAATTCTTCGGCGATCAGCCTTCTTTATGGTCCAGCTCTCACTTCCATACATCACTACTGGGAAAACCATGGCCTTTGCTTATTCTGAGTTTACTTTGGGGCTAAGTAAGGCAGTGTGCTCTGGGTTTAGTGACTTGCATGCTGATTTGTTACTGCTATTTTGATCTGTCCTGCATTCTGTGTTTTAATTGCTATATTTATAATGTTTATGGTTTTATTTTCTTTGTACGCTGCCCTGTTCAGTTTACTGGAGGGTGATATAGAGACAGCTTTTAAATGAATACACATTCAATGGCAATTAATTAGTCAGTGCGTCTGCAGTAGCATCCTCAGCCACCCATCAATGGGTCGTATTCAGTGCAGCATGAACCAAAATGTTCCATCAGCGCAAGCATTTCTGCTTGAGCACAGAATGCTCTCCCCCTCCCCTCCATGCCCCCTAAATCCATTCCAGGTCCCCCCCTCCCCAACCCTCCAGAGCAGATTTGGGGGTGGTACAGTGGAAGGAAGGGGGAATCTCATGGCAATAACATAATCTTTGCTAGTGCAACTATTTAAGTGAAAATCACATGATGGTATGATGGATAATGGATCACAAGTCAACTTCTGCAAGTCAACGTGAGCTGCCCTTGGGTAATAAAGCCCCATTTGGGGTTTTTCTTTTGCAGGTGGGTGCGCGAGTTTCTCAATGACGAAAACAAAGGCCTGGATGTGCTGGTGGATTATCTCTCCTTTGCTCAGTGTGCGGTGATGTAAGTGTCTGCATTTCCTTTGAGGTGCCCATGAATCTTCCCGCCTCTTTGTATCACTATTGGAAGCAGTGGGACTTTGAAGGCAGGTTGCTGGGCATTGTGAGTGGGGAGGGTCCTTCAGGCTTCCCATAGACTCCGTGTTAGAACAGGATGCTTGCCTGGATGGACTGCTGGCCTGATCCAGAAAAAGCTCTTATTATGTTCTTATGAAACACATTTTTAGACAAAATCGGTCCAGAAGGATAATTAGCTACCTGGTTTTTTTGGTTTTGGTTTTAAATCAGTCTTGGGGCCTATTCATGTTCTCATTCAGAGTCCCAGGCAGGCAGAATAAGGTTGTTGAATTCAACATTTCCCATCTGGAACATCTTTAGCTGGCAACCATCTGTTGCAATGTCTTCCCGGCTTCCCTTTTTCAACTTTTGGGATAGCCATCACCTTGGGGTATTTATTAGGGGCATAAATCTGCTTGCTAGTTGGTTAATCATCTGGCCTTTCATTGATGAACTGGTTACGCTAAAAATAATTCAAATTTTATGAAAACCTCAGTTCAGGTGCCTTTCCGAGAAGAAGCGAGACAAATTTGCATCAGTGTCTCTGGGCAAGTTCAGGTGGCAGGTGGTTGGGGTCACACCAACCATCAGTCAGGGCACTGCTGACAAGGCCCTCTCATTGGCCCTCAAATATATAAAAGGATGTCATATAGAGGAGGGACAAGACCCTCTCAAGGCCCTCAAATATATAAAAGGATGTCATATAGAGGAGGGAGAAAGGTTGTTTTCTGCTGCTCCAGAGAAGCGGACACGGAGCAATGGATCCAAACTACAAGAAAGAAGATTCCACCTAAACATTAGGAAGAACTTCCTGACAGTAAGAGCTGTTCGACAGTGGAATTTGCTGCCAAGGAGTGTGGTGGAGTCTCCTTCTTTGGAGGTCTTTAAGCAGAGGCTTGACAACCATATGTCAGGAGTGCTCTGATGGTGTTTCCTGGTTGGCAGGGGGTTGGACTCGATGGCCCTTGTGGTCTATTCCAACTCTATGATTCTATGATTGGCCCCCACGCCACCCCTTCTGAGTGTCCCCGAGGAAGATTCTTGCAGTTTGAGGCAGGCCCACATGGAAAGAGATACACCTGAAGCCACTTTGATCCCAAGCCATTTAGAGGTGCAAAACAAGGGCAGGGAACCTCTTTCAAGCCCAAGGACCACATTTCCTTCTGGGCAACCTTTTGAGGGCCACATGCCAGTGGTGGGGGCCAGAGGCAAAAGTAAGCAGAGCAATGAGACTCTGTACAGCAGGCTAGTTTCTGCACACACGCTTTAGCCTCTATATAGGCAAGCTAGAGGCATCACAACCCCCCAGCCCATCTAAAATACCCAGTAGAGGGTGCAAACCAGAGGGAGGAGATGGCTGGAGAAGATGTGTGACCTGGAGAGAGAGATTTGGAGGACCGCATTCGACCCCTGAACCATAAGGTCCCCCACCTGTGCTGTAAAAGGTTAAGGCCAATATTTTAAACTGGGATCTTTAAATGGACCAGGAGGCCAGTGTAGTTGCTTTAAAACTCTTTACCGAGATGCAAAGAGCAGCATGGGAGCGACTTGTGAGTCAGTGCCCTGCTGAGCATCCAGTTCCCCTTTTCACAAGGGAATTGCTTTGGCAGCAACCAGCTCTGGAGGTCTATCTTAATTGTAGTATTGTAGAGTTGGAGGGGACCGCGAGGGTCATCTAGTCCCACTCCCTGCAATGCAGGGATCTTTTTGCCCAACGTGGGGTTTAAACCCACCACCCTGAGATTCAGAGCCTCATGCTTTACCAGCTGAGCTATCTGTGACTCCTTCCAGTATTCAGCGGACACAACTCTAGTAGCTCCCAGGAAGCAAGCTGGTGTGTGCAGCACTTGCTCTAATGTAATAATAATAATAATAATAATAATAATAATAATAATAATAATAATAATTTTTTATTTATACCCTGCCCTCCCCAGCCAAGGCTGGGCTCAGAGCGGCTTACAAGCAATAATAAAAACAAGATGAATGATTACAACTTAAAAACAAAAATAAAATACAACATTAAAATAATGGAACATTAAAATATTAAAATGTAGCCTCATTGCAGGAGAAGGAAAAGAAAAAAGAAAGAGAGGGAGGGAGGGAGGGAATCAAATTGGCTCCAAGCCAAAGGCCAGGCGGAACAACTCTGTCTTACAGGCCCTGCGGAAAGAGATCAGATCCTGCAGGGCCCTGGTCTCATGAGGCAGAGCGTTCCACCAGGCCGGAGCCAGAGTTGAAAAGGCCCTGGCTCTGGTTGAAGCCAATCTACCTTCCTTAGGGCCCGGGACCACTAGGGTGTTGTTATTTATGGACCTTGAGGCTCTCCGTGGGGCATACCGGGAGAGGCGGTCCCGTAGGTACGAGGGTCCTAGGCCGTGAAGGGCTTTAAAGGTCAAAAGCAGCACCTTAAATCTGACCCTGTACTCCACCGGGAGCCAGTGCAGCTTGAAAAGCACTGGGTGAATATGCTCCCATGGCAGAGACCCCGTGAGGAGCCTCGCTGCTGCATTCTGCACCCGCTGGAGTTTCTGGGACAGCTTCAAGGGCAGCCCCGCGTAGAGCGAATTACAGTAGTCAAGCCTGGAGATGACCGTCGCATGGATCACTGTGGCCAGGTTGGGGCGGGAAAGGTAAGGGACCAACTGCTTGATGCGGCGAAGGTGGAAAAATGTCGCCTTGGCTGTTGCTGTAACTTGCGCCTCCATGGAAAGGGAGGCGTCAAGGATTACACCCAAACTCTTAACGGAAGGCAATGGCACTAATTGGGCCCCCGCAAGAGAAGGGAGTTGGTCCCTCATCCCCATGCCATCCCGACCTAGCCATAGGACCTCTGTCTTCAAAGGATTTAGTTTCAATCGGCTCCCACGAAACCATTTAGACACCTGACTGCCAGGTGGTTCACTTCTAATGAAAAGCCAGCCTGTAGCACAGTGCAGATTGGCCTGTATGCTGTGAGCACACATCTGATGCAATGCTAGCCTGGGAATTTGTCATAGGGCAGGCCCAGCCTTAAAAAACATGTCTGCCTGCCTGCCTGCGTATATGTATATATATATATGCCTTGTACCTGTTTTTCTTTGTGCTCAGTTCCTGCTTACGCAGGGGGAGATTTGAGCCTATGCCTTGTCGCATGCCAAGCTGCTGGGCTTGTGGCCTGTTGGGAGGAGCCCCCGTGGATCCAGAGCTTGAGCGCTCTACGCAGCTTTTGTTCTTGAGCGTCTCTCTGTGTGTGTGCGGCTGGGGGGTGTCTGTGGGCATAGGTATGGTGTGTGATCCCTCTCTGCCCTCCAGGTTTGATTTTGAGGGCCTGGAAAGTGGTGAGGATGGAGCGCTGGAAAAGCTGAAATCCTGGAGCAGGTCCATAGAGGATCTGCAGCACCCCAGCACCCTGTCTGCACCCTACGCCAACAGCCTTGCTCGCTCTGCGCGCCAGTCTGCCCTCCGGTATGTACCTCTGCCCTGCTGCGCCTTCTGGTGTGTAGCCTTCTGAGCTCTGTAATAATAATAAACCCCCTCCCTGCTTTCTGCCCTCCAGGGGATGCCGTGTGCTGATCTCTTCTCCCCACTCCCATCCTTCCCCCTTGATGCTCCTCTGGCGGTAGCTGGCCATGTCTCCTCTCTGCTCCAGGCCTTGTCTTTTGCCATGCTCTGTTTGCCTCTCTTTGCTGGGTCTCCTGTTCTCTCTCTTTCTCTGTCCTTCTCACCTGGGTAAGTATTTCTGCACTGGGCTGCTGCCTGAGGAATTCTGTGCACGCTCCCCGGGCTGGACGGTGGCCTAGGTGCATGAAGATGTGTGCGGGAACGCAGAGGGGGCCCCTGCAGTCCACACCCAGGGCTGGTGGCAAGCAGGTGGCCAAGCGGCCAATGGGGACGGATGATCCAGGAGCAAGGTCCAAGACTCCTGGTACTTCGCAGTCCAGAGGTTCCTGTCCTGGGAATGGACATGGTTCAAGCTCCAACTTAGTCACGGGTCCGTTGGCTGAATTTGGAAAAGTTCCTTCTCTCTCAGACTCTGATTCCCATCTGTAAAATGGAAAGAAAAACAGTTTTACCTCGCAGGGCTATTGCTCCTGACAATTATAACTGTATGCCTGATGATTCTTGATAATAGTAGGCATTCGGTACTTTGAGGTGGCTGGATATCCTTGCAGGTCCAGCAGAGAAATTCTGTGGTGTCCTTGTTTATTATTTGTTTCATAAAAAATTACACACCACTTGATTGTAAAAACAAATGAACACCCAACCACAACCTCAAAGCAGTTTACACATTGAGGCAGCTATTGAGCAACAAGGGCTGCTGAAAGATTATTATCATTTTCCCCCTTCAAAGAGTGATGGGTGGTTTGAAAGAAGTATTGCCGTTTGTGGTATATACATTCATCCTGCTATTTTGACTGGTTAAACAGGTTTGGGAGGCTTTTGTGTTTACCCAAATCCTGCAAAACATAGTTGACCAAGATAAGAAACAGAACACGTTGAAACAATGCCTTTTTTGTATCATTTCCTAACTCTTTGCCTCTAGCCTAAGAAATATTAAACCAAGTTTAGAGGGTACTCCCGGGAACCAGGAGACAGGATGCCTAAATGGTACCCATGGGTTGGGTGGACTCCTTTTCTTACTTAGTTTGGTCATCTGGTTCCCTTTCCAACTCATGTCTTTAAAAATTGGGAGCTCATGAGTTCAGACATTTTTAGCATAGGTGGGCGAATCTGCATAATACCTGTGGGAACTCCATCTTGGATGAGGGTCGTGGCTGCGAAGGGATCAGTGTCTCCCCATACTGTCCTGGAGAGACATGGCAGATATATATGCTGAGCCCCAAACTCAGCCAAAGGCTGAAATCAGGCCAAACATACAGTATTTTTCGCTCTATAGGATGCACCCAACCATAGGAGGGGGAGAACAAGAAGAAAAAAATCTCCCCCTATCTGCACAGCGCCCCTTCAGCAAAGCGGCAGGAGAAATGGAGCCCCTTCCATTTCTCCTCCCGCTTCGCTGAAGGGGTGCTGCGCCTTAGCTGAAGGGGCACCTACCCTTCAGCGATAGCAACGTGAAGCCTCCGGAGCGCGGCGGGAGCGCTCCCTCTGCGCTTCGGAGGCTTCGCGTTGCTATCGCTGAAGCCAAAGAGCCTGCATTTGCCCCATAAGACGCACACACATTTCCCCTTAATTTTTGGAGGGGAAAATGTGCATCTTATAGAGCGAAAAATATGGTACCTTCCCTCCTTGATCATTGAGCTTTTCGGCCATGTGTTCTTTCTGTGTCTCAAGCACCTAGAGAGTATTCCAGATTTTTTACAAGAAACTTCTTTATTCCTTTTGGAAAACCCCATTTTAATCCCCAGTGTATTTACAATATTTTTGCTTCATGTTTTTGGGAACTGTATAAGCAGCATGACTTTAATTTCTCCTTGTTTCAGCAAATAAAAGCTGAATGCCCTATCTCTTGAGGGGTGTTTGTGCATGTGTTGAAAGCTAAAGCTGACAACAGTGGTCTCCTGGAACTTAGCTTTCAAGTAGATTAGCAAAACCCCTGAGTTGATCTTAGACTCCAAATGAGCGGTAGCCATTCAGCCTTTCTTTTGCCAGCGAGAAACCCACATCTTGGGCAAACCTTCTGACAGAAGCTGGTGGTTCTAATTACAGCTCTCCCTTCCTGTTCTTAGCTGCGGCCGTGACCTCATCACTGGCATGGGGCAAACATTTTTTTTAGCCTCACTGCTTTTTCTGTGTGTGTGTGTGTGTGTGTGTGTGTATGAGTGTGCTAAATGTAAGACTCTCTTTTTGCCAGATACACCACCCTTCCCAGCCGGAAAGCCCTGAAGAACTCACGGCTGGTTAGCCAGAAGGATGACGTCCACGTTTGCATCCTGTGCTTACGAGCCATTATGAACTACCAGGTAATGCTGGCAGGACCACTCTTCTTCTTCCCATTGCCTGCCTCTAGCTAGGGTTAGGGATGCCTGTGGGCTGCAAGTCTAAACCCAACACTTCATGAGTGGGGAAAACTGAATTCTACCCTAGCAGAGTAAAATAAATCAAAATGTGTGCTTGTACTTATTTATTTACATTTGTAGCCTGGCTCTATCTAAAGGGCCTGGGATGGGTTGTTGGAGACGATTGGACACATAAGACATGTGCATGCAATAAATCTGAGCCAAAAGAACTTTTTTGAGGGGCAGGAGGGAGACATGAACCCCTTTATTATTGTGTGATGTGTGATAGTCCTTTGAAAACACATCATTTATTTATTTTTAGTAATGCCAGTTTCCTAGATGATTTGCACTCCACCCCACGCTGTGCCTGGGCTGCTAAATCAACAGTTTCGCTGAGGTTTCACTGGTTCTTTCTACTCCTAATACTTCTATGCATTTCTTCCCCTTTTTGCATGTCAGTATGGATTCAATTTGGTCATGTCTCATCCTCACGCTGTCAATGAGATTGCCCTCAGCTTGAACAATAAGAACCCCAGGTAAGGTGTTCAGGTGCGCCCTGTGGAAACGTGGATAACTTACCCTCTGTAGGTGGACTAATGTGGCTCCCTTTGTTTGCATCTTGGTGTGTTTAAAAATGCCAGGTCCTGCTTGCCTTACAACCAGCGTCAAGTCTCTTCAGCTGTCCCTTGGGCTTCTCCTACCAGTAAGGGGTTTTAGTTGTGTGATGGGACTAAGAATTTCACATCCATGGAGAACTGCTGTCCTCAAAACTCTTCACAAAGAAGTCAAGGCCGGTGTCACAGGGTGCTCCTCAGCCAAAGGAAAGCACACGGCAGATAGTGAACTCTTCATTGACAAAAGCGGACGCTGAGAATAGTTTCTATGACTCTGAATACTTACACATACCAGTCTAGCGTCTAGGCTGCTATTCCCAGCTCTGTGCTCTATAGAGCAGTTGCAGCAACAGGGGACCACTCCCCCTTCACCTTTTTATGGATCTCCCCCCTCCTGGTTCTGGGAGACAGTGGTGCAGGAGCGGGTGGGGAAGCCCCCAACCCTTCACTTGCCTCTCCTGACGCTCCCTCTTTTTCTTCAAACCCATCCTGTGCTCCACCCTCCAGCTCTGAAGCTGTCATGGACTGGCTGGGCACAGAGGAGTGGTGGGAGGCACCAGCTGGGGAACCCCCAAGGGAACCCGCAGGGGAAGAAGGCTCAGAGCCAGGGGTTTGGTGGTGAGACAACAGAAGCTTCCTCTGCCTCTGCCTCTTGCCTCCTGGCAAGTAGAGGTCCCCAAAAATCACTTCTTGTTGTTGTTTAGTCGTTTAGTCGTGTCCGACTCTTCGTGACCCCATGGACCAGAGCACGCCAGGCACCTCTGTCCTCCACTACCTCCCGCAGTTTGGTCAAACTCATGCTGGTAACCTTGAAAACACTATCCAACCATCTCGTCCTCTGTCGCCCCCTTCTCCTTGTGCCCTCCATCTTTCCCAACATCAGGGTCTTCTCCAGGGAGTCTTCTCTTCTCATGAGGTGGCCAAAGTACTGGAGCCTCAGCTTCAGGATCTGTCCTTCCAGTGAGCACTCAGGGCTGATTTCCTTAAGAATGGATGCGTTTGATCTTCTTGCAGTCCATGGGACTCTCAAGAGTCTTCTCCAGCACCAGAATTCAAAAGCATCAATTCTTCGGCGATCAGCCTTCTTTATGGTCCAGCTCTCACTTCCATACTCTCCCACAAATCCCTTCCCCTGGTGCACACGAGTCAGCGTCCTTCTGGTCCCTGACAGCTTGTTCTTAAGTGAGCTGAAAGTGGCTTCAGAGAACCATCACTTTCCATGAGGCCCTCCAGACAGATTGACACTTGTTGTTGCATGTCATTGATGCAGTACTAGTGCACCAGGGCTAGATTTATACTGGATCATCCACACATCATTCCGCCTTTCTAGATGTTCTCTGATGCTTCCCCAGTGTTATTGCCCCACACTCCTACACTGCAGTGCGACAAAAGTGGGGGTCCTCTAAGAAAGAGAACATTTGTGTTATGAAATGTTACAGGTTTTCAGCAGGAAATTAGGGGACATGCACTGATTGGAAAGGAAGCAGTTTAGCCACCCTTAAACTGGCACAAACAGTATTGAAAACAGGATCATGTATAACTGCCCCAAGACCATCATGAGCACAAATCATAACAGATGCACAATAAAAAGGATGTCTGGAGGGGTCCGTGGTGTGTGCGTGTTTGTATGATACCATGGATCCCTCTGGATTGCCTCTGGTCAAACAAGTTTTGCAGTTTTTTGAAATGCTTCGTGAAACCCTGCAAAACCTGTTTAGCCAACATGGAAATGGGATGAGTTCACACGCTATTAGCAGCCATCCCTCCTTCAAACTGCCATCGGCTCTGAAAAACAAAACGAAACAATGGCCTGCCTCCAGCTAGTGAAACTGATTTCAAGCAGGTTTTAATTTGCAGAACAGATGTGCACTTGGACAACTTTCTCCTGTTTCCTCATATTGTTTGGCCTAACCGAAATCTCTGTGCACAGCCAGAAAAACTGTCTGGGCCATGTTGTTGATATAAAGTGCATTGATCATCTGCGGTTTCCAGGCCTTCCATTGCAAAGTTGCTGGTTTACATCTTGTGTTGGCTTATCACATATCCAGTCCTGGCACTATATGATGAATGGGCACTTATACAGAGGGAAGCAAGCTCATGAGTGAACCATGTCCCTGGGGATCTTTGGGTATGCTCTGCAAAGTAATGTTTACAATATGAACTGCAAAATATAATTCATATACAATATTTCTTCTTCTTGCATAGATGTTATAAGTTTGCACTTTTTTTATTGCCTCCCTAACAATATTAATTCAGCATTTGAAAACGCATCTCGGTTAGGAAACTCCCTGCTGGGCTCAGTCTAATGACCAGTCTTGCCTAGTGTTCTGTATTTGATAGCAGCCAAGGAGACTTGGGTTGTTTTTTAAAAGCCTTCACAATACTTCATCAGGATTTTAGTGTGCATTTCCCCCCTAGGCACACATTTGCATGCAATTTTGCTGAACATGCACACTTTTGCAAACAATTTTCCCTGAAAACAATGCATTTTTGTATACCACTACACCATCTCAGCTCTCCAGAAATTAGAACAGACACCGGGTTTTTTTTACGATGGAAAGTGGCTTATGCCAAATCAGAACATCGGTGCATCTAGCTCAGTACTGCTGACACTGGCTGGCAGGTTTCGGGCAGGAGTCTTTCCTCAGTCCTACCAGGAGACACCAGGCATTGGACTTGGCACCTTCTGTGTGCAAAGTAATGGCCATTCCTCATTACATCTGGGCAAATCAAAGTCAGCCAGTGTCACCCATGTGGGCAAAGTGAAAGAGAAGGTACTTTTAATAGCTGCACCTTTTAATAATTGTGTAGAATATGGAATTTCAGCAGGTATAGTGTGCATGAAAACCAATGGGAAGCACTGCTTAACCAAGAAGGCAGTGGGGCCTGAGGAGCAAACCAGATACACTGTTGTTCAGATAAAGTTCTGCAAACTGCCCTTTAATTGGTAAGGTGAGAATGCCATGGAGATACAAAGAAAAACAAGCTCTTTTTCACTTGAAAGCTGCTGTTAAAGTGGCAGGATCATGCCAGACATGGGTGTAAAATACTGAACTAACTGACCAATTGCATCACAGATAACTCGATTCTGCCCCCCTGACATAAAGCCTGCTCCCCGTAAAATAAATCCTGGCTCCGCCCATGATGCCAGATATATGTGGAGTCACTCTACCCTAGCAGAAGGGTATGCCCTAGAGGCATAGCTGTCAACTTACATATTTGAAAATAAGGGACCAGCAGCCTCGAAAATAAGGGATCAGCAGCCAAAATAAGGGATTTTCTGGGCACAGGTATGTTCGACTTCTGAGCCCCTCCGAGCCAAAGGCAGAAAACCCAGCCAGCAGCCAAACGAAGCCTCAAGCGGTGGTTCCCATAGCGCAGCAACCCGGCAAAGGGGATGCAACAAGGAAAACCACCGTCATCTCTCCTCTGGGAAGCGCTGAGCAAAGGCGAGTCCCCAGGCAATGTGGCCGATTTGATCGGCACAAAGCATGCAAGCTCCACCCCCCAGTCGTTCTTAGACTCCTTATTGGGTGAGCAACGCAGCCAAGCAACACAGTTGGAGCCTCCCTCCTCCCTGGCCAGCAGGGAGGGAGGGAGAGGAGCTGCTTCCTTTGAAACCTGGGAAATTTAAGGGACATCATCAATAAGGGACAGCAGTAGGACACAGCGCTGGGATAAGGAAGTTTCCTGCCAAATAACGGACAGTTGACAGCTATGCCTAGAGGGGAACCTCCTGTTTACCTAGCATTAGTTGCCGCACCAATGGATGTGTTCAGCTGGAAACCAGAAATGATCAAACTGCACTAGGAGCAGGGGCAAAGCTGAACAGCCAGGGACACCTGTTGATCACAAAACCTACACCTGTGTTGCAAAACTGGAATAGACAGCAGCTTGTTGGAAGCAATGCCCCCTAACAGGAAAGCCTCAACTTTGAATGATAGGGGTAGCCAGTTTGGTACCCTGCGGGTGTTCTTGGACTTCAGTTCCCACCAGCCCCAGCCAGCATAGCCTGTGGTTGGAGATTATGGGAGTTGTAGCCCAACGACACCTGGTGGTCACTACATTGGCTGCCCCTGCTGCATGCCTCTGCAACAATTGCATCCGAAGGATGCTGTTATCATTGTGGGATATATTCTGCGTCACCAGCAAAATGACATTGCTTTTCTTTCTGGTTGGTGGCACATCCTTGCTTCTCTCTTTTCTCTCCAGGACAAAAGCCCTGGTGTTAGAACTGCTGGCAGCTGTTTGTCTGGTGCGTGGCGGCCATGAGATCATTTTGGCTGCTTTTGAGAATTTCAAGGAGGTGAGGACTAACCTACAGCACCCTGGGGGAAATCAGCAACGGGGAACCTGCAGTTATTCTTGAGCTCCCATCAGCCCTGATCATTGGCCATGATAGCTGGGGCTGATGGGAGTTGGAGTCCCAGCAACATCAGAACATCACAGGTTCCCCATACCTGGGAGAGACATCAAACTTGGAAGAGGGAGGGAAAGCAAGATGAGGGAAATAGATGCAGGAACATGACAATGAACGGCTAGAGGGGTGTGCGTGGGAGTGGGGACAATTTAGTAAAAAGTTGTGCGCACAAGGACAAATGGACAGACAGATACGCAAGTTGAGGGAGGGAGGTGGAGGAAAATTTGTGTAGCGTAAATGGATAGAGTAGCAGTCGCCAACTTTTGATCCCATATCAGAGCCCGTGTGTTAGTGCCACTTAGGAGCAAACGACAATACCAGCACACATTGGTACCTGTTTACCTTTGCCTTCCTGAGCTCAGGAGTGGACCTCTACACAGGTAGCTCCACTCCACACCATAACTGTGCTTGAAAGCCCACCAGTCCTGTTTTTGGATGGCCTAAACCCCTGTAGCCTTTCATTCGAGATGAAGTTGATTGAAGGCTCTTCTCTCGACACCCTCAGTGTCTGAGGTTAGACAGGTGGACACCAGGCCTCCTTGGTGTCCTTCCCTACGTGTGTGAGCCCGGCACCATCTTTTAAGTGCCAAGCAAAGCCTGCCCTGTTTGCTTAGGCTTTCAATTTCATCTGATCTGCCTTTTTGTGGCATCTTCTCCTCCCCGCTTTTTTGTGTATTTTAGTGGATCCTGCTCTCTTAAATGATTATTATTAGCATTATTAATTGTTTTATTCTTCTGTTTGGCCCCTTGAAACATCCATCAAGGCAGGGAATTCTAAATCCAAAATTAAAATTTAAAAATAGGTGGAGCCTCCATATGCAGGGTAGAAGGAGAAGGAGCCAATGCTCTCTCTGCCGAGGGATTCAAGCAGAGCTGCTTGTTCCTCCTGCTGCTGATGTGTGGCTGGGTAAAGGAATGAATACAGGAATGTGCTTGAGAATATCGGAATGTGAATGTGAATCTGGTAGAAGGGATGAATAGCTACGTGAAGGGGTACTTATGGAGAAGTCTACAAAGACTGCATACCGGGAACAGTCTGTATTTGGCTGGCTCACCAGTACTAAAGCACCCTTAAGACCCTGATGTGCTCTCTGCTTCTCAGGTTTGCAAAGAGCAGCACCGCTTTGAGAAGCTGATGGAGTATTTCCGCAACGAGGACAGCAATATTGACTTCATGGTAAGGAGCAAAAGCCCTGGTGCCCTGAGTTGCATAAAAGCACAAGTCGCTTTTCTGTTTATGCCCGCAGCTCCCACAATCTGATGCGAAGGGCGGATTGCGGTATATACAGTGTCTCTTAAATGCAAGATTATATACATGTTGTCACCGACCGTGCTGTGGGCAAGGACACATTCCAGCCAGGCATAAACACTCAGGCCAGTGAGGGATGTCGCCAAAAGAATGTGGCCCAAGAAGAGTTCTGATGGCCGGACAGAGCCACCAGTAGCTTCTCCACCCCTGCTGTGGATAATGGATGGACCAATGTTCTTTTTTAAAAAAAAATATTTAATCATTTTTTTGATACAAACATCAACCACAAAAGACACATACAATAAAAACCATAATAACAATAAAAACACAATTGGATAATTCAGATTTGAATACACTTATATACCTATAAGCCTTCTTTAACAACATTTTCCCACCTCTCCTCCCACTACTTTCCACCACTATCTGCCTTATCACTTAAATATTCGTTCCATATTTCTTCATATTTATCCATTCTTATTTTGCATCGACATGGACCAATGTTCTGACGCAGTACGGGCGGCAAGCATTTCACACGGGGGTTCCATTCCTGGCCCCTCCGCACATTGGCAGAGCACACATAAGTGCAACCCACTCCATTATACCCCGTTATGCCCCAGATCTGCCCTCTTCCAAAAGGACCCACGTGTCAGCAATCACATGCCAATTGGACGTGCCTAAAATGATCGCCACCTGCATAAGACAGTTCCCTGTTTCTAATTACCATGTTCCAGCATAGAGCTGCAAAACCCCAGTATTAAAGCACACTGCATCCTCATGCTAGCCAATTGAATTTTAGGAAGCAACCTAGGAAGATGCTTTACTATTGGTCCACCCCAACTGGCAGCCGCTCTCCAGAATCTTGGGCAGAGTTCTTTTCCATCACCTGACCCCGATCCTTTTTTAAAAACTGGACATGCTGGAGACTGAACCCACAGCATGAAAAGTGAATGTCTGCAGCTGAGCTGAACTCCCTCCTCTTAATTATGCAAAGCTCCTCCCAAAAATCATGGTAGCTGAGGTGTAGGGATCTCAACCCCAGAGGCCTTCCCCATCTGTGCAGGCATTCTCATTTTACACTGTGAACTGGATTGGTAGAGTCTGCGTATGGATAGCAGGTTACTGGGTACCTATCTCTGCTATGGGGTAGGGACTCTTTCCCGCCCCCCAATCCAATTTATCTTACAGAACAGTTTAGAAAGTGTGTTTCTGCTTCTTCATCCCTGTTCTACTCTCCAACTACTGTGGCAGCGCTCTTGCACACAGTCAATATATTTTTATTGATTGATTTAATACCTATTAATCAACAACGAAACAACTCCTAAATGGTTTATCGTTTACAGTGCAAGCTGCATGGTTTACAGTGCAAAACAGTAACTTGGCAGCCTATGTTCCCATCTGCCTTTCACAAGTGCTTTCACCTGGTGGGCCATCATGTATTTTAAAGGTCTTCTGCCTATTGTCCTCTCTCAGTGCCTTTGCAGACCTAGGTCTGGCTCTTGCCTCTTCATTCTCCTTCCCAGCAAATGGATTGATGGTGGGACTTTTCAAAGATGCATTCCCCAACTGTGGTGTCCTGGAACGTAGGCTTTTTAAACATTTGATCCTGTATCGGTGGAGCATCCAGACTAGGCTTCTTCAACATGGTGTATTCCAGATGATGTTGGACTCCCATCTCCCATCAGGCCTCAAACCAGCATGGCCAACAGCCAGTATAATGGGGTTGTTCTTTTTAGTCCAGCAGTATCTGGAGGACAGGGACACGGGTGGCGCTGTGGATTAAACCACAGAGCCTAGGGCTCGCCGATCAGAAGGTCGGCGGTTCGAATCCCCGCGACGGAGTGAGCTCCCGTTGCTAGGTCCCTGCTCCTGCCAACCTAGCAGTTCGAAAACACGTCAAAGTGGAAGTAGATAAACAGGTACCGCTCTGGCGGGAAGGTAAATGGCATTTCCGTGCGCTGCTCTGGTTCGCCAGAAGCGGCTTAGTCATGCTGGCCACATGACCCGGAAGCTGTACGCCGGCTCCCTCAGCCAGTAAAGCAAGATGAGCGCCACAACCCCAGAGTCGGTCACGACTGGACCTAATGGTCAGGGGTCCCTTTACCTTTACCTTTATCTGGAGGACACCACGTTGGGGAAGACCCTGGCACTCTAGACAAAACCACAGGGGAATGACAGATTGAAGTTGTGCGCCATAATGCCAGCTGCCCTCTCTCAATGTGTTTTTCAGGTGGCTTGTATGCAGTTCATCAACATCGTGGTGCACTCTGTTGAGGACATGAACTTCCGTGTGCACCTACAATATGAGTTCACCAAACTAGGTCTGGAAGAGTTCTTACAGGTAACACCCAGTCTCTTCACAAGCCAATCTAGAACAGCTGATAGAACCTAGTCCCATTCAGACTTTTTCCAAGAATAGGCCAAATGCCTGACAAAGATGGGTAATTCAGCTAGAATTGAGGTCCAGAACCCACTTCATCAGAGGCAGATAAGCTTTTATAGTTGCATGTGCTGCTGGCTCCTGGCCATTTGGCGCCTGAATGCTCAGTTTGATATCTGCAAAGCAGCACCTAGTTTAAGTATCAGGACCTGGGCCTTCCTAGATTTGGGGCAATAAGAAGTCTAACTTTTTCGTTTGTGACTGGTGCCCATTCTGAGAGGTCCTCTATAGTAAACTCCTGAGGCTCCACAGAGCCCACCCTCTCATCACAGAATACTTTTAAATAGTATTCGTACCATGTCTGAGATGGGACGGTGTTAGTCATGGAGGGTCTCTCGTCAAGGGCTCCAGAAACTAATGCCAGAATTGTTAGCTACTGTTGCTTGGATTCAACGCTCCCATTGTTTTTCAATGAAAAACTTGTTCTTCGTGCCAATCAAGAGATGTAATTGGTGTTTCAATTTAAAGTATTCCTCTGGCAGTCTCTGCACACCAGAGTCTCTATATTGGTGATATCTATTTCTAACCTGTGTCTTTAAAGATAAGTATTCACGGTTAAACCAACCAGTTGCATTTTTCCTCACCAGATTTTTCCGTGACTGGGGTTGTGAGCTTAATATTCATGTGATCTGACACATGAATCATTAAATTGTCATATTCATGTATGGTCTCTTGATCTTTGTCTAGGTCCATTGATTTTAAGTTAAACTCTACCAGGGTGTTAGAGCTAATTAATGGTTGAAATTTCTCAGAACAACTTGTGACCATATGAGTCAGGGCAGGATGGCTTGCTCAGATCCATCAGCCAGGGACACCTGCATGGGAGGGGAGGAATTAATAGAGAAAAATCACAGGAAGGCGGCATCTACTCACCCTTGACCCCTAAATCCATAGGCGCTTAATGCAAGCAAGATTCCTGCATTTTCCCTGAGCTTAGACAAGTTTTGATTGAGATTTAGAAGTAATGTTGTTCCTCCTAGAAGTCGTTGTGCCAAATCCTTGAAGCAAAATCGCTTTGAGGTTTGAATCACACGCCGTGCTGGTCCTCATGAAAAACATGGGTGTGTTACATTGCAGTCTTGTTCACAGATTTTTCTTCATTACCTTTTTCTCCTGGTGTACAGAAGTTACCTTTTGAGGGGAACAAAATGCCCTCTAGGCTTACTTATGATTATTGGCACAATATTTATGCACAAAAATGCAATCTAGGCTGAAAAACAACAACCAATGTGATCAGTACCAAAGAACAACAAGAAAAAAGAGCTGCTCATCCTTTTCGTAGAGGTGTTTTCAACTAGAGATGAGCTGTGTCCAGGCAGGATGTTTGTTTGTGTGTGAGAGAGACAGATTGACAGAAAGGCAGCATAACGTACTCATATTGGAGAGTAGCCTTCATTTAGAGTATCTTTTGGAGCCTTTGCTCCAAAATACAGGGTTACTCTTGTTAGCCTGTTGCAGCAAAAGCAATTAAGAGTCCAGTAGCACCTCTTCAAGACTATCAAATTTATAGTGGCATAAATGATTCATAGAATCATAGAGTTGGAAGAGACCACAAGGGCCATCGAGTCCAACCCCCTGCCAAGCAGGAAACACCATCAGAGCACTCCTGACATATGGTTGTCAAGGATTGAGGTCCAGAACCCACTTCATCAGAGGCAGATAAAGATAGCCTGGAACTGAGGGTGCTTCCAGACGGGTGTTTGTTGTGAGATTGTTGCTCCTTATGCATTCATGAGGAAAATCCAGGGGAAATTTGATAAGTTTTTTTTTTGTAAAAAACCCCAAACAGTTGTCAATTACCTATTTGTAATATCACAACATTTTCAATATGGAAGCACTCTTATGAAATGCCTGCTTCACATTTCCTGAAAAAAATATCTGTTAAAAAACCACAGAAACTTCCCTCTTCACAAACATGCTTAGGGGAGTTTCCCTTAATCAACACACATTTGGTTCCTTGTGCTATCTTTGAGCACTATGACCTCAGTTGGAGATGGACTGGTCTCTTTTCAGAGAGGCAGCTTGGGGGGTAGGGATGGGTTTCTGCTTGTAATGTGTACATGTCTCACCACTGTCTCTGGTAAACAGGTTCTTTGGGGTTTGAATTGTTTCAAAAACCTACAGAACCTACTTGACCAAAGACAGTTATGAGACTAGAAAATAAAGGGGATCCCATGGAAAGTGATGCCTCTTTCAAGTTGTCTCCAGCTCCTCTAAAACCAACATTAACTTTTGCCTTCCTCCTCCCTTTCATTTGAGTTGCCAAGATACTTGTTTGCAGTCTGGTGGTCTGTTTATGTCTGCTGTGATGGCAGCCAATGCACTTAACAATCTCATCAGGCAAAGAGGACCCTACTGTTAGTTTAAACCTTCCAGTTAAGGGCTGTGATATACTTTGTTGTGGAACAGTCGTCGATTCCAGCAAAAGCACTCCTTAGCAAGTGACTTATGGAACCGGAAGCAAATCCTTTGCAAGGCAGTGGGGGGGTGGGGGTGGGGATACGAAAAGAATTAAACTTCTCAAGCCCCAGCATCAAAGAAATGCCTTGTTATTGAAAAGAAAGACTGGCCACCCTCACATGAAAATAGACAACAAACCTGAAGATCTTTTTAAAAGGCCAAAATAATTTTCAGTTGGGCAAGAAGTTGGGCAGATGGCGGGTTTGGATATGTAGTACCATTCCTAACCTGTTACAGATAGGTAGCCGTGTTGGTCTGCCATAGTCAAAACAAAAAAAATTCCTTCCAGTAGCACCTTAAAGACCAACTAAGTTAGTTCTTGGTATGAGCTTTCGTGTGCATGCACACTTCTTCAGATACACTGAAACAGAAGTTGCCAGATCCTTCTATATAGTGAGAAGGTGGGGAGGGGTATTACTCAGAAGGGTGGTGGGAATGGGTGATTGGCAGACAACAGGCTCATCACAGCTATCTGCCAATCACCCATTCCCACCACCCTTCTGAGTAATACCCCTCCCCACCTTCTCACTATATAGAAGGATCTGGCAACTTCTGTTTCAGTGTATCTGAAGAAGTGTGCATGCACACGAAAGCTCATACCAAGAACTAACTTAGTTGGTCTTTAAGGTGCTACTGGAAGGAATTTTTTTCATTCCTCTCCTGATTATTGAAGATAATGGCAGGATGCAGAACAGTGGAGTTGGGTGCAAGTCCTGGGTGGAAATCCCGGTTTGATGTCAGTTTCTAGCCTTGGTTTCAGCTGAATCGAAACCAAAACAGACATTAGGAGACCAAGTCTTGTTCTCAGAACCAAGGTCATTGCTCGTTCAAGGGAAACAGGCACCAGTTCAATAACAGGAACGAAACGGCAGAATAGAGAAGCGTAGTGGTACAAAAGGACGGACCTCTTCAGAGGCATATTAAAGAACTTGGGAACTGAAGAGCTATTCAGTGAAG
Source organism: Podarcis muralis (assembly GCF_964188315.1). Classification (NCBI taxonomy): domain Eukaryota; kingdom Metazoa; phylum Chordata; class Lepidosauria; order Squamata; family Lacertidae; genus Podarcis; species Podarcis muralis. The sequence goes on from NC_135656.1 coordinate 6,014,692, forward strand.
AGTTCTAGCCATCTAGCAGGAAGGGATGGAAACACCCTTCTAAGGAGACCAGTGATGGCAAGGCATGGCTGTGAAGTAAGTCAGACTTGTGCTAGTTCCAGACACCTCCAAGGGCATAAGCGGCCCTCAAACTTAATCTCACTTACTTGTCATTCCCCTTTCAAGGGATCTCTGGGAATTGTAGTTCTGTGGAGGGGGTCTAGGGATCTCCAGCAGAATCCCAGCTGCAGTTTCCAGGATTCCATAAGCCAAAGTGCTCTCCGGAGGCCTAATTAAACTTGGCATTTCATCACATACCAGCTTTGACATACCAGGGTTGACATCAGACTCACTTTGTCACTGGGGCTGCCTCCAGTGCTTCCAGGTATGTACTATCAGATGAACTAAGAGCGTGGAAAGCATCCTGTGGGAATGTATCATGAGATGGTCCTCACTGTTCTGTTGTAGCTTTTGGGAGGGACTCAGTGCCATCACGCAGCAACCTGGAAGCTTGTTCCCTTTAAGATAATTTCCCCTTGCTCACTGGCTTCATGCAGTTTTCTTCCTCTTGTGTTGCATTTTCGTTTCTTTCCACAGAAGTCGAGACACACGGAAAGCGAAAAGTTGCAGGTGCAGATCCAGGCTTACCTGGACAACGTATTTGATGTCGGAGGGCTGCTGGAGGATGCCGAGACCAAGAACGTAGCGTTGGAGAAAGTGGAGGAGTTGGAAGAACATTTATCACATGTAGGTGTACAGATAGCCCCCTTTAGTTCACCAGAAGAACATAGGAACTAACAATAACAACAATATTAAATGCCACCCATCTGACTGGGTTTCTCCAGCCACTCTGGGCAGCTTCCAGCAAAATATAAAAGCATAATAAAACATCAAACATTAAAAACTTCCCTATACAGGGCTGCCTTCAGGTGTCTTCTAAAGCAGTGTTTCCCAACCGGTGTTCCGCGGCACACTAGTGTGCCGCGAGACGTTCCCTGGTGTGCCGTGGGAGGGAGGCGGGCGAGTCGGGCGGCGAGAGGCGGGGCGGCGGCAGCGAGGATCCGCGTCGAGCCGGGGGCGGCTCCGCGGTGGTGGTGCCGAGGTTTCTCTCTCCATTCTCCCCTCACACACACACACAGGAAATAACACAGGATCAGCTGACAGGACCCGGCCAATGGGGCGGCGGCGGGGCAGCGCGCGCAAAAGGGAGGAGCGCGAGACAGCGGACGAGGAGGAGGCCGGCATGTCCGGGCAGCAGCAGCAACAACAGCAGCAGCAACTCCCGGCGACGGCTCCTCAAGCCCCGGGCAACCCTACTCCCTCACCGGCCTCGGCCGCCCTCCTGCTCCACCCGCCACCGCCTCCCCCGCCGCCGCCCCCTCCTCCGCCCGCTATCGCCGCCACCACCACAACAGCCGCCGCCGCCTCAGCTGGGCCCATGCCTGCCGGGAGCGGCGGCGGCAGCAGCAGCAGCGCCCCGGCGCCCTTTCCTCCCGGCGTGACGCTGCGCGCTGACGTCACGGGGTTGTAATGGTGGTGTGCCTCAAGATTTTTTTCATCAAACAAGTGTGCCTTTGCCCAAAAAAGGTTGGGAAACACTGTTCTAAAGGTTATATAGTTACTCATCTCCTTGACATCTGATGGGAGGGCATTCCACAGAGTGGGTGCCACTACAGAGAAGGCCCTCTGCCTGGTTCCTTGTAACTTCACTTCCCACAGTGAGGGAACCGCCAGAAGGCCCTTGGAGCTGGACCTCAGTGTCCGGGCTGGACAATGGGGGTAGAGATACTCCTTCAGGTATACAGGGCCAAGGCCATTTAGGGAAGAGTCCTGATAGATGGTTCCATCTAGTCCAGAATCCTTTTTCCAACAGTGACTAATCAGATGCCTCTGGGAAGCCCCAAAGCAGGGCTTGAAGGCAACTGCTCTCCACCATGGTTTACCCCTCCAACGTTTGGTACTCAGTAATATACTTCTTCCAAACATGGATGTTCCATTTAGCTTTCATGGCTAAATTTATTTCGTAAAATTTATACACAGCTTGGTTGTAAAAACAACAACACCAACCCTCAACGAGCTTTGCAAAAAGATAAAACAAGAAAATCAAGAAAAAAAATACAAACCTACTTTAAAATATACAAGTTAAAATACAAAAAAAGAGAGGAAAATGAGTGTACCTTCCATTCATTTGTCTAATATCCTTTTAAAAGCTCCATAAGCCAGCAACCATCACCGCCATCTTGGGGCAATAGGCTAATTGTACATTGTGCTGAAGAAGATCCCCCAGCTGGCATTGGGAAGGGAAGGTGCAGTCAGGCTTAACTGCCTGCACATTTGCAAAAACATTGTTATAACCATGAGGGCCAGCAACTTGTTTAAAAGCAACGGCCTCATGAGTCTGCTCCACACGTGACATTTTGGACATATGGTTATCTGAGCAGAATAATGAGAACAGAACCGTCTTTTTTGACCAAAGGAAAGTTGGTGATCCCTATTTTCTTCCACTCAGTTGACAGAAAAGCTTCTGGATCTGGAGAATGAAAACATAATGCGGGTGGCAGAGCTGGAGAAACAGCTGCTACAGCGGGAGAAGGAGTTGGAGATTGTCAAGGTATGTGGCCAGGAAAAAGCGATGCGGAGGCTTTCCGAAGAAGATGGGGGTCCGTCCATCGTCTGGGTTAAGTCATTGGTTTTTCTAACCTCCCTGGGATGCTTCCTCAGACGCTTCTCAGGGAAAAGATCCGTAACGATGGACAGGCTTCCTTGGTAGTTGGCTCACCATTCCCAGTCCTCCTACCCACAGGGGGAGCACTGCTGCATGCCATGGAACACTTTCTATTCAGACACGATATTCAGGATGACGGTGAGGCCTAGTGGGCGCAGGCCATGCTCCCCATGAACAGGATTTCTCGAGCGGACATGCCACGTTCCCTGCCTGGCAGGTCTGTGTGGAAAAGGTTCCCTGAGGAATGAAGCTTTGACAGACCCCTGATTTACAAGAACATGCCCATCAGGGTTCATCCTTGGGTCTTTCCACTGTAGAGATGAGGCACAATTCTCGCCTCCTTGAGTCATTACCTTCCAGGCTCTTTCTTTCTTGCATGCTTGTTGGTTTGTGACCTGGGCATTTCCCCTAACAATCCTAAGTCTATCTTATGTGGGTTTTTAATAGGACTCTAGTTCACAGGTCAGAGTGACAATGTGACACTCAGGACAGCTGGCCAATGGTCCCTGTTCCCTTGCTTGGGGCTGGCTGGGTTTCTGTGGACTGTCCATGCTTTGGCCCCATTCCTCCCTTGTGTCTTCTCCTGCAGATAAATCTCAACTGTTCTGTTAAGGGGTCCAGGGCAGTGCTGGCATCGACCCCGTTCCCTGACCAGTTGGTGCAATCAGCAGAACTAAGAAGCAAAGTTTTTTATTGGATCATCGTTTGCTGCAGGTGGAGGGCAGCATATTTGTATCTTCTCTCTTCCCTCCCTGCTTCCTGCTCACCCTGCCCCCCAGGGGGAAACATGACATGCTCATAGGAAACAAATATGTCAGGCTAGTCTAGACCCCATTTCCATGCCAAGCCTTTTTGGTCCCATTTATTTATCTTAAACAAAATTTAGATACCACTTGATTGTAAGAAAACCTCTAGGCAGTTTGAAAAATAAATAAATAAAACATTAAAATTATCCATTGGGGGTGGGGAAACAGTTAAAAACAGGTACTGTATTTAAAAACATTCAAAAGATTATTAAAATCAACAGTGGTGAAAAAGAGGCAAAACCCATGTAACTTCTGTGGGAATGTTGTAGATACTAGGAGAGGATATATTGATTTAATAGTATCCTTCCTAACTCACACTTGTGAGTCAGCAGCAGAGTGCATTCCCCAGTATATAGCAGGAAGCTAGTTGGTAGATTTGTTTGAATCTCTTTACTTAAGCAATCCAATCTGGCTTTGTTCAGATTGGGTTGGGTTCCTGGTAAGTCCCCTTTTATGCCTCCTAAAAAGAATAAAGACACAAGAAGCTTCTTTTAAAAGTAATAAGAAGTTTACTCACATTCAGTTCACAGTTGGATCCCTGAAGGCAGGCCTTAGCTTGTAGTTACAGATACAGCGTGGCTTACATCCTTGTAAAGATGGACCCATGTGCTGCTGGCAGAGACCCAGCAGTGCAGTCCAAGAGAAGAAATGGCATCAGAAGAGCATGGCATCAAGAGGAAGGTGGCTGCGTGATCCGCCCCTTTTATGGGGTCTCCCAGGGTAATGCCCACCTACCTGGTCACACGCAGGGGGAGGAACTCCAGACCAGGTGTGACAGGAAGTCCTCCTGGCTGGAGTAACACCCCCCTGCGTGTCCACTCTGGGCAAACAGGAAGTGTTGTACTTGACTGCTTATGTTACACCCCACAACTTCTACATGTCTATTAATTATCCCAGTGGTTGTTGTTGTTGTTGTTGTTGTTTAGTCGTTTAGTCGTGTCCGACTCTTCGTGACCCCATGGACCAGAGCACGCCAGGCACCTCTGTCCTCCACTACCTCCCGCAGTTTGGTCAAACTCATGCTGGTAACCTCGAAAACACTATCCAACCATCTCGTCCTCTGTCGCCCCCTTCTCCTTGTGCCCTCCATCTTTCCCAGCATCAGTGTCTTCTCCAGGGAGTCTTCTCTTCTCATGAGGTGGCCAAAGTACTGGAGCCTCAGCTTCACGATCTGTCCTTCCAGTGAGCACTCAGGGCTGATTTCCTTAAGAATGGATGCGTTTGATCTTCTTGCAGTCCATGGGACTCTCAAGAGTCTCCTCCAGCACCATAATTCAAAAGCATCAATTATTCGGCGATCAGCCTTCTTTATGGTCCAGCTCTCACTTCCATACATCACTACTGGGAAAACCATGGCTTTAACTATACGGACCTTTGTTGGCAAGGTGACGTCTCTACTTCTCAAGATGCTGTCTAGGCCTGTCATTGCCCTTCTCCCAAGAAGCAGGCGTCTTTTAATTTCGTGGCTGCTGTCACCATCTGCAGTGATCATAGAGCCCAAGAAAGTAAAATCTCTCACTGCCTCCCATTTCTTCCCCTTCTATTTGCCAGGAGGTGATGGGCCCAGTGGCCATGATCTTCGTTTTTTTGATGTTGAGCTTCAGACCATATTTTGCGCTCTCCTCTTTCACCCTCATTAAAAGGTTCTTTAATTCCTCCTCACTTTCTGCCATCAAGGTTGTGTCATCTGCATATCTGAGGTTGTTGATATTTCTTCCGGCAATCTTAATTCCAGCTTGGGATTCAACCAGCCCAGCCTTTCGCATGATGTATTCTGCATATAAGTTAAATAAGCAGGGAGACAAAATACAGCCTTGTCGTACTCCTTTCCCAATTTTGAACCAATCAGCTGTTCCATATCCAGTTCTAACTGTAGCTTCTTGTCCCACATAGAGATTTCTCAGTAGATAGATGAGGTGATCAGGCACTCCCATTTCTTTAAGAACTTGCCATAGTTTGCTGTGGTTGACACAGTCAAAGGCTTTTGCATAGTCAATGAAGCAGAGGTAGATGTCTTTCTGGAACTCTCTAGCTTTCTCCATAATCCAGCGCATGTTTGCAATTTGGTCTCTGGTTCCTCTGCCTCTTCTAAATCCAGCTTGCACTTCTGGGAGTTCTCGATCCACATACTGCTTGAGCCTTCCTTGTAAAATTTTAAGCATAACCTTGCTAGCGTGTGAAATGAGTGCAATTGTGCGGTAGTTGGAGCATTCTTTGGCACTGCCCTTCTTTGGGATTGGGATGTAGACTGATCTTCTCCAATCTTCTGGCCACTGCTGAGTTTTCCAAATTTGCTGGCATATTGAGTGTAGCACCTTAACAGCATCATCTTTTAAAATTTTAAATAGTTCAGCTGGAATACCATCACTTCCACTGGCCTTGTTATTTGCAGTGCTTTCTAAGGCCCATTTGACTTCACTTTCCAGGATGTCTGGCTCAAGGTCAGCAACTACACTACCTGGGGTGTACGAGGCATCCATTTCTTTCTGGTATAGTTCCCGGAGGAGAATGTAAATTTGTGTAAATATGTACACACACACACAGAGCTTTCAGAGGTGCTGCAGCCAGGCATAAGCGCTGCCCCTTAATTCTGCTGAACGTATAATGTGTCCCTTGGTCCTTTGAGACCCAGCGGTATCTAGCCTTGTGAACGGCCTCCAGCGAGTGGGAAGAGGAGGCCTAATCGATGTGTCTCTTCTGGGGCAGGAAACCTACGAAAGTGCCAGCAACCAGGTCCACACCCTGCGCAGAATCATCAAGGAGAAGGAGGAGGCTTTCCGACGTCACTATACCTCTCGCCCAACAGGGGGAGACCACCTGCCGCTGCCGCCACCTCCAGGGGCGGAGGTCAACTTCAGCGACATCCCCGAGGACGACCTCCGCCTCCCAGTCCTGCCTCCCATGGAGGCTGCCCCTCCACCCCCGCCCCCTCCTCCGCCTCTCCCCCCACCCCCTCCTCCGCTACCGGGTAAGTCCTAAGGAAAGAAACCTGCCATCTTCTCACACACAGTTGCACAGAGGGCGACTGTGGCTACATATATTTTTCCGCCCCTGTTCTCTCACAGATAAGTGTCCGCCAGCTCCACCACTTCCGGGGACGTCTCCCTCTGTGATTCTCACTATGGGCTTATCAGGTACGTTTCGCCTCTTCCCACCCATCCACCTGCAAGACAGAAAGAGGGACAGGAATGAAAGGCCCTGGGTGCTTGCTCTATGTGTGCTGTACAGTCATACCTCGGGTTGAAGTAGCTTCGGAATAAGTATTTTCGGGTTGCGTGCTGCGGTGACCCGGAAGTAACGGAGCGTGTTACTTCCGGGTTTCGCCACTCGTGCATGCGCAGATGGTCAAAATGACATCACGTGCATGCGCAGAAGCGGCGACCCGCGGAAGTGGGTTGTGTTCGCTTCTGGATGCGAACGGGGCTCCAGAACGGATCCCGTTCGCATCCAGAGGTACCACTGTAATTTCATGAGTAAAAGCACAGAACATGGTTCTGGGTACAGAATTCTTCTTCCTGGGAGAGAAGTCTGTGAAGGTGAACCAAAACTGGGAACAGAAACTTGCTAGGGGAACCCACCCAATTCTATTCCCTCCCAGTGGCCCATTGGGACCGAGCTGAGCTGAGCCTTGACCTCTTCCGCACCTGTGAGGACAAATAATACTTTTCTCTCTCCTCTGTGCCCCCAAGCAATCCGGATTAAGAAACCCATCAAGACGAAATTCCGCTTGCCGGTCTTTAACTGGACGGCCTTGAAGCCCAACCAGATCAGCGGCACAGTCTTCAGTGAGCTGGATGATGAAAAGATCTTGGAGGTGAGGGAAAGGGGGAAGTCAGTCTGAATGGTGTGCACCATTCTTGCAAACCTTTAACCCGTTGTATTTGTATCTACTGTACTTGTGCAGGTGAAACCCTTATCAGCCTATCAAGTGCAGCAGCACAGAACATTCAGTCGCTGAGGGAAACTGAACAGTTCGTAGTGCAGCCTCTTTGAGGGAAGGGAAAGTTGTCACTCTGGCTGGCGTCAGAGCCTCACACAAGAATTGAGAAGAGGGGAGCTAAGGGAGAGTGTGCCCAGAAGAAAGGAGTTTGAAAGAAGAATATAGACTAGACTATGCACAGTGTAAGAATAATGAGTGTGAAAAAATGGTTGGTGGAGAATGAGGCTTCAGGAAAGGAGGAGAGGAGGGAGGGAGGGAAGTAAGGCAATGGAAGGGGCTCTAAGGAGTGATTGAGATCAGCAGGGCCCATGTACTATAAGGGAGAAGAGTGCAGTGCTGTGGGGTCTATGAGAACAATGGGGGAGGGAAGGAGGGAATGAATGGAGGTGAAGAAAGGAGCAGCCAGGGAAACTGTTGAATGGGGGGAAGCTACACATGAGGTCATAGAGACAGGAGGTGTAGTGTGCTATTGGCAGAAAAGAAGAAAGCAGCAAAGGAAGGGACCTTTGATAGGGGAGTTCTGCCTCTTGGGACTGGTAACCCCAAGGAAGCAATAAAGACCAAATTGCTCACTTTCTCTGTGAGAGAGAAAGAGAGAGGGAATTTCATGTATTATTGGAACCAACCAGCCAATTCTTCAACTTCAGGCTTCTATTTTGCTTTGTACTGATTCTTCACACATGTATCCCACCGTTCCTCCAACACGCTCACTGGGCTCCCCGCCATTTTATACTCACAACAATCCTTAAATAGGAATTTGAACCTACTTCTCCCCAGTCCAAGTTCAGATCTCTATTCACTGTTCCCTCCCTGGCTCCCAAAACTGAAGCATCTGATAACATGCTGTTAGCGGCTTTGAAATTCCTCCAGTAGTGAAAAGGCAAATTATGAGTAGCTTGAAATCAGAATGTATGTCATTGTTGTTGTCATTTTTATTATCATTAATATCATAATTACCTACCGGCAGGATGGGTAACTCTTTGAATCCCCTTTCCTCTTCCAGGACCTTGATCTAGACAAGTTTGAGGAGCTCTTTAAGACCAAAGCCCAAGGCCCGGCCATTGACCTCCTCTGCTCTAAGAACAAGGCATCGCATAAGGCAGCCAACAAGGTCACCCTGCTGGAAGCCAACCGGGCCAAGAACCTTGCCATCACCTTGCGCAAAGCAGGGAGGAGCACGGAGGAGATCTGCAAAGCCATTCACACGTGGGTATCTGTTGTAGGAGTGCAAATATTGTGTGTGTGTGTGTGTGTGTGTGTGTGTGTGTGTGTGTGTAGTTTTTCCTTCCACAGCACCCCTGAAATACATTTATTTATTATGTTTATATTCCCTTGGCGTATTTTATTCTGCAACAACCCTATGAGGTAGGTTAGGCAGAGAGAGAGAGAGAGAGACCACCTCAAGAAAGTTCATTCAGTGAACTTCATAGCCAAGTGAAGAATTGAACCCTGGCCTTCCAGTTCCCCAGCCTGACACTCTTGCCACATCACCCCACGAGCTCCGTTGGGCTTCCCCGCTCCCAGCCCAGTTCCTTTAGCAGCCCCCTTTCCTGCTGCCTTCTGACACAGGACCATTTTTGCTGCTGCTGCTCTTCCAGGTTTGACCTGAAGACGCTTCCAGTGGACTTTGTCGAGTGCCTCATGCGCTTCCTGCCGACGGAGAACGAGGTCAAGCTCCTGCGCCAGTATGAGAAGGAGCGGAAGCCGCTGGAGGAGCTGTCGGACGAGGACCGCTTTATGCTGCACTTCAGCAAGGTGGAGCGCCTGACGCAGCGCATGGCCATCATGGCCTTCCTGGGCAACTTCAGTGAGAACATCCAGATGCTCATGCCGGTACGAGACTTGCTTCCCCTCTGTCTGTGCAAGCCCAAACTCTTGGGGCTCTGTCCTTGGCTCTTGGAAAGGAAGGGTTAATTTATGAAGCTAGAGGAGGGGAGTCTGGGAATGAAGTTCCCTGTCCAGGTCTGGTCACCTCTGTGCCCTTTTACCTTTCCATATATCTAAAAAGGGAGAAACCAAGAGAGTAGTTCTAGCTGATTAGGCAGCTGGAAAGTTTGCAGTCCCAAACATACTTACTTGGGAGAAAGCCATATTGATTCTGGTGGGACATACAGAGGTTTGGACAGTAGGAGTTCTGGGCTGATCTTCCTGCTTTAAGTTTCTGCAAGAGGCTAGACGTGCCCTATTGTGATAGACATATATTGGTGATCAAAAGCTTTATTAAACACACACACACATACACACACACACACACACACACACACACACGGCTGTTGCCCTTGAAAACAATTAAACCTACGCATTCTTTGAAATCAGGCGGTGAATATTTTGCTAGCAAGTGCAAACATCCATTGCATCATTGCATAACCTTCAGATTACCTAGCAGTCTCCTCGGAGGGTAATTGACATATTTCACATTCTTTGCCACCTGGCTGTGCCACTGCAGCAAAGGGCGTTTGCCAAACAGCCTGGCTCTGCTTGTGGTGCTGCCCAGCAACGTCAAGGGACAGGGAGGCACAGGTAGTTCTTTAGTAGGTCACTTGTTTTGCATGTGCAAGGTCTCAGATTCAGCTCCCACTATCCTCAATTTTGATAAGCGTTGGGAAATAACCATGGAGATCTGTTGCTAGTAGGGATAGTCATGGCTGAGCTAGATGGTCTGGCTCACAAGCCTCACTGAACGCTCTTGACCCATTTTTGTTACCTGCCACCATTGTGGTTTGTGACACCTTCTCTTGTCTTGATTCATACATACTAAGCCCTATCCTCTCCATGCTGGCACAAGCTCTCATGTGGTATTCATAGGTTCTGCATATGACCAAGAGACATTTGGTTGACCCCTGTAAGAACAGACTGCTGGGCTCTTTGATCTGATCCTGCTGGGCTCTTCTTATGTTTCTACGCTCACAGTTTTTCGCTTTCCCTTCTTTTGCTTCTTACTTGGTTTTACGCCCCACTTTTCTGACTAAAGCACCCAAGACAACTAACAAGAAATGCCATGTTGATAGTGATATAATACAACAAAACACTATTTATCCTTGGTCTGTCTTTCTTTCAGGTTTTTCATTAGCCTATAATAATTACTTGATTGCAGGCTTGGCAGCAGAACCGTTTTCCATTTCCTTCAGTCCTTTCCAGGCAGTCAAGTAGAGCATACAGTGAACATAGAGAGAGAGGACCATGTTTTTGCACCCAAGTCTTTATTTGCAAACAGAACCCATGTGCATACAAGTAGTACATGCACGGGCTCTGCTTGCAAAAGCACAGTAAACCTGTGAAAGTCAAGGGAGGACAGTTTATCAAGATTTCCAGACTGATGTTATTTCCACGCAGTCTGTCTATTGAGCATTCATCCCTGACTTGTTTGAGCAGTTTGAGGGGAAATTAGATGAAGTTGGCTATCAAATGAGCATTCATTCTGAGTTGGTTTGCAGGGAGGTTAGATGATGTTGCTTCAAGTAAGTGTTCTGCAACACTTCCCAGTGCATTTTCCCTTTCCCTTATCACAAAAAGGTCAAATTTAGATGAGGAAGGAGGTTTGTTGAGCATGACTTCCCATTGCATGTTCATTGCCAAGATGAATTTGACAGTATATGATTGCATCCCACCTCAAAACAGCAACCGTCTGAGAGCACCCTGTGTGAAAGGAACTTCTATTCAACTTCTGTTGCAGGAGACAGTGGACCAGATGACCCTTTCGATCCCAACCCTACAATTTCATGATTTTACATTGACAAAGTGTTGAGGTGCAGCAAAACCAATAATAATCCTTTTTTATTTTTGCCCTCCTACAGCAACTGAGTGCAATCATTGCTGCCTCTGCATCTGTCAAGTCTTCACAGAAGCTCAAACGCATGTTGGAGGTGGGTCCTGCTGATATGGAAGTACTTACAAGAGAAACAGCAAATGTGTGATGGGGGCAACTATTTCTGTTTAGCTTGCAGAGTATTTGAGGCTGGAGGGCAGCTGTATCAGGGATGATGCTGTAGCAGAGGATTTCCTGCATAAAAACATGTTGGGCTATTTGAGCTTCCTTTCAACTCTGATCCTGTAAATTGCCAGGAGGCAAAGTAAGGGTTCAAATAGTGCCTCTGAGCATAGTGCGTTTACCTACACTATTTAGGTAGTGATGGCTTCCATGTTAAATGTCATAGCCTCCATGAAAGCAGTGAAATTAAGCACAGGCAGCCCGGGATATTTTGGCTGGGGACTCCCTTGTATGACTTAAATATCAGACATGTCAAGCATCTATGTGACACGCCTGTTTTCTCCCTCCCAGATCATCCTCGCCCTTGGCAACTATATGAACAGCAGCAAACGTGGTTCGGTTTATGGTTTTAAGCTGCAGAGTCTTGATCTGGTAAGGAGGGGGCTAAAGGGGGCACATAAGCTTATGCAAAGGTATCCATCCATACCCCTGTGCTCAGATAATGTGCCTAGGAGGAAGATGGTGTCCGTTGCCGCATGCTACACCACATGGCCATTCCGTTCAGGCGACAGCTGTTGCCAGCTGTTTGTTTGTGCCACCTTGCAAAATTCCCAAGCTTGTATTTTTAAATTCCTATCTTGCCCTACAGCACGGCAACTTTCACAGAGTTTATGTGCTTCTGCTCAGACACACCGTTACATGCATGGAGCAAACCATGCACGGACGCCAATTTGCAGAATTGCTCAGCCCTGCATACAAACCTGTGTGCCTGATTTCTTGCTTGATTGCATGCGTCCACGCATTTGCTCTCCCCGCCCCTTGTTAGCACCTCCCGTGTTTCAATTAATGCACACTGTGCAGATTTGATTATCTGCTTCCATGCGCCCATATGCCCCCAGCCCGCATGCTTGTGCAGATGGCTGTAGCAGTGCCTTGACATTCTGTTCTTCCCCACCTCTACCCCAAAAGCTGTTGGACACCAAGTCGACGGACCGGAAGCTAACCCTCTTGCACTTCATTGCCATGATGGTGAAGGAGAAATACCCTGAGCTGAGCACCTTCTGGCAGGAACTGCACTTTGTGGAGAAAGCAGCTGCAGGTAGGGACCCTTCCAACCACCGGCCTGTTCAAAGGGCAGGGCCAAGACCTCACAGAGGTGTCCCCTCTGTAGCTACTTCCGTCTCGCTCGCTTTCAGACATCATGAAAGTCAGATGTTTACAGTACATGTACATTGAGTGCTTATCCACACATAACTTTCCTGGCACTGGCTGCACTTTAAAGCTGAGCACCCTATTTTTTTGCCCCAGAGCCTTCCCCATGAAAACCCGGTCTTCAAAGCTCAACCAGAAAGCCCAAATTGTCATTTGTTTAAAGCTGGCATGGGCAAACTCGGCCCTCCAGATGTTTTGAGACTACAATTCCCATCATCCCTGACCACTGGTCCGGTTAGCTAGGGACGATGGGAGTTGTAGTCCCAAAACATCTGGAGGGCCAAGTTTGCCTATGCCTGGTTTAAAGAGCGGGTTATCACGGAGAAAGCTCTGAGGTGGACACAGAGCTTTAAAGTGGGGACCAGTGCCTGGAAAGAGCAAGGCAAAAGTTAAGTGTGGATAAGCCCTGATTGATGCTTACAGCAGGTCTGTTTTGCAGTTCCCCAGCTTCGCCACAGGTCAGGGATGAGGAAGTTGTGGTCCATCAACATCCGGGGGGCCACAGGTCCCCCATCCCTGACCTTAGAGTCTGCCTGCCTCCCTCTTGAGGCCTGTGCAACTCTTCTAGCCTTTTGCGAGCCGCGAAACTGGGCTGACACTCCCCAATCTGAGCTGGTTCCCAGGCTGACCCAGTGGTTTCTGTCCCACCACAGTATCCCTGGAGAACGTGCTGCTGGATGTGAAGGAGCTGGGGCGTGGGATGGAGCTGATCCGGCGGGAGTGCAGCTTGCGTGACCATAGCATCCTGCGCAGCTTCCTGAACGCCAATGAGGGCAAGCTGGACCGGCTACAGAAAGACGCTAAGACTGCGGAGGTGAGTGGAGAAGGAGCAGGCACACAGCTAGGGGTTGAGCAGAGAAGGCTCCTTAAATTATGTGCAGGATTTGGAGCGCAAATCCTTTTATGCGCTGTGTGGCATGTTAAAATGCACCGGTCTGGCATATAGTTCAACACTGTGTCTGTCTAGCTGCATGCCAGATTCATGTATGGAAATCCTGCCACCTGCCTGGCTGTGGACATTTGCAGATGTAGTACTTGTGCCAAATTTGACTAATGTGTGCTTGCTTGGTGTCAGATTTTTGCAATGGGATCCAGGGTGCATTTGTGCTTGTGTGTTATGTAAGCAGTTCCTATTTTGTTAGTTACATGCAAAACTCCCTTTAGAGAAGGCATGAGTGCATCACATAGGACGTATCGTTTTACGAGATGGAACTTAATTTTTGCAAATTTCTTCACTGAGGGGTATTAAAAGTATGCTTTTGGGTGTGAGCAATTCAAATCTGCTTTTATTTTTGTGGTTGGACAACATGTAGCTTGGTTTGATGAAGAAGCGCATAAGCTGCTTTCGGAAAACCAAATAATTTTTAATGTTGCCATCTGAATAAGTCAGGGAATGCTCAATAATAATAAATATTAATATATAATATAATTGCAAATATTTGGCAATCATTTTTAAAGATTTCTATGCAGTTTTATGCACATTTTACTTACCAAGAAAAACTACATTTTATTAATTTAACCAAAATATCCTTTGAATTCCCAAGTCATGTCAGAACTTTTTAGCTCCCCTCATTTTTGGAAGTTGAAAAATTCAACACGCTCTGGTGTACCATCCCATTACCAGTCTGTTTCCAGCCCTGTTCAATCGGCAATTTTACAGAAAAACACAAAGGTTTGCATTATGTTTTTAGCATATTTTTTCACCCTAAGAGTACACATTTTCTACACAATTTCACACTAAAATGTGAATTTTTTTTACATTTTAATACACATTTTGGCACTTTTTTGAGCCACAGTGAAGTTGGTTTGTTTAAACAAAATGTGGACCAAACAAAATCCCCGCGGAATTCCCTACAGCAGAGTTTGTATGCGCTCAGAACATCAGATTTGTGTGCCTTTTAAAGAAACAGTTTCATCATGTGAATATGCCAGTCTGATGTGCAAAGTGGACCACACCCAGCAGGTCTGTACATGCAGGCCATGTGTCAAAAGGTCTCTTTGTGCATAGATTTTCATTCTGACCCCAAACCTGTTGTGCCAGCATCCTCCTCCCATGGTACAACTAAGTGTAAGGCCGAGGCCATTGTCAGCCTCCGTTCACACAGCTTTCCTGTTGGCAGGAGGCCTACAACACGGTTGTGCGCTATTTCGGCGAGAGCCCCAAGACGACACCGCCGTCCGTTTTCTTCCCGGTCTTTGCGCGCTTCATCCGATCCTACAAGGTATGTGTGTTAGAGAACCCAGGTCACCTTAGAAACCACACAAGTTCACGCCTTACCCTGGTTTAGAAGTGGGAGCCCACTTGCTAGTCCCCCCCCCCACACACACCAAGTGCTGCCTGTTACTGTTCCCAGCAGGAAGTAGCCCTACCTGTCTTCCTGTGATTAGGTGTGTCCAGTGGGCAAGAGATTTAGAGCGCCCTCCCTGCATGCTCCTTCATTTCTCTTCCACACCAGCGAGGACTTCAACATGCTCCATAGCCCATCTGCTCTTCGCTAACATCCCAGTCCTCCAAAGCCCCTCTCCAAGGTTTGGTCCCTTGAGCAAAGCCAATCCATTTCCTTGAACCTCCATCACATGCGTCAGCCACACCTTTCTGCTGCCATCACTCTGTTCCCATTGTTGGAGAAGGCTGTTGTGTCCTGGGTTCAGGTGCTGGCCAGGTGCAGCATTTGGGAGCAGTGGAGATCAGGCAGGGAAACATTCCAGTGGTGCAAAGGGATGGCTTCTTCAGTGATGAGATGCTCAGACTGAGGGAGTGCCGGACTATCCTGGACTCGTGTGGCAAGCAGTGGCTGAAGATTGGCTCTCTGGGAGCACCTGGTTCTTTGGACTAGGAAAACTTTGGTTTGTGGTTTTAGCATCCCAGTTAGAGCTGTGAATTGTGGGGAATCAGTGCTTGGCTCATCCCCATGGTTACGGATTCAATCCACACACGGCTCTTGGCAAAACACCATGTCCAGGTGTGCATCCCCTCCCTAGCCTGTCAAAATTCATTCCCATTTCTGCCCATTTATTTAGATTTCTTTCCTCTCCTGCCTGTAGGACTCACAACAACCCTGTGAGGTGTGTTAAGAGGCAGAGGTTACCCAGGTGGGCCAGACCTAGTCACCCAGAGAGGGACCAGTTTTCCGCTTGAGAATAGAACAAAAAGGTGCAGCTGTTGGTTATCGGGAGATAGATTTAGGCCACTTGTTATCAGGAACTTCTGGGTCCAGCGTGGGATCTATTCTTTTGAGGTTTTTAAGGGAACCTTGGAGCAAGTTTTGTTAAGGGGGCGGGGTCCTTTATACATAGGACGTTCTGTCTCGGGGCAGTGGGTGGGGCATGGTCCATTGAGTCCCTTTCCAGCTCTGTGATTCCCACTCAAGGCAGTGGGTTGTGCAGCTGTGCCTGGATTTCCTGTGGCCGGACTAAACGCTCTTGTCTACTGCCCCACCATGTGGCCAGGAACGGTAGTCATTTTAGAGGGAAGGCCCATACACCTCTGGTTGAGCACCTGCTTTGCAAGCCAGTCCCAGGCACCTCCTGTTTAAAAGCATCAGGTAGCAGGTGGATGGAAAGAAATCTCTGCCCGAGAGCCTGGTTTGGAGAGCTGCTACCAGCCAGAGTAGACAGTAGATAGGATGAAGGGCAGGTAATAAGAATATCTTATCTATCTAAGGTCCCAGGGTGGGCTATAGCATTAAAACACAATATTAAAAACAGTTTAAAGCAACTTAGGTAAAGGTACCCCTGCCCATACGGGCCAGTCTTGACAGACTCTGGGGTTGTGCGCCCATCTCACTCAAGAGGCCGGGGGCCAGCGCTGTCCGAAGACACTTCCGGGTCACGTGGCCAGCGTGACAAGCTGTATCTGGCAAGCCAGCGCAGCACACGGAACGCTGTTTACCTTCCCGCTGGTAAGCCGTCCCTATTTATCTACTTGCACCCGAAGGTGCTTTCGAACTGCTACTTACAACCATACAAATAAATATAAGTAAACAAACTAGAGCTTCATAGCACACGTGAAATGGCATGACTTATTTTCTGCAGCTTAGCCTGCAGAAAATTTGCAAGGCAGTAATTGTGTCTTATATGGGACGCGGGTGGCGCTGTGGTCTAAACCACTGAGCCTTGGGCTTGCCAATCAAAAGGTTGGCGGTTCAAATCCCCGCGACGGGGTGAGCTCCCGTTGCTCGGTCCCTGCTCCTGCCAACCTAGCAGTTTGAAAGCACGCCAAAAAGTGCAAGTAGATTAATAGGTACCGCTCCAGTGGGAAGGTAAACGGTGTTTCCATGCGCTGCTCTGGTGTCAGTGTTCCGTTGCGCCAGAAGCAGCTTAGTCATGCTGGCCACATGACCCGGCAAAACTGCGGAGCAGACAAACGCCAGCTCCCTTGGCCTGTAAAGCGAGATGAGCACCGCAACCCCAGAGTCGTTCGTAACTGGACTTAACTGTCAGGGGTCCCTTTACCTTTAATTGTGTCTTGCCAAATGGAAGATATATTGGACTAGATGGGCCCATTTATTTATTTGTGGAATTGATATTGACTCAAATGGTGGCATCCAGCTCAGCACGGATCCAAGTGATTGTGCCTGCAAA
This sequence comes from Podarcis muralis, assembly GCF_964188315.1. NCBI lineage: Eukaryota > Metazoa > Chordata > Lepidosauria > Squamata > Lacertidae > Podarcis > Podarcis muralis. The sequence continues at coordinate 6,031,866 of NC_135656.1, forward strand.
GTGCCGGGCAAATCTCCCAGCAGGCTGTTGGCCAACGGCCTGACTCAGTGGAACTCCATCTCCATATATCCCCAGCTAGGTGCTGCCTGGCTACTGGTTGGAGTGTCTTCTAACTTTTCTCCCTGCTTCCATCTTCCAGGATGCAGAGCAAGACAACGAGATGCGTAAGAAGCAGGAACAGGCCCAAAGAGAGCAGGCGCTGGCCCAAGAAGCCAAGAGGCTGGAGAAGGTAGGGGGTGGTGGTGCAGGGCACCGGAGGGAGCCAGGAGACCGGAAGGGATGCGTTCTGGAAAGGGAGGGAGGGAGGGCGGGTCAAAGGAAGCCCCTCCTGCCATTGCAGCATGGCGGGGACGGACATACTGTTATTAGCTTCTTGTCAACTTGTGTGTGATGCCTTTTAGTCCTCCATATCTCCTGCTGCTCCAAAGGCTGATTTGTAGAAGAGCAGCTCTTATTGTTGCAGTCCCACCCCCTCCCAGGTTATGTCCCAGGAGAGAATGGAAATTGCACCTGGCACAGTGTTCAGGTAGGGCCAGAAACCGCCCCCCAGAAAGCTGCTGTTGCCAGTCAGTGTAAGTAATACTGAGTGAGATGGAACAACGGCCTGACTTGGCGAAAGGCACCTTCCCAAGTTCTGATTCGGTGCTTTGTCGATAAATATGAATAGCACCGGTTAGTGCAGTTCACACGGCATTACCGAGAAGGACTCTCCTTCTGGGCTTTGTGAAGCCT